>NC_136482.1:115231608-115346608 GCF_053919585.1 Euprymna scolopes | reverse complement strand
TGAAGACAAAAAAAAAATTGTAAAAATCTGAATGTATGTCAATCATTTCTTTTAAAAAATGTTTGATTTTTACAATCGGTAAATGAAATAGCAAAACACAATCACTTGAATGAAAAGGGATTTTTTGCAACCACAACACCATGGGGGGTATTTTTATTGGTTTAAATAATTGGATAATTGTTTCAGTGAATATTCAGTCATGAATCTCTGTGCATTTCGAGAACAAACAGGTATCTTGTTTTTTTTTTTACATTTTTTTATGACAACAGTAAAAACTTAGAATAACAAGTACTTCTACCCTGATTATGGCAGACAGAATGAGAACAATCTACTGCTATGGTTTAATGAAATAGTCCAGATCGAAACTTATACAGATTCAAAGTTACCAGTCGAAACATTGTGAAATATCTAAGACAAGAATAGTATTCAAATTACATTTGATCCTATGTTTTATTTGTGATCAAAGTTACTCGTCAATGAAATGTAATTACTGTAAATATTTCAATAAAACATTTTTCAAATCTGAGTTTATTTTAAATAGGACAGACCCTGGAGTAAATGTGGTATTGCGGTGACTGAGATATTTAGTTAAGAGTAATATAGACAATTTTAAGTATCTGAAACCAAGGATAACCAACGACACCCATTATCCTCACAGTTTGGATTGGCCTTATGCCTAATTTGTTTATTATGTAATATTTTTATATTTTGTTCAAATAAATATTTCAAAGTGTAGTATCTGCTTCTCACAATTTTGGCTGTAGTGCAGATGATAGTATGGACGTCAAGCCTGAAAGTGAGCCAAGTGATTGAATCTTTTGCTGATCAGGATCTGATCGCATTCTTCAAGCACCAGCTGAAGGTCAAGATCAGATGTGATAGAAAAAGATTACATTCCTCAGAGTTTGAAAGATGGTGGATAAGTGTGGCAAGCTTATGTGTGAGAAAAGGAGTCAAGTATGAGTCGGTGCTCCCTGCCTGAGCATGGCACACACAGTTCAAGATTCTGTCAGACTCCAATCCTTTGGTAAATTTTTAAGTTTGTAGCTTTTTAGCTAGTCAAGTGAATGAGTTTCCCCCTCCCTGGCAATAGAAAACTTTCAAGATGCCCACTCCCCATTATTATTTCTTTTCCTCCCTGGTCTTTCTTCCCCATTTGCACTTATGAAAGGACTCCATCCACTCTTCACCCCCCCCTTCTTGTTTTCCCACACTTGGATCCCACTCCCACTTAGAAATTAACCTGCTTGGTTTTGGCAAACAGGAAAACAGTGGGTGATCTAGTATTTAGAAAGGGTTGAGAGGGTCTTACTAACCAATTTTTGTTTTATAGTTTCCCTATTCCCTTGCCAATGAAATCTTTGAATATATTTATGAGTCAATAAAACTTTTTTAACCTCTGGAATGAATGTGGTATTGTGGTGATGAAGATAGTTCTAGTTAAGTGTAGGATAGACAATTTCAGGATTTGTGATCAAGGATGACAAACAACATCCATTATCCCCACACTTTTGATTGACTTCATGCCTAATTTGTTCATGTGATATTTTTATATTTTGTTCAAATAAATAATTCAAAGTGTTCTGTCGTTATTAAAGAAAGAACAATCATATTAGACTGAATCATTTTTAATGCTCCTTTTTTGTGTAGCTAGATTTTCCATCTTAAAAAAAAAAAAAAAAAAAAAAAAAAACAACTACAATGTCTAACTTTGTCCCTATGGGAGAGGTAAGCAAATAGGAAACTCTGGCAATGCAAACAGATCATCATTTCAACACTTAGATATTTTGTGAACATTATTTTTTATTCACTGCAAAATTAAATGCCAGATATCCCCAGTCCTGACATTTCACAATTCATATGAGATATTGGACAGATGAAAAGCATGCAGGGCCCTGATTAGACCAATGGGACGTTCAAGCACATTTCCGTAACTATCAGCTTCCTGCAATGTCTAAATTTTGAAGAAAAGAAAAAAAATATTGTCTTTTGTGTGTAGGCAAGTAAATGATGTTCGTATATCACTTGTGAAGATGACCATGATCATGCAATTGTTCTGTAGGTCAGGAGATGGCTTATCAGACAAATGTAGGTCAGGAGACGGCATATTAGACAAATTCAAGCTCTGGAGTATCTTCCACACGTGGGACACCTGTAGGAGGATTTTGTAGCAAACATGCTGACTGCCTGTCTTTTCTAATAGTACATTTCCTCTTGGATTCTTCAATGTGTGCAGATTTAGCAATTTTAGCCCCTTTGTGGTTGGCAGTATGCCAAGAAGATCTGTCTTGGGCTAGTTATTTTCCCCACAAGTAAAAAATACAATTCAAAGGCAAGTAAACATGGACTAACTGAAATACAGTTTTATTTATTGAAATTAATATTAAAATAAAACATTGTTTTTATTCAAGCATCAAATATAGTCAATATTTAGGGTTGAGTGTTCTAACAAATATAGACACGCACATGCCAACATTCATAATCACATCACTTCTTTTTTATTATTAACATGGTTGAAGGGCATAATTTACAGGCATCATTTACTGGTGGACACCTGTCCAGGTAAACTGGTCATGATGATCACCTGCAGCGAGCTTCCATGGCATGTGACCTTTCTGCTTAAGTTACTCAACCAGGGTCAGCCCCCCCCCACCTCATCTCTAAAGGATTTCCAAATCTTGAGCTACCTTGATGCCACCACTAGAGTGTGCTACGTTTTCATACTAACAAAGTTTTTTTCTATTAACAACATCAATGGCCATGCGGACAAGCTGTTCCACAAATTTTAAGATCATACAGTTAATATATCTTGTGACTCCACATTGCAAATCTGTCCAATCAGGTCTACTTTAGACAAAGTAGAAGTCTCATTTGCATGGAGCATTACACTACAAACAGAATCTATAAGCATGGCAACAAGACGTACATGAGAGGAGTAGTGGTTGCAATTCACAAAACTTTATCCAGACAGTTTTCACTAGTGTTTTGGTGACTAGTTCATAGCCCCAGAAGCTGAAAACATGTTTCCTAGATAGCAAAAGGAAGCTACCACCTCTAACTCGTCATGGCCTGGCCGGATGAGTGCCTGGGGTCTACCATCAATCGAGCATGCTTGTCCATAACAACTTGCACATCTGAAACTAAAATCTTTCACCAAACTCAGTCCTTTGCAAATCTTGCATCCATAGCAAAAGAAATAAGTAAATTTAAAAGTTAAAAAAAAAAAAGCACTGACTTATTATCTAAATACACAGAGATCTTAACAATTAACATTGGCATGTTCATTCAAAAAATTAGCATTGTAAAAAAGTAAAATAAATTTTTAAAAAAGAAAAAAAAAAAAAAACGAGACTGATAGAGGAGGGTCGGTTGCAAGAAATACTTTTCATAAACTTAAAATCAATTTTTCTTTGTATTGAGTGATCTTTTCAGTGTTTATCTAGAATTTCCCCTATATTAAAAGACAAAAATAAAAGGTCTGATGTATATGCCCATACCGGAAATAAATATTGTATTCCATTCCAAAAATCATATAAATTGATTAAGTTCTTTTATTTTAATAAAGAAAATCATTTTTAAGTGTACTGGAGTTTTTTTTTTTTTTTTTTTTTTTTTTTTTAATGTCCCCATTTTAAGAATGGCTTTCTAAAATCTTACAAGTTTGAATTATTTGGAATTCTTTCTCTTGTTCCTTCAGTCTAACCATAAGAAGGTGTCACAATATCGTCAGTGTTTATTTAGCCATAATAGTTGATATTCTTATTTAAAAATACAATCACTTAATTTACATGATTTTTGGTGCATGATATTTTCTTTCAGTCTCTGACATGTACATCATACAGATTTTTTTATTTTTGTTTTTTTATATATATGGAGAATTCTGGACAAGCACCATCATTCCTAAAACAGTGTCTTATCCTTTTTTAATACAGAATCATTTTAAATTTAAAAAAAAAAAATTTTTTAAAAAGGGGGGAGGGAGGCTGAATAAACCATAACCGGATTAGCACACAGGAAGCCACAACAAAGAAAAAAAAGCCCACACATTTTAAAAAGCTACCACTACATTAAAGCACGAGCCAACAAAAATATCAGTTTCAAGTAATGGTGTATTACAAGGAAAAAAAACGGACAAGACAGACATTTGAATGGTATAATGCAAGACTCCATTTTTCACAAGTTCTCATTAAATTAATAGCGTTTTTGATGTAATAGAAAACACTTGACTAAGAACATTGAAATGCAGGTCTAGACATTGAGTAGGGTTTCATAAACAAAATTTAAAGAATGAGATCTAGTTTCATTGCAAGGATTATATATATATATATATATATATATATATATATATATATATATATGTGTGTGTGTGATAGGCAACATTTATGAAGCATTTTTGAGTATCCCCTATTCCAATCAATAAAAAAAAATTCCAAGTTTTTATCTAGACAGTTTGTTTTTGAAACTGATCATAAAAATGTGTTTTCTATAAACATGAGAAACGCTTTTTGCATTGAAATCTTGTGACATGATTCAAAGAGAAAACAAAATCAACCAACATATCAGAACTAAACAGAAATCCAATCAACCAAAATGACAAGAAATATACAGAGAGAAAACCAGGAGAAGAGTACCAAACCAAAGAACAAAAACAGACAAGCAAACAAAAAGAGACGGACGAATACACAATGGAGACGCACAAAAAAAAAAAAAAAAAAAAATGTATAGAAATAAAGTTTGAAAAGAAATTTTTCTTTCATTTTTTTTTTTTTTTAATAAACAGTTGAGGCAAGCAAATTTAATTATTTTCCTTATTAATAAATGAAGAATTAAGTAATTATAAAAATAAAAACCCTCCCCAGGCAATCATCATTCGCTGATGTTTAAAAAAAAAAAAAAAAAAGAGGCAGAAGCAAACATCAACTCATGCACAGACTCTGAAGCACCGGATGAAAAGAAAAAAAAAAAAAACAAACACACCACACACATAGAAAAAAAAAAAAAAAAAAAAAGCAAAAGTCAAGGAAAATAAAAAGTTGCAGATGAAACCAAATTCAATCACCAATCCATTGAAGAGATGAACAATTTTACTTTTTCATCTTTACAGAAAAACAAAAAAGGTTTGTCCATTATTTGCAATATTTTACTTTGGATCATTGTCTTTCCTGAGTATGTTTCAGCTGTCTTCCGGTGCATCTTTTTATCTACAACATCTCCCTTTCAAATAAGGTGAGTGTTGGTTATTTGTGTATTGCATAGGCTGATCTTTGCTACATATGCAAATCCAATGAACTGCTTATATTGACGGCAATTTTTTAAATTCACAAAAAGCCATGTATAACTCGACATCACTGTGAATGAATAAATACACCTGAAGTATGCAGCATGGCACATGGACTGAAACAGGTAAAAAATAAATAGCACTGAGGAATACAAGTGTGCAGAAAACAATGCAAATAATGATTACTTATTTAAAAATCTCCAACAAAAATTAAGTGCTCGCTTAAAATTCGGACAAGTTTTGGATCTGACAAAATAGTAAAATTATTATTATTATTATTAGTAGTAGTAGTAGTAGTAATGGAGAAAGCAGTAGTAGTAGTAGTAGTGGTAGTACTATGAGGTCACGAGTAGATCAATGAAGTGTCTACCATGCAGCGATTGATCAATAACAATAATAGAGGCGAGATGATGATTGGCAGCAAGGCAGGTCAAAGAATCTAAATGCAAGCAAGTCCCCATGCCACACATGTTCTAAGCGGATGAGACTATCATAAAAAAAACTGGAAAGAAGTCAGACCGAGAGAGAAAGAGAGAGCACACGTAAAGCAAGAGATGTAGAAGACTAACATGCAGACCAATAATAATAGCAGACATTGCAGCACAAGATACAGGGAACACTTACAAATAACTTGGTTCAAAGAAGTACTACCTTGTAATCGTGGTGTCGTGGAATCTGACAAATATAAGGATTTTGACCCATGACATCTTTGTTTTAAAGAGTTACATAGATGATCTATATATAAAATGGATATAGAATGGAATGTGAAATATATATAATTGTTTTTCCACATACCACACACCACGACAGCCAGGAGATTCTTGATTCTAGTTTCACCCTCTTTTAGGCTCTCCAGTTTATATTCTTGGTCAGATGTATCCTAGTGAAGAATCTAAAGGAGAGTAAAACTAGCATTTAAGATTTCCTGTTGATGGCTGTCGTGTTGTGTGAGGGCTGTGATGCATTTTATTTTGATTGTGGAAAAACAAATGTAAAATGGGTATGTGATATTATAACTGGAGACATGAAAGTTATGGAAATAGAGAGAAAAAAATGGAAAAGCAGATATGTGCAAATATGGCTGGATGAATAACATTCTTCAATAATGTAATACTTAAAACAAATTTTTTATGAGAATGTTTTTTTTTGTTTTTTTTTTCAAATTTACTCTAATACAACAAGTGAATTAGATTTTCAATATTCAATGAAAAAATATTTTAAAAAAGCAAAACAGTACATTTATACGTAGATTTGAAGTGAACGTGTAGAATGCATATAATTCATTGCACAAAAAACTAAACAAAATTTGCATATTAATGTTAAACCATATATTAAAAAAATAACCGAAATTATATTAAAAATATCAAGAGTTTTCCTTGATAAACTAACCACAATTATTACGAGCAAATGCAAGGTAGTTTTAACAATAATAAAAGAAAGGAAAATAAATATCTTTAAAAGAATAAACAACTTTCTCTAATATTAGGTTTTAATTTGGTTCCAGATTATACGGGGAAACTACTTTGTAAAAGTACAGAATAGTAAACACTTGATTATTTGTAAAACAAAAACACAAAATTTATATCGAATACATCAGAATGAAATTATCTACCTATGTAGTTTATCCCACAGTTTCTCTTATAAAATCTGGCTTTTCATCAATTGATGCCCAAAGTTAATGACTATGACTACAGTTGTTGGCCACCATGAAATGTTTATTGAAAAGACAGATTTGAGAAGGCGTGTTATAACAATTAAAAATAAGTGATTTAGGTAAAGAATTTCATTCTAATGATTTTAACATAAATTATGTGGTGTTTTTCATAGTTTACAAGTTATCAAATGTTAACTATATTGTACTTTTATCACTATGTAAATATCTAAGATAATTGCAACATTAAAAGCAAAATAAAAAATATAAAACAAAATATACTTAAAAACAACAATAAAACAAACACTGCCTCTGTATTTCTGCCAGTTTTAAATACTCCAAATAAATAAAAATGGAAAAAAAAGTAGCTTTATAATTTCAATTTATAACTCCCATTTCTCAGATAATCCATACTATAGTCAGAAAATTTAGAATTAATTATTTCAAACCATATTTGCAATTGCACGGAATAGTTTTCAATAAAACTTCTTTGGTATAATAAACTTATTTACTAGCCTGAAAAGTAAAAATGTAAATCGATAAATGCATATCTAAATTTAAAAAAAAAAATTAAAAAAATAAACTTACAACGAAAAAAAAAACGTTCTTTTTAATTTAAATATTTTAATATATTATGAAGATTGTGAAATATTTTAAAGTCAAATAAAAACTCGACTTATATTGATGTACTATTGAACAATATATTCTTTCACTCACGTCAGTTGAATTGTTTTTTTTTTTTTTTTCAAAAAACAATCTCATAAGTACCTTTTTTTACCACCAACTATTCTAGTCCACAAATAATTTAGATGAAAATTGTATCAATAATTTAATATTAATATAAATTTAATTATTAATGGATAAAAAATTAATCATTTCAAATGATTACTGTAAATTTGTGTAAAATACTGATCTGGTCATATTTACATCAAATGGTTATTAGCCTGTTTATGTCTTAGATATAATAATCAGAAAATGCCCTTTTCTCTACCCTGCAACCTCTCTCCCACAGAAGAGACGTTGCGAGCCTATCCTTGTTTTATCGTTATTTCCATGGCAGGTGCTCGTCTGAACTCCAATCTCTGGTCCCCCCTCGCCAATCTTTCACGAAAAACACCCGTCTAGCTGAATCCACTGTGAAAAATTTCCCCCACTATATCTGTGCCTAAATCAAAACGTGGATTCCATGAACAAAGCTTCTTTCTTAGAACTGCACGCCTGTGGAACTCTGTTCCGTCTGCCTGCTTCCCTCCGGACTATAACTTGGATGTCTTCAAGTCCAATGTTAACAAATTCCTAATGAACCACCCCCTTAATTAAACACTTCATCAAATCTCCACACTAACGTAATGTACTTGCAATAGCCCTTATCCCTGAGTGGCTTCCGGGCCTTGATAAGTGGTGATCACTGTGTAAAAAAAAAAAAAATATATATATCTTTCGTATAAATTTAGTTTTTTGTCAACTACTGATTGGTGTTCAGAAATCAGTGCTAATGAAGAGATAAACGAATTGGTCTCAGAAGCAATTGTATGCATAAACTTTTGTTGTTATGCTGAATTCTTGCAACTGATGTTATAATTTTCATTTATTTATAAACTGGGATAATAGTTTGACATGAACCATAGATTTAGACACTCAGCTGATTTTAATATTTGTAATATTTTTGATGGTAGTAATCAGACCCCAGGTTTTTTTTTTTTTTAATTTCTTTATAGTGTACGTAATTATTTGTTTATTTGAATACTATTGAAATCAAAGCATTCGAGTTCACTTATATAAAAATAGAAAAACGCGAGCATGAAAAGTAATATGGTTAAGCTTTAACATGGAAAATTAAAGGACTAGTTGTTAAAACTGGAAAAGAAAAGGACAATATATTCTAATAAAAAATATAAATTTTAACTTAAAATATTGAAGCATTAAGAATTTTTTTAAAAATTCAATCTATAACATTATATAATCAATTCTTAATGCTGCAATATTTTAAGTTATAAATTTATATTTTTTACGAAAATATCTTGACCTTTTCTTTTCCAGTTTTAACAACTAGTCCTTTACTTTTCCATGTTTAAGGTTAACCATAATCATGCTTGCATTTTTCTATTGTAATCCATGATTTTTCCAGGCTTTCAGTAAATTCACTTCTTTGTTTAATTTCAGTCTTATTTTTTTGCCCCCATAAACATAACATACTCATATGTAATAACAATGTACAGCACTCGTCTGCTTTCAATAAAATCTCCCCAATTATCTCCCTTTCATTTTTTCATTCCCTCTGTTTCACTTGTTACTCCCTTTTTTTGCGAGAGCAGTGAATTGGTAGCAACAGTAGTCGCTGAAGTGATGCGGTTGCTATGGAAACCAGTCATAAAAAACGTCACTCATCTCCTTAGGTTTTTTTTTTATCATTTTGAACAAGGTGATCTATAAAAGTGATTTTGATGATTAGAGATGTACTGGCTCAGGAAGTAGTCAGCTCCACCCAATTGTTGTGCAACAAAAAAAAAAAAAAAAAAAAAAAAAGGAGAGTGTGAGGGGGTCAATCTAACTAAAAAAAAAAAATGAATAATCTAATAATGTTTTTCCGTTATCAACACAATGAAAAGGGATTGCAGTTGCTTATAGTTGTCATAATGGTTATGAAAAAAAATTTGATAAAACAGTAAAGTTTGAATATTATTGAGGTTTTTCAGAATTTTTTTTTTAGATGAGGATTGACAATTTGTATTATTCAAACTACTATTCTCATGTGTTATTCTTATGTTTTGGTCAATGTAACCACCAATCTTTTTCATGTGCATATTTTCCAACTTTGGAATCTATCTGGAACTTTACTTAATCTATGAGGGTAGATTGTTCTCGTTCCATCAGTCATAACTGGATAGAAGTGTTAGCTAATTTTTTATTTTATTCTAAGTATCGCCTGCAATGAAGATTAAATCTTCAACCTTTAGAAAACTGCCACTTAGAACTTACTTAACACTTTTATCCGTTGCACCACAAGTCAGATAGGCTGAAACTGAAAATAACTGAGAGAAGAACAGTAATCCAAAGAATCTGAATTATTTGAACAGTAATTGAAAGAATTAGAATTATTAATATATTGTGTTCACAATGTTGGCAACTCATCATGGAGAAGAAACAAAATCAGACCAAACTCAAGACTACAAACGTAAGCTCTACTGTTGGGAGTTCATCAAAGGCGGAGAGGATTTGGAAAAATGAGGCACAAGAATCTGATTATCTACTTAATCACAAAATCATGATCAAATCTAGATTGATTGAAATTCCAACCATGAAAATTATTTTTTCTAAAAGTTTTTAAATCTATTTCTTGAAAATAATAAAATGAAACAATTTTAACCTGCAAACTAAACCGTTTGATACTTTGAAACTTATATAAAATACCTAGAATGTCAAAACAATTTAGAAGTCATCAAAAACTAAAAATAAGCAAAATGAACAAATAGTTTCAGAAACATTGTTTTCAGAAAGGAACAAAACTGTACAACTATTGCCAATAAATATAATAAAAAGATCTATTTAACGTCACTTTTCCCATTGTTCACAAATCAGACATTTGCTGATATTTTGCAATCTTCACTTTTCAAGAGTCAGTTGTCTCCAACTTCCACTCTTCACAGTTTTATCTATTCACTGCTTTCAAAGTTTTCCTTGGCTTGCCGACCTTCCTTGGATTCAAGATTTCTGCAACAGTTTATAGAGGAGAATGAACCCTTCACACAACCATACCAGCATAACCAATTTGTATTTAGTATAACATCTATACTGAGAAAATGTAATGCTTTCAACAAATCCTGCAATAGTTTTGGTCAAATTTTACATTGTATATCCATTTAATCATGGATCTGTCATTGAAGAGAGATAGCATGGAACCAGTTTGCACTACCATATAATGTGGCCCTCCTGACACATTTACTAACTTACCCTGGATGTAGAAATGTAGAACACAAAGGATGTTGACATTTTTGTTAGTAAAAAGTAGTACAAACCTGACCTCGTACAACGTGCCATCTGTTTCAGGGAAGGGATAAAGAAAAAAAAAAAAATGGCCGCTCTTGCTATTTATGGACTGGTGGTCACGTGAAGTAATGACAGTTGGAGGAAATATGCAAATGAGATGCAGTCAGTGTTTCAAATAAAATGCCTGCGTGTCAGAGAGTGAGGATGTGTCTCTTTGACAGAAGTAAATTTCTGACAGATGTGCACTGGGGTATACTGATACTGAGAATTGCAAAAAAAGAGAACATAATGGTTGGGAATTCTTTCTTTGGATTTTAGTTTCTAATTTTACTAACATATTTAACTGCAGGGAATAAGTTAATAGAGCAAACGGCATAATAACAATCTGATCAAAAATAATTAGATTTGTTAGTTTTTATTTTACTAACATCTAGCTTATATTTTTCATTATTAGAATTTACAAAATGAAATCAAAGTTTGGTTTTCAAATAAAGAAATGTTTATAATAACTATTGAAAATTATCTTCTATTATATAAAGAGCAGTTGTCCATTTATATGCGTGTATGTCCAGCAAAAACTTCAAAACTGTACAACTATATACTTGGTAGGTTTTTAATCAGCATAACTGCAGAAAAATATCTAAAATTTTGAAAAAAAAAAAAAAAATCCATTCTTTGAAATCACCATTTGTATCATTGAATGTTATCAAGAAGTAAACATGACTATTATGTTAAGCATTAACACAGCTCAACAAACGCGTCTGCATTTTTTTTTTTAATTGAAAAATAATCTAATTTGTCATTTATTAACTATTGTTATTTCTCTACAAAGAAAATGGGCGGAAGAAACTTAGTTTTAGTAATGTTCTGGAAACATTGTTAATTCTATATAGTATTTTCAGTAGCATGCTGAAATCTTCCTTATTTTTTCACTCCTTACATTAAAAAAGTCTCTTATGGAGGTAAACACTAACATCTATTTAGTTTTTTATGGACACAAGCAATGCCGGATAGTTCTAATATAACTATGAAAAGTTGAGTCAAGGAAAATACATTTAATATTTTATATTTTTATGTTGCATAAAAAAAAGAAATCACTGCAAAATCTATATGTGGTTGCATATTACAGAGAAACAATGACAAGGATATTTTTAAAATCTCTCTCTCTATATATATTGTATTTTTTTTAGTGATAAATTAATTACTGGTATTAATCAGCTCCCCTGAAACTTGGATATGAACCTGGAATATGCAAGCATTCCTCCTATATCTATATATGTATAAAAAAAAAAGAAAAAATTTTATCTTTTGTATATAGTTTCAGTTCCACTTAAAATTATATAAACCACCTGCTAATCTATCTATAAGATGTACATCTACACACGAACACACTAAATTGTAAAGTATATTTTATGAATAATTAACACACACACTTAGAAAAAAAAAAAAAGCCTATTTTTATTTTTAAAAAAGGGGGAGGGAGTGAATAGACTAAATAGTAATAGTAAAAATTCCTTTAGTATGTTGGAATATCTCCTTTTGTAGTGATTACTTCGATCAAACATTGGTAAGTACTGATCACACGATCAAATCCTCCTTGTAAAACAGCTGAAAGAGGCTGAAGGGGCATATTCCGTGAGCCGTCAGTTGTGTACACACACACATTTCTTTTTGATTGAAATTTCGACTTTAATTAGACCAATCTAAATCTTTAAGATATTTTGGCACATTTGCTCAGTCATAAACTTGTTGCTTTAATAATTATCGATCAAATTTTATACAAATCTGAAATATATTTTTTAAATAGAAAGTTATTCCAACATAATGCCCTTAAAAATATGTTAAAATATGAACAAAACTAAAATATGGTAAATATTAATTGATGTCAAATACCTATTCTTCAAATTTCACAAAAGTCTGAGGAATCTGAATTTTCACAAAGGGCTTATACACCCTCTTTAACTTTATCCTTGCATTAAACTAAATATAGCCCATATTACACACCCTTACAACTCGCAAATGTGTTCCAGAATTCATAATGATCAATTAGTTTAGAAATTAATCCTGTACATTAAAATATATAACCCTGAACGTCACAAAATTAATTAAAAATTTACATATACCTAACTATATAAATATAAATTAAGATATACAAGTAAAAATGAGAACTAGCATTTTCAAACGTGCACATAAAGAACTGCACAACAAATGCATACATGATAATGCAAACAAAAAAAAGAAGAGCATATGATCGTGTAAAAACATGTCTTTCTGATTATGAGATCATGAAAATGGTACTTCCTTGTAAATAAAATTCATTTTAAATCATTTCATTGAATAAAGCCTCAGAAATCAAGAGCCCCCTTTTCTGGGTCTAACATTTGATTTCTATATGTAGTTATCCGAGGGTTCAATTAGGATTCTTATTCACCTCTCAAACACTTAAGCAATGAAGAACACTAATTTTACTCAGTCATATTGGCTACTGAATTGTGCTTATAGTGTATATTTGTGTTTTTTATTCTGAATTTTTGGATTCCAGGACAAAAATTCATCTGGTCTGGTGGTGTATCAAACAAAGTGCTGTTACTTTTTATAAGATCACTAGGAAACGGTCCACCATTCCTCGTACGAGCCAGTGTATGATTGTGTTGACGGGGATCTTGTGTCCATCCGTAGCCTTTGAGCCCCTGGAGGGGCATAAGCCATCTACAACTTTGTAGATGCTTTTGTAGCGACTGAGTTCTATTTACAGGGTGAGGGTGCTGGCTCCATGCCCAACCTTTCAAGAAGGTATATACAGCGCCTAGCCTTCCAAAATGGTCACCCATCTGGTACTGACCAGGCTTAATATTGCTTAACGTCGATGATCTGGCGAGAACCGGTGTGTCAACGTGATTGTGCCGTACAGATCTTGTGTAGGCTTTGATTATTAAGTTATTTTGAATATTTGGTCAGGTTTTAGGTGTATCCTGAAGTATCCTCATATCAGTTTATGCAGAGAAACAAACTGAAGACATCTGAGATGTCTCGTAGGTAATTCAAGAAGATATATGATAACAATCGATCCTCTCACAACTTACACTTTTGAGGAGCGCGTGTCAAATTTTTAAGCTTTTTTTTTACTATTTATTTAGATACTGCTAGAGTGCTCCATTTTGGGGGGAGGGGGAGCTGCTCCCCCCCCCCACACACACACATTAAAACGACCTTTGTGAGAGGTTTAAAAGCAACACAATTTCTGCAAGTCATCTTTTTGATTGACTACGTTTAATTTGAACCCTTTACACTTCCGGTCGCGTCATGGAGTCGGGGTAAGACGTCAGGTTTTCTATCACTTTCTTTTCCACTTTCGCATCAGGGGCTCAAACCCCCCCTGCCTACTATCACTTTTTCTTTTTTTTGCTCACCCAGGCACCGCTGGGCACGCAGGTTAGTAATAAACTGCTAAATTGACAAAAATGTATCGTCTTTCAATAAACAAAGAGAAATTTGATAATAAATTATGAAAATTAAGTAGTGTTAGGAAATCAATTACATGGACATATGGTTAAACAGATAAAAGCATTGGTTAAAAATCACTTTAGTTTTCTGAAACTTGAAGGTTCAATTCTTACTTTACATTATAACTAAGAATAATAAAAACAATCAATTCTAACCTGGTTATGGCTGACGACATGAAAACAACCTATATGGATTAAATAAAAGGTTCAGTCCAAAATGTGGTTCAAGTTCTAGAGTTTTAAAAAAAGATGCATCTGAAGAAGTTCAGAAATTACACTGACCGAAATATTGTGAATGACACCTAAGGTGTTAATAGTAGACCAAATACAAATTATCAATCTTTATCTGAAAAAACCTTTGCGACAAATCTGTTCTAGTTTTAAGTTTTTGAAACCCAAGTACCATTTTGTTAATGTATTTCTAGTTTTTCCATTTCAAAGATATTTGTTTAATAAAGTAAAATATGGTTATCGTTTTGTGTTATTAACTTTTACTTAAAAAGTCTTGTGTTATTTGCTAAAAGTATTGCATGTTCCAAATGAGAAATAGCCAGAAGCAAAAGTGTTAGTAAGGCAGAAGAACAAGAATGGAGAAGTTTTGTTAACTCAGAGGGTTAGAAAAATCACTACATTAAAAGAAAATGCAATGAAATTCATAAAAATAAACCATATTCAAGTAAACATATTTCATCGGAATTAATATATATATATATGACAATTTTAAAATGAAAAAAAAATTCTGTTTTGCAAAATCAAGCTAATAAAATTTAAGATGAGTTGAAAATATAAAATAATAAAACTATAAATTCAGGTCAACTAAGAAGTGTAATCGATTGAATTCTCAATGTACTTTACTTTGCAAATTAATCTTAGGTGAACCTCAAAAATATTGGTCAGCACTTTTGAAAAATAATGTCATAAAACTATTCAATGTTTTTTGGACAAAAAAAATGTTTAATACAAGAACTTACCATCATTGTTTCTCTATGCTAACTCAAAACTAATTTCAAAATGGTTTCAGTTATTTACACATTTGTTGGAGATATTTCAAGTTATACAGTGAACAATGCATTCTGAGATTGAAATAAAGTCTTTTCTTGATAAATGTGCAGAAAAAAAAATCACCAAAAATAGTAAAATGTTTGTATCATTTTGTTTTAATTAAACAAAAAAAAAAAAAAAAAATCCATCAATCTCAGAATTCATCACTCATAAAATGACCATATGAAAACATCTCCAACCAATGTGTTCACTAGTGTAAACAAATGGAACAATTTTTAATTTAGTCTCGAGTTAAGATAAAGAAACAGTGATGGTAATTTCTTTTTAATTTAAATATATTTTTTGCTAAAAGCATAAACGTTTTTTGTAATTTTATACAATAGGTTGTTTTGAAATATACTTTAAAAATGCTAGCAAACCTCAATACTTTTGCACAAATGATTGAAGGTTAATTATGAATAATTACAATTTAATGTATTTAATAAAGAAATGCTAAAAAATGATAGTCTATATGAGGTAATGATAATTAAAGATGAATTAAAAGATCAAACCATGAAACAAAAGTATGATCAGTGGTTTAGAAATTTTAAGAAAATACACAATATAAATAAAACAGAAGTTTTAGTTGTTAGACAAGTTTGAATTAGCAAAAAGAAAAAAAAAAAAACAGTGACCACATCATACTCAATTATAGGATTCTTTGGATTATAGCAATAGCAATTCTAAGAATTTTTTTTTTTTTTTTTTTTTAGTTGAAATAAAACAATGACAATTGCTCACTTATAATTTTGTTCCTACATTTTTTTTAATTGCCAACAACATTAGTTCTATACTATCTTTACATATTGTTAGCATTACATTTTATATATTTTAAATTACATAAGTTTAATGAGGAGCTTAAGTCAGGAACGACAAATAAATGAACTTTATTTAGTCTTTAGATATTTTTTTAGAATTCACTCCAGAAAAAGCATGAAAGCACTTAATAAGGAACTAAAAACATCCCACTTCAAAGTAAAAAAAAAAATAGCCAATGATAAGTATTAGATGGATAGCCTCCAACCTAGAAACAGCAATTCTTTGTCAGATAAATCATACATAGAATGTGGAATAAGTTACATGGCTGCCAAAAGTAAACCTATGGTTCACTTTTTACTCTATCAACGGGATTGAATTATGATAGTAATTCTCAAATGGTCAATAAAATAATTTCTAACGAATATGAAGATTATTGCAGAGATTGGTTATTTTTTTTTTTACCAAAGCATTTCAAGCTTCTTTAAATATTATTAGTCAAATTAACAATGTTTGTGGTAATAAGTTGGTAACTTTTAAATTAAACCAATCAAAAACCATTAAAGCTTGACATTTTTTCCAGCATTTCATTTCAGATTCATTTTTATACTACGTAATTCAGAATTCAGTCTTGTTGGCACAGATTACAGCAAACAGCCGATGACTACCTATTATATTCTTTGTACTTACAGATTCACAGTTGTTCCTTGGCTTGCAAGTTGACTAGGACTGCATTTTACATACAGCACCTGGTATTCCCAAATGGTCCACCAACCAAGTACATGCTAACAAACTAGAAACAGTTGAGGAGAAATGAAAAAAGACAGCTAGCAGTAAACTTTCTTGTATTCTTCAGTTGAAAACAGATCCGGCCTATTTTATGTAGAATTCTCAACATGTAGATTATTTGGAATATGCTGTAGTCTGGTAACATCAGAAAAGCAATCTAGGCAGAGTCAAAAAAGACACCGAAAAGTATAATCTTTTTTCTAATCTCCAGTAAATAATTACTAGTGATAATTTGCTCATCCAATTAAAAGCAAGCCCTCTACAGAGTTCTCTGTGGATGGTCTGAAGAAGTTGGAAGCTGAGGAATCAGTTTTCTGTCCTAATGATATTATGGCCAGGTGGACTGCTATTTAACTTTGGTAAGCAATCATTTAGAGATGATATCTCTATAAAAACACTGATCCTTGTTACTTCACTCAGTGTCAGAAAGGGCATGCATCTTATAAAATCTTGCCTCTGTTAAGGAAATAACTTCCAAAGAAACCTAACCAGAGGTTAGTTTGAAAGTCACTTTTTAAAAGCCATCCAACACATGCCAGCATGTAAAACATTAAACCAAATATAATGATGATTATTATTATGATGGGAGGAGAATGCAACTTGTATTTGATCTTGCAAGTACGAACTGCACGGCACAATTTGAAGAGTTTATTCCTATGTTATTCTGTCATTCATTTCAACTTGTTACTTGAGATGGAGTTTACAAAAGTTATGCTCATAAGCATGTTACATGCAAGTGAATACGAGGCTCTCACTATCTTGGTTTTCCTGAAGATTCAGATGAATGGCACAGCTATTGTTTGGTGGATTTGGTGATATGTCCTGTAACAGGAGTTAGTTCTGACACACTACTATTAAAATTAAAGGTGTTCAAACTGGAGTTTGCGTTGCAATCACCTATAATGGTGTGGACATGTAAAAAGAAAAGAAAAAAAAAAGCGTTGATTAGATAAAAAGATGTATACACATTCCAAACGAGGGTAAGCGAAGAAAAGGCAGACCGAAAAAGACTTGGAATAATTCCGCTAAAGATAACCTCAGGCAATGACATATTACAATTAACGTAAATGATAACTTCATTGAGAAAATATATTTGTACCACCACCATGGCCAACGTGCAATCTACATCTGATGTGGAAGAGACACATTAAATGAAGTTGAAGCATTCAGTTTATTTATTTGCTAAGATTTGTAGTTTTTATTCTAAAACAGTAATAAAAATTAATTTGATAGCCATTGGACTGATAACTTTGTCAGCAGGTTCATTTCACCAAGCATTCGATCACAATTCACTTAATATAATCAAGTGTTATTTTTTCATTATACATAATCTCTTATTCAATTCATTTGGGAAAACAAAACAGGCATACTTCAATTGTCATATAGAGAAAAGGTGGTAGAAATTTACACAAAAGACAATACAGTAGCTCAGGTCATACCCAATTTCACCTTGAATTACTAAATTGTTTATGTATTTATTACCTCTCTTGAAAGTTCAGGAATTCTGATTAGTGGCCCTCCTTTGATTCAATCGAACCAGTGATGAAATAGTTTCTTCTGGTGTCCATGTAGATCTCTTTCTGGTGCAGGAGAGAATGATAGGTCCTGAAGTATATCATTATGACCATCAAGAATATTGTATGCCAAAAAATGATCATTGCGTAATTGTCAGTGCTCAAACAAGTAAAAGTAAGTTTCTGGAGTTAGCTATCATAAGGCAGATCTCATACACCCTGCACCAGTAGACAACCTTTGAAGTCTCTAAATGCTACTTACGCCGCGGCACAGTAGCAAATGTGTTATTTCCACACCTGGAACAAGACAAGTGACTTGAAATATACCTCTCCAAATACTTCCTTTATCTGGATGCAAAAGTGTTGATGCTATGGCAGTTTCTGATACAAATAAAAGCTAATAACTAGCACAGAAACATAAGTGTCCAACCAAAAGTGCCCCCAAAAAAACTAATGATAGTTGGATGTGTGATTTATCTATTTATTGATACAAAATCATGAGATATGTGCTTCTCACCTTAAGATGGCATGCAAATTTATGTTATGCTATTAACCGACTATTTTATTGAAATTAAAAATGCAATATAATGTAAAGTACCAAAACAAATATTTTAAATGTCTTCCTTAAAAAAATTACATCTTTAAAAAATTGTTGTTAAAAATTGTTGAACAAAGACAGTAAACACAGAATTTCAATGAGATATTACAAATAGAAATACTCAAACTATATTCAACAGATTACTTTTATTCTTGTATAGAAAAATATATTCAAATATGTTTTTTGACAAAACAATTTTATGTTTAAATGAAAGAATGCTTTTTTTCATATAAACACACATTTGTACCTCCATTTTTTTTTTAAATGAGGGTTAAGCTTTATTTAGAAAAAAAAAATGAAAATAAACTAAAGATAGTAATACAATCATTACACACAATGTATCTATGTCAGAAAATGAAAATCAAGAACTTCCTCTTCGAAGTAAAATTTTATGAAGAATCCAATGGTTATATTAATTTGTTGGAGTTGGAGGAAGAGGAGTAAAGTAATTTTGCCATGGTCTGCATTCGTGCTGAACATCCATGAACAACAATGACAAAATATTTTATTTTGTTTATAACTTGAAAATTATAAACATTAAAAAAGAAAATGCTGACTTGTGTTCAAGCCTATTGCATTCATTCCAGGGAATGTTGGGGATACTTGCTAGTCATAAATAATCAAAACTGAGTGGCTAATAATGTTTTATGTATACACAGAAGTTACATTTATGAATGGGGTTTCAAGTGATAGAAATTAAACAGATTTTGTTTAAAATAGATTAGAGAAGCAAGTCAAATTTCAAACAGTTTTAAATTAATACAGTTTTTTGTAGTAAGGAAATTGGCATTATTTTATAAAATGATATCAATGCATATTTTGGAAATAATACTTGATAACAACAGGTTAAGTGGTTATACTTTAATAATATTTCAAGATAACATCTCTTTTTCAAGTAAAATTGAGGGCATTTTATAATTCATGCTGCTTTATTATCGTCTTTGAAGAATTGCTTAGATAAAACTAGAGAAACCCAACTTTCTAAAAAAACACCAAAGTTTTACCACATGGTAGACCAAATATACAGAAAACAATAGATGGGGGGTGGGGGCTAAGGATAAGGAATAAAGAGATCGTTAGTTAGACGATGATTGCCACCATGAGAGAAAGTATGGATGAAATGGGTAAATTATTTAAGAGGTTGGAATGTATTTGTTTATATTAGACTTGAAGATGACCAGCTTGTACTCTGCTGGTAAGCAGCATTGTGACATTTTAATTCATCTTTGTGGAAGTTCCATTTGGTTTTTGTAGAGAAAGAGATAGAGAGAGAAAGGAAAGTTTTTCGCTATAGATAAGTTCTTGCTGTGAATATTTTACTGGAAAACCAGGGATTGAAGCTCAGTCAACCATCTATCATGAACAGAATAATAATGTAAAGTGACTAACAACATATTGTTGTAGAAAAGAGATCAAAAACCCTCCTACTAAATTGTGAAGTTGGCTTTGTACTGTAATTGCAAGAAAGGGCAATTCTCCAGAAGAAACATCAAAGAGATTTTCAATTTTACTTGAAAAAGAGGTGTTATCTTGAAATATCATTTAAAATATATTAACATCTATTAGATTTGGTTGTCAAAATATGGCTTTCAAAAAGTTTTAATTTTTTTAAATAGCTTGACTACTGTTTATTTTAGTTGTTTATATTTAGTTTTAATGTTGATAAAAAGGTTTTAAATAATGTACTTCCACACAAAAAAAGCAGAAAAAAAGCAATAAAACAAAAAAGCAGATAAAGCTGATAGCTGCATCACTGAGCAGTAATAATTAACATGCACATGCCAAACGTTTTATGCGTTGTATTAATTGTTATTTTACGAATTAAAATTATTGAAATAAAATTTTTAAAAAAAATAAAAACAATCAAAATGTAAATTAACTGTGAGGTGGAAGAGACAATAAAAATATATAATACCGAGAATGGATTAAAAATATCAAATTATGCACAGAAAAGGATATGTAGATTTGAAATTAAAAAAAAAAATGAGATAAAAAAAATCCTCTGATAGAAGAATTCACTTTTTGTTTTACTTTTGACAAGAAATTAAGAAAGCAGCAAAAAAAAAAAAAAACATACAAAAAAAAAAAAAAAACAATTGTCTCTTATTTATTTGCCTCTTGATGAAGGTAGAGTTAGACACAAAATAGGCTTTTAATGAGGAGGGTTCAGTTTCCTTAAAATAAAGCATTATGGATTGGGACAAAAGTAAAACTTTTCTAAAACTGAAAGCATCAGTGATCACAAACAAAACAGATGAAGCCAGAACAGACACTACATTTTGAATTATCACTAAGTATGGCTCAGTAGAAAAGAATCACATTTGAAATCTGGAAAGTTCTAGTCCTTATCTTAATACACTATCCTTTTCATCCGAATATAATTGAAATTATGATAGTAAAAAGTCTACCCCTAGAGTTGTGTTTCTCAATCTTATTCTGGTTGTTTCTGAATTTTAGCGATGAGGATTGATAATTTGGGTTATTTTGACTACTGTTCTCATCTTCTGTGTTATTTGCACAACATTTCGGCTGATGTAACCGCTAACCTTCTTTAGGTGTATCTTCTTGAACTTGGGAATCGAATTTCAAGCTGAGCCCTTTATTTAATCGACAGAAGTATCATGCTCTTCTTCCATCAGACACAACCTGGTAAAATTCTTCATTCGCAACTGTATTTGTATCACTCACATTGAACCATCAACCTTCAGATGAGTGTCAAAATTATGTGCAGCTTACCGTGTTCGACAAGATACACTTGAAGATCAGAGGTTACATCGGCTGAAACATTGTACAAATAACATTCAAGATAAAAACAGTCCAATACAAATAAGAATTTATTCTGGTTGTGGTTCTCTTTAATCCAACTCTAGTTCTTTATATCAACAGAAATTCTTTTTCGCAACACACCATCAACTTACATTCAATATTTCGAAAACTATTTCATTTGAGTGAACACATTTACTTACTCAATATATCCAATGACTAATTTGTTTTTTTTTTTTTTTAAGCCATTTTGAAAAACAAATACAATAAAATGGGTTATTAATTAGATTAATATTTAATATATTTTAATTTTAAATAATTATTAATTATATACTATAATTTAATGTGTCTTTATTATCTCATGTCCCCTACTGAGAAACCTTGCTTTAAAATAAAGGTAAGGAATGTAAAACGAAGCAGCATTTCAATCATTATCTGTAATAAAAAGGTGTGAGATTATTTTTGACGATTGTTTTAGTTCGTTTTATGACATATGAACACTTATTTACATTATTTAATATAGAAACAAAACTATTGTAAACAATTCATTGGATATGAGTGGATAAAAATAAGTAACAACTGAAAGGAATCGCAAGTTCATAACTTTACAAACAATATAAGTGAACAAAGAAATTTGAAAAGGATTCAGGAGTATCCATAAAATCAATCACACACTTCACCATGACAATTAAAAAACTATTAATGTTTAACAGTCAACTGTATGAGGAACGACAAGCTGCCTTCAGTAAGTTTCCAGACATTTTTTTGTACAGGAATTTAAACTTGTTGTAGACTCTTGAAAATTCAATATGTTTTTGCTGTAAATTTTATGAGATGACCGACCAATTTTTATGATTTCAGGTTCAAATGAAATACACTCTACTAAAACCGGATTGTCACAGCTGGTGAATTTCAAAACTGCAATCTGGATGTGAGGATGTTTTGGAAGAATGACATGCAATACAATTTTGTTTTTAACTTGGAAAAAATACCACAGAAATGTATGGAATGCTTGAGACTGCTTTGGACCATCTTGCATGAATCAAGCATCAGTCTTTGAGTGGCATAACAGATTCAAGGAAGGCAGGGAGTCTGAAGGATAATAAGAGATGTGGGAGGAGTAAGGAAGTGAGAACACCAGAGTTGATTGGCCAAATAAAGAATTTAATAGATAAGGACAGTCATGTGTCTATAGAGACAATAAGTGCACAGTTTAACGCCGGTGTGAGAACTGTACACAAATTTATTCCAGAAGAACTGAAGATGCAGAAATTTTGCATGGAGTTTGTCCCAAGGGTGCTCAGAAAAAATCAGCCTATTTGACCAAGATGGGCATCAAGACAGTTTCTCACCCTCCCTATAGTTCAGACCTTGCTCCCTGTGACTTTTGGTTTTTCCCTAAGCTCAAAGAAAACTGTAGAGGATGTTGTTATGAGACAATTGAGGAGATGAAAGAGGCTGTGACGAGGGTCATTGACATGCTCACACAAGAGGATTTCCATGGGGCCTTCCAGAAGTTGTTGAAAGAGTATAAGTGCATTGCAGCTGGAAGAGATTACTTAAAAGGGGACTAGAGTTTCATGTGTGTACTATCAATAAAGGTACCCATATGGAAAAGTCTGCAAACTTATTTAAGGCATCTCATATACAGCTAATCTACACACCTTTCAAACAAGAAAAAAAAAATTATAAATTCCTTCTATTTAAATGCACAAGATTAAGAAAAAAAGAAAGCTATAATGAAACAGTATCTCGAAAATAATGTCAATTTGATAAAAAAAAAAGTCAATCAACAAAGGCATCAGTCATCAAACTATTGATTTAGTATAAATTAAACTCATAAATTTAACCATTTATTTTACATAATGGTTAGTGTTCATTAATGGATCAAGAGACTAAGGTCCAATCCTCTGTAGAACCATATTAAATACTCAAAAAAAAATGGTCCGAGATGCTATTGTTAAAACATTTTGCATCAGAAGTCGAAAATCAAGAGTATGTGGAGCAATATCTGTGTAGTAGCCAAGAGAAAGGGGGATTTTGATTATTCTCGACTACAATTTATTTTAAAGCACCTATAACGAAACACATTTACAATATTAGAAGAACTTGAGATTGAAAAGCCTGATGGACTTGTAATATTCTTAGCAACATCATTATTTTCATCCGGCAATAAATCAATACTTTAGAAGTGGCAAAGGTTAAGAATTCAAAAAGAAGAGAAAAAAAGAAAAAGCATGTACTTTGTAGAAAGTTAAATAGTTAGGATAGTTTATCTTAATAAATATTGTATATCTAGAATAATATATAACAGAATAATTATCTTATAGTTCATTTGTGAAAAACGCAGCACATTGCAGAATATTTTATGTTGTACTTGTGTGCATGACAGTGATTTAGAAATAATGATAAAAACATTATTTTGTTTTTTGAGTTTTTTTTGAGAGAAAGTTTTAACTTAAATGCAAAAATAGGATCTTAATAAATTAAAGTCAGTGTATAGAAAACGTCGTTAAGTTACATCATAACAAGACTATTGGTCACAATATGCACCAAATCATACCACCAAAGATTGCATTTATAGGAAAGCCAAAAGAAAAAGAAACAAAAAAAAACGAGAAAAAAAACGAGAAAAAAAACGAAAAAAAAAAGAAACAAGGAAAAAAAAAGAAACAAGGAAAAAAAAAGAAACAAGGAAAAAAAAGAAACAAGGAAAAAAAGAAACGAGAAAAAAAAAGAAACGAGAAAAAAAAGAAACGAGAAAAAAAAGAAACGAGAAAAAAGAAACGAGAAAAAAAAAGAAACGAGAAAAAAAAAGAAACGAGAAAAAGAAGAAACGAGAAAAAGAAGAAACGAGAAAAAGAAGAAACGAGAAAAAGAAGAAACGAGAAAAAGAAGAAACGAGAAAAAAAGAAACGAGAAAAAAAAGAAACGAGAACAAAAAAGAAACGAGAACAAAAAAGAAATGAGAACAAAAAAGAAACGTGAAAAAAAAAGAAACAAGAAAAAAAACGAGAAAAAAGAAACAAGAACAAAAAAGAAACGAGAACAAAAAAGAAACGAGAACAAAAAAGAAACGAGAACAAAAAAGAAACGAGAACAAAAAAGAAATGAGAACAAAAAAGAAATGAGAACAAAAAAGAAATGAGAACAAAAAATAGAAAAAAAAAGAAAAGAGAACAAAAACAAGAAAGAAAAGAACAAAAACGAGAGAAAAAAAAACGAGGAAAAAAAAAGAAACGAGAGGAAAAAAAAGAAGAAACGCAGTTTTTGATTATGACATCGATTAAAAAATGCTTTCCAAAAGTATAACTTTCATTTTTTGCTTTTAATCCTAGAAATGATCTAAGTTGTTACAGATAAAAAAATCTCAACTTTGCACAGAGAAATAGAACTAATTTTAACTAGTTTCAAAGCACCCCTGTTGACAAGTTACAGTGGTTCGATATAACCTATTACATTTCATGCAGATGAAAAACTGGAGGTTCAAAAGTTTGAACCAAAAACAACCCAATGAAAAAAATAAAATGATGGATTAATAACCAAAATATATCTAAACATAAAAACTTCTACAGTAAAACTCCAGGGTATAGCATTAAAAATTAGTAACAAAATACAATACAGTATATAATACACATGTATATAATCAAATAACATTATAAATAACACCGTAAGGCAGTGGAAATGCTGTAACTTAGGGCCGGAAAAACATTGTATTCCACATCGTAACCTGAAAAAACCATATCCTAAGGTCACCATAGCCCAGGGTTCTATTGCATTGATATTTACAAGTTCAACCAGTTGAAATAAAAATCAAAAATGACATAGAATTTTGTCTTGAGTTTGTTTGAATTGAGGATTCCTAACTGAGATTTACAAGACCCATAAAAAAACAGTTTTGACTTATTTTATTTTGTGTACTAGCGAATGTACAAGTGTTTATTGAAGATTTGAATTATATATTAGAAATGTAAGAAAATTGATTCATTGTTACTTTTTACTGACCTAGAAACAAATATTTAAAAATATTTTAAAAAATTATATGTAGGAATATTTTGGGATCTACAGATGATATAAAATAGTTATTGAGGATGGAGGGGGAGTCCACAAGCAAAATATGGTTGGGAAACCCTGGTTTAAATAATAGCCACACACGCATAAATACATACGAGAAACACAATGAGTTTACATAAAAACAAAACAAAATTAACATAGAATGGTTAACTGTATTAAAACTTGATGCTTGTGATATTTCACTAAAATATTAAAGATTTCATATTCGGGAAAATAAATGCAACCCATTCTGTGGTTTTCTTTGCAGCAGTTTCAAAACTAATATTTCTTTAGAGAAAGGTGGTAATCAGACACAGTAATAATAATGTCTTGTTATATCATCCTTATCTACTTGATGCAACATTTTTCCATCTTGAACTATGAAAAAGAATCTTTCATTAAAACGTGAAAAAACATTTTAATC
Source organism: Euprymna scolopes (assembly GCF_053919585.1). NCBI lineage: Eukaryota > Metazoa > Mollusca > Cephalopoda > Sepiida > Sepiolidae > Euprymna > Euprymna scolopes. Next base: position 115,320,251 of record NC_136482.1, on the reverse strand, counting down.
ACCATATTTAATACAAAAACGCTTCTAATTTAAAACATTTTAAAAATCAAAATTGTCTTGTGCTAAATGAGTTATGTGTAATCTGACCGTTCAGAAAAATTTCTTTTTAAGCTGACTAAACATTTCTATAAACATCTTTTTTCCAGCTGGTAAAAACGTAAAACGTGTACTTATTAAAGTTCTGAATTTTCCAAACAACCACCAACATGCCTGAGGACGGTCGAATGTCAATCCGATCAAAACGTTGCACAAATAACACTCAAGAGGAGAAAAATAGTCTGATCAATACAAGTAATATGTACTTTTTAATTTTTTATCAATATAAATTCAATTCATAATTAAAATTAAATGAAAAGGCATCTCCTGTCTGCATGAATTTTCAAATGTACTTCATAAAATAATTCATGGTAAATATTTTAAATAAATGTATAATAGTATTATAAAATTTCAGTTGAATGGTGATCGATAGTTATTAAGAAAAATTAAAAAATACCTTGCGATGTTATAATCATAGATGTAAAAGTTTAACTGACCTAAAATATAAAGAAAAAAATTAGTTTATTCTAAGAATTTTGTAAACTATAATGTCTAAACATGTCAGCATTTCCTTCCAATCTTGAGAGAAAACCATGCAGACACTTTTTTTATACTGTTCACCACTTACCAAGGCTAAGAGCCACTCAAAGATAAGGGTCACTAAGATTTTCAGATAGATGATGGAACGATAGAAAAAAAAAAAGATTGAGAATTATTAATTCACAGGATGGCTCAACAAATACTTAAGATTGGACTTGAAAACGATCATGTAATCTCTAGGGAAACATTCCTGCAATAATGTTCCACGAATGGAAAGTTCTTAGAAAAAACTGTTCCTGAGAGTTCCACTTGATTTTCACTACACAAGTAAACAGTTCTTTACAATTTTGGTAGCAAGATGAGTTTTTACAGAGAAGGTTTTAGAGTGGAGGAGGCATTCTCAGAGTTTGAAGCTCAATTGAGTACCTGTCATGGAAATAGGGATAGAGAAAAACTGTGACAAAAGGTACTGCAGAAAAGGGAAGAGATAATCTCTTACTAGATTGCAAAGTCGATTCTGTATTCTATCAAGGCAAGAAAGAGCCGCACCTCTCCAGATTTGGTTGCAGAATTCCACCTTGAAGTATATCTGTATTTTATACAGGTAAGATAATTACCTCAGAAATTAGGTACTTTCTAGAGTGATAGAATGATCGAACCATTTTCCAGTGACTTTCATAGCCTATCTGAATGTGTCAGCAATTGAAAGTTAATTTTTCACACCCATAGTTCTATTTCTATTAATATTCTATTTTGTTATGATCTGGGTTATTTCTTGATCACTTTGTTATTTGAACAAAAATTCTGTCTGCTCAAAATGAGTGGTAGCATGTGGTATAGTCATGCTTACATATATTCAGTTACTTCTAAAAAGGTTCCGCATTCCGAAAACCATGTATTCCATTGTTATTACAGCTGTTTCCGATTTGAACATACCACCCAAATCAAATGACTCTGCATCTGTTTTATGGTCAGAATTCCATAAATTTAATCAAATCTCATGCGAGGAGGCCTTCTGATATTTCTATTATATATTATAATATATTATATACTACAAATTATTGCAGAGACAGTTCAAAACAAGAATACAACACAATCTTCAAATATATTTGCTTCATGCTGCTCAATAAATGACATTTTTCATCATCAGTTTAACATTCACTTTACATGCTGGGATGTATTGAATGGCTTTTAGAAATTGATGTCTAAGCTAACTGCTCTCTGGCCAAATCTTTACTTATTCCTCTTTCTCTAAAGTCTATTTTTATCATTTTCTCCCCATGTTTTCCTTGGCATTCTTCTGTTAACTCAACCTGCTACCTCAACTGTTCTACATCTATTAATTAAAGAATTCTCATCCATTCTTTAAACGTGGTCATACTATTGAATTTTGCTGTTCTACACACTTCTGCCTATACAGTCCAGATTTAATATGTCCCCAACAATCACTGATCAGCTTTCACTTGTGTCCTTCACATACACATGCTTCATAGACTCTTTCTTTGATCAACAAGGTAATGCTCTGCGAGTTAGTAATGGCAAAAGTTCCCTGAACTTATATTGACTTCTAACTCTTGTAATTACACCAGCATCGGCGTCACCCTGGGTTGCAATGGTATCGCCAAGGTAAAAGTTCTGAACAACCTCAATAGTTTTGCCATCCAAATTCAATTTCTCCACATCTGGGTTCTGATCTGTAAATGGTCTTACAAACAAACCAAGTGTTGGTTGTCTTTTCTTGTTTTTAAATCTTTTTCATTTGCTCTCTCTCCCCACAATATTGCAACAGTAAAATCTACATTTGTCAATCCCAACTATCTTATGCCTCGAACCACCAACCGTTTCCAACTGAAATTGCCTTAGCGTATAATTATATAGATATATGAAAAACAACATAGTAAGATTACGCTTTGATTCAATATCAGAATAAAACCGCAATTTATAATGATTTGAGTGTTTGATATTGGACCAGGAGAGGAGGATTCAATCTTCAGTAAAGCTATAGCAAAGCCTTAAAAAAATAAAAATAAAAAAATAAAAAAAGATACTTTATGCATCCTTGCTAAAGGTGATGATCAAGTTGAACAGCATAGAGAAAAGAGTGTAATCTCAATATAATAGCCATTTTTTTTTTTTTTTTTAATCATTAAATTATATCACCTTCCTGAATTTTTGAGATAAGGATTGGTTATTAGTATTTAAATTTTTTGGACTACTGATCTCAAAGTGAGCGGCATTTTCATGTTTTAGGTAACATAACCTCTGACCTTTAGGTGTATCTTGTTCAACTCTGGAATCTTTCTGTCAAACTTTGCAGAGACTCATTGGGTTAGTATTTATTATAGATATTAAATATTTTAAAATTCCATGTCATTGGCTGCTGCTATATTCAAACATACATGTCCAGAGATAAATAAAGTAGCAACAGCCAACAGTTATAGCGACTGCTTTTAAATAAATATTTAGAAAATATTTGTGATGTAAGAAAATATTTTGATAAAGTTCAAAATAAATTGCAATTGAAAGAAGCCAGTTGTGAATAAATAAACAGTTTAAAATGATTCAAAAACATTGATGAATTTATAAATAATTTTGGTTTTACCTTTTTCATTTTGCCATCACATTAAAATATTATTTCCATAATTTTCCTCCTCCTCATCATTATCATCATCTATACAAGTGGTGTTCCAAAGTTAATGCCTCCTATTTTTATTCCACCCAAATGGATCAGAGAGGATTGCAAATTGCAGTATGATGACTGAACTTATGCATTCATAACCTAGAAGTTTCATCACTCTGTTGCAGATATTGATGGTGTGGAACTCTAAGCAAGCAACCTGTCATGGGCATGCATCAGAAGCAGAAATGCATCATGGAATCCCTGGCAAAAGTGCATTGAAAATGGTGGTGACTATGTTGAAAAATAAATTTTAGAGCACAAAAGGTTGTTTGTTTTAAAAGTGTATCACTCCCGTCTTTGTAGCTCTTCACCTTTTTGAGTTAAAAAATAATAAAAATTAGAGGCTTTACTTTCGGAACAACCTCCGTATATATCTCACACACTGCTTCAGACAAACTACATCAACTGCAAATTAATAATTTGGTAAAATTTTTAAATTACATATTTATTAAAAAAATTTAATTCCGGTAAAAGGGAAAATACCTCTCAATGTAACGAGTGTTTCATCGTAATGTGATTAGGAGGAGTTAGGTATTTAATTATTATGAACCTGAAGAACTTAAAGTGTAAAATTGCTAAGAAACATATGAAGACGTAAAGGAAAGCAAATAAAATTACATTTGCTTTGATGAAAACAATGGATGATATTGCTTTTGCTGTTGATATCAGTCAAGTAGAAAAAAATACTTTGTTAGCAAATAATTCAATTAATTTGTATAACAAATATAAATGCCTGTGTGTCTATATATACAAACATGAATAAAAACTATTTCACCTGACTTCAACTTTCCAATAATAAGCATAAAAATAAGCTATGATTAATTTATTTTTTAATAAAGCAAAGGGGGAAATAAAGGATAGTATTATGAGAAACATACTACCCCACTCCAAGTAAGAGGTAAAGCCTGAGAAGTTTAACCCGATTGAACTCCCTTATTTCATTCCGCGAGCTGGCAGATCTCAAAACGTCAAACCCCAAACCCCGCAAGAATTGAAGGAAAATATCAGGAACGAAATGATGGAGTTAAGTAGCAATCAAGAGATTCTGCAATCTGTTATGAATAATGTTTTGGAAAGAGCACAAATATGCGAAGCTGAAAATGGGCAACATTTAAAAGACATTATTTTTCATAAAGATTGCTTGAATTTTGCATTTTTTTAAAAATTTTCCAATGTCTTAGTCAGATCGTATTAAAATTACAGAAAGATATCAAAAATAAAGAATCTATTTAAGTTCAAAATCGTTTGGTGACTTTTTGAACACTGTATAATCAGACAAAATTACTTGTTCACTGTCATATTAGTATTATTACTTTGTGTAAAATCTTAGCAATTTTCCATTCTTCTATTTCAACATGCATACCTGTGATTCTTAGATGAACAAAGCCTTATAAACTGGATATCATTCGTTTTCTGTGTTCCAATTCATTACAATTTATTCATCTAGAATATCATCCAAAATGGACCAATTTCTGAGGCCACAGTGTTTCAATGGTAACCCTTCAGTGTCTAATTCCGCAGCGCATTAGACACATTAGGTGTGTACATTCAGTAACTTCCGAGGTCAATCGACTGTCCAATAACTAGCAAACTAGACTTTCTTACCAACTACATCTCCCATCTAGTGCATACTGGTAGCTCAGAAAGCTATATATCAGAACATCATCTATAACTACAACTGGCCGACACAAACTTCTCACAGAAAGATATCAATGACATCCCCAGCCTTATCAAGCAGTACATTAGGTCACTGCTATGCGACATAAGCATATAAAGGGGTTTACCTACTCGCATTCCAAACTTTCAGTCCTTTCTTCTCAGACGTATTACTTGGCCATGAATTTCTCAAACTAATTCAAGAGTAGAAATACTCTTTGGGAGTCACAAAGATCCCTTCTCTGTATGTGCTGTAATGGCGTCCCGTCTTGTTCCTTCACCATTATTCAAATATTTATCGCCTGGTTGCAAGCTTATTACTACAATATCCAGAAGACACTCACCAATCCATCAGCAGTTTATACTATATAAAATTAATATAGAATATATAATAATATATAAAATATACATAAAATTCATGATGGTGTTATCAAATCCTTCCACTCTCCTTGGAGAGCACAGTCTAGTAACCACTAACGATTGACACAAGTGTCTCGTCATTGTAAAACCATCAACCGGTTCACGTACCTTGATGCTTATCCTTTACCAAGAATGAACTAGTCCCCCCCCAAAAAAATAAAATACAATAAATCGCTCGCTATTTCGTTTTTACTACCCTAGACTTAAATATGTATCAGCAAGTACCAATACAAGAAGAGAAGAAATTCACAGCTTTCAAAACCTGTGGAAATTTATATCATTTCTGCCATATTCCATTCGGCATAACAAATAGTATCTCATGTTTCCAACGATCGATGGACAATAAAATGCCAGATGGTTGCAGACACTTTCGTGTATGTTAATAACATCACTATATGAAGACGTAATATGATGGAACATGATAAAAACCTTAATTGTTTCTTAGATGTTGGCAGGAAGTACGGCATAAGTTTCAATGAGAACAAGAGCATTATGTGAACTGAGAGAGTCACCTTCTGAGAGCATGAAGTGTCATTTCGAGTTGTAAAACCAGATCCTGAATGCTTCCATGCTTTGAGTAGCAATACCTATAGCCAATAAAATGCTTTGGATAATCACAGATTTTAAGGGGTTTCTGCTAAAATAGTCATATTTTACAAACCAGAGCACTTTAAGTCTTCAAAATACCACCGTTTTGTTTGGAAATGAATATACTTTCAAAAGAATTAGTAAATAATAATGTGCATTATATATTTTGAAGATTTTCTAACAACCCCCCCCCCCCTCTAATTTGTAAACACTCATACCGCATTTCTTTTTTATGAAAATTGGGAAATTAGCGAGAAGAGATGTCATTTTTAATAGTTTAAAATGTCCGAAATTCATTTGACCACTCATTTTTTTGTTGTGTTAAAAAAAAAAAAAAGATTTCAAAATGAGTATGGAAAATTTTGAAAAACATTTTCTTCGAACATTCATCATTAAATAAAACAATCTTTTTACTATGTTTATCCGTTAAAAAGATAATTGGACAGTGTTTTCGCTAATAGTACGTAGCAATTTAAAAACATGATATCCGAACAAATCATTATAGATTTGAATCTAGACTGATGTAGTATTAGTAATAGCAGCAGCGATAGCATGGCGTAAATGGACGTTTTGTTTTTGTTGTTCATTTTTATTCCAGACCGATTTTTTAAATTGAAAATCTGGTTATAAAAAAAATTTCTTGCATGTTTAGTTAGAGCTATTTTGTCATCAACCATATAAATATTTTTAAAAATTGGGTAGTAGTCAAATTTTTCAAATATTTGAACAACCGAAGATGTGAAATACGATTGTTTTGGTTTACATGTACGAGTGGTACACACTTCTAATTTCCATCTTTTAAAAAATTTTTTCAGAGATTTATTATCGAATGGAAACTAATCTACCCAATTATTAAAAAAAAAACAAAACAAAAAAAAACAATATTTAAAGATTTATAGGAGGTTCTCAGTTAAAAAATAAAAACTAGAAAAAGACATGAAATGTAAATAAAAATAAAAATAACATTTAAAATTTTTTAACAATTTGTCAGCTTTAGCAAAAACTTGTTTTTTTCTTTTATATTTACATAGGTGGGACAAAAAATACCTGATATTTTTTCCAAGCATCATGTTTTCTGTTAGAGTGCCATCACTTTTTTAAATAACATTTCTTTTTGTCTGTCGTAATTCTTGTAAAGAATCACAATGGGTATAAAACACCCTCTTAAAAAAATTTTTTTTTAAAAACTTGCTTAATCCTATGTTTAACCCTAGGTAAGAGTGACAAGCCTCCTCCTAAAACCTTTAGCCTTAACAATAGCACTAAGTACAAGTGGCAGAGCTTCCCACTAAACAAACTTCCTCTGTAACCTCATATAAGTGTTAAAAAAAAAAAAAAAGCGTAAAAAAAATTTTAAAGTGCACATGATTAATTTCCTATAAAAAAAATAAATTAGTCAACTGTCCTAAAACACTAAGATAGTCTTGAAATAGTGAATTATTTTACATTTATGTGAACTAACGCCCACTGTAAATTTTTAAATTGTTTTAGTTTTGTTTCTATCAAGTCTTCAGGATGTTCACACATAATTTTCCTTAGCCCTATAATTAACCCAAAGTCAGAGTGGCAACCTCCCCACCTTCTCATAATTGCACAAAGACCCTCTTAAAACCACACATAATCTCCTTTTAGAAAACAAAAAAAAAAAAACCAGGATTTATTTATCATAGGAAAAAAAAGGGGGGTATGCCCTAAAACGCTTGAATAATTCAAAATGGGAAATCATTTTACATTAAATTCTAAAATTTTTGTTTATCTTTAATTAAAGTTTTCCAATTTGTTCACATGTACTTGTCTATAAGGGTAGAATCACATTTTTGGAGAGGTGGTCAGATGGGGAGGGGTAACAGTATCTGCAATAATACCAAAGAAATATTGCAATATATTCATTTTTAACCAGTCCTAGATTTCGATTTCAGTTTTTGGCACATAAAATGCATTACAATTCAACTTCAAGTCTTTTAACTTCTTTTCTTTTAATGAATACATAGCATTTTTAAGGAATTGCAGCATATTTATGTGCATTTACTGCAGATTATTTGGAACGCATTCATTTCTGGAGATTTTCAGTAGCATATTCAGATTCATTGCACAAAAATACACTTATAGCAAATTTCATTGCTTAGCCTTGTGTTTTAACAAAGATATAGCATTTTTACTGAAAAAGTAGTGCAAAAAATGTGACAAAACGCATATGGTCTTGAAGAGGAAAAAATATTCAAACGTGCAAGGCAGTAAAATAGTCATAACTTTCTTAATTTTAATTGGATTTGAAAAATTTAAATAGTTTCTTTCTTAGCTTATCAAGCTCTTTCTATATATACCAATATTGAAATATTTTAAGCCATTTAAATTTTTTCATGTGTACTGCTACTTTGAGATATCTACTTCCATCACAAGATGCTAAATCACAACAGCGGGTTGTCAGAATCTTTTCATATTATGCTTAATGGATTCAACATTTCTCAGATAAAATTTGATGACTTGCACAGAACCAAGTCTTCCTTCTAACTGAATCCTGCTTAGCAGATTTCACCAACCTCAAAGAAGAACTCTAGCATGCTTTACTGACAACAATTGATCCCAACATACCCCTTACCGTAGAAACCGATACTTCATACGTTGCCCTGGCTGTCACTCTCAATCAGAATGGCCACCCAGTTGCCTTCTTTTCCTGATCTCTTTCTGTCAGCGAGCAACATTACTCTTCGGTCCAAAAAGAAGTACATGCCATCATCGAAGCAGTGTGTAAATGGCATCACTGCTTTATCAGTTCCGCGTTTAAACTCGTTACGGACCAACGCGCCATAGCTTTCATGTATGACGCTCAAGCAAAATAAAGAATGAGAAGGTAGAATGCTGGATCCCTTACATCTGATGTAATATACCCTCCGGAGAAAGATAATGCAGCCGCAGAAACATTTTCTCAAGCAGTTTTCTCCTCAATTAATTCAACCAGTCTACGAGACCATTAGGTTTTATTTGTGTCATCCAAATATCACACAAATGTCTCATTTTGTACATCTGCGTAATTTCCCTAACTCCATCGAGGATGCTCATTGAACTATTGGGAACTGTTCCGTCTGTGCTGAATTAAAACCGTAATTTTTTCATGCCACTAATTTTAAGCTTGTCAAAGCAACACACCCATTTGAATACCTAAGTGTTGACTTTAAAGGTTCCCCGCCATCTAATAATCAAAACAAATATCTATTAACAATCAACAAATTTCACACTTCCCCTTTGCCTTTCCTTGTCAAGACATATCCTCACAGTCAAATTGTTTTTGTGAAGTATTTTTGCTGTTTGGCATGCTTTTCTTTATTCACTCTCACAGAAGTCCATCATTCCTTTCAACAGAACTAACAGATTTTGTTGCATAGAAAGAGACTAACAACGAACCATACAACTGCCTAAAGCCCGCAGGAAAATGGCCAGGTAGAATGATTAAATGCCACGTTATGGAAAATGATGTCGCTGGCATTGAGGTTGCAAAAACTGCTGATTTCTCATTGGGAATCAGTTTTTGAGTGATGCCTTGCATTCCATTCATTCATTCTTGTGTATGCCCACTAACGCTTAACCTCACGAGCGAATATTCCAGTAAAATCGGAAATCAACATCTGGTACCTCTCTTCTCAGTTGATTTTGAATCCAGGTCTGGTCCTGATGAAACGTATGGTCATCTAAGCATGAACCCTTTGTCGACGATGTTGAATTGCTAGAATGCAACCCTCAATACACCCACGTCAGACTTCCAACTGGAAGGGAGGAAACAGTGTCGCTGCATCAACTTATCCCAAAACCACAAAATGAATCACCCAATACTAATGATTCCGTTATCACACCAGAGACTCCATTTCTACAACCAGATGTTTTATTTGAATCAGATGTATCCAAAGAATCTTGTGAAAACTCACAGGCTGATACACGCTCAATAAGAACCTATCGGAACTCATCCTTAGACAACATGTCCATACCTATCATCTGAGAAACAAAGATGCTTGAACTTGAACCCTTGTATATTATTCCATAACGCTTCCCTGAACTGCGAGTATACACATACAGAAGGCAGCATAAACAGTTTTTTTTTCCTAAGACTCCAATCAGTTCCACTGCTTGTTGGGAGGGAAGACACAGCACAGAAAACAATTACAAAATAATTTGGATAGTGATTAGCAGTAAAAACATGCTTAAAATAATTATAAAAATGTTAAATTTGTGAAATATCAATCTCTATAAATAGAAAATCGGTCAAAACGTGAATAACACTAAAGATTACAACAGTAGTTCGAATAATCAAAATTAGTCTAGAAGTAAATATTTGATAAATCTACGATTTGGTTGATATCCATGAAGTAGAACTATAATTTATTGTGTTTCGACATTGCATCGTACACACAAAAAACTCAAAAGCTCCAAACCCCCAATAGACGACTCCTCAACAACAAATCCCAACTGAACGTATTATTTACAAATGCATCGATTTGTTGCAATTTAGCTTCGTTTATAATCCCTATTTGTCTCTCCACGAGTGCAAAGTTAGACAAAGTTTTTAATGTGGAAAAAATTCAACTCTATAGAAAAAGAAACCCTAGATTGGAACAAACTAAAATTGGCTTGATCTAGAAGGATCTCACTCTCATCTACCGAAGACAAATAATGAAGTATATAGTATCAAAACAGATACTGCACTTTGTTTCTAGCCAAAATAACTTCAATCAGTTTTTATCAAGTCAGAATTAAGAGGAAGCAGAAGTTATTCTTTGATTAAAAAAAATTCATCCAATTTCTCTAATTGCATCATTTGAGATTTTTGTTAGCTTGCACCGCAAACTAAATATTTTCAGTTTTCATAGGCAAGAAAAAAAAAAAAAGAAAAAAGGAAAAGGGAAAAAAGGAAAAAAGGGAAAGGAAAAAAGGGAAAGGAAAAAAAGGGAAAGGAAAAAAAGGGAAAGGAAAAAAAGGGAAAGGAAAAAAGGGAAAGGAAAAAAGGGAAAGGAAAAAAAGGAAAACAGGAAAACAGGAAAGGAAAAAAGGAAAACAGGAAAGGAAAGAAAAAAGGAAAGAAGGAAAGAAAAAAGGAAAGAAGGAAAGAAAAAAGGAAAAGAAAAAGAAAGGAAAAGAAAGGAAAAGAAAGGAAAAAAAGAAAAGAAAGGAAAAAAGGAAAAGAAAGGAAAAAAGGAAAAGAAAGGAAAAAAGGAAAAGAAAGGAAAAAAGGAAAAGAAAGGAAAAAAGGAAAAGAAAGGAAAAAAGGAAAAGAAAGGAAAAAAGGAAAAGAAAGGAAAAAAGGAAAAGAAAGGAAAAAAGGAAAAGAAAGGAAAAAAGGAAAAGAAAGGAAAAAAGGAAAAGAAAGGAAAAAAGGAAAAGAAAGGAAAAAAGGAAAAGGAAAAAGGAAAAGAAAGGAAAAAGGAAAAGAAAGGAAAAAGGAAAAGAAAGGAAAAAGGAAAAGAAAGGAAAAGGAAAAAAAGGAAAAGGAAAAAAAGGAAAAGGAAAAAAAGGAAAAGGAAAAAAAGGAAAAGGAAAAAAGGAAAAGAAAGGAAAAAAGGAAAAGAAAGGAAAAAAAGAAAAAGGAAAAAAAGGAAAAGAAAGGAAAAAAAGGAAAAGAAAGGAAAAAAGGAAAAGAAAGGAAAAAAAGGAAAAGAAAGGAAAAGAAAGGAAAAAAGGAAAAGAAAGGAAAAAAGGAAAAGGAAAAAAGAAAAAGGAAAAAAGGAAAAAAAGGAAAAGGAAAAAAAGGAAAAGGAAAAAAGGAAAAGGAAAAAAGGAAAAGGAAAAAAGGAAAAGGAAAAAAGGAAAAGGAAAAGGGAAAAAGGAAAAAAGAAAGGAAACAGGTAAAAAGGAAAAAAGGGTAAAAAGAAAAAAAGGAAAAAAGGGTAAAAAGGGAAAAAAGGGAAAAAAGGGAAAAAGGAAAAAAGGGAAAAAAGGAAAAAAGGGAAAAAAGGAAAAAAGGGAAAAAAGGGAAAAAAGGGAAAAAAGGAAAAAAGGGAAAAAAGGAAAAAAGGGAAAAAGGAAAAAAGGGAAAAAAGGAAAAAAGGGAAAAAAGGAAAAAAGGGAAAAAAGGAAAAAAGGGAAAAAAGGGAAAAAAGGAAAAAAGGGAAAAAAGGAAAAAAGGGAAAAAAGGAAAAAAGGGAAAAAAGGAAAAAAGGGAAAAAAGGAAAAAAGGGGAAAAAGGGAAAAAAGGAAAAGGAAAGAAAGGAAAAAAGAAAAAAAAGGAAAAAAAAGGAAAAAGAAAGAAAAAAAAAACATAACTTAAATCCAGATATGAAATCCCTGTGCAATAGTTTTTTAATGTTCATAGATGAAACTGGCTATCATTCTGAAACATGTCAATATATATTCCAGTGGGTGGGTTGTAGTTGTCCCTCTAGGCTTCTAGCAGTCGTTTTTAATTTTTTTCTATGCATTTCAGAATCAGTTGGGTCTGTGTCCTTCAGCAAGATATGGGTCTTTGGGCTCTGAGCTATTGGATTTTTATTTTAATTTGGTTGCACTGAGAATTCTCTTTTACAAGTCCGTTGTTCCAAAGATGAAAACAAGTATCATTGTAACCTCAAAAAACGTTTGTTACTCGTTTTGAACTGGAGTTGTGATTTTCTTTGGAAGAATTCTTCCGTAACAGCATTGGCTAAGAGCAGACAATTGAAATTGGAGCTGGTGTAGAAGTGAAGATTTCTGACCAGTACAACGAGCAGATGATTACGACCTGTGCAGCATATGTACACGTTCTCAGCGGTTTTTATCCGTAGTTGAGAAGAAAATCGTTCATACCTTTTCCAACAGTATAAGTGCGTAAATGGCCATAAGGGATCCGATAGAATTTGAACTTGGCAAATTCCCATGAAAATATTTCTTGAGGTAAGGATATGATTTCCAAGATATTTGATCAAGACATCATGATGATCTGCTGAACCATTTCAAGCAAATGTGCAACATTATCTAAACACCTTAAATTCATTGTATAGCTAAGAAGGATTTAATGATAGAAAAGTGAAAAGAAAATTAGTAATAACTAATTTTCTTTGGTGTAGTTTGGTTATTTTTTAAAACAATGCATTTTAAGTGAAAACATTACATACTTACCTTGCATGTAAAAATTAGTATAAATTCCAAATATTATGAAAATTAATCCTGTAGAAGATGTATTTTCAATTAAAAAAAAAAAACAAAAAACAGCCACAATCATGTTTTGAGATTTTGCGTTGGAAAATGACTGTACTCATTCATTTAGTCAAAATCATCAATTGCAGTTATCTCCTTGGATCTTGTGAAATCGTCAACAGTAAAAACATAAAACTCTATAAATTGCTAATTTGTATATTTTACTTGTAATTATTCTTCTACAGGATCAATTTTTGTAATTTTTAGAATGTTTACTAATTTCAACACGACATGAATGTAATAATGTTTTCACCTGAAATGCATTGGCTTAAAAGATCAATTCACACAAGCACCAAAAACTATCTGGATGGTTTTCATAGTTGCTTTAATGTTATTAAGACAAAGAACTTTTGAGCTTAAAAACAAAAAAAAACTTTCATATAATACATTCAAATTTTCACAGCCCTGCATGCATTTACTCATGACGACTAAATATTTTAGTTACGTAAGGCTATAATAACATAAACTCTTGTAAGCTTCCCTGAATAATAATAAGAAGAATAGAGAGAGCGAGAATGTCTACTCTTAATACACTTCATTTTTTTATCACTTTCTTTTTCTTCATTCTTCTGGACAATCAGATTTCTCTCCATCTTTCTATCTAGCATGTTTATAGACACTTGCTTCAAAACATATATATATATATATATATATATATATATATATAGCAGGTGAATATCTGGCATCCAGTAAGATGCCCCATCCCTAGCTAAAAACGAGAAAAAATAAACAAATGCAGAATTTGACACATAAATACACAGAGTATGAGCCACCTGATATCCAGTTGTAAGGGCCTACCGGAAGATAGCAACGACACAATGTAAAACAATAAAGCATTAATGTGTCTCCCCTGGACCATCTGAACATCCAGTATAGCATCAAATCCTATTAACATACCAGAAAGAATTGTTGGAAACAAGTCATGCATCATATACTATGGCCTTGCCATTTATACAGCTACATACTTATAAATGTAATTGTTAAAACTGACAGTGATTGGCGACAAAAGGGAGAGTAGCAACCTTAGTTGAAGTCAGTGCACCTGATGACACCAGCCTAAACAGAACTAAAAGGGAGAAGAGAACTAAATACCAAGGTTTTATGTACAAATTAAAAAGAAACTGGAACCTCAGAAAGATTTCAAGAATTGCAGGAAGCACTAGTTTCATGAAAAAGAGCTTAAAAAAATATATCTGGTAAAAATGCCTAGTGAACAAAGTGTAAGACAGACCATAACAATTGCACTTAAAGTGATGATTAGAATCTTAAAACGATCCGAGTTGGAGTCTCTGAAATAGTGGACGAATTTTTGGCATCCAATAGGATGATCCATCCCCAACAAAATAAAACAAAGAAAATGGTCAATAAAAAAAAAGGTAGATATTTAATTAATGTATCTTTTCCACATCAAATGTGGATTGCACATTAAGTAAATCTTCCCACAAAATTCTTATGGAAAAACTCATCTAGAAAACGACATTGTAAAAATTGGGTTCGTATTACTATACACAGATTCAAAAAAGTTGTCCAAAAAACAAATATATAACAAATAAATGTTATCAAAGGCAAGATAAGTTATTTTTCTACCTAACTGAATAATATTTTAGCGTTATTATTTAATATAAAGTGTTTATGTATTTGAAAAATGCAAATGGCGGTGGACTTTGTATTGAATATGTAAGTTTGGGAAAATGAGTTAAAACTAAAAATCTATACAAAATACTGTTAAAACTGCACCAAATATCTATCAGCCTATGTTACAATAACACATATTGAGTGGGTTTCTAACAGTATTTTGTATAGTTTTTTTTTTTAGTTTTAACTCATTTTCTCAAATTTCCGTATTCAACAGAGTCCGCCACCATTTGCATTTTTCAAATACATTGGTAAACACTGTTTTTCGAGCCAAACAAACACTTTACATCAAATAAAAACAAAAACAATTACCCAGTTAGGTAGAAAAGTAACTTATCTTGCTTTTGATAACATTTATTTGTTATATATTTGATTTTTTTGACAATTTTTTCAAATCTGTCTATAGTAATACAAACCGTAAAAATTTTGAATTTTTACAGATGGATGGCCTTCTGAAACCACACCTATTACAGACCAGGGGTATGTGTATATTATCAAGTGAATTACCAGCAAGAGTCAACAGTCATAACTCGACAGTGTAGTTGTCATTTAAGTACATTTATTTTTTTTATTCTGTGCCTATGCTCCCATTGACATTGCTTATTACGAAAACAAAGTATTGTAATTTACTTGAGATATCCATAACTACAAGTTTCATCACAATATTTGGTTTAACATCAGTTTTACAAGCTGGCATGTGTTGGATGGGTTTTAGGAGTTAACTATCTCTTGTCAGGTGTTTATCCCTCTATTTCAAGTGCCAGCCAGCAGTATTCACTATAGGCATGTTAAACCGGCTTCACCCAAAGAAGGAAGTTTCATGGGAATATCAAGTTCACAAACGGTCCTCAGTCGCATGCATATCTCGGTCAGGGGAAATGACATGAGGGTTTTGCAGTTCTTGCAAGAAAGTGGACGTTCATCAATTGGAATTCTCAAATGGTCACCTATCTGGTATTGACCAGGCTTCATATTGCGTAACTTCGGTGATCTAACGAGAACTGGTGCATCAACATGATTATGCCGTATGTACTTTCTGAAGTGCATCTTTTATGTGCACCTGTGTTTGTTATATTATGAACCTTTTTTCTAGAATTCAAATATAAAACAACACATTTAGTATAAGAAACAGTCCGTTTTCATTCCTCGTTGTTTCTCTGTTATGGTGGAGAGTAAGAGAGAGAGGAGAATATTGTTGCGTCCGCTTGGTTGACAATCAAATCTCAATCTCCAATCTTTTTGTGTCACATTTTCTGTCAACTTTTAAAAACATCAACATAACCGGATTCCTTTAATTGCTACATTCCTTCTCAAACAATATCAAATTTTGTTTGCATTCATGAGAAATATTGAGACAATTTTGATTTAGCTGTCATGTTCCCCACATTCCATCCGCAGACGCGTGCCACATTTTTATCCATATAAATACATATATGTATATACACATATATATATATATATATACTAGCATGTCAACCCGGCTTAGACCGGGCCCTTTGTGAAACGTGTTTTTTTTTAACTTTCCGAGTTATCTCAATTGTTTTACATCTACTAACCCAAGAACGGGTTCATTCTGTCAACATGATCATACCAACAAAGTTGCTTGTTCTGTGCACATCTCTCTATATTGTACACAATATGAGGATGTATAGAAGTGAAACCTGACCAGTAGTGGTTTAGGACAGGTGTTGCATAGAGAGAAATGATATTAGAATGATATAATGGATATGTAAGTTAAAGGTTTTTAAAACTAACAAATTCAGAGGAAGATTAAATTGGGACAGTATAGGAAGGCGTGCAGGAGACTTTGATGGTATAGACATGTTGAAAGAATGGATGAGAGTTGGTGGGTAAGTAGATATAAAAGTTGAAGTAGCAGGGTCTACTGGAACAGGAAAGCCAAGGAAAACATGGAAGGAAATGTTAACGATGGACTTTAGTGAAATAAAAACCAGAGATAGCTTAGTTCGGAAGACACTTTCTAAAAGTCGTCCCAAACATATAAAACATGATGTTTCTTAACTAGAAAAATTGTTTTTTTAAATTCACCACAAGCAAGGTATATTGTACATTTTCTGAGGGCAAAAAACCTATCAGAAAACCTTCCAACATTGGGTGGGTCAGAAATATTTTCGTTAAAGAGATACAAGTGCACCAAGTTCATCGAAGCACATTCTGTGCAAATACTTGTAAAACAAACAAGTGCCACACTGCAATGATAAGATTCGCTCAAGCTTAATATTCAAAATTTTCTGCATTTAGTAAATGAATTTATGAAAGGGGGCCACAAAAGAAAAAAAGGGAAGTCATATCACAAGTATTGTCTAACTCAATACTGTTTTCTTTAATGATTAGAGAAAACACTGATTCAACTGATTAATATAGACTTTCTAGACTTCTATACTCACCTGCCACAGCAGGAGTGAATTATTATTCACGCCATTCCTCTTGACAGTTAGTCTGACAGTAAGCTTGTAGTCAGGCTGAATTATAGGTCTGTTCAGTTCTAGGAGGTCCATCCTTCCAGATTATAACTTCTCTCTAAGAAGGGTTACTTTATTGCTAATCACTTGATGTGCTTGAGCTTTCTAATAAATTCAGTCGTGCCGACAGCTGAATTCAAACTAATTCACATATTACAAAATGACATTTCATTAATTAGCTATTTATGTTTATTTATTTTCTGATTGTTTTTAATTTAATATTACCTATAGTTCTTATTTTGATTATTCGCACTACTGTTCTCATCTTCAATGTTATTTTAACAATGTTTTGGTCAATGTAATGTCTGACCTTCTCCAGGTGTATCTTTTTGGACTTTGAAATCTTTCTGTTGAACTTGGGAATCTAATGGGGAGTAGCATGCAGTTGTTATGCCAGCCATAACTGAATACGAATTCCTAAATAATTTGCAAGTGTATTCTGAGTATCGCTCGTACTGAGGATCGAACCTTCAACCTTCAGAGAGTGTTACTTCCCTTGTTGAATAATCCAAATTATTAATCCACAATTCTATTTAAACATATTTTCTATATAGTGATAATTTCTTTGCATTTGAGGTGACAAAAAAAGCCATTTGTGTCCCTCCCGGTGGAAGGGGGAGGGGGTCTCAACTTTTCCGGCCAACGCATAAATTAATTTGTGTTACACGAGTTTCAAGGTAACTATGTGACATTACACTTTGCAGTTTTCAAAGCGCATTTCATTTTTTTGCAATGATTAGCTTAAACAACCTTCATAAGTGTGACTATATTAACAAAGATATTCCAGCAAGCAATATCATCATCAGCGATAACATCATTATCATCATCATAATTGTGAACATTAAAGTGTGGCTTCTGTAACACTTACCTCGTTGAAGTTCCTTTTCTTACATCACACATCTCACATTTGTAGGCTTCTGGGGAGTTGCGGTAGGTACATACACTACAATCCCAGTAGCCCTCGTCTGGAGCTTTTGAATGTCTTTTTGACCTAGACAAAAAATAAGTTTTCATATTAACAAAAAGAAAAGCCAATATAAAATGAGAATGCTATTTGCTAGAAAACAAAAAAATCTTGTTAAAAGTAGGACATGAAATAAAGAGAATGAATATACAAAGTAGCAAATAGATACATCCCCAAATAATTCTTACATATTTAAAGGTCTTATGTAGGACATGAAAAGAAACTGGAATCTTAGGAAGATCTCCATCATTCTATAGAAGCAACCGAATTCATGAAAACGAATTTCAAAAACAAATATACCCAGTGAACAAAGTGCAAGAGAGATAAACACGATTGCACTTAAAGTTAAGAATCTTTAAAAAATCTCTTGCTTGAAAGGTGTGAGATAGCGGATGAATATCTTGCATCTGGTAGGATGCCTCATCTCCAGCTAGAAAAAAATAAGAAAATTAAAAAAAAAAAACAATTTTTAAGATTCTGCTTTTTTTGCCGATGGCTAGCACTTTGAGCAGAACAAAGCCATAATATAAGTTTGAAATATTGTTTTATACTAATCCACTTTTTATTTTTTTGGTACTACTGATACAAATGTATCCTCATCATTTAAGTATGCCATCAGTCAAAGAAGCATTAGAATTTGGAGTTTCAGAGACGTCATATTATAGGTTACTATGATGACGGACTTTAGCAGTGTCAAATCAGTGAAAACCTCAGGGATTCCACTGTTAAATTCATCAGTGAAGAAAAATAATATCTGGCCTAGGTTAATCAGGACCCTCTGACAGCAGTCTTTATTATTGATGATAATAAAGATGTCTATTTACTTTTTTTATGTCTAAGTAGATACAGATTTCATCTACCTCCAATGAGCCAAGATTTAAGTGTAGTATCTGTTCTTCAGATGTTACACTTCAATTACTCGTTCTCTGTCAGTGGACAACAAATCCTTCACGACTGAGACAATTTTTAATTTTTGTTTCTTTTCTCTACGTTAAAAAACGACCTTGGTATCTAACTCTGCCCCATGGGGAGGCATTGTAAATAGGTACCTCCAAAATAATACATCTAGTACTAGCAAGCTCAGATTCCTGGAAAAGAAAATAGAATAGATAAAAAAAAAAGTGTGTATAACATCTTTCCTGTCTCAATCATGTTAGTTTTTAAACATACTTTTCTCCACCTGAATGCTTCTTTTGAATCCATGTAAACTTTTGCAACCACATAAATTTAATATAATTAAACATTGTGTTAACCGGAAAAACAACATGAATATGCTTTGTTATACTATTTTATCCAAGAAAATCTACTCGGATTTGTCCGGGATAGAAAGTGATATATAGTCATCAAAAATGCTCAATATTCCCAGGCGAGTTCAACTTCATTTCTTCTATTTATTTTATACTAGCCTGGGTGCCCGGCGTTGCCAGGTGTTTGTAGGTGTTAAAAAAAAAAAAAAAAAAAAAAAAAAAGTGGTAGGCAGGTAAGCTCGAACCCATGACGCAAAGGCAGAAAAGAAAGTGAAAGAAAATCCGACGTCTTACTGCTACATCATGACGCGACCAGAAGTGTTAAGCGTTCAAATTAAACATAGTTAATCAAAAAGATGACTTGCAGAAATGGCGTTGCTTTTAAACCTCCCACGAAGGTCGTTTTTAATGTGGGGGTAAAAGCAGCTCCCCCCAAAAAAGGTGGAACTCTAGCAGTATCCAAATAAATAGTAATTATCTCAGTATGAAGGGTTTCCCCTACATTGACCAAGGACGAATTACAGAATAGATACTACCCAGACGTAGGCTGGGAGTTGGCATTTGCGTCCGATTAGTTTTGCTTTATTTATACGAAAAAGACAAACAGTGAAGAGAATGGTGGGAATTTTTTAAAACTCAATCAAAAGAAATGAAAAAAAACCATGTCCGTTTGCAAATCTGAAATATAACGATCTAGGAAGTATGCGAAAACTTCTGGAATCTAACCGACGCAAGAATCCCGACGCAAATATATATATACTAGTTTAATATAAAAAGAAAGTTACTAAGCAGCGGACCGTTTAATCTAGTTTCAGTATTGTTTTTAAAACCTTTACTAGTAAGAATAAAAGAAAGTAACTTTTTATTTTACATAACCTTACCATGACATTTCTACATGCATTAAAGATGCGCACAAGAACAAAAAGCAAACAACCAGCTCATGGATTGAATTATCATCATCATATTTTGTTTAACATCCATTCTACATGTTGACACGTGTTCGACGATTTTAAGAAAATGATTCCCAAAATAACCTATTTCTGGCCTGGGCTTTATGTGTCCCTCTTTTGCTCAAGTCCAATTTTATAACTTCCTCCAATGTTTTTTTTTTTTTGTCTATGCCTAGCAACTGACCTTGATACCTCAACTTCTCTACATCTATTAACGAAAGAACTCTCATCCAACTGCAGACCTTGCACTGTTATTGTACAACTATTGATTTAAATAGGCATATCGACATGTTCAATGAATAAAGTTAAAATATGTTTATTGATTTATTTATAAATTTATAGTAAGAGTTAGTGACTTTTATGGATATCCAGCATCCAACTAACATAACAAGCAGCAAAATCCAACCCTTCACTGTAGAAGTCACCAGACAGAGTTTGTACAGATTTTCAATATCTATTTTCAAGGACTTTTCTAGTCTTTTCAAAGTTTTTCAAAGCCTTCTCCAGACAAAATTCAAGATTTCAAAACAAAATTTGGGGTTTGTTTTACAAGCCACAGCAATTCAAAAAGTCTACTTCACAATTGGAGAGTCCGGACTGCGCAATGAAAGTTTATTTTAAGAGTGAGGAGAGATTCTTTTTATTTATGATGGCTGCCACTACTCCTCCTCTCTTGTGCCCTCCACAAAACTTAAATTATAAATGTAAGCAAAATTAAAGGGAGATTTGAACACCTCCCCTCCAAATAAAAATGAGGGCATAAAATATTTTAATGGTATTTTTATGAATACTTAAAAAAAATAATTTAATATTATTTCGATTTTATTTTTAATATTTCGACACAATTTTTACTGAACATAAAGAATACAATTTTCAAGGAGTTTTCAAGACATTTTCTATATTTTCAAGGATTTTTCAAGACATTTTCTATATTTTCAAGGATTTTTCAAGACATTTTCTATATTTTCAAGGATTTTTCAAAGTAATAATAGAAATAAGGCCTTTTCTAGACAAAAGCCAAAATTCAAAGATTTCAAACATGTGCAAACCCTGCTAGATGCTGGAAAGCCTTCTACTCTCTAATAGTTTCTTTTCTTCCCTTGAACTGCTAGATTTTGGAATTCCCTTCCTGTTTATTGCTTACTTGATTGTATTAATTTGCAGAATTTGCAGAATTTAAATGTAAACTCCTAGATTTAACAAACAACATGAATTGGAACAAATACATTGTAGTAATTGCCAAAACTGCTTTGAGGAAGGTAAGCTCCCTCTATCATGCTAGAAGATTACTCACACCTGAGAGTACCTGCATCTTTCCCAAACTACTATTCTCCCATGCATGGAGTATTGTTGCCACATCTGGGCTGGTGCATTTGTTACTAGTCTCTTGCTCCTAGATAGGGTTAAAAAAAGAGTCAACAACTTAATTGGTCCCACACTGTCAGCCAAACTCCAACCACCAATATGCAGCCTCCCTGTGCCTGTTTTATAAGTACTTTAATGGAAAGTGCTTGGATGAACTCAAAGGACTAGCAGTACCTCCTTACCATAAATACCCCCGACAAACCTGACAAGTAGCAAAATCCTTAGATACCATAAAGTCTTCTACTCAAATAATTTCTTCCTTTGAACTGTTAGATTTTGGAACTCCCTCACGGGCCCCTGATTCCTTGACTTTACTGATATAGAGAAGTTCATGTGCAATGTGAACAGACATCTTGTTGCCCAACACCCTACATAGTATCCTCACAAATCTGGTCCCAAATAGCAGCCACTTACAACTTAGTGGAATTGTGCCAAACAGTTTAAAAAGAAAAAAGAAAAAAAAAAAGAACATTTCATTGCTCAACTCCCTTGACTTTCCTGCTAGACACAATCTCAAATAAAATCCCCTTCCATCAAAGTGACAATACGCCTTGTTTGAGGTGAAAACGAGTAAAAAAATAAAAATAAATTCGAAAACCCAAGTAGTTCAAGAATATATAATTTTCGACATTTTCAAAAACCACACCAATAAAAATCTATTAAAAAAGTTATAAAAATTGCTGGTCTTTTTGACTTCAGATTTCTAATTTTCATTTAATTAGTCATGATAAAGCAGACAAAAAGCACTTTAATATTGGAGATAAGAGGCTTTCAAATTATGAGGTTATAACCGAAACAAAAAAAAGTTCTACTTGTCTGACTTGTATTTCCAATGATAGGCTATAAATCATTGTAGCATGAAATTATATTCACATTTGAAGTAGATTAAATAATCAAATAGTTGAAAAATTTTCTGCCCAGGGGAGCCTTAAGGTTTGAAAACAAGTATTCCAAAAGCAGACTATGTATAAGCAGGTATTTCAAAAGCAGAGAATGTAAAAATAGGTATTCCAAAAGCAGACGATTTGTCATATTAGTATTGTTACTTTGTGTAAAATCTTGGCAATTTTCCATTTTTCTATTTCAACATGCATATCTGTGATTCTTAGATGAATAAAGCTTTATTAACTGGATATCATTCGTCTTGCGTGTTCTGAATCATTGCAATTTATTCATTTAGAATCTAATCCAAAATGGACCAATTTCTGAAACCACAGTGTTTCGATGATCACCCTTCAGTGCCTGATTTCGCAGACCATTGGCTATGTACATTCAGCAACTACCTGAGGTTGTCCAATAACTATCCAATAACTAGCAAACTAGACTTTCCAATTCATCTCCCATCTCCAGTGCACAAATAGCAAATTGTGACTCATATGAATCAGCCATGGCTAAACTTCAGTCTCTTTTTGTAAAGCCCTCCAACATTGTTCATTCTAGACATCTTATGGCAAGTTCTAAGCAGAAGCCTAGTGAAACGATTGATGATTTTTTGCAGAAGCTAGATTCACTTACTGCAGATGATCGCTTTGAGGCAGAAAACATTGTGAATAAGCAGTTCTGTGATGGCCTCATAACAGGCATTCACTCTCATACAATTCGATGACACTCAGAAAGGACACTCAATTTGAAAGACACTTAAGAAAAAGCCCAGAAACAGGTTGAATCTTATATCAACCTCACATCATATGGCGCCACCACTGAACCATCAGTAACTTGTGATGTTTCTTGTACTTACAATGGGAAAAAAATGTTTTTTCTATGGTAATTGACAACATTCATAAATTAAATGCTCCGCCTGTGATGCGGTCTGTAGAAACTGCAGCAATAGGGGACATTTTCAACTAGTCACGGATCAAATCGCTCCCCTAAGGTGACTTCTGCTGTGAATCATGAATCGCATCTGTTTGTACTGCTGCATCACCTAATTGTCTGTCGAAAACCATAATTAAACATTAAGTGAATGGAATAATTCTGGAGGCTCTGGAGAGGACAGGTTCTAGTAACCCCCAATGATCGATACAAGTGTCTTTTCATCGACTATAGTCAGACCATCAACCGGTTCACGTACCTTGATGTGTATCCTTTACCAACAAAAACATTGCTCACTACTCCATTTTTACTACTCTGGACTTGCAAATATCAATACAAGAGAAGAAATTCACAGCTTTTGAAGTCTGTGGAAATCTATGTGATTTCTGCCATATTCAATTTAGCATAACAAAGTGTATCATGTTTCCACCGATCTGCAGCAAATCTAATAAAATGCTAGAACGTTGCCGACATTTTTGCGTATGTTGATTACACCACTATATGAAGACGTAATCTGATGGAACATGATGAAAACCTTAATTATTTCTTAGATGTTCCCATTTTAAGCTTGTCAAAGTGGCACAACCATTTGAACGCTTAAGTGTTAACTTTAAAAGGTCCCCTGCCATCTAATAGATGAAACAAATATCTATTAACAATTATCAAGGAATATTCACCCTAACCATTTGCCTTTCCTTGTCAAAATATATTCTCACAAATCGTCATAAATTGTAGTAGATTAAATAATCAAATAGTTGAAAAATTTTCTGCTCACGGGAGCCTTAAGGTTTGAAAATGACTATTGCGAAAGAAGATAATTTAAAAATGGCTATTGCAAAAGAAGACAATTTAAAAATGGCTATTGCAAAAGAAGACAATTTAAAAATGACTATTGCGAAAGAAGATAATTTAAAAATGGCTATTGCAAAAGAAGACAATTTAAAAATGGCTATTGCAAAAGAAGACAATTTAAAAATGGCTATTGCAAAAGAAGACAATTTAAAAATGGCTATTGCAAAAGAAGACAATTTAAAAATGGCTATTGCAAAAGAAGACAATTTAAAAATGGCTATTGCAAAAGAAGACAATTTAAAAATGGCTATTGCAAAAGAAGACAATTTAAAAATGGCTATTGCAAAAGAAGACAATTTAAAAATGGCTATTGCAAAAGAAGACAATTTAAAAATGGCTATTGCAAAAGAAGACAATTTAAAAATGGCTATTGCAAAAGAAGACAATTTAAAAATGGCTATTGCAAAAGAAGACAATTTAAAAATGGCTATTGCAAAAGAAGACAATTTAAAAATGGCTATTGCAAAAGAAGACAATTTAAAAATGGCTATTGCAAAAGAAGACAATTTAAAAATGGCTATTGCAAAAGAAGACAATTTAAAAATGGCTATTGCAAAAGAAGACAATTTAAAAATGGCTATTGCAAAAGAAGACAATTTAAAAATGGCTATTGCAAAAGAAGACAATTTAAAAATGGCTATTGCAAAAGAAGACAATTTAAAAATGGCTATTGCAAAAGAAGACAATTTAAAAATGGCTATTGCAAAAGAAGACAATTTAAAAATGGCTATTGCAAAAGAAGACAATTTAAAAATGGCTATTTCAAAAGAAGACAATTTAAAAATGGCTATTGCAAAAGAAGACAATTTAAAAATGGCTATTGCAAAAGAAGACAATTTAAAAATGGCTATTGCAAAAGAAGACAATTTAAAAATGGCTATTGCAAAAGAAGACAATTTAAAAATGGCTATTGCAAAAGAAGACAATTTAAAAATGGCTATTGCAAAAGAAGACAATTTAAAAATGGCTATTGCAAAAGAAGACAATTTAAAAATGGCTATTGCAAAAGAAGACAATTTAAAAATGGCTATTGCAAAAGAAGACAATTTAAAAATGGCTATTGCAAAAGAAGACAATTTAAAAATGGCTATTGCAAAAGAAGACAATTTAAAAATGGCTATTGCAAAAGAAGACAATTTAAAAATGGCTATTGCAAAAGAAGACAATTTAAAAATGGCTATTGCAAAAGAAGACAATTTAAAAATGGCTATTGCAAAAGAAGACAATTTAAAAATGGCTATTGCAAAAGAAGACAATTTAAAAATGGCTATTGCAAAAGAAGACAATTTAAAAATGGCTATTGCAAAAGAAGACAATTTAAAAATGGCTATTGCAAAAGAAGACAATTTAAAAATGGCTATTGCAAAAGAAGACAATTTAAAAATGGCTATTGCAAAAGAAGACAATTTAAAAATGGCTATTGCAAAAGAAGACAATTTAAAAATGGCTATTGCAAAAGAAGACAATTTAAAAATGGCTATTGCAAAAGAAGACAATTTAAAAATGGCTATTGCAAAAGAAGACAATTTAAAAATGGCTATTGCAAAAGAAGACAATTTAAAAATGGCTATTGCAAAAGAAGACAATTTAAAAATGGCTATTGCAAAAGAAGACAATTTAAAAATGGCTATTGCAAAAGAAGACAATTTAAAAATGGCTATTGCAAAAGAAGACAATTTAAAAATGGCTATTGCAAAAGAAGACAATTTAAAAATGGCTATTGCAAAAGAAGACAATTTAAAAATGGCTATTGCAAAAGAAGACAATTTAAAAATGGCTATTGCAAAAGAAGACAATTTAAAAATGGCTATTGCAAAAGAAGACAATTTAAAAATGGCTATTGCAAAAGAAGACAATTTAAAAATGGCTATTGCAAAAGAAGACAATTTAAAAATGGCTATTGCAAAAGAAGACAATTTAAAAATGGCTATTGCAAAAGAAGACAATTTAAAAATGGCTATTGCAAAAGAAGACAATTTAAAAATGGCTATTGCAAAAGAAGACAATTTAAAAATGGCTATTGCAAAAGAAGACAATTTAAAAATGGCTATTGCAAAAGAAGACAATTTAAAAATGGCTATTGCAAAAGAAGACAATTTAAAAATGGCTATTGCAAAAGAAGACAATTTAAAAATGGCTATTGCAAAAGAAGACAATTTAAAAATGGCTATTGCAAAAGAAGACAATTTAAAAATGGCTATTGCAAAAGAAGACAATTTAAAAATGGCTATTGCAAAAGAAGACAATTTAAAAATGGCTATTGCAAAAGAAGACAATTTAAAAATGGCTATTGCAAAAGAAGACAATTTAAAAATGGCTATTGCAAAAGAAGACAATTTAAAAATGGCTATTGCAAAAGAAGACAATTTAAAAATGGCTATTGCAAAAGAAGACAATTTAAAAATGGCTATTTCAAAAGAAGACAATTTAAAAATGGCTATTGCAAAAGAAGACAATTTAAAAATGGCTATTGCAAAAGAAGACAATTTAAAAATGGCTATTGCAAAAGAAGACAATTTAAAAATGGCTATTGCAAAAGAAGACAATTTAAAAATGGCTATTGCAAAAGAAGACAATTTAAAAATGGCTATTGCAAAAGAAGACAATTTAAAAATGGCTATTGCAAAAGAAGACAATTTAAAAATGGCTATTGCAAAAGAAGACAATTTAAAAATGGCTATTGCAAAAGAAGACAATTTAAAAATGGCTATTGCAAAAGAAGACAATTTAAAAATGGCTATTGCAAAAGAAGACAATTTAAAAATGGCTATTGCAAAAGAAGACAATTTAAAAATGGCTATTGCAAAAGAAGACAATTTAAAAATGGCTATTGCAAAAGAAGACAATTTAAAAATGGCTATTGCAAAAGAAGACAATTTAAAAATGGCTATTGCAAAAGAAGACAATTTAAAAATGGCTATTGCAAAAGAAGACAATTTAAAAATGGCTATTGCAAAAGAAGACAATTTAAAAATGGCTATTGCAAAAGAAGACAATTTAAAAATGGCTATTGCAAAAGAAGACAATTTAAAAATGGCTATTGCAAAAGAAGACAATTTAAAAATGGCTATTGCAAAAGAAGACAATTTAAAAATGGCTATTGCAAAAGAAGACAATTTAAAAATGGCTATTGCAAAAGAAGACAATTTAAAAATGGCTATTGCAAAAGAAGACAATTTAAAAATGGCTATTGCAAAAGAAGACAATTTAAAAATGGCTATTGCAAAAGAAGACAATTTAAAAATGGTTATTGCAAAAGAAGACAATTTAAAAATGGCTATTGCAAAAGAAGACAATTTAAAAATGGCTATTGCAAAAGAAGACAATTTAAAAATGGCTATTGCAAAAGAAGACAATTTAAAAATGGCTATTGCAAAAGAAGACAATTTAAAAATGGCTATTGCAAAAGAAGACAATTTAAAAATGGCTATTGCAAAAGAAGACAATTTAAAAATGGCTATTGCAAAAGAAGACAATTTAAAAATGGCTATTGCAAAAGAAGACAATTTAAAAATGGCTATTGCAAAAGAAGACAATTTAAAAATGGCTATTGCAAAAGAAGACAATTTAAAAATGGCTATTGCAAAAGAAGACAATTTAAAAATGGCTATTGCAAAAGAAGACAATTTAAAAATGGCTATTGCAAAAGAAGACAATTTAAAAATGGCTATTGCAAAAGAAGACAATTTATTAAATGAAAATGGGTAAACAATGAAATTCCTTTCAATTTCAACTTGTAATAATTCATTTCTTTGGTTGGATAGAATTTCTCTTGTGTAATAGTTTTTTTCCAGGTTTGGGTAATTAATTATTTTAAACAAACAATGTATTGTTTTTTATGTTGATATTTTTCAACTTATTGCATTTCTATAAGTATAAGAACAGATCAATCTAAAAGAACCGTAATCCACTTGTCAATACATGTGGATTACGAAGTTTTAAATTGTTTTTCATAAAAGAAATTCAAGTTGCAAACTTCAGTAAACGTAATTTTTGCCAAATTATCAAATTGTGTTTCTGTCTGCTTTTACATGGTCCAAATCTCAGTTTGGTTTTATTGATTTACTGTTAAAATTCAGTTTAATCATTACTGTTCTAGGAATCTTAAGATTCAATATGCTAGAGCTTAAAAGAATCTTATAAAGAAAAGTTTTTAAAAAAGTATCAAAATTGTGCTTCCACATCATTTTTGTGACATTTTTTGAATAGCTAATAAGACTTTACTCAATGCTTAGACTATATTGAACTAATAATTATTGCTTCTTATTATACTAAATTTTCATTTACCATAAAATATATCATTTGTAAGGATTTTGCACTCGTTCAAAACCTGCATTTTTATTTACACATTGAAATTTGGCTTTTGGACAAACAAACTTTGAATAGTTATAATTCAGTGGCAAATCTCGTCATAAAAATTAACTTGGTATAGTTGTTTGTTTTGCAAAGATCTATGTGGCCACATTAAAAGTAATGAGGAATTCAATAGCAATTTTAATTTGAATATAAGTATAAAATATCAAAACAAATGATGGTAAACATATTTCTATGGCTATTAGAAGTTTTCTAGTCAGGAACATAGCAGCAGACTTCCAGTCAATGACAATCTGTCAACTCAGATACTAGACATCATACATTTCTGCAGTTATTTTAATCCATAGTTGGAGGGAATTGGGGATTCAAACCTCTCAATGTGATATTACTGTGCAATTAAATGTTACATTAAAAAAATTCAAATAAACTTTCTGATTTCACACTAATTATCAATAGCTACTATGACTCCTACCTCATCCCACAGCCTACTTCACCAAATAAAAAAGCAAGATACATGAAAAGTCCATTAATGGGATGAAAGCAGAAACCACATTCTGAATAAGAACACAGAGATAATTTTTTTCTTTTTAATAAACTCTCAGCCTCTACATATGACAGAGGGGCATTAATTGTAATTTAATTGGAACTCTTAATAAAAAGTGTATGTGCATTTGCAATTTACTGCAAAATGTTCTACGTTTGTAGTATTTGAATTATCTAGACTATACTTATCATTTTGGCTAGTATTTTCAAGTTTCGGATAATATAACCCATGGTCTAGTTCAGGTGGATATTGTCAAACTCAGGAATCTACCGAATTTCGAACTGAACTCTTTAATCCATAGAGCTAGTTTGCCTTCATTTTATTACTGACTAGCCTGAGTGCCTGGAGTTTCTCGGGTGTTTGGAGGTGGGTGTTGAGAAAAGAAAAATAAATAAATGGTAATCGGCAGGCAGGCTCGAACCCATACCGCAAAGGAGGAAAAGAACATGAAAAAAAAATGTGATGTCTTTGCTGTTGCACCTATCGCCAAATCGAAAATGACGTGGTTGAAATTAAGGCTAGTTAATCGAAAAGAGGGAATGACTTTCGAGAAAAAAAAAAAAAAAAAAAAAAAAGCAACCCCTCCCTGTAGAAATGTGCCCAGTCGAGGGTGAAGAAATGAATGTTTTTAGCCAATATTTCGATATTTGTTGTCCGAAGGGTCCAGCTTCAAAACGATACCGATCTTGTGAAAATCCGTTGCCTCTGTCAAAAGTTTTAGACTGACATACATAGATACATACATTTAAACACAGGTGAGATTTATATTCTAGACTAGCAGGGCTACCCGGCGTTGCTCGGGACCGTATAAACAATGAAAAAACAAAAGCAGATATTGAACATATGTTTTATTCTTAGGGGAGAGGAATCTTTCATCTCAAGTTTTAGCGTCACAAACAAACATTTGTCTTTTATATATATAGATAATGACAGGTTTTTTGGGGGCCCCCCTCGAAGATAACTGATCAGTTGACCAACTTCTAGTGGTCCGTTTGACGTGAAATTTTGATATTTGTCATCCGGGTGATGGGGCTTCGATATGATACCAAATTTGTCAAGTTTGGTTCCGTCTTTCAAAAGTTTTAGCGTTACAAACAAACATACATACATACACACAGACGTTTGGCTTTTATATATATAGAAGATAGAGGACTTAAGTAATTTTTACCGTTATTCTTAGTATCACCTATATTGAGGATTGAACCTTCAACTCCAGAAGATTTAGAACTAAATAAACTTAACACTATCTGTTTTGGGATAGGTACAAAAATTCTAAAGAATACTATTCTAAATAATCCGTGTGTTGACACTTTGTAAGAATCATATTGTCTATTTACTTGGCTTCCCATAACTTTTCTTCTTTTGTTGTTAGATGATTGTTGGGTTAATTAAAAAAAAAAAAAAAACTTGTTCTTTAACTCCTAGCTTATGAGAAAAATGGATTCAGGTTTCAAAAGAGTACTAAGTCTGCTTGTTAGATATTGAGGGAACCATCCTGGGTCCAACTCTCTTCCTGATTTACATTAATGATCTTCCAAATCACATCCTTACATCATTCGTAGACATTTTTGCTGACGACACTACCATCTATGGCAGCACATCAAAGGCCATAAACGATCAAGTTCTCTGATTCTCTCTCCTCTGATCTTGAGCATGTGGTACAATTGGGGAAAAAGTGGCTGGTTACTTTTAATGTATCTAAAACTAAGCTTCTATCTTTACATCATCAAAGTTCTGATCCCCATCTGGCATCAATTGAAACGAATGGCTCGTCTTGGGGAGGCTCCATGTTTTGACAAGTTTCTGGGTTTGATCTTTACTCCTGATCTAAAATGGAATACGTACATCAAATCCGTTGCCAAGATCATTGGAAAAATGATGAGATCCTATTGATCCAGTAGATATCTACCTGCTGATGCAATTCTCTACCTATATAAGAGCCAGTATTGCTGTCTATCTAGGTAGAAGCTACTAGGAAGACCTTATCCTGCCTTGACAGTTATGAATAGACTTCGTAGCCAAGTGGGGGGGGGCTTTTCTCTTCCCTGCAACCTCTTTCTCACAGAAGAGACCTTGCGAGCCTAACTCTGTTTTATCATTATTTTCATGGTAAGTGCTCGTCTGAGCTCAAATATATGCCCCCCCCCTCGTCAAACATTCACAAAAAACACTAGTTTGGATTTAAACACTATCAATAATTTCCTCCACTCTTTATCTGTGCCTAAACCTAAACGTAGATTCCATGAACAAAGCTTCTTTCTTAGAACTGCACACCTGTGGAACTTTCTTCCGTTTACTTGCTTTCCAGCTCACTACAATATGACCGTCTTCAAGTCCAATGTAAACAAGTTCTTTATGAGCAGTTCCCCTTAAGTAATCCAATTTACCAAATTTACACTTCTAACAATTACTATATTGTTTTTTTGACCAATGTACACTCTTTAACGCTTATCCTCGAGTGGCCTCTGGGCCTTCATGTGGTGATTCCTTAAAAAAAAAAAAAATGGAAAAGGTTCTGGCTGATTGAGCAGGGCAACATGCTAAGAGGTCAATCTATTAAACACAATTTTATTTTTCTTTCACTTAAGATAATTTATATATTATGAAATATTAAATCTTTTTTCACCTCAATGCTGAATCGTGATCTTCATAGAACTCAGCAATGACAGATGATTCGTCTCAATAGAAAAAAGGCAGCATTCTCTGTCAACGTTTCTGCTTCATAAAAGAGCCTAGCAGAAGAGGTAATAGCAATGCATCCCATATTCAAGTCTAAAATCATCTACGACTAGCATATACTTGTATACATCATCTGTATTTTTGCATGCCTTATTGCACTTTGCTATTTTGGTCAATAAATTTGAAATCAAAGCTCAAGTATTTAGCTTGTATTAAAAAGGCTATAAACAAAGAAAAGGTGAATATACTTGATATGAGATAATGTTGATTGTAAAAGCATGGTTTTAAATGTCCTACAAATCCAACGATTTCTGCTTGTTTTTACTAAAAGAAAAAAAAAAAAAAAAAAAAAAAAAATCAAAATATTTGAATTTAATTTTTGGTTTTTAAATAATACATGATTGAAAACAGATCTGTGGAGTCTGTAATGCAAACGCTCCAATTCTGCTAATTTTAAATGGTTAGACTACAACTGATGCCACAGCCCTGGTTAGAAGGGCAAAGATATCTGAAATTGAGGTTCAGCAATGGTGGCTACAGAAGCCTTGGAGAGGGCTCTTTCCTCCGGGTCAATCCATGCTAATAGAAAGTTCCAAGGAGCACATTATGCCACTAACCACCAAGTCAAAGTAATTAATTTGCAGGATAAATACACTGAATCTTTCTTAACAGCCATATTTTTCCATTAAACTCCCTACTGAGTTTCGAGGAATTAAATACAGATAAAACTTCTAGATAATCGCAGAGTATCCAACACATATTTAATAGTTTGAATTTAGTTGTCGGATTTCTAGAGAGTATGTCGATAGACATTATTATTACTAAGACCTGTTTTCAGAATCACAAGAAAATAGTTTGAGTAATGTCAGGTAGAAATAGTGAAAAGCATATAATGCATAATTGGATTCCAGGCACATGCTTTAAACATGAATGCATTCATGCTAAAAGATGTCATTATGCAGATAAATGGTAAATGAAAACTGAGCATCATGGAAACAATAAGATGAAGCTAGCTGAAATATTGGGCAAAATTCTATTTATATTAGAAAAGAAAAAAATGCACACAGAAATACAATTTGATTATTCATATAAGATTCATTTCGACAGCTAACACTTTGAATCTTTGTATTTAGAGTCATAGCACAGTAGACATTGAGCTAGATTTTGCTTTTAATAGTTAAAAAAAAACAATTAAAAAAAAAGACTCAAATATAGACAAAGCAGAGGAAAAAAATTTGATTATATGACAAAAAATTTACTAAAATTTTCCACTTAAAATCCGGTACTTGTGAATTTTTGGTACTGTGCTGAAATAACATTTTGAAAGCCATTCTTAACATGGGAAGGGGGAGGACGTTTAGTAACTATTCTGTTCTATTCTGTTCTTCCACCTAACAATTTAATAAAAAAGATATTGTGAAACTTGAATTTAACCTGAAAAGACTATTTTAAAATACTGCGGTACCAAAAATGCATAAGCACCTAAAATCCTATATTATTGATGAGTGCCCCTTTTTCTTTAAGATGGCACTGTTTTTATATGCATGGAAATAATATTGTGAGATTAAGTTGAAAAACATTCACATTGCAAAAAAGAAATCACCCATCACTAAAAATTAAGCTAACTTCAAACAACCTGGGGAAAAAAATTACTAACACAAGAGAAAAAAAATTGTACATTCATAAAGAAAAGATGAAATACAGTTTACATCCAAATTTTAAGTAAAAAATAAACTATCACAAGTTAAAAACCGAAATGAATTTCACTATATTTATCCATTTTTGCACACTAAATTGCTTGATATTATTCGACTGCAGTATTTTGCTATGAAGAAAATTCTGAATAAATTTGTCTCTTTTCCTAGTTATTTAATTGTTTTCCTCAAGTTCTTAATGCTCATATTTACACACTAATTTGTAGTGTTTATTTTGTAAGTTTACATATTTTTAAAATTTGTAAGCTTACATATTTTTAAAACTTGTAAGCTTACATATTTTTAAAACTTGTAAGCTTACATATTTTTAAAACTTGTAAGCTTACATATTTTTAAAACTTGTAAGCTTACATATTTTTAAAACTAACAGTCTGTAAATGGGCCATTCTTTGAAAAGTGAACCAAATGTCACACACGTGACCATACATTGATGCATAAAGTAATACATAAAAAATACCTGTAAATGATTTATACTATTCATGACTAACTTCCTATTCACAAAACAACAATGCATGTCTGATAGAATTATAAATATTCTCGTAAGAATTCACAGTTTGTAAGTCTTCATCATAAAAAATCTAATTTCACGCAAGGTCCCACATGTGGCTGACCTTATTTGACCTCTGACCCTTAATCAACATAATGTACAAAATATTTCAAATTGTAACCTGATAGATTTTGATACATACAAATACACACCTATAACTAGTATACCTGTAAGGCCTTAAGAGTTATATGAGCTACTTTCCTCAAGTATTTTAGGTCACACATAAGACTAAAAATGGCCCAAATGATAGATAGATAGATTTAAGTCATAGCAGCAGATACTATAACCTGACAGGTACAATAAACTGGAGGTGATTATTTGATTAAAATTTGTTCACTCAAAACAAGGCATATTTCTACTCCTATAAATTAACGGCAACATTTATAGGGGCCATCCTAAGTGGGGAGTTGTGCAGAGACGCTTATTCTCATTAAATTTCGGCACATTGGTACAAACAGGGAAACAGGAAGCCGGGAGGGAATTCCAAAAGCAAGCAGTTAGAGGAGAGAAGCTGTTAGAGTAGAAAGTTTCTGGCATCTGGGGATCTCTAGAGTGAAGAGGTGGGATTTTGCCAATCGTTAGGTTAGCTGTGGCTATTTACATTGAGGGGATACGAGTGCAATTAGTTTGCAAGATCACATTTTGTTGAACTACTTGTATAACAAACACACACACAACAGTAAGATGGTGGGACAGAAGTTGAAGCTTGGTAGACAGTTTTTTTTTGTTTTTCACATAGGCATCACCACCAATCAAGGCCAAGAGGCCACTCAAGGATAAGGGTTAAAGAGTGTACAGTAGAAATTGGACAATATAGTAATCGTTAGTAATGGAAATTCGGTAAATTTGTTAACATATGGAACGGCTCATCAAAAACTTGTTTACATTAGACTTGAAGACAACCATATTGTAGTCAGCTGGAAAGCAGGAAAATGGAAGACAATTCCATAGGCGTGCAGTTCTAAGAAAGACAGACTTTTTTTTTTTTTACATGCTGTCTAAGAAGTAAAGGCTAGTGGTTGGTACACCAGCACAGATGTGGCAACAATAATCGATGCATTCGTGAATAAGAGTTTTATAGAGAGATAGGATAGTAGGAGTGTGAAGTTTTCTAGCCTAGTAGAGGGAGCCCACCTTTTTTGCAACAGACTTAGGAGTATCTTCTACTTATTGATTCTAATTCATGTGACCTGTGAATATTAGATCAAGGTGGTTGAATACTGGACTCTTGTGAAGGGTACATGGCAATCAGTGGTTGAAAAGGTTTCTTATAATTGTTAAAGGAATGGAGTTTTGTCTTGGAAGCGTCAAAAGTAATTGGAACTAAGAAGTGACAACACAAGGTTACCAAATTGGTGCCACATAAGTGGATATAGTTTATGGTTGTACCAAAAATCTTTAAAAAAAATGATGCATTTATGCTCTGTTGCTAAAAAACATTTCATTTTTGGTTCTGCTGTAACCATTGTGAAACTTTTTCTTATGTTTCTGATTTTTTTTAAAGTACAGACTGATTTTTGGTATTATTTAGATTCTTTGGACAATTATTCTTATCTTGAGTGTTATTCTCACAATGTTTTAGTCGATGTAAACTCCTACAGTTTTCAGGTATATCTCTTGTCAAACTCAGGAATCTGCACGTAATTTCGAAATGAATCCTTTATTAAATCCACAGTGTAGCATCCATCAGCCATGGCTAGGTAAACGTCCAAAAGTAATTCGCAATTGTATTTTTAGTGTCACCCACACTGCAGATTGAACCTTCGACCTCCAGAAAAATGTAACTTTACAACTGAAGTTTACCAAGTACTTTATCCACCCTGCCCTTGCGAGTACGATAAGATACACCTGAATGAAGGTCAGAGGTTACATCAAGCAAAACATTGTGAAAATAACACCAAAGATGAGAACAGTAGTTTAAAGAATAAAAATAACACAAACTTTCTTTTAGTTTTAAATATGCTGTGACTTTTGGCAAGCATTTCAAATCAGATTTATTAATAAAAGCTAACAAAGAAGCCATGTAAAAAAGACAAAAGATGTGTACATCCATATACTGTCTAGATGTTTGGCCAAGGTGAATTTAAACCTGGATATGGTAGATATTGTGACTTGTAGCGAGTTTGTCTTTGCTTTATCGTTATTTTCATGGCAAGTGCTCGACTGAGCTTCAATCTATGGTCCCCCCCCTTGCCAAACTTTCACAAGAAACACTCGTCTAGCTGAAAACACTATCAATAATTCCTCCCACTCTTTATCTGTGCCTAAACCTAAAAACATAGATTCCATAAACAAAGCTTTTTTCTTAGAACTGCACGCCTGTGGAACTGTCTTCTATTTTTCTGCTTCCAGCTGACTACAATATGGTTGTCTTCAAGTCCAATGTAAACAAGTTATTGATAAGCCGTTCCCCTTAAGTTAAAAAATTTACTGAATTTCCATTACTGACAATTACTATATTGTCCAATTGACTACTGTACACTCTTTAACCCTTATCCTCGAGTGGCCCCTGGGCCTTGATAAGTGGTGATGCTTATGTAAAAAAAAAAAAAAAAAAAATTCCTCTGGTAGGCAGTTCTACAAAGCAGAACCCTGGACAGAGAACGTTGCCTTTCTTTTACAGAGACAAAAAAAATGCCTATAGGACATCTGCCGAGTTCCATGGAAAGCATGATTCTGCGTTGGGTTTAAAAACTCCTTGAAAGGTAGATTTAAATTGTCATTTTTACAACAGCAGTCCAAAACTTCAGCACAAAGATTTCTTTGATCACAGTTGTCAACACTAAAGTATCACATCCAACATGCACAACAGCTATCTGCAATAAACATACTGCGTCTAATTAGATCTTTATACTCTTTCGACGGCAGGAAGATGTGACACAAGGGTCATAAAGTGGGATTGAAGAACCAGCACCTGAGAGGAAGAGCAATCTGACATGCAAAAATGTCTGGGCAGCCCCGTCAGCATTCCCCAATAGTAGTTCTTCAAGAAATTAGCAATGAAATAACTTCTCAAAGAGAAATGACAAAGCCTGAGAAAGTGAACCTCTTTAGAATTTCACAGAACTCGCAATATACAAATGATTGTTAAAAAAAAAAAATTTTTCAATAATGGTCTATACTCTGTTGACTTTGTCTCAAGGAAAAATAACACTGGCTTAGCTGTCTAAGAGACTCATGATCCAATTCCTTATTAGACAGCTCAAACTAAACAAAAAACGTTTGAATCTCAGATGCAAAAGACATTCACTGAATTGAAAGAAATATAGCACTGTCTTAACATCCTTACACAGTAAATTGGTAAGAATCACAACATTAAACAGCTAAAATTAAAAGGCTACACAAGACATCGACAAAGCGGACGTATTCATTTTCAGCATTGCTGCAGACAAAAGACAGGCACATTTCCTTTTTGATATTCATTCCTCAAGGGATTATCTAGTTAGTAGGGTTGATACAAAGTGAGTATTTAATATTATTATATTGTTATTTGTCGATTTTTTTTCAATTGCCAGAGAAAGCCAAAGAGGATAATATGGGTAGGAGGGAGAAGGAAAGTGTGAAATAGGGGGAAAGAAAGAGCGATAGAGAAGGGTTTAGGAAGAGATAGAAACATTTTTTTTAAATGTTACATATATTGTAACTTTTCTACTTTCTTGTCCATGACTCCCTGGGTAATTCTGGGCAACCACACTAATCACATATTAGGCAGACGAGACTCGTTTAATATTATAATACACATTATGTCTATATTTCAATCTATACGTATTGCTTTATAATAAAGATTAATTTTTGCATGTACATGCATAAGCATTTGTGTATGTGTGTGCACATATATATTTCTTTTGTTTTGTTGCATATTTTGTTCATTTTACTTTAGGTGAAGTTCCCAAAAATCAAGGGGCTCCCTTCCTAGAGTTAACACTTCATTTCTATAAAATATTCCATTAAAGTTCTATTTATCTTTCAAACTCAGAGTAAGTAAACAAGTTGACAGCATAATCTTTCTCACCCCAATTGACCATTTAAATATGTTATAGTATACCTGTCATGTGGTCTCTTGGTTTTACTGGATTCCAGGACAAGAATTCATCTAGTCTGGTAGAGTATCCAGTTTCGTGCTGTTACTTGAGTTAACATCACTTGGAGAAGGTGCACCATTTTTTTTTTTTTTGTAAAAGTCAGTGTTGGTTAGCCATACCGAGAAGATCATATTTGGGCCTCGAATACTATGTCAGTTAGAATTTTTGGTCAAGATCTACTTGAAGGAAAAAGTACCATCAAGCACAGTTGTCCTAACAAACCTCTCTACAAGAGAAGCCTTAGACCCTCAAGGATAGTGCCTAACAGGCATTCAAATTATGTATATATGTGTAACCCACCTATATTAAACAAATCAGCAATTTAAAATCTTTGCTGTCTCGCAGCTACAGCCATTCGGATCAGCTAGCATCAATTCTCTGCTAATTCCTAACAACAATGTCCAAGGCTTGTGCGACGGATGCATATAACCTACTAGGAAATGCTGATCACTTCATAACTATGTCAGAGATCACCATAAACCCCAGCTTCAAGCAAAAGCGTTGTTACTAAACAAATTAAAAATGATTATCAACATGCTGCTTAGGAATCCTTCAGAGATCTAATCTGAGATGAGCCTTGCTGAAAACAGGCACTCAGGTACCAAGTATCTGTTTCAACCGCCATAAGTCAGCTGAAAAAAAAAAGACACCTATTTGTAGCATCAAAAAACCAGGATGTAATGATAAAATTGTCATCCTAGACCGGCATGGAATAAAAATTCCATTTCTATTCGATGAAAACCAGCTTTCTCTTTTTGTTGCAGACCATCTGCTAGTTGGCCAATTGTGTACAAATCCCAAGAGTGATACGGACTTTCTATCAGGTCTGAAAGTAACTCAATGTTCAAGGAGCTAAATCGGAGATGCACCGTTGTACAACTCATGCTCTCTACCAATCCACAACATGACAACAAGACCATTGCCAGCACCCTCAAAATGCATTGCTAGGTTGCCAGGAATAACAGGGATGTGTCAGAGTTTTCAGTCAAGGTTATGGTCTTTAGTGGGATTTCAAGTGAGGGCCACATCATGCCACCTCTTCGAAGTCGGCTTGAAAGTCACAAAGTGTACCTGGATGTGCTGAAGAATGTGGTGATCCCCTGCTGCAATCAGGTGGCTCCTGGCAGACCCTGGGTTTGGCAGTAGGACTCAGCGCCAGCCCATAAGTGCAAAGAGACTCAGACTTGGCTTCAGAAGGAGTGCTATGTCTTTGTACTCTTTTTCCCCATTGCACCACGTGCTCAAGATCAGAGGAAGAGAATCAGAGAGATCTTGATCATTTCAGGCCTTTGAAGTATTGTCATAGATGGTAGTGTCGTCTGCGTAAATGCCTACAAATAATCTAAGAATGTGATTTGGGTGATCATTGATGAAGATCAGGAAGAGAGTTGGGTTCGAGATGAAACCCTGAGAGACTCCAGCATTAATACTGTGAACTTCTGATTTCTGCCCATCAACTACTACTCTTATGAACCTATCAGAGAGAAATGATTTGATAATTGAGAAGACATTTCCAGCCATACCATAGCTGGAGATCTTGTGAAGTAAACCTTTATGCCATACCCTATCAAAGGCTTTTGATATGTCAAGAGCAATTGCCCTAGAAAGGTTGTCTCTGTCGAGAGATTCGCTAATCCTATGAGATAACTGTAAGCACATCTGCTGTAGATCTAGCAGAACGGAAACCATAATGAGTGTCATTAAGAAGGTTATTTTTGCTG
Source organism: Euprymna scolopes (assembly GCF_053919585.1). Lineage (NCBI taxonomy): Eukaryota > Metazoa > Mollusca > Cephalopoda > Sepiida > Sepiolidae > Euprymna > Euprymna scolopes. The sequence goes on along the minus strand of NC_136482.1, from coordinate 115,280,263 downwards.
AGATGGATGATTACTTCTTTATTTAACACAGATCCCAGCCACTTACTCATGACACACAGAAGACGTATTAGCCTGTACTGAGAGGGAGATGACCGATCACCTGAATTCTTAAATACAGGGCAAAGTGATGAGATTTTCCAGGGTGATGGGAAGCAACTCCCCTTAAGACAATGTTTAAACAGTTTTGTAAGTATGGCGCTAGTTCTGGTTGAAGTTTTTTGAGTACTATAATTGGAATGCCATCAGGGCCGGTTGCTTTACTGGAATCAAGGTTTTTGATTAGCTTGACAACATCACATACAAATATTTGTATATCGCATAGCGTGTTTTCTGATACAGGAGGAAATATTGGGGGTTGGTGGCCTTGGTCGCAAAGGGTAGAATTAGCTACAAAGTTCTTGGCAAAGAATTTGGCTTTGTCTGATGCTGAGGAGATTACCTCAGGTCCATTGATGATAGTTGGAATAGAGCACACCTTTCTGTTTAGGATTCTGTTTGCTATTTGCCAAAACTGGTGGAAGCCAAGCCGCTGCTCAGCTACTTTGGACTTGATGGACTGAGCATACAACTCTCTTGTGTTCTTTACTTTTTTACAATGGTTGCTGGCAGTTCTGAAAGCAGCTTTAGTCTCAGTACATCTATTACGTTTGAAGCAATGAAAAAAGTGATTTCTGTGCGCAATGGCAGCAGCACATTCTAGAGAGAACCACGGCTGGCTGTTAGGTTTTCATTGGAACTTTTTCGAGGGTATGAAACGGTCAATACCTACAATTAACCATTCTGTCAGGGCTAATACTATAGAGGACACATCCTTTTTAAACATGGAACACATAGGTAGATCTGACATAAATGTACAGAAGCTATTCCAGTCTGCCATAGAGTATCGATATACTGTACGATGTAGGTACGTCTGAAGACTTTTTACATTTCATTTTTATCTTAATTGATAAAACAGAGTTGCGACTTAGATGTAGGGTAATGTTTCATACCAAGATGACTAGAAATCATAACACTTCAGAGACATTAGAAACTCAAAATCTATAATAGGGTGATGAATGATGGCAAATCAATAATAAAAAAATTTCTTACACTTGTTGGTATTTTATATCTATCTATATATCTATAAAAGCGAAATTGTCTGTGTGTGTACATTTTCCTACCAATTTTCAGTTTAAAGACTCGAGATTTGACATAAGGGGTATAGAGATTTGGAAAATACTTTTAATCGGTTTTTGGACAGAAATTTGGCTGTCAAGGGATCAAAGTTCAATGATTTGACCTTTGAAAACTCTACTAAACTCCTCCGCCAACTTTGGATCTAAACACTTGAAATTTTAGATATAGGTTCCTTGGACATGGATCAAACTTTTTAACTTGATTTGAGCCCAAAACAATAAAAGTTAAGGGGTTAAAGTTTAAAAAACTTTGACTTCTCAGCTAATTTTTTGTCTAAACATTTGAAATTTTACATAAAGCATATTCAGATATGCAGCAAGTTTTTAAATAAATTTTTGGTTGAAAATTTGGCTGTCAAGAGATCAAAGTTGAAAGAGTTGACCTTTGCAGACTACCAAATTCCTCCACCAATCTTGGGTCTAAACACTTGAAATTTTAGATGTAGGTTACCCGGACATGAGTCAAACTTTTTAATCTGTATATATAAAATGAACATAAGGTCATGAACAGTATGTAGGGCCCGAGCAAAGCTGGGTTGAACTGTTAGTGTATCTATAAAATTGAGAATATGTGCGAGGACAACTCTCAACCTAGATACTGAATAAATTTTTGTTCTAAAGACTTGAAATTTAGTATATAGGATATTCAGAAAACTTTTTGATCGGTTTTCATCCAACAAAAAAGGCTGCGAAGAGGTCAAAATTGAAAATTTGATACTTGGAGGTCATCGGATTTTTATCTGTTTGTCAACTGTTTCATGACTGCGCATGCACAAATTGTTCACGTGACAGTTTCCTTACGTTTAGAATAAGTAGGTTTGAAAACACCTTTTAAAATCATGGCAAGCTGGCCTAATGGTTATTGTACTTAACTCATTGTGATTAACGATTACAATATTACCACCTTACACTTATCAACCCTTATCTTTGAGAGGCTTTCGGCTTTGATAAACGGTGACTCCCAAGTACAAAAAAAAAAAAAAAAATGCTAAATGATATGTGGACCGAGAGAAGAGGTATTTTTATAAAAATGAAACAATCGAAATTTTTTATTCTACATTATTTTTAATACCAGTGCTATGAGTAACACAGGATAGTATATTTATAGTAGTTTTAGTGTGTGTGTGGTCTTGACTAAATCATATTTGCTTGCAGAAAACCTATAATTTGTAAGTAATTGAAAACTAGCAGCAGAGTATATGCCAAAAGTGAGTCTGAAAATTGTCGTAAACAAACCTAACGGATTCTTATATACATATATAGATAGATACACATTTTTAATATTACAAATATCTTACCGTTTGACACGAGACTACTGCAGACAAATTGAAAGTTATATAAACTTTTTGGATTATCATATAAGTGGTTAGAATTTTGGTGTAATTATATTATATATATATATATATATATATATATATATATATATATATATATATATATATATAAATACACACACACACACACACACACACATTAGTATACAGTAGTAGCGTCTGGTTTTCACGTACATCTATATATCTATTTACAGCCACGTTTTCGTATTCAACCGCTTAGTGATTTGTAGTACTACAGAATAAAAAAGTTAATGTTTACATCGATATCCCGGCGGTAATTTATTATTTAACTATAATAATATTTAACTGGCTGTGGGGGTAATAGCACAAACCGAAACCTCGACTTGTCGATATAAGTTAAATAAATACATACCGGCTCTACTAATAATATAACTATTTTTCGTATCGAGCACTATTAGACGAGAAAGTTACTAAAATTATTATCAAGTCTTATGCTATACTAGAATAAATATAACTTTAAGAGTATAATAATTAAATGTACGATTTTTATTTATTTATTTTAGATTTGAGGTTGGGCATTAAAAGTTGATTTTAAAATATTTAAAATAACAAATGAAACGTTTTTAGCTTTTGTTCAATTCCATAAATATTAACATTTAGATCAACCAGGACTTAGGAGTGGGGGTGGGTAGATTAATTAATATAATAACAATATATACTACTACACTGATTTGTCATAAAAACGGGGATCAATTTGATATTCCTATCACATAATAAAATGGGCACTCACTTTAGGATCACATTAAGCTAGAATAGATTAATATTAAGATTTTTTTAAAATACTTCTAGAAAATTTTAGATGAACTTGTTTTGTTTTTGTTTTTTAATTAGTATTAACTAATCTTAACCTAATCTTTGTTTTATTCGGTTAAAATTCTGTGGGAAAAATTACAATTATAAAATGTTTATTTTTTGTTTGGATTTTTGTAAAATATTCATATATTTTTTATTAATAATATTTAAAATCTCTATACAAGACTAAATCGCATGTGTTCCTCGCCCACATGTAACTTTGACAAATACACGTTGAATTATTTTATTATTTACCATTAATCAAATATTTATCGAAATCAAAATATTTTTAAGCCCCATCTGAAAAAAAAAAAAAAAAAAATGTAAACATGACTATTTTGAATTATTCTTCTCTAACCCTACACCCAAGCAACGCCGGGTAAATGTAGCCAGTTAATAATAATAATAATAATAATAATAATGGGTGCACGAATGTTTATTTCGGTCAGTTAATGTAACTTATAATTTAAAAAAATTAAAATTAAATGTTTCAAAATTAAAAATAAAGCTACAACCCGGATTTCTATGGAAACACAGACGTGTAAAAATTTAGAGCTAATCCGCATACAGTTTCGATATTAAGTGCTGCCTGCACTTAAGGTGTTAAAACAAAGGTTTTGTTTGTTTGGTGAGAAAAGACCAGGAAACGAAGATTAACTTTGTCATTTTCAAGAATAAATTCAGCTGTAACGAAAAATATCAAAGATGAATTTGATTTTAACTTCATAAAAATTAAACCAAAAAATAAAATAAAGATCAAAGAAATTATAGAGGGGGGTATCGTATTTTCTGATTAGTGATTGTTATTGGTATGAGCAAACACGAACTACTTTTTAAATTTGGTTATTGAATAATTAAAGATATTCATTTTATGATATTAAAAAAATATATTAAAAAGCTTGCATAAAGAAAATTATTGATTGTAATATACTTTAATTGCTTAAAGAAAGACGAAAAGAGAAAATAATGTGATTTAATTAAAACTGATATTTTTTTTTAATTAAGGGAATAAAATACTTGAATTGGGTAAAAGTACATTATTTATGGTAAAAACGAATTTAATAATACTAACGTGAAAAAATTTTAAAAAAAAATTATTATTCATTTAATTTAGTAGTCAAGAATGATGTGCTATAAAAAATGAGGGAATTATTTAGTGCATGTAAACAGTTGAAATATATAGATTTGAATATATATATATATATATTATACGCGTTCCATTTTATTTACTTCCAAATATTTTGGTGTGTACGTACTTCCGTAGAATTTGTAAACACAATGAAGTAGTCGTGTTTATTTCACCGGAAATATTTCAAAATCATTCAGGGTACTCAAAAATTGAGAAAAGATCCCAGAAATTTCCGAAGTCAGTGTTATTAAGGGAGGCGTGTAATTTTTTTTTTTTTTTTTTTTTAAGTGGGAAGTTTTTCTTTAGAGAGATTAATTTTTTAGATAATAAAGACGAGATGGGCAAAGAAAAAATAAAGGAAGGAGATAGTTGCAGGTTAAGATTACTCCCACCACCTTTATAATTATCTACTCTTCCTGCCAAATTTTTTTTTTTAATTCTTTTGCCGGACAAGGTTTCCTATTCTTGCACTTGCTATAAAACTTTTTCCTATTTTCGTTTTATTTTGTTCACATTTATTTCTTTAAATAACCCCTACATCCAATGAGTATGTTATTTCATGAAAACCGGACCGGCAGCACCACTTTGAAGTTTTAACAAATCACCCCCCTCTCTCTCTCTCTCTCTCTGCATTATTCGGACTACTATTTTCATATTGGTGATTATATTTAAAACGTTTCAATCGATATAGCCAACAACTTTCTTCAGGTGACTGCATCATTTCGAAATTGGCAACCTTTTGATCGAAATTTGGAGACTTTCATTTAATCTACTGGTGTAGATCGTTTACATTTCGTCAATGACCGGCACGAACATGAACACATGGCATAACGGTAAATAGCATTGATTAATGACCTGTTTAAGCGATAGCATCCCTTTAGGTTGAAAGTTCAGTTAATAACACTTCTATTGTTTTATGGCTTACAGGATGAGAACAATCTGTACACCGTAGATTTGATAGTTTAGTTAGAATTTTCGTCCAGGTTGCACAAAGGTTCTCGAGTTCATGGAGATGCAGTATGAAGAAAATCGGGGATTACATCGGACGAAATGTTGGGTATATGATAACGAAGATGTGAACAGTAATCCGAACACCAAAATTATCGCTCTTCATCTAAAAATCTTTAGCATAAATATGTACTAATGAAACTGTACGAAAGGTATGTTTGGAAAAAAGCCTTTTTAAAAAATTGGAAAGGGGCTTTTTTTTTTTTTTTTTAAATTAGCTTTTATTATTAAAGAATAAAAGAAAATGGAGTGGTTGGTATTTTTTCGCTGTTTGTTGGTTTGTTTTTATTTTGTGCTGGGATATTAATAACAAAGTAAACGGATATGGTTCCCCCCTCCCCCCCCCTCCCTCCGCCCAAAACCAAAACACACGAAAAAGATAAATAATTTATAAAAGAATATACGAGTATTGTTTTTAATTAGTCTACTTTCTTTTTTTCCGCTTTCTCCTGCTACTAAGAAAAGAAGTTCGACACGAAGAGAAAGGGTTATCCATCACATGGAATAACTTAATAATCGATGTGTACACGACACGATGACAACAAAAATATTAACGAAATTAATAGACAACCACCAGGAATTCCGGTTAGAGAGAACTTTCATATTTTCTATGTTTTTCTCCCCTGATTTTTTTTTTTTTTCTTTTTTTTTTACTCCGGAAAGAGGCCTCGGACTTTGCTTGCTTTTTTTGGAAGAAAGCCGGACGACCTCTTCCCCCTCTCTTCATTTTTAAACCTAAGTTTTATGGATTTTCGGGAATCTGTCTTACCTACTGGACCCCCTCTTCTCATCCATTGACGCTCGTTTCTCGTGGGGATTGTGTTTTTTTTTTTTGTTTTGTTTTTTTGTTTGATTTGTTTTTAGTTTTGTGACAGTGAAAAAAAAAAACCGGTGGAAGAAAAAGCGACGGCTGCCGCCAAACCAAGAAGGTATATATCGCTGGGTGTCGGAGCACTGAAGATGGCGGACGGGACGGTCACGTGACCGGCGAAGCGCGCTTCAATTGGCTAATCCACGATGCCGCTGTTACATCATCGCGCGCGAGATTCTTTCTCTATATATCTTTCTTTATTTCTTTCTTTCTTTTTTTTTTCTTATCTTCTTCCCCTTTTTTATTTGTTAGATACCCTTAATTCCTTAGGGTTTAAAACAAGATTTTTTTTACATTATATATATATATATATATATATATATATATATATTTTATTACATTTTCACCCCAAACAAGGCACATTGCCACTTTGGTGTAGGGGGCTACTATCAGGGGCAGCAACTGCTGGGGCACTATGTTGGGATTTGGGCAGCAAGATGTCGGTTTACGTTACACTTGAACTTCTGCATGTCAGTACAGTTAGAGAAGCAGGGACCTGGAATGGAATTCCAGAGTCTAGCGGTTTGGGGGAAGAAACTACTGGAGTAGACAGATCTTTTACATCTAGGAATCTCTACTTTGTGGGGGTGGGATTTAGCTGCCTGTCGGGTTTGTTATTGTTATATTCAACTTTCTTACCTGGTGCATCCTGCAGATTTATATCAGAGCGGTCTGTAATATTCGTCGTTTCATGTCTGCTTCTGCTTCACTATGGCTAGACGCGGTAAGTGTTCTCGTAGTGGGATTCGAAACTCGACCACCAGATAACTTGCAATTGTGATTAGCAGTCGGAAACCTTAGTTATGTTACCGCGTTAGCCTAGACTGTGAGAGATTATAGCACTTATGTTTTTTTTTATATTATTGCTCCCAGAGAACTAATTACGAAAAGCAATGATTTATGCTCAGTGGGAACCATTAACTTTTTTCTTTATACAAAGGGGTTACCACATATGAAGGCCCCGAGGCAACTCGACGATAAGGGTTAATGTGTATATTGTAGTCATTGGAATAGTATAATCGTTTGAGGTGGAAATTTGGCAAAATCAGATTATTTGCGAGGATGGTTTAATAAGAACTTGTTTACATTGGACTTGAAATAATATTGTAGTTAGCTGGTAAACAGACCAGGCGGACAGTTCTAGGAGAGAAGCTTTGTTCATGGAATCTAAGTTTAGACTTAGGCACCGATAGAGAGTGGGGGAAATTATTGAAAGTGTTTTTGGCTAGACGAATGTTTTTTATGAAAGATTGTCCGGGAGGGAGCGGGGCATAGATTGGAGCTTGGTTGAACACTTGCCATGAAAATGATGATAAAGCAGAGACAGGTTTGCAATGTTTCTTCTGTGGGAAAGAGGTTGCAAGGAAGAGGAAAGGCTGTTGCGAGACTAATAAGTATGTTAACCCTGCAAACTGAAGAAAAATAAAAAGTGAGTTAAACACAACCAAAGCAAAGATGACCAAGACGGATATAAAATTTATATAGAATTCATTTTCTCAAAATAGAAAATAAATTGAAAACCTATCTTCTGCAGAAATGGAACATGTTCGTTGAAACCAAGTCTTTTGGCAGGGCTAGTAGTGGTAGGTTTTCATAGGCCCGGGGGGTACCTGCTGATTCCAAGATGCCCACTGATGAGATGGAGAAATCATCGCTCTTTTATAGCTATTTCAACTTGAAGATCGGCTCCAAATTCAACTCAGAAAATGTTGTTTTTTTTGCATTTTGATTGGCTAGAAAGTTGATAGCCTCTGTCACGTGGTCAGGTCGGTGTTAGTGGCTGATGAAATATTTTTGTTTTTTGTATGTTGGCTGGAAGGGAGTGTAAAGGCACATGTGTGAGAGGTAAATTTTACACAGTTCATCTAGGAGAGTTGAGGTGCGAACATCCTGTATTGCATGTTGTGATTCTTTTTAGTTGAGTAGCACACACTGTTGTTTGCTAGGGTGATGGTGAGGCCACGATAAGGGCATCCCCTACTAAATTACAAAGTCGGTTTTGAACTCTGTCGAGGCAGAATAGGGTGCTCCGAGCAGCTCCTATCCAGATGTGGCAACCATATTTCAACCTAGGACATACTTGGCTCTTATACAGGTAGAACATTGCATTAGCAGTGAGATATCTATTGGAACGAATTTTATGTATGTTCTCCATTTCCAATCAGAAGTGAAGGTCAGACCCAGAAGCTTGTGAAAACATGAATCATCCTCAAGTCAAGAACCATTTATTTCAATAGGGGCTAAATGTGGGTCAGAGCATTGATGATGGAAATTGAGAAGCTTGGTTTTAGATGCAAAATTAACCAGCCACCTTTCTCCCCATTGCACCACATGCTCAAAATCAGAGGAAAGAGAATCAGAGAGATCTTGACCATTTCAGGCCTTTGAAGTATTGTCATAGATGGTAGTGTCGTCTGCGTAAATGTCTACAAATAATCTAAGAATGTGATTTCGAAGATCATTGATGAAGATCAAGAAGAGAGTTGGATCCGAGATGGAACCCGGAGGGACTCCAGCATTAATACTGTGAGCTTCTGATTTCTGCTCATCAATGACTACTCTTATAAACTGATCAGAGAGGAATTATTTAATGATGGAGAAGACATTTCCAGCTATTCCATAGCTGGAGATCTTGCCTATATGTCACACCCTAGCAAAAGCCTTTGATATGACAAAAGCAATTGCCCTAGAAATGAGGCCTACACCAAGAGATTCACAAATCCTATAAGATATTACTGTTAGCACATCTTGTATGTATGCATATATGTATATATATATATATATATATAAAAAATGTTGACTGTCTCGTCAAATCCTGATGTATGAATTTTAAGCAACTATGTTGTCCGAAATCCATACAGCTGATTTGTTTATAGTGATGTAGGCTTTGTGTATAAGCATCCACATTTTTTGGAACCACTGTTAAATTGAATTGGTGCAAATGATTGCTACAAGACAGAGCAGACAGTAAACATCAAATTTTACATCAGTTTTACTTCTCCATAGGTGCTTGCCTTCACAAAGTTTAATTAAACACACTCCAGATACTAACCTGGATATTTTTACACCCCAACACAATACACACAGTGCCTAATATTCCCAAAGGGTTGCCTATCTGGTACTGCCTGTTACTTAACTTTGAGGCCCAATGTGTCAACATGATTATGTCATATGCATAGATAATATACACTTATATATAAGTATTATTATTATTTCATGCATATGAAATAATCTAGTATTTATCATATAATATTCTAAGGTGATATTGTTGCAAGGGCTGGTCGTCTGGGTGATCGGTCTGATAACCAACAAAGTAGACACATGGAAAATATATGACAATGTGAAAGAAAAGACAAGCAGGAACGCTGGGAGCACAGAATTGATGTGCCTGAAACTTTAATAACAGGAAAGGATGGATCGACAAAAAGTATGATTCTGGAACTGGGACAGCAGGAAGGGTTGGATCAACCGTAGTGAGGGACCTGTGCACGGTAAAGTCTGGATGGATTGGATTGTGGCAATTAGAAACCTGGACCAGCAGGGAAGGTTGGATGGACAGTGAAGACGTTTCTGGAGATGACATCACACAGCATTTGACGTGGATGTGCTTGAGGCGTAATGAGATGCCGATGAATTCAATTATAGATCTGTTCTGTATGGAGATGACCAAGAGCAGCGTTGACAAGAAATAATAGAGATAGCATGCTGAAATGGTGAGATGTTGGTGGGCACTGGAAATGGAGCTGCTGGAGTCAGAGAGGTAATTGCTGAAACAAGAAGCTGGAGCTAGAGAGACTAGAGCTGCTGCAAGAAGATGGAGCATGTGATGCAGAAGCTAAAGCAAGAACTAGATAGGCAGGCTCTGCAGAAAGAAGCTGGTGCAAGCAGTTATAGGAGTAAGAGCAGGGGCAGAAGCTGAACAGAGGTTACACAGGAGTCGGGTCTGGAGAAAAGATCACTGCAATGTCTGACATGCAATGTCCATGCGTAACGTACGTTTCGTCACAACCACAAACAAACAAGAACAAATAAATAGGAAATCCAACTCGGCTTTTCTTTTTTAACACAAGTCGTTATTACCGTTTTTCTATCTCCATATCTCAAGGCCAGCTTAAAAGTCTTTCTGCAGGGCCACATGTCCATCTCACCTGGTTTGCGTTTCTCTTTCTGCTCCACTACACGTCAGTCTATGGATGGATGGAGCCTGAGTGCCCGGCATTGGCCGGGTGTTTGGAGGTGTGTGTTGAGCAAAAAAAAGAGGGGATAGTAGGCAGGTAGGCAGGCTCGAACCTGTACCGCAAAGGAGGAAAAGAATGTGAAAAAAAAAAAAAAGTGACGTCTTTATCATAGCGTCCATCACCATACTGGAAGTGGCAAAGGTTTAAATTAAGGTTAGGCAATTGAAAAGAGGGGATGACTTTCAAAAATATCGGTGAAAAAAGCAAACCCTCCTTGTAGACAAAGTTGAGGGTGAAGCAATTAATGTTTTTAGCCAATTATTCGATATTTGTCATCCGAAGGGTCAAGCTTCAAAAAAATACGTCGCCTCTGTTAAAAGTTTTAGGCAGACATGCAAACATGTATACATACATTTAAACAGATAGGTGAGATTTATATTATAGACAAGCGGGGTTGCCCAGTGTTGCCCGGGGGTTTGTAGGTGTGTGAAAAAAAAAATGTTAGTAGACAGGCAGGCTCGAACCTGTGAGGTGAAGGTGGAAAAGAAAGTGAAAGAAAACCTGAGAGTTTACCGCTGCGCCATGATGCGAGCAGAAGTGTAAATGTTTAAATTTAACAATGAAAAAAAAAATGAATGAGAATCACATAGGCGCAGAAATGAACATCTGGCTGTAGACCAGTCAAGCTTTCCGCTTTCTGCCGTAGCCGTATTTCCTCATGATGTTGCGGAAAACCAAAAAGGGGGAGCTCTTATAGTGTCTTAATGAATAGCAATTGCCTGATATAAAGGGTTACCCCCACATTGATCAAAGCTGATTGCATTCTAGACGTTCCGGTCAGGAAGGCTGAGTAGCGGTTTCTTTTTCTTCAATTTAGTTTCGCTTTATTTATACAAAAAAGACAAACAGACAATGGAAACTAGGGATTTTTTTAAAAGCTCAATCAAATAGAAGATAGAGAAGATGTCCATTTTTGAATCGGAGATATTATAATCTAGGGAGTATAAGGAAAGTTCTACAAAATAGTAACCTTGTCGAGAAGCCTGGTGAAAAAAGCCTTTCTTCGACATACACAAACACGCGTACACATTTTGTCTTTTATATTATAGACTAGCGGGGGTGCCCAGCATTGCCTGGGTGTTTCGAGGTGTAAAAGAAAAAAAAAGTGTTAGTAGTCAGCCAGGCTCGAACCCATGATGTAGTGACACGAAGGCGGAAAAGAAAGTGAAAGGAAACGTAAGATCTTATTTCTACGTTATGAGGCCACAGGAAGTGAAAAACATTTAAATTTAGCAATTAAAAAGTTGACATGCAGAAAGTAAAAAGAAAGTGTATGAGTTTGGCCTTGATAATGTGGTGATGCCTATGTAAAAAAAAAAAAAAAAAAAAAAAAAAAAACTTATGTTTGGCTGTAAGCCAGTAAAGCTTTCAGTTTTACACTATATTTATTTCCCCGTGATGGTGGGGGAAATCAGTTCCCCACAAGAGGGTGAGCTCTGGAAGTGTCTTAATGAATAACAATTGTCTGATATGAAGGGTATTCTTCACAGTGATCAGAGCTGATTGTCTTCAAGACGTGCTGACCACGAAGGTCAGCAAATCTTTTGTATTTATTTGCTTCCCCACTGAACAAATTAGACACAAGGCCATTTTTTAATGTGAAGAAGGGGGAGAAGGGTAAGGGGGACCAGCTCGCCTGAGAGGAGGGCAGAAGGAGCTGGTAGTGCTGTCTCTTGGTATATAGGGTTGCCCCTACATGAACGAGAAACTGATTGCCTCAAGGGCAATGGTCTTTTAGTGCAGCATCTGCCAGAACAGATACTACACATTGGGATATTAAATCTTTTATTCAGGCTAAAAAGTTAAACTTGAACAAAAAACTTAAGCACGAGGCCAACTCAAAAAGGGGGAAAATGAGGGTCGTTGGTAATCCTTGTCACTCTAGAACTAAACAAAAGTTTCTCTTAGCTAGTATATCTTCTTCCACCATAATACCGCATTCACCCTTTTGTACTGGGGGACGCTCCTACTTAGCACCCAATTGTTTAAAACATATTTTATTAACGTGTAAAAACAAAAAAGATAACAATAAAGATAATACAGTAATTCACTTATGTTGGGAGCAGGGGAAGAAAAAATACAACAGTGGTTAGTAGGTCCCTTCCAACCTCATCTAGTTGAGAGACTATCCATTCCACTTCAGTTTGTAAAGGAACCTGAACTCCTATGGGACAGTCTCTAAATGGGGATGCCCTCTAGAAATGAAAAAAAGAAAATATTGTGGGTGATGGGTGTAGTGAATGATTTCTTTTTCTTCAAGATGGGTGAAATTTAGAGGGAGTGGTAATTGCAGTTAGGAGAAGGTGGGGATCTTGGAGGCTTCCTGGTTGGGGAGGGATGAGCACTTACTCGGCTAGCTAAGAGGCTAAAAATTAAGTTACACATGACAGAACTGCACGTTCACACCTAGATGGGGAACACGTATTCAAATTTAGCTCCTTTTCGTACACACAGACTTGCTACATGTATCCATCTTCTGTCAAATGCCACGCAATGCAGCCTCTTTCTATCACATCTGATCTTCACTCATAGTTTGTGTTTAAAGAAAACGATCAGATTCTGATCAGAAAAAGACAACACGCCCAGGCGACATCCAAGAGGAGGAGAACCACATGCTGACAGGAGAAGCGTGCCTTTAGAAAGGAGAGGATAGATCCAACTTCAACCCCAGCTCAGACAGAGAGACAGAAAGGCTACATCTGCAGCAACTGTGGCAGGTCCTGCGGCTCCCGCACTGACTATCACAGCCACACCACAACATGCAACCCTCCAACTGAATCAGGATGCAGAATTCCATGATATCTTGAGATTGATGGAGCCAACAACTTCAATTAGTAGTAGACAAAAGGGTGGTGTCCCTGACACTGGAGATCAAGTTGAGAATGAACTCACTGCACGAGTTTGTGATGTAATTCAAATCTTGTCTGTAACTGAATACTTGATGCTTCGCCAGGGCTATCAAGGGTATTTTTTATTGGGACACCATCTCTAGATGGCTTGCCTACTATGGCTTAAGAGAGTCCTATCTACTCTCGAGAGAAGGATAGACCGTGCGAGTTTCCAAAACTGGTATTTTACCTCGCTGTACATACAGAGCCTCGCCTTCCCAAATAGTCACCCATCTGGTACTAGCCTGGCTCAACGTTGCTTAACTTTGCTGATCTGGTGAGAACCGGTGTGCCAACATGATTGCGTCATATGTGCAAGCCTCCTTGGGGTATATTTTTGTCTTAATTCTATTGCAGTTTCATATGGCTGGTTAGTGTCAGTAGATCATGTGGATTAGTTTCTGCTTTTGAGGGTTTTCCTTAAGATTCAGCTGTTTTCAGCATTACCATCTGTTGTATAGTTACAGTCTCCCCCTTGATTCTGGATGTCTTTTTTCCAAGATTTTTTTGGACTGTTCCTAGTGCTCCTATAATTATTGGTTAGAATAAATTGCTTTGACTCTTCTGGAAATAAAGGACCATAGTGATTCCCCTTGGCCGGAATTAAGGTTCCGCCAATATTGATTTCTCAAAAACCCGTGTATACGTTTAAGTTGATAAAACCTTTACGAAAGGCATTCCTGTTTACTCTTCTTTTATCTCGACTTATCATTTCTATTTTATCAACTTAAAAAAAAAAAAAAAAAATGGACAAACTACTGCGTCTGGACAGATTTAACATAGAACCAACAGCTCTGAATTTGGAAAACATCTATAAACACTGGAAATTGACGTTTGAGTATTACTTACACACTTTAAACAACGGGGAAATAGAAAATAATGTAAAAAATCTCTTCACCTTGATTAATTCAGTCTCAGCGATAATATTCAAAATAATAAGTGATTACAATGGCACCATAGAAATGCTAGACACTGTTTACATAAAACCGCCAAACATTATATTTAACCAACATCAACTTCTGACAAATAAACAGAAACCGACACAAACTATCGACGATTTTATGCAACAACTAGAAGTACTTGACAAATCTTGCGAATTTCAAGCAGTAAGCGTTGAGGAAAACAAAAGTCAATATATCGGTGACCCTTTCATTAGCGGCATCTCCTCCTTGTCTATTCATCAGCGCCTACTCAAAAAAACATTCTCAACTCTACAAGACACCTTTACAATGGCTAGGTCTCTAGAACAAGCGGAGAAGCATACGATAAGCTTCGATAACCACCCGAACGTAGCCGCTACCATAATTAAACCAAAAGACACTCCCTCAGCCACTATAAAAGGAAATACCCTACCAAAAGAAATTTGTTTCTTCTGTGGGAACACACAACATTCACGGGCGATGTGTCCTGCGCGAAATGCCGAGTGTAAGAAATGTAAGAAAAATGGCCATTGGGCGAAGGTATGTAAATCTTCCTCCTCCACTGCTGCTGTGTTATATGACCCGGACTCCCCCCCCCCACCCACTCAATCTCTCCGTACTAGGAACGGATGCCAAAGACATTACATACACGAAACACGAAATGCAAAATAAATGGGCAAGTAGTGAACACTATGGTAGATACCAGCAGCGTTGGGACGTTTATCAGTAAAAATACAGCAAGAAAACTGAAACTTTTTATTATTCCCAAACAGAAAACCGTAGCATTGGCGAACCCTAATCATCATGCCAAAATCATCAGCGAAACTATTGTTGACATCTCCCTAAACAGTAAAAATCACCACGCCATGACAGTGGAAGTAATTAAGGACCTGTTCATTGATATGATTATCAGAAAAGACCTCCTAAAACAATATAAAACTGTGACCCTGAAATTCGACGGTCCCGGGGAAGAACTTGTTATTGGAGCAATGAGTAAGATGGACAGTTTTCCATGTATTAAAATTTCTCCTCCTCCCCTTTTCTCTCATCTTTCTACACGGACGACCCCCATTACCACCAAATCTTGTCGTCACTCATTCACTGACAAGATATTTATTAGAGAGGAAACTGCCAGAATGTTGAGGGAAGGCATAATAGAGCCCTCTATATCTCCTTGGCGAGCCCAAGTTTTAGTGACCTCTAACGAGAATAAAAAAAAAGAATAGTTTTACAGAACTGGATGCCCATCCCATGCCTAACATTAATAAAATGGTTGATGACATAGCTCAATACAACGTTTTTACAACACTCGACCTAAAGTCTGCTTACCATCAAATCCCAATTAGTCACGCCGATCGGAAATACACAGCATTTAAAGTAAATGGAAAACTTTACCAATTTACTCGTATCCCTTCTGACATCACTAACGGAGTAAGTGCCTTTCAAAGATGCATCGATGGCATTGTAGAAAGAGAAAAATTAACAGACACTTTTGTGTATGTAGACAATGCCACAATATGCGGAAAGGATCAAAAAGAGTATGACTACAACCTTCAAAGGTTTTATAATGTAGCAAAAAGATACATCACACTCAACCAAAGTAAGAGCATCATTTCTGCTACTTCTATCATACTTCTTGGTTACACAATCCAGAACAATCAAATGATTACCTGAGGCTAAAATCACTCCTTGAAATGCCACCGCCTTTAAATTTCCAGTCACAAAAACGAATAATTGGTATGTTCTCTTACTATAGTAAATTCATTCGAAACTTTTCTAATAAGATACTGCCTCTCAACCATAACAAGGAGTTTCCACTGCGTCCGTCTATTCTAAATTCTTTTCAGATGCTGAAGACCGACTTCGAATGCTACCCTTATAACTGCTGACCCAAATAAAGAATTTGTAGCAGAAACTGATGCCAGTAATTACTGCATTGCTGCTACTCTAAACCAACAGGGTAGACCTGTTGCATTCTTTTCTCGGGCACTAAACCTGAATGATATTATACATCATGCTGTCGAAAAAGAAGCTGCTGTGATTGTTGAAGCTCTCCGAAAGTGGCAACATTTCCTACTCAGGAGACATTTCAAAGTTATTAAGGATCAAAAGAGCATCAGTTTTATGTTTGATAATAAGAGGAAATCTAAAATTAAAAAAGATATGATATGTCGTTGGTGGATCGAACTGTCACAATTCAAATTCAGTATTGTTTACCATCCAGAAACGGAAAATACAGCTGCTGACACATTTTCTCGCATCTCTGCATAAATGCCCACTTTGCAAGACCTCCATGACTTGCATGTTACACTATGCCATCCTGGTGTCACGTGATTCAGCCACTTCATCAGGACAAGAAATCTTTCTTTCTCTTTAGTGATTAAACATCGTCTTTAAAGGCCCTTTACCTACTTCTTTGCATGGTAACAAATACTTATTCACTATAATTGATGAATATACTCGCTTTCCCTTTGCCTTCCCCTGTAAGGATATGACTAGCAAAACCGTGATCCACTGCCTAAACCAACTGTTTTAAATTTTTGGTATGCCCGATATGATACACACTGACCGGGCTGCCAACTTCCTTGCAGGAGAAATCAAAGATTATTTACGTGGCAAAGGTATCGCCACCTTTAAAACAAGTAGATACCACCCTGAGGGTAATGGGCAAGTTGAGAAACTTAATGGAACTTTATGAAAGGCCATCCAAACGACCTTACACTCTAGCAACATGAAACTGCCCCATTAGGAAGATATACTACCAAACGCTCTCCATTTAATTAGGTCGTTACTATGCACTGCCACTAATACGACTCCTCATGACAGAATGCTCAAATATAGTCGTAAATCTTTCTCCGGAACTTCTGTTCCCACTTGGGCAAAACCATACCCAATATATGTCAGAAACCATACTAAGTCTAGTAAGCTCGACCTTTTGGTAACCCCTGCTACCCTATTAGATATCAACCCCTACTATGCTCATGTACAACTACTCCCTGGTGCGAGACCTGGCTCCTAACTCCTCAAATCAAGAAGACCAACACAATGAAAACAATCCTGCAAGCCCTGAAGCCCCTAAAGAACCGCCAACTGACGAAAACAATACCTACGTGAAGGAGAAGAATCGCTTACCTGATCCTGAAAATATCCATGCTCCCCTAGATCTGGACGCTGAGGACCAAAATCCCTGTGAGTCAGTGCGGAGATCGTCCAGAATGCGATGATTTCCAAGTAAATATAAGGACTTCTTAACCTAGTACTGAACAGACTAAATTTAATTTCTGTAATTTCATACTTAATTATTGTTGAAGGGAAAAATGTTAGAATAAATTGCTGTGACTCTTGACTCGGAAATAAAGGATCGTAGTTATTCCCCTTGGCCGGAATTAAGGTTCTGCCATATTGATTTCTCGAAGACACGTGTATACTTTTAAGTTGATAAAACCTTTACGAAAGGCATTCCTGCTTACTCTTCTTTTATCTCTACTTATTTCAGGTATTATATTGATTTTCTTCATGTTCCATATTTCAGTTCTTCGACAAGTTCAGCATATTTGTTTCATTTTTTCATCTCGTTGATCTTCACTCTGTGGGCTCATCATCATCATCATCATTATTATTATTTTTATTCACTCTGTGGGCTCATCATCATCATCATTATCATTATTATTATTTTTATTTACTCTGTGGTCTCATCATCATCATCATCATCATTATTATTATTTTTATTTACTCTGTGGTCTCATCATCATCATCATCATCATTATTATTATTTTTATTTACTCTGTGGTCTCATCATCATCATCATCATCATCATCATCATCATCATTATTATTATTTTTATTTACTCTGTGGTCTCATCATCATCATCATTATTATTATTTTTATTTACTCTGTGGTCTCATCATCATCATCATTATCATTATTATTACTTTTATTTACTCTGTGGTCTCATCATCATCATCATCATCATCATTATTATTATTTTTTATTTACTCTGTGGTCTCATCATCATCATCATCATCATTATTATTATTTTTATTTACTCTGTGGTCTCATCATCATCATCATTATCATTATTATTATTTTTATTTACTCTGTGGTCTCATCATCATCATCATCATCATTATTTTTTTTTATTTACTAAGTGGTCTCATCATAATCATCATCATAATCATCATCATAATCATCATCATCATTATCATTATTATTATTTTTATTCACTCTGTGGTCTCATCATCATCATCATTATCATTATTATTATTTTTATTTACTCTGTGGTCTCATCATCATCATCATCATCATCATCATCATTATCATTATTATTTTTATTTACTCTATGGTATCATCATCATCATCATCATCATCATCATTATTATTATTTTTATTTATTCTGTGGTCTCATCATCATCATCATCATCATCATCATTATCATTATTATTATTTTTATTTACTCTGTGGTCTCATCATCATCATCATCATCATCATCATCATTATCATTATTATTTTTATTTACTCTGTGGTCTCATCATCATCATCATCATCATCATCATTATTATTATTTTTATTTACTCTGTGGTCTCATCATCATCATCATCATCATCATCATTATTATTTTTATTTACTCTGTGGTCTCATCATCATCATCATCATCATTATTATTATTTTTATTTACTCTGTGGTCTCATCATCATCATCATCATCATTATTATTATTTTTATTTACTCTGTGGTCTCATCATCATCATCATCATCATTATTATTTTTATTTACTCTGTGGTCTCATCATCATCATCATCATCATCATCATTATCATTATTATTATTTTTATTTACTCTGTGGTCTCATCATCATCATCATCATCATTATTATTATTTTTATTTACTCTGTGGTCTCATCATCATCATCATTATCATTATTATTATTTTTATTTACTCTGTGGTCTCATCATCATCATCATTATCATTATTATTACTTTTATTTACTCTGTGGTCTCATCATCATCATCATTATCATTATTATTATTTTTATTTACTCTGTGGTCTCATCATCATCATCATTATCATTATTATTATTTTTGTTTACTCTGTGGTCTCATCATCATCATCATTATCATTATTATTATTATTATTTACTCTGTGGTCTCATCATCATCATCATTATCATTATTATTATTTTTATTTACTCTGTGGTCTCATCATCATCATCATTATCATTATTATTATTTTTATTTACTCTGTGGTCTCATCATCATCATCATTATCATTATTATTATTATTATTTTTATTTACTCTGTGGTCTCATCATCATCATCATTATCATTATTATTATTTTTATTTACTCTGTGGTCTCATCATCATCATCATTATCATTATTATTATTTTTGTTTACTCTGTGGTCTCATCATCATCATCATCATCATTATCATTATTATTATTCTTATTTACTCTGTGGTCTCATCATCATCATCATTATCATTATTATTATTTTTATTTACTCTGTGGTCTCATCATCATCATCATTATCATTATTATTATTTTTATTTACTCTGTGGTCTCATCATCATCATCATTATCATTATTATTATTATTATTTTTATTTACTCTGTGGTCTCATCATCATCATCATTATCATTATTATTATTTTTATTTACTCTGTGGTCTCATCATCGTCATCATCATCATTATCATTATTATTATTTTTATTTACTCTGTGGTCTCATGATCATCATCATCATCATTATTATTATTTTTATTTACTCTGTGGTCTCATCATTATCATCATTATCATCATTATTATTATTATTTTTGTTTACTCTGTGGTCTCATCATCATCATCATTATCATTATTATTATTTTTATTTACTCTGTGGTCTCATCATCATCATCATTATCATTATTATTATTTTTATTTACTCTGTGGTCTCATCATCATCATCATTATCATTATTATTATTATTATTTTTATTTACTCTGTGGTCTCATCATCATCATCATTATCATTATTATTATTATTATTTTTATTTACTCTGTGGTCTCATCATCATCATCATTATCATTATTATTATTATTATTTTTATTTACTCTGTGGTCTCATGATCATCATCATCATCATTATTATTATTTTTATTTACTCTGTGGTCTCATCATTATCATCATTATCATCATTATTATTATTATTTTTGTTTACTCTGTGGTCTCATCATCATCATCATTATCATTATTATTATTTTTATTTACTCTGTGGTCTCATCATCATCATCATTATCATTATTATTATTTTTATTTACTCTGTGGTCTCATCATCATCATCATCATTATCATTATTATTATTTTTATTTACTCTGTGGTCTCATCATCATCATCATCATCATTATTATTATTTTTATTTACTCTGTGGTCTCATCATTATCATCATTATCATCATTATTATTATTATTTTTGTTTACTCTGTGGTCTCATCATCATCATCATTATCATTATTATTATTTTTATTTACTCTGTGGTCTCATCATCATCATCATTATCATTATTATTATTTTTATTTACTCTGTGGTCTCATCATCATCATCATTATCATTATTATTATTATTATTTTTATTTACTCTGTGGTCTCATCATCATCATCATTATCATTATTATTATTATTATTTTTATTTACTCTGTGGTCTCATCATCATCACCATTATCATTATTATTATTTTATTTACTCTGTGATCTCATCATCATCATCATCATCATCATCATTATTAATAAAATCATCTTCTATACAAACCAGTCCTCTTTCTCCGCCTTTCCTTTTCACAGAGTCGGTCAGTATCATCCTTTTGGTGTTGTGCATTGTACATAGTAATGAGTTTCCTGGTCTTCTGGTCTTAAAGATGTCTCAGTTCTTATAAACGGTCCAGAGCATCTTACTAGTGATACTGCCCACGTGTTCATAACTTTAATTAGGTTTCTACAATATAGTTTAGTTTCTAGGGGTTTTCCTGTTCTTCTGATGTATTCCTTTCCAATTTTCTCTTTCATTTCTGTGTTGTTTTGATGGTGTCTATTTCCAGAACTCTCAAGTATTTTCAGCTATCATATTCATCCACTGCCCTAATCTCTAATTGATTGGGTAATAAGATGCCTTCTGTTGCTTCCAATTTTCCCCTTCTCATGATCAGCAGTGCACACTTTTCCATTCAGATATTCGAGCTGAAGATTCTGGTTGTGCTTATTATTGTCTCTATTTCCGTCTTGGTTTTTGTAAACAGTTTCAGGTCATCCATATACATTAGGTGCTTCATTCTTTCAACTGTATTAGTGAACTTGTGTCCGGCTTGACACTTTCTTAATATATTGTTCAGAGACTCCATGGCTATGATGAACAGTAGTAATGATAGGGAATCACCTTGGATTTTAACCCCAGTTATGTATTGTCTATCATCTGTCAGTTCAAGTCTTCATGTTCTCATGGCATTTTCAAATAGATTGATAATCTTACCTGGTGTTTTGTACATTCCCAGGCATTCTATTATCCATGCTAGTGGGATCCTGTCATACGCTTTATTGTAGTCAATCCATGCCATGGTTATATTTTTATTTCTATTTTTACCTCCTTCATGATCCTTTAATCTATGTATGACAGGACATATGCTCCTCTTTTTTTCTGACATCCTTTCTGTTTCTTGGGGAGTAGTCCATGATTATGAAGTGAATGATAAATTTGTTCCCTCAGTTGCGCTTTTAGTATTTTCACATTCTAAGTAAATATGTTATAGACCTGTAGTTGCTGGGGATGTTACCTTTTTCTGAGTGTGGTTCTGCCTTTGGCCATCCATTCTGACACGTCTGCTTCATAAATACATCTTTTCAAGTTCTGAATTAGTAACGCTGTGAATTTTTTCAACCAGAATGCGTGTATTCTGTTGTGGCCTGGTTTTCTCAAGAGGGTTGTCTTGAGGGTTTCCTTACTAATCTCCTTCTCTGTCTCCTCTTCGATTTGCTGTAACTCTTCATTCATGTCTTTCAGCCATCTGGCGTTTCTATTATAATCCTACCACTTTTCCCATATCTTTTTGTTTCTGTCGGGTTTGCTTGTTCTGTTCTTGTTTTTCCTCTGTGAACATTTTGATAGAATTGGCTTTATTGTTTTTAAAGGTTCTATTTTGTTTGCACTGTTCAGATTTGTATTATTATTATTATTATTATTATTATTATTATTGCTCACTTGGATTTTCACAGACCGTCATCAAAAATTTCTCCTCAAGAACAACCTGTGGCATTTTCTGAAATCTAAATAACATCTCTCCACAGATTTCCAGTACTCTCCAAATCTTTCCATAACTTTTTACAAATTAATTTTCGTTATTGCAACAGAAATTTACCATTGATTTCTTTGCCAATGACTATTGACTTTTCCTGGGATTTGGGCGGCACTAAACCTCCCCAAGGTCCCAGTCCTCTTTGCACTCATCCAATAGAGATCTGGTTAGTGCATTCTTATCTCAGTATGTCCATCCTCCTTGATCCTTCACGACTATTTGGTGTGGTGTCGATGATAACACTTTTGGGGGAGTAGAGTTGGGAAGGTTAACTTACAATTATACAGTTTCAGTTTTCTTTATTTTATGTGGTGTTTCATTTTTTGTATGACCATTTTACTTCTGTTGCAGTTTCTATATATGTATTTAGCGTTTGTAACTCCTGTGTATTAGTTTTTGCATTCAAGGGTTTTCCATAATATTTCATCCGTTTCCATTATTGTTTCAGCCATCCCCCTGTTTTCAACCTCTACTATTCTTTTTTTAAAGTTTTCTGATATTATTCCTAGTGCTCTTACTATTATTGGTGTTAACTTAGCTTTCTTCATCTTCCATATTTCTTTCAGCTCTCTGGCCAGTCCTGTGTATTTGCTCTGCTTATTTGTCCCTCTCATATTCACCCTGTGGTTTGCTGGAAGTGCAAAATCTATAATCGAAAGGTCCCAGGTTTGCTTTTCACTACAGACCCAACTCATACGCTGGCACACAATTCTTGTGTGCTTTCACGCATGCTCGTCATGTTCCTCCCTGATCTCAAGATGACACAAATGACAATGTTAGGCAGGCTGTTTTCCCCCAGTATTTCACCATAATGGTACAGACTCAGGAACTTCCTCAGTGGTGCCTTCATCTGTCACATCATTAAACGCTTCCTGCTCTGGATCCTTGGGTGCATCATCTTTTGAGGAGCTTTCTTCATCTAGTGTTTTTCTACAGCAGTGGGGCTTCATTATCTGATGAGTTAATTTCGTCACTGATTACGCAATTATGTTGGAAGCTGGGTGCACATCCTTTATGTGGCGTGGTGTTGGCTATTGATTTTGTCCCCATTCATGTGCCAAACTCCATCGTTCATCTTCCCCACGCATTCTTCACCCAAACCACATCTCCCTCTTTGTATGGATTAGCAACTGTAGTGTTGAGCACCATCACTTCATCGATAACCTTGATACATATCCTATATAAGTGTATAGCACATTCACAGGTGCTATCATGGTCGTCTTTAGGCGTGATGTTATACCAGTAAACTGCCTCTACGATCATGCACCTTGTTCTTGCTGCAATGCGCTTTATGGATCTCATTTAACCACCGCTGTGGTGTGCACTCTTGTCTGTCTGGACAAGGTGTTAGTTATCCACTGATATACACATGCAGAGTCCGTTTGTAAATGAATAGTTTTGGCTTTCTTCTGCAATGCAAGGTTGACATCTCGTAGCACAGCATTAAGCTCAGCTGAATTTATATGCTTGTCCTCATGCACTGCTCAGAGCTTGTGTTTCTACCACAGAACCATTGCCTTCTACAACCACCCTTGTAGCAATGGAACTAGCATCCACCCACACTGTAACATCTTCTCCACAGATACACCAGTCACCTTTCACTGGATCGTCTAGGGCTGTTCTCAAGCAAATGTCTTCGATCATCCGTGCTAGAATAGGGTCTCACACTTTCTCATCCCATCCAGTTGTCATCATATTTGCCCTTCGTTTTACAAATGCTGTGGCAACACGTAACCAGCTACACACCAGGAAATTCAGCTAGTAAGTCCATTGGGAAATACTGGAAGGTCACTTCCATGCCATCATAACAATTTTCCATGCTTCTCCTGGTCACATAATCCCAACACGCATGAGCCCAGTCTCAGCTGTTCTGGGGTCTTGCTTTCCAGACCAAACTTCTCCAAATGTTTCTTGATATGGGTTGCAGAGCACACACTTTCATTCACAAAAATGTCATCAATATACAAAGACATAGCCACGTTTGTGATCTTATTCTGGCTAAGAATGGTATTAACAATGCCCTGTATTATTAAAAGGGTAATGTTAAGCCCAAATCCAAGGTGGGTGACACAATATCACTGACCCTCTCTACTGTTTTGAATAGCCAAAGAGATTTGTCAAATAGGCTCGGCGTATATCCAGCACTGGAACGTTTGGTCCCTGCTGTTGCTATTCTCTCAATTTTTGTAAGCAAACATCCACATTGGCCATATGCATATCCACATACTTATTTTGCTCCTGCACAACAACCATGAGGGATATTAGACTTTTTGGAGGGCTAAGTTCATCCTCAGGATATGGCAGCAGTCAACCATTATTGATCCACATCTGCAGTTCACAGTCAGCATGAGTTTGTGTTAAGGCTGGATACTCTGTAAGTCTATTTCTCAATATAAGAGAAATATAAATATTTATATTACACATGGCAGCATGGTCTTGAACAAGCTCGTCCATGCAATCCTGAACACCTTCAATGATTCGGCATGACACAATCTTGAATGATACCATCGACTCGACACATGATCCTGAATAACACCGTTGATTGTCACAACATGATCCTGAACAGCACCATTGATTGACCTGACATGATCCTAAATAACACTGTCGTATTGCCACACCATGATCCTGAACAATACCGTCAGTCAACACAATACGACACGATCCCGAACAGCATCATCGATCGATACGATACAATCCCGAACAATACTGTTGAATTGCCATCATGAACGTAGTAATGCAGAGCAATCTTTTTTGACTTATCAGCTTGTTTTTTATTGCCGTTGGGCGAAGCTTAATTGTTGCTGTGTGTAGGATGTATGTAGTTCATTGGTAAACTTTTGATTTGCAATCGAAAGGTTCTGGGATCGCTTTTTGCTGAAGGTAGGCCCGACACAATTGTTTGCTTCCGTGCATGCTCATCACATTATTCTTTCAGTGTTCTGCATTATGTATTTTTCTATTATTTTTCTTTGTGTCACCAGTCTTTTTCCTCCATCTTTCCTTTTCACATAGAATCCGTCAGTATCCTTGTTTGGGAGTAGTGCATAGTGCATGATCATAAGTTTCCTGGTGTTCAAGCTGAGATGCCTCAGCTCTTCTTCGGTTCACCCTATAAACGGCCTGAAGTATCTTACTAGTGACGTGTTTATACTTTTCATTAGGTTTCTACTAGACAGTTTAGTTTCTAGGAGTTTTCTTGTTCTGAAGAATTCCTTTCTAATTTTCTCTTTCATTTCTGTTGCTTTGATAACATCTGTTTCCAGAACTCCTAAATATTTGTCATGTTCACCTAGTGCCCTTATCTCTGCTTGGTTGGGTAGTTCCATACCTTCTGCTGCATCCAGTCTTCCCTTTCTCATCACTAGCAGTGTGGGCTTTTCTGTCCCAAATTCCATTCAAATATCCTGGCTGAAGATTCTAGCCATGTTTCTTTGCATCTCTAGTTCTTTGTGGTTCTTGCAAACAGTTTCAGGTCGTCCATGTACAATTAGATGATCCATTCTTTTATTGTATTAGAGAACTTGTATCTGACTTTGGCACTTTCCTAATATATTGTTAAGGCACATCAGGGTGATATTTTTATCTATGTATTGTTTATCAGCTGTCTCCATGTTCTCATTGCATTATTATTATTTACTCATAAGGCCATCATCAAAAAATTATCTTTGAGAACAACTGGTGGTGTTCTCTGGAGTTTGAATGACAACAAATTATTATTAGTAGTAGTAGTATTTCTAGTGGTCATAGTAATCTTGAGCATGGAGGCAGTATTGGTAAGTAGTACTCAATGAGGATTGATAATTGGTTATTATTTGTGTTATTTTAAAATCAAACTCACTTCCTTAACATAATTTAGTTGATTAAATTGTGATTTAATCATGTTTATTTTTATTGGAAAGGAGATTATCTCCTATTTAAAACTATAAAAGAGAGAGAGAGAGAGAGAGAGAGAGAGAGAGAGAGAGAGAGAGAGAGAGAGAGACAGAGAGAGTATGGTCTCAAGGTTTTATAAAATGGATTAGAGGTGGGAAAGGATGCCATAGAGGCCACAACCAAGACTACCTGAAATAAACAATGTTGGAAGTGTGTAGATTCTGACTCCATATGATTAAAGACAGACGAATATTGAAGGTTGAGAACCGATTTTATTTGCTACCAACAATTTGTATTAGGAGAGGCAAAGTGTTCGTAGGATGGAATGTGATTTAACAAAGTGATGAATGTTCGTAAAATGTTTGTAGGTATGTATGAATTGACAAGGAATGAATGTTCGTAAACTAGTTGTAGGAATGTATGAATTGACAAGGAATGAATGTTCGTAAACGTAACTTATCTTTTGGACGATGGATGTGGTAGGGGTCGGTCGGTCATCCTGTTGTCGGTGATGCGTGTCCTGGCTTGTAATTGGAAAGCGGGTGACTTCTTTCATCAGCAGCTAGCAGCCCGGCGTCTTCGTCTTCTTTTTCCTCCTCTCCCCTGGTTCCCTAAACACCCTCGTTTTATAGTGGTAAACTGGCTCTCAGTGACTGTGATATTTGAGGTGTTTATTTTAGGCGCGGAGCTCTGCCATTGGTCGATAATTATTTTGTGGCTATCTTATTTTTTTCTTCCCAAGTGGAAGCGATGCGTGGAGCCATGTGCAAAAGACAATTTTTCATTTTGTCTCTCATGGTGGATGCGTTAACATCCGGTTCACTGCTAATTCTCATCATGTTCCCACAATATATATATATATATATATATATATATATATATATATATATATATATATATATATATATATATATATATATATATATATATAGTATGTGGATATTTAAGAAGTCTGATTGCAATAATTTCTGCATTGTTATCATCCTTCATAAATACACACACACTATACATAATAATCCTCCACAGTGATGTTTCTAGTAAAATAATGGAAACACATGTGCCTGTGGATAAAAATGTAGTAATTATTGTCATATATATATATATATATATATATATATATATATATATATATATATATTCTATATACAACATGTGACCACATGTGCTTTTACTTTGCCCTCATCAGTCGCTAATCAGAGGGGATGACACAGTTTCGGTGGCTAAAGCAGGACTGCCACCCCTGGCGTCACCAGCAGCTATTGCTGCTGGGCAAAGCAATAAATAGTATTAAAAAAAAAAAAAAATTTACCTGGTATATTCAAGCTGAGGAAAAACGCTGTTTTTAACTTTTTTCATTTTTAACTTTTTAATTTTAATTTTCCCCCCTTTAAAAGTCATATATATATATATATATATATATATATATATATATATATATATATATATATATATATATATATATATATATATATATATACTAGCAGGGCATTGCCTGGTTCTAAAATATGCTTAAATGTGATATTTTGATTAACAAAGATTTCATATTTATTATTATATTATATTGGATCCAATATAATATAATAATATAATAATATATAATATATAGCAATGATTTAAAAATTAGAAAAAGAAATGACACATGCGCGACCACTGAGAATCAAAACCAAAATGTTTAGCTTCCAATTTATTTTCGCTTCTGCTGTTAATGACTGAGCTATGAAGACATGTTTGCTGCAAGGTTCAAAATAAAATCATGAAAAATAGCTATTACATTATGCATGCATATTCATAATGCCAGCCTTCATCTTTCACATTTTTTGTACCGATTTTTCCGGGCTGAAACCCAAATATAAAGTTTTACATGGGTTCAAATACCTTATATATGAAGTTTCATGTCTGCAGACCAAAAACCCCAAGAGGAATTTGGTAGGCAAAATTTTTTAAACAAAAATCTATACGTATACATAAATATATATGTAAAGAGTTTTGTGTTTACTATAAACTTTTTACGAAAAATTTGAGCATGTATGAATCATGAATAATATCTGCATTAATGTGTTGCATGTAATAGTTATCTAAAGATGATCATCCCATAATAAAACCGAAAAACTAATAGGGAATTAATTAAAAGGAATGTTTAAAAGAATTAAAATGCAAATTAAAAGAATTAAAATGCAAATTAAAAAATGAAAAGAATTAAAATGCAAATGAAAAGAATTAAAATGCAAATTAAAAAATTAAAAGAATTAAAATGCAAATTAAAAAATGAAAAGAATTAAAATGCAAATGAAAAGAATTAAAATGCAAATGAAAAGAATTAAAATGCAAATTAAAAAATGAAAAGAATTAAAATGCAAATTAAAAAATGAAAAGAATTAAAATGCAAATGAAAAGAATTAAAATGCAAATGAAAAGAATTAAAATGCAAATTAAAAGAATTAAAATGCAAATGAAAAGAATTAAAATGCAAATTAAAAAATGAAAAGAATTAAAATGCAAATTAAAAATTGAAAAGAATTAAAATGCAAATTAAAAAATGAAAAGAATTAAAATGCAAATTAAAAAATGAAAAGAATTAAAATGCAAATTAAAAAATTAAAAGAATTAAAATGCAAATTAAAAATTTAAAAGAATTAAAATGCAAATAAAAAGAATTAAAATGGAAATGAAAAGAATTAAAATGCAAATTAAAATGCAAATTAAAAAATGAAAAGAATTAAAATGCAAATGAAAAGAATTAAAATGCAAATGAAAAGAATTAAAATGCAAATGAAAAAATGAAAAGAATTAAAATGCAAATTAAAAAATGAAAAGAATTAAAATGCAAATTAAAAAATTAAAAGAATTAAAATGCGAATTAAAATGCAAATTAAAAAATTAAAAGAATTAAAATGCAAATTAAAAAATTAAAAGAATTAAAATGCAAATGAAAAGAATTAAAATGCAAATGAAAAGAATTAAAATGCAAATTAAAAAATGAAAAGAATTAAAATGCAAATTAAAAAATGAAAAGAATTAAAATGCAAATGAAAAGAATTAAAATGCAAATGAAAAGAATTAAAATGCAAATTAAAAAATGAAAAGAATTAAAATGCAAATTAAAAAATGAAAAGAATTAAAATGCAAATTAAAAAATGAAAAGAATTAAAATGCAAATTAAAAAATGAAAAGAATTAAAATGCAAATTAAAAAATGAAAAGAATTAAAATGCAAATTAAAAAATTAAAAGAATTAAAATGCAAATTAAAAAATTAAAAGAATTAAAATGCAAATTAAAAGAATTAAAATGCAAATTAAAAAATGAAAAGAATTAAAATGCAAATTAAAAAATGAAAAGAATTAAAATGCAAATTAAAAAATGAAAAGAATTAAAATAAAAATTAAAAAATGAAAAGAATTAAAATGCAAATTAAAAAGGAAAAGAATTAAAATGCAAATTAAAAAATGAAAAGAATTAAAATGTAAATTAAAAAATGAAAAGAATTAAAATGCAAATGAAAAGAATTAAAATGCAAATTAAAAAATGAAAAGAATTAAAATGCAAATTAAAAAATGAAAAGAATTAAAATGCAAATTAAAAAATGAAAAGAATTAAAATGCAAATTAAAAAATGAAAAGAATTAAAATGCAAATTAAAAAATTAAAAGAATTAAAATGCAAATTAAAAAATGAAAAGAATTAAAATAAAAATTAAAAAATGAAAAGAATTAAAATGCAAATTAAAAGAATTAAAATGCAAATTAAAAGAATTAAAATGCAAATTAAAAAATTAAAAGAATTAAAATGCAAATGAAAAGAATTAAAATGCAAATTAAAAAATGAAAAGAATTAAAATGCAAATTAAAAAATGAAAAGAATTAAAATGCAAATGAAAAGAATTAAAATGCAAATGAAAAGAATTAAAATGCAAATTAAAAAATGAAAAGAATTAAAATGCAAATTAAAAAATGAAAAGAATTAAAATGCAAATTAAAAAATGAAAAGAATTAAAATGCAAATTAAAAAATGAAAAGAATTAAAATGCAAATTAAAAAATGAAAAGAATTAAAATGCAAATTAAAAAATGAAAAGAATTAAAATGCAAATTAAAAAATTAAAAGAATTAAAATGCAAATTAAAAGAATTAAAATGCAAATTAAAAAATGAAAAGAATTAAAATGCAAATTAAAAAATGAAAAGAATTAAAATGCAAATTAAAAAATGAAAAGAATTAAAATGCAAATTAAAAAATGAAAAGAATTAAAATGCAAATTAAAAAATGAAAAGAATTAAAATGCAAATTAAAAAATGAAAAGAATTAAAATGTAAATTAAAAAATGAAAAGAATTAAAATGCAAATGAAAAGAATTAAAATGCAAATTAAAAAATGAAAAGAATTAAAATGCAAATTAAAAAATGAAAAGAATTAAAATGCAAATTAAAAAATGAAAAGAATTAAAATGCAAATTAAAAAATGAAAAGAATTAAAATGCAAATTAAAAAATGAAAAGAATTAAAATGCAAATTAAAAAATGAAAAGAATTAAAATGCAAATTAAAAAATGAAAAGAATTAAAATGCAAATTAAAAGAATTAAAATGCAAATTAAAAAATGAAAAGAATTAAAATGCAAATTAAAAAATGAAAAGAATTAAAATGCAAATTAAAAAATGAAAAGAATTAAAATAAAAATTAAAAAATGAAAAGAATTAAAATGCAAATTAAAAAATGAAAAGAATTAAAATGCAAATTAAAAAATGAAAAGAATTAAAATGTAAATTAAAAAATGAAAAGAATTAAAATGCAAATGAAAAGAATTAAAATGCAAATTAAAAAATGAAAAGAATTAAAATGCAAATTAAAAAATGAAAAGAATTAAAATGCAAATTAAAAAATGAAAAGAATTAAAATGCAAATTAAAAAATGAAAAGAATTAAAATGCAAATTAAAAAATTAAAAGAATTAAAATGCAAATTAAAAAATGAAAAGAATTAAAATGCAAATTAAAAAATGAAAAGAATTAAAATGCAAATTAAAAGAATTAAAATGCAAATGAAAAGAATTAAAATGCAAATTAAAAAATTAAAAGAATTAAAATGCAAATGAAAAGAATTAAAATGCAAATTAAAAAATGAAAAGAATTAAAATGCAAATGAAAAGAATTAAAATGCAAATGAAAAGAATTAAAATGCAAATTAAAAAATGAAAAGAATTAAAATGCAAATTAAAAAATGAAAAGAATTAAAATGCAAATTAAAAAATTAAAAGAATTAAAATGCAAATTAAAAAATGAAAAGAATTAAAATGCAAATTAAAAAATGAAAAGAATTAAAATGCAAATTAAAAAATGAAAAGAATTAAAATGCAAATTAAAAAATTAAAAGAATTAAAATGCAAATTAAAAGAATTAAAATACAAATTAAAAAATGAAAAGAATTAAAATGCAAATTAAAAAATGAAAAGAATTAAAATGCAAATTAAAAAATTAAAAGAATTAAAATGCAAATTAAAAAATGAAAAGAATTAAAATGCAAATTAAAAAATGAAAAGAATTAAAATGCAAATTAAAAAATGAAAAGAATTAAAATGTAAATTAAAAAATGAAAAGAATTAAAATGCAAATGAAAAGAATTAAAATGCAAATTAAAAAATGAAAAGAATTAAAATGCAAATTAAAAAATGAAAAGAATTAAAATGCAAATTAAAAAATGAAAAGAATTAAAATGCAAATTAAAAAATGAAAAGAATTAAAATGCAAATTAAAAAATTAAAAGAATTAAAATGCAAATTAAAAAATGAAAAGAATTAAAATGCAAATTAAAAAATTAAAAGAATTAAAATGCAAATTAAAAGAATTAAAATGCAAATTAAAAAATGAAAAGAATTAAAATGCAAATTAAAAAATGAAAAGAATTAAAATGCAAATTAAAAAATTAAAAGAATTAAAATGCAAATTAAAAAATGAAAAGAATTAAAATGCAAATTAAAAAATGAAAAGAATTAAAATGCAAATTAAAAAATGAAAAGAATTAAAATGTAAACTAAAAAAATGAAAAGAATTAAAATGCAAATGAAAAGAATTAAAATGCAAATTAAAAAATGAAAAGAATTAAAATGCAAATTAAAAAATGAAAAGAATTAAAATGCAAATTAAAAAATGAAAAGAATTAAAATGCAAATTAAAAAATGAAAAGAATTAAAATGCAAATTAAAAAATGAAAAGAATTAAAATGCAAATGAAAAGAATTAAAATGCAAATTAAAAAATGAAAAGAATTAAAATGCAAATGAAAAGAATTAAAATGCAAATTAAAAAATGAAAAGAATTAAAATGCAAATTAAAAGAATTAAAATGCAAATTAAAAAATGAAAAGAATTAAAATGCAAATTAAAAGAATTAAAATGCAAATTAAAAAATGAAAAGAATTTAAATGCAAATTAAAAGAATTAAAATGCAAATTAAAAAATGAAAAGAATTAAAATGCAAATTAAAAAATGAAAAGAATTAAAATGCAAATTAGCTAGATCTTCTGTTCGTGAATGCAATTCCACGACCCGTATATAATAAAGTTATATTTTCTTTTTAAATAAATAGAAAAAAGGGGTTGTGTTATGAATATCAATATACAAAAAAAGAAAAAAAATTTATAGGATACAAATTATATATATATATATATATATATATATATATATATATATATATATATATATATATATATATAATGCAATATAAATATTAATATTTTGATGAGAATAATTTATTAATTAATTAAGATTAAAAGATAGAATATCAATGAAATAAAACAAACAAGCTTCCATTTCTTGGCAAATGCTTTCAGCAAACCTGATTGAAGCTTTCTTTGAGAAGTTATCTCCCTTGAAATTTTGTCAGAATTTTTTTTTAAATGCCGTAACAAAGAATCAATCATTTAAAGTAGTTTCCACTGTCATTGAGTTTCATCAAATAATATTGCTTATAAGTTATACTTGGAAAACGTGATTGTCAGCTTTCTTAAATCTTTTTCAACCTCTAAAGCCTCCCAATAATTAAGGACTGTCTCCAAGATAAATAATTTATAATTGTAAGCAATGCCCATCCAAAGCACGTCGGTTCTTATTTTGTCAGTTTTGAGTATTGACTGAAAATCCCAAGTCAGTCTTGGAAATTACAAAAGCAATTAACAATAAGGAATCTGCAAAAAAATGAAGAAAAAAAAAACCGTAAAAAAAAAAAAAAAGCAGACGATACTAAGCATACGAATGGTTAAGCAAGGGTTGGGTGTTAAAAAATAAAGCCCTGTAGAAAAGTTGAAAAAAAAAAAACTTTCTAAAAAAACAATAAAAGCGAGTAGATATCTTTCATATATCACTTTGACAATTTCCAGAGTTGACTTTTAATTCTCCATTAATACTCAGAACTAACTTCAAAAGAATTAAAACCCTATGAGCTCCCATTCATTATAAGTCCTAAAATAACTATTTTTTATGGATGGTTTGTATTATTTGTGAAGTTTTGTTTTTCTACTTCAAGTTTTTTTTTTAGGTTTTTTTACTAGTTCTATTAATTCATAGAGTAAATGTGGTATTGTGGTGATTGCTGAAATGAACGTGATGAACAAATAACAAAAAAGTGAACGAACAATACTACCATGAATGGATCAAAATGCATCTAGTTACGAGTACAGAAGATAACAACCGACCCACCTCTGCACTGCCCATACTCTTGTGATCTCGAATAAATTTGTAAATGGAATTTAGTTTTATTTGCAAATAAAAATTTCAAATAGAAATGTTAATTAAATTAACAGATGGTGATGTGAAAAATCGAGTATGTGTTAAATAAAAAATAAAACAAAATAAATGCTGACGTTTCTGAATTTTTGAGATGAGGATTGGTTATACATATTATTTGGATTTTCACAACGTTTTGGTTGATGCAACCTCCGACCTTCTTCAGGTGTATCTTGTCGAACTCGCTAGGACCCATGGTGCAGTGGTTTATAGTACTTGGAAAAATCAATTGTAAAATGTGATATTCTCCTGAGGGTTGAAGGTTCAATCCTCAGTGTGAATGACCGAAAAGTACAATTGCGAATTATTGACTGATGGAACAAGAGCATGCTACCCCCATGAAGTAAATAAAGGGTTCCACTCGAAATTCCGTCCAAATTCCCGAGTTTGACAGAAACATTTCTGAGTTCGACAAGATACACCTGAAAAAGGTCGGAGGTTACAGCGACTGAAATGTTGAAAATCACACTCAAGATGAGAAAAGTAGTCTGATGAATCCAAATAATATGAAAAATAAATGTTGTATTATTTGGGCTACTTTTCACATCCTGGGTGTTATTCTCACAACATTTTAATAGATATAAATTCCGACCATCTTCAAGTGAATATAAATTCCAACCATCTTCAAATGAATCTTATTAAACTCATGGATCGAACTGGAGAGCTATAGGGAATTTCGGAGTGATCACTTTATTTATCGACAGGAATTGATTGTTTTCTTCTGCAGCCATAACCAGGTTGAAGCTCTCCTAAGTAAGTTTTAATCATATTCTTAGTATCACCTACATCAAGGATTGAATCTTTAACCCCACCTCCACCCAAGAAGACTCATAACTGATTATTACTTAGTACTTTATCACTTCTATCTTAGGCCTATGGATATTTATTGTTTAGAATTAAAAGAAAACAAGAATTATCTTTCTTATTTTAGTGCTAAAGTCATGACACATTGTATAACTAGAAAATCAATCAATACCATAATAGAAAGAATGTGTGGCTCCTGTCTTGACTAAGTTATAGATGATGGCGTGTCTTTCATAGATGACTAACTGTTTGGAGGTGGGTGTTGAGCAAGGGGGAAAAAAAGTGGTAATAGGTAGGCAGGCCTTAACCCGTACCACGAAGGAGGAAAACAATGTGAAAAAAAAAAGCATGACGTCTTTGCCGTTGCGTCCATCGCCAAACAGGAAGTGGCGAAGGTTTAAATTAAGGCTAATAAATCGAAAAGAGAGAATGACTTTCAAAAATATCAGCGAAAAAGCGATCCCTCCTTGTAGAAAAGTGCCCAGTTGAGGGTGAAGGAATTAATGTTTTTAGTCAATTTTTCGATATTTGTCGTCGGAAGGGTTGAGTTTCAAAAGGATACTAATCTTGTGAAAATCTGTCGCCTCTGTCAAAAGTTTTAGGCATACATACATATATACATACATTCAAACAGGCAGGTGAGGTTTATATAAGAGAATAGCCTGGTTGGCTGGCCTTGCCCGGCATTGCCCGGGTGTATGTAGGTGTGTATTGAGCAAAAAAAAGTTGTAGTAGGCAGGCAGGCTTGAACCTGGAGTAGGCAGGCAGGCTTGAAACAGGTGAAAAAGAAAGTGGAGGTGTGTGTAAGTGTGTTGATTAAGCAAAAAGAAAAAGAAGAAAATTATGAGCGCAAAAAAAAAATTAGGAGTGGTAAGCAGGCTCGAACCTGTAACACACCAAAGGAAAAAGAGGTGAAAAAAAAATGCCTTATCGATACGCCCACCGTGATTGTGACGTCATGGGCGGTTGAAATAACGCCTTTTATGTGACGTTGTTGACGCGAGGTTCAAATGACTTGCAAAAATATCTGCGAAAAAAATCGACCCCTCCTTATAGAAAACTGCCCAGTTGAGAGTGAAGAAATTGATGCTTTTAGCCAATTTTTTTTATATTCATCGTCCGAAGGGTCGATCTTCAAAACGATTCCAATCTCATGAAAATCCGTCGCCTCTGTGGAAAGTTTGAGGCTGACATACATACATACATACATACATACATACATACATGTAAACATACAGGTAAGTATAAAATAAAATATGCATCAAGTGCACTTGAAAGCCAAATCGCAACGTAATATTAGGAAAATAAACAAAAATTTTACTTGTTTGAAATTTATAGCATAAATATATTTCAGTTAAACTCCATCTTCAGTATGTTGCTTTCTTTCTTTTTTTTTCTTTTTTTCTTTCTCTCCATGTTGTAAAGTTGGAGAAAGAAAAGTAAAGAGCCGCATATTGTATCTCAGCGGTTGTATTTTGAAATGTTGGAACAGTGCGTAGGCAACGCGAGAATAACATCAAGGGTGTGAGTTCCATAAAGAAACGTTGATTTAATTTGAATAAAATCAAATACGCATCAAGTGCACTTGAAAGCCAAATCGCAACGTAATATTAGGAAAATAAACAAAAATTTTTCTAATAATACGTTGTTATTTGGCTTTCCAGCGCACTTGATGTGTATTTTATTTTATTTTTATTTATCATAAAAACCCTTAACACCTCAAAAAGATGTGGACCCAACCTCATCCCAACTATGCTATTAAAAAAATGCTCGGCCGAGGTTGCTCCAGTTCTCTCCAAAGTTTACAACAAATGCCTTAATGAATCTTGCTTTCTTGACTGCTGGAAAACTGCTTCTATGTTACCTGTTTTCAAGAAATCTGGTGAAAAAACTGACCCATTAAATTATCGTCCCATTTGTCTCCTCCAACTTTTCGCCAAAATATTTCAGTCCTTAATTAACCAAGCTTAAGTCCATCACCTTACAGCTACTAAACTTCTGATTGATCAACAATATGGATTTAGGCAAGCCCATTCTACAGCAGATATACTAACTGTAATCTCTGAATGTATATACCATACACTGGACAAAACAAAGGAGGGTAGAGTGGTAGCCCTATATATATATATATATCTAAGGTTTTTAACAGGATATGGCATGATGATCTTCTCAGGAAAATCAGATCAT
Source organism: Euprymna scolopes (assembly GCF_053919585.1). Lineage (NCBI taxonomy): Eukaryota > Metazoa > Mollusca > Cephalopoda > Sepiida > Sepiolidae > Euprymna > Euprymna scolopes. The sequence goes on along the minus strand of NC_136482.1, from coordinate 115,242,948 downwards.
ATGGTATCAGTGGACAAATACTTAATATAATTAAATCCTTTTAAGTAAGAGAAGAATTCAGGTTGTCCTCGACGGTCAAACAATATGATATTAATGCGGGAGTACCTCACGGGTCTATCTTTGGATCTTTATTATTCCTAATATTCATAAATGACCTCCTTGATAAAATTGTCTCTGAGATGGGTATATTTGCTGATGACACCATGCTCAATAATGGGAACGTGGGGAAAACAAATGAACACATATCTAAAGAAATGGAAAAAACACTAAAAGAAGACCTTCAATCTGTAGTGGAATGGGAACATAAATGGATGGTCACATTCAATATTGCCAAAACTAATCTTGTTTCCTTCAATAATTACAAGAAACCTTCTCAACCAAATATAGCAATGGCTAAAGATACACTACCTGAAAGTACTTCTTATAAACTCCTTAGCCTAACGTTCACAGGGAACATGAGTTGGACAGATACATGAAGAGCATTGTTAAAGCTGCTGCGAGGAAGATAGGCTCTCTCTACCATAGTAGAAAACTACTTACGCCTGAAAGTATCCTGTATCTCTGTAAGGCCACCATTCACCCATGTTTGGAGTATTGTTGTCACATTTGGGCTGGAGCATGTGTTACTAGTTTCTTACTACTGGACATGGTTCAAAAGAGAGTCGCTAACCTGATAAGTCCTCAACTGTTACCTAAGCTTCAACCTCTATCCCTCTTGCATCCCTCTGTCTATTCTACAAGTATTATAATGGTGAATGCTCCAACGAACTATAAGCACTTGTACCCCCTCGACATAAATACCCCCAACAAACCCAAAAAGCAGCAAGATCCCACCCCTTCACAGTAGAGATCCCTAGATGTAAGAAAGCCTTCTACGCCAAGTTTCTTTCCGAGAACAGTTAGACTTTGGAAATCCTTTCTGGGATTCTGTTTTCCCAACTGTGCTGACATGCAGAAGTTCAAGTGTAATGTGAATGGAATAAAAAAAAAAAAACATGTCAGCTGAAGCTTAAATTTGACAGCACAGTTTTATAATTTACTTCAAATTCCTGTCTTTCTGTTAAAGGGCAAATAGTATTATGATAAATATTATTGAATTATGATACACATGCACATCTGTTTTATCCTTTATAGCAGGAATATATATACTAGCAGGCCGCCTGGCGTTGCCCTGTCGTAAAATACACTTAAATATTATATTTTAATCAATGCAGATGTCGTATTTATTATTATAGAGCCAGTTCTCAAGCGATTGTTATATTGTACCTAATATATAGTAGTAATTTCAAAAGTTAAAAAAATAAAAGGACTTGTCTGCCATGAGTTAGAATTCAAACCAAAACATATAGCTCTCTCGTCTTATCTGTTGACTTAAATCCATATGAATACAAAACTGCAAAAATATCTATACCTTTTAATTAGTGCATACACAGAAAAAATCCCTGTATAGTCGACTTACACCAGCTCAAAGTCAATGTTTTTGTTTTCAATTTTGACTCCTTAGCGGCAATTTTACCAGCTAAACATGAGATCAAAAGTGTGTTACATATCCAAATATCCTATATATCAAATTCAAATTTCAACTCTACAGACAAAATATTCAGAGGAGTTTGGCAGAGACTTTTGCACAAACATAGACAAGGTCACTTATATATATATCTATATATATAAAAATGTAAATGTTGGTTCGTTTGGAGTTAATTGTCTAAAAAGCCACTGGACGGATGGCTTCCACGTTTTGGTATAATATGTTTACTATATCCATGTGTGTTTTTATATATTTATTTTTAATTATAACATTATACTTAATTTTTCTATGATAAATAGCTGGATTTCTTTGTACCGAGAGGCCATTTTTTTTATTTAGGGACAATTGTTTATTACCGCTTCCTGTCACGTGACCAGTGTTACAATTTAGCGGTTTTCCTGCTAGATCTGGAGATTTCGTTTACAATCTAGTGGGAAATTCTAGAAAATCTGGAGGTATTTGGCACCCAGACACTCGCATTAGATTGCTTGAAAATACTTTAAAACATAAAATAAACTCATTCATGTAAGTAAAAAAAAGTAGCATTTATTGCCTTTGGTAACAATTATTTATTGATTATTTGTTTTGTTTTTCACCTTTTTTTCGACTAACCATTCTTAAATCTCACTATAAAATCGATTTTTCCAAATACATTTTAGGTGGAGGGGGGCATTCCAATCTCCCCGAAGGGGTTTGTATTACTGTACACGGGTTTGTATTACTGTACACATAGATTCTTTTTTTGAATCTATGTGTACAGTAATACAAACACCCATTTTGTGTTTTATATACATAAAGTACAATTGTTGAATGTTACTGTTTTGATTATATTCGTTTGGGGGGGGCACAATTAAAAAATTAAGAAAGATTAAAATGAAGCGAAATTTAAGTTTCCATTCCATTTTTACAACAACCGTGAAACAGTGCATACTCAGCAAGTTTTATCGTAATTTATAAGCATATTGAAACACTAAATCAACATTTTATTTATTTTTTTGCATAATTAATGATGGAAGTATTTTTCTGTTTATTTTCTTAACATCTGTTAAAAAAAAAAAATAATTTGTGCATTCTCTTGAAAAAAAAGAATCAAACTTTTCTCTACTTTCACATGTGTTCCATTTTAACAAACTGAGCTACAGCAACGCGTGGCCGGGTATGGCTAGTATATATATATATATATATATATATATATATATATATATATATATAGTAAGTTATAAATATATATATATAGTAAGTTATAAAATATATATGGCGATTAAGCTACACTGAATATTCCGTGTTTCATCCACTCTAGGACTCTTCAGGCATATTGAGCACTTTTGAAGTAAATACTTAAAGTTTACGCATAAATTTATACTTTCGTATATTAATTTTATGTGAGTAAATGAAGTAGTTATATATATGCATACACACACACACACACACACACACACACACACACACACATATATATATATATATATATATATATATATATATATTAATAGACAGCCCAATGTTGCCCGGTGGTAAAATAAGCATAAATATTATATTTTAATTCATGCAGATTTCTTATTTATGATTATACAGCCAATTCCCTATTGATTATTATTCAATATATAGTAATGATTTCAAAAGTTATAAAAAATATATAAGTACCATCTGTTAGACTAGAAACCAGAACGTTTAGTGTGCAGCCTTGGTCGTTATTTATCTCTTCAGTGTCATTACCGTCTGAGCTACTAACAGACAGATACAAAAGGTTGGAAATTAAGCGACTTTGAGCTATGGATATTTAATCTTGCACATGTGAAAAAGTAGCAGCAGGAGTAATGTTTTATTTGCCATACTCGACCAAGATTAACTGTTTTGTTTTTCATCTTGACCCCTTAGGAGCAAATTTGTCCATTTCCTGGCTAAAAACCAAATCAAAAGAGAGCTACAGGTCCAAATACCATAAATATTACATTTCAACTCTGTAGATCAAACATTCAGAGAGGAATTTGGTAGAGACTTTTTACATACACAATGACAAAGTCACTTCACTGAGGATATTAAGAAGTTCGTTTTAACAAATTTCAAAGAGGTAAATAGCCTTCTTGGGGAGACTCCATGTTTTGACATCCTTCTAGGTCTGACATTTATTCCTGATCTGAGATGGAACACATACATAAAATCCGTTGCCAAGGCTGGTGGAAAAATGGTGGGATCGTTCTACCGCTCTAGTAGATATCTCACTTCTGATGCAATTAAAGTATGTCCAAGGATGGAGTACTGTTGCCACATTTTGACAGGAGCTCCTAGAAGCAGCCTATCCTGCCTTGACAGAGTTCAAAATAGACTTCGTAGCCTAATGGGGAATGCCCTTTTCTCTACCCTGCAACCCATTTCTCATAGAAGAGGCGTTGTGATCCTGTCTCTGCTTTATCTTTATTTTCATAGCAAGGACTCTTTTGAGCTTTAATCTATAGTCCCCGCAGGCCTGACTTTCATAAAAAGCACTCGTCTAGCTGAAACCACTATCAATAATTTTCCCCATGCCTTATCTGTGCCTAAACCTAAACATAACTGCACGCCTGTGGAACTCTGTTTTACTTTCCTGCTTTCCTTTGACTACAATATGATTCCTTTCAAATCCAATATGAACAAGTTCTTGATAAGCTGTCCTCTTAAGTAACCCAATTTACCCAATTCCCACTACTAACCATTACTACAGCATTTTCCTATTAACTACTGTATGCTCATTAACCCTTATCCTTGAGTGGCCTCCTAGCCTTAATAAGTGGTGACTCCTTTTAGTGTTGGGTTGATTAATTGGAACTGAGAATCGAAAAAAAAAAAATGAACTTTTGGGGGTATTGGAAAAGGAAAAATTTCCGATGTGAAAAACGATTCTCTTTGCTTTTATTTGTTTGTTTTTGTTTAAAACTTAATTTAACATGAGTTGTATTAATGATGAAACGAAAAATAATTATTGATTGTAAACTACAAGTAAAACTAAAACCTATAGATCATCACTATACGTGTATTTCTGCGTTTAGGAAAATATGTGCTCATATTTCATGGATTTAGCACTAACTCGATTCCCCTCCCGTATTTAGAAATTTAAAAGAATTGGAATCGGTAATTGTATTGGAATTCATAATTTAGAACAGAAGAGGTAACTATATCAGAATCGGGAAAAATATTGGAATAGTCCCATTACTAGTATATATATATATATATATATATATATATATATATGTGTGTGTGTGTGCTACAACTTTTTTCTTTAATTCTATGCAATTATGCAAAATGTAGAAAATAAGCCTAAATAGAACTGAGTGTAATAGTTAAATGAAACAAACCGTCCAAGAAACAATACAAATTAAAAAATAATTAATGAAAGTTCGTTCTTCAACAGAATATGCAAATCAGTTAACCTTCATGGAATCGACGGCATATCCATGACTGTGTATATTAATTTTGTTTTTAATAATTTTTAGATATGAAAAAGATGCTTTTAATATCAATATCAGTGCGAGAAAAATTTAAACTTTCTAGGTGCATAGGTATATATGTGTGTGCATTCGCACGTACTAGAATGTTTTCATCATTAACATTACGCAATTATGTACAATATAGAAAATATGCATAAATATAACTGAGCGTAATAGTAAAAAGCATAAAAATTGAATAATTAATTAATTGCAGTTCGTTATTCAAAGGAATATGTAAATTATTTAACATTTATGAAATGTATTGTATATCCATGACTGAGTATATTTAGAAGATCGTCTAAATAATTTTTAAACTGAAAAAGTGTAACATTATCCAAAAAAAACTTTGGTAATGCAGTTGTCTGTTCAACTCTAATGGACTCAACACATTGTATGTAGACATAGTCACAGAGAAAAATAATAATTTCGAGGTAACTTTGCTTGATGAAGAAAAAAGGTATTTATTTTGTCATTTCACGTAATAAAAACAGCTACTTGCTATCAGTACAGGAGACCAGAAAACACACCTTAAATCACACTCGCACAACGACAATTTTAACACAGTACAATATTTTGAAAAGAGGAGGGAGAGAGAGTAGTCTATCGCGTTTGCTGAATGTAACATGGTTTCTTTGCCACACGTTGGTTTCTTTTTTCTTCTCTTCCTTTTTCTAATCTTTGCTTGTTATTTTCGCCTCCGCCTTTCCTACTCCTGTCCCGGGGAGTCCTTTTCATACCAAGTGTTTAACGTGGACTGAAAATGGAAAGCATAATACAAAAAAGGGCGCCAAGTAATTTGCTTGACTAACCAATCAAAGACCTTCTACTAGAACTGTCTAGGCGGTTAAAACAAGAAACGTTGCGATATAAATGGAATATATATATATATATATATATATATATATATATATATATATATATATATATATATATATATAAATGCAGATTTCGTATTTATTCATATATTATATTAGATCTAATACATATTAATGATTTAAAAAGTTTTTTAAAAAAATGACTTTTCCACCAGCACCGAGAATCGAACCCAAAACGTTTAGCTTACGATTTACGTTTTCCTTTGACGTTAATACCTGAGTTATAAAGTCATGTTTGCTTCAATGACAAGAATTAAAACATAAACCAATAGCTATTATGTTATGCATGTATATTCATAATGTCGTCGTTCGACCTTCACCGGGCAAATATCATTTTTTTAATTTTCACAATTTCGCACGGATTTCCCCCGGCTAAAACCCAAAGATAAAATTTGGCATGGGTTCGAATACTCTGTATATTAAGTTTCATGTCTGTAGACCAAAAACTGACAGAGGAGTTTGGTAAGTAAAACCTTTTAAACAAATATATATACGCATACATAAATATATATAACAAGAGGTTTGTGTTTACTATAAACTTTTTTACGCAAATATTACGCAAGTAATTACACGTAATAGTTAACTAAAGATGATCATCCTATAAGAAAACCAAACAAAAAAAAACTAATAGAAAATTCATTAAAATGATTGTTTAAAATAATATGCCAATTAGCTAGATCTTTAGCAGATGAATTCATTTCCACGATCCATATATAACAAAGTTGTATTTTCTTATAAAATAAATAGAAAAAAGGTGTTCATAGGAGTATACGTTACAATACAAAATATAGTACACATAGCTTTTACTGTGAAATATATTAATATGTTTCTGATCGATGCTTAAAACGTGTTCAGCCAAAACTATATTAATCTTGATTTAATATTGTTATGAAGTTCGGTCTGAAAAGATACCGAGCCCTTTAGATGTATAAATTCGGCTTTGCTTTGGACGTTTTATGTTTCTATTATATATACCCACCAGCATAAAGTTAGGTATGTGTCTATATTTATGTCTTTATATGTACGGGGTTCATTTTGAAATTATTTCCCCGATCATTACGAATTTTGGCACATAATTGTAAAGCACAGGGGTGAATAACATGGGTTGTATTTAATTTAATATAGTTTTATGCAAATAAGGAAAAGTAGAGGTGGGAAACCTTCATGAAAATTTCTCAACTTTTGTGAAATCTTAACCATTAAGCTATTAGATATCAATTAATAAATATTCATTAAATTACAGTTGCTGCAGAGACTTTTAAATGGTTTAAGGGACATGAATTGGACAAACTCTCCAATTAAAATATGAAAATTTTTAAATAGTTCAGATTTGCATTTAATTTATTCAATCATTAAATATTAGTCAAGCAAGATTTCCCGAATTTCAATTTCTTCTGAGAACCTCTTAGGTTTTAAATTTTCGAAATTTCAAAAATCAAAATTTTGTCATGAACTTTGAATTAAATTCTAATTAAATTAGAATAAGGATTCTAGATAAAAGGTTTAATAGCATTTTCATCGCCCTGAAACGAGTATTTTTTAAAATTATATATATATATATATATATATATATATATATATATATATATATATATACTAGCATTTCAGCCCGGCGTTGCCCGGGTGTTTGGATTTGCATGCGGAGCAAAAAAAAAAAAAAAGTGGTAGTAGGAAGACAGGTTCGAACCCGTACTGCAAAGGAGGAAAAGAACGGGGTAAAACCCTAACGTTTATGCTGTTACGACCACCGCCAAACCGGAAGTGGCATTTTTTTAAATTAAGGATAGATAATCTAAAGGAGAGGATGACTTTCAAAAATATAGTAAAAAAGTGTAGAAAAGTGCCTAGTTGAAGGGGAAGATATTAATGTTTTTAGCCAATTTTTCGATATTTGTCGTATGAAAGGTCGAACTTCAAAACGATACTGAGCTTGGTAAAACCCGTCGCCTCTATTGAAAGTTTAAGGCAGACATGCAAACAGACATACATACTTTTATATATTGGTAACTAAAAATTTTCGACTCAAACTGATGAAAAAGCTTGCCCTATCTCTGAATACCCTTTATGTAAAATTTCAAATATTTAGACCAGAAATTGTCTTAGTAATTTGGAAGAGACCGCAGAGGTCAATTTTTTTAACTTTGACCCCTATTATGACCCCTTAAACTTTATTGTCTTGAGATCAAATCAAGTTATTACCTTAGATCCATGTCAAAGGAACCTATATCTAAAATTTCAAGTGCTTAGACCACAAATTGTCGGAGGAGTTTGGTAGAGTTCTCAAAGGTCAAATCGTTGAAGTTTGACCCCTTAATCGCTAAATTTCTGGCCAAAAACGGATCACATCGATTTTCCCAAATCTTACTACCCCGTATATCAAATTTCGATTCTATAGTCTAAAAATTGACAGAGTTATTGAGTAGGAAAATGTACACAGACACACGCACAGACACGTTCACTTTTATAGATATACTAGCATGGGTGCCCGGCGTTGCCCGTGTATTTTGAGGTGTATGCTGAGCAAAAGAAAAAACGGTCGATTTTCTAACTTTGACCCCTATCATGACCCCTTAAAATTTATTGTTTGGGCTCAAATCAAGTTATTACCTTAGATCCATGTCAAAGGAACCCATATCTAAAATTTCACGTGTTTATACCCAAAATTTTAGGAGAAGTTAGGTAGAGTTCTCAAAGGTCAAATCGTTGAACTTTGACTCCTTAATCACCAAATTTCTGTCCGAAAACAAATCACATCGATTTTCCCAACTCTCAGTACCCTGTATATCAAATTTCGAATCTGTAGACTAAAAATTGACATATTTATAGCGTTGGGAAATGTACACAGAGACACACAGAGACACACACACAGACACACAGACACGTTCACTTTTATATATATACTAGCAGGGGTGCCCGGCGTTGCTCGGGTGTTTGGAGGTGTATGCTGTGCAAAAAAAGCAAAAAAACAAAAAAAAAAATGGTTAATTTTTTAAAACTTTGACCCCTATTATGACCCCTTAAAATTTATTGTTTCGGGCTCAAATCACTTTATTAAGTTAGATCCATGTTCAATGAATCTGAATCTAAAATTTCAAGTGTCTAGACCCAAAATTGTCGGAGGAGTTTGGTAGAGTTCTTAAAGGTCAAATCGTTGAAATTTGACCCCTTAACAGCCAAATTTCTGGCTGACACCCGTCACATCGATTTTCCCAAATCTCAGTACCCGGTATTTCAAATTTCGAGTCGTCTATAGACTAAAAATTGACAGAGTTATTGCGTAGGGAAATGTACACAGACAGACACACAGACAGACAGACAGACAGACACGTTCACTTATATATATATATATATATATATATATATATATATATATATATATATATATATATATATATATATATATATATAACGGACTTTGTTAACGGTGTCCACGAACTTGGTGATTTTAATACTGGAATTTTAATCGACCTATATTTTTAATCGACTTTTCATCGACTCTATATATTTTAACTTATCGCCGTTTACTGTATATTTTAGTTTTTCACTTTTATTTCGCCCCTTCGGACTTTTAACTTCAACACCTGATGATGATTCGTGGACGAATCGAATGCGCTCCTGACAGCAACAGCTATGAAACTTTTATTAATATTTTTGATTTCGATACAAAAAAGATTATATGGAAAATCGAAAAATTAAAAAAAAAAAGAATCATAAAGCAAAGTGTCTCCGTTGAATTTAATAGTATTTGCTTGAATGAAAAAAAAAATGCTGCCTAAATATACCATTTTAAATATATACATATATATATACATATACATATATATATATATACATATATATACATATATGTATATATATATACATATATACATATATACATATACATACATATATATATACATATACATACATATATATACATATATATACATATACTTATACATATATATACATACATATATATACATATATATACATATATATATACACATATATACATATATATATATACATATATATATATATATATATATATATATATATATATATATATATATAGAGAGAGAGAGAGAGAGAGAGAGAGAGTAGAAGAAGAGAAAAGGAGCAATACAAAGCCATACAACCTTCCCACCCACATTTTAAAAGCTTTCATTGTCCAAAAATCCTAAAACATTCTTCGGTATATTCCATCTATCTTATTAAATTCATTGTCAGTCACGAAGGATCTCGTCTGGTCCAAGCATTTGTTTGATGTTGTGTGGGCACAAAAGAAAATGTATATAAACGAACACAGTATGAGCGTTCGAGAGATAAAAACAGAGAAAGAAAGGGAGAAAGAGAAGAAATTGAGAGAGAACATATGTATTTTAATAGCCCTGCTTGACAACATCATGTGTTGGATTGTTAGACCGCGATTCATATTGCTATGTCATGGTTGTGGCTCGTTGGTTTCTGGCTGGGAAATCAAGAGTCAACATAAAGAGGAATGAAATAAACAACAAAAACAAAAACAACAAACAAGTGAATAAAAGAAAATAATATATATATATATATATATATATATATATATATATATATATATATATATATATATTTTTATATATATATACTAGCAAAAGTACTCGTCGTTGATTGGGTTCAAAACAGCCTACAGAAAATGGATTCTGATTTATGAAAGTATGATAGGTTATGATATGAAAATGAAGGGTTGTAAAGAGATAGCTTCGAATTTGGGGGTATCAAAACCAAAGCAAAATATGATGAAAGTACAAATAAAATAGATAAACCCCATAATTCATTATACCATACCTGTTCACACAGAAACATTTATCACAATATTCTGTGGATATATATTAAAAAACTTGTTAAACTTTTTGACATATTTCCATTCTATGGCGGTCAGGCGCGAACGTACACCCCATAATTTTATTATATCATATTTCTTCAAACTGAAAAATAATTATCAAAGTATACTTACGCAGATAGATATGAAAAGTCTTTATTAAAGTTTGTGACTATTTCCATTCTATGGAGGCCAGGCGCGAACGCAGACCCCACAATTTTATTATAACATCCCTATTTAAGTGAAAACATACTTATCAAAGTATTATTATGTACATCTATATCAAAACACTTGTAAACGTTTATTTTTTTTTTAATTTTTTATTTCCATACTTTGTGGACCAGGCGCAAACGCAGACCCCACAATTTTAATGAACCACCGTTCTGCCAGATCAAACATACCCATTCCTGTGTCTCGATACATCTTCTATCATGATATGTGATCAGTTTTATATAATAGTCAACCACAGAGGAGGCTATTCGTGACCAGACACACACACATGCATACACACAGACATTCAGCTTTATATTATATATACATATACATACATACATATATACATACATATATACATATACATACATACACATATATGAATACATATATATATACATACATATACTTACATAT
>NC_136482.1:115156608-115229108 GCF_053919585.1 Euprymna scolopes | reverse complement strand
TTCAGTTCAAAATTCCATTCCAGAGTAAATAAAGAGTTCAGTTCAAAATTCCATTCCAGAGTAAATAAAGGGTTATGTTCAAAATTCCATTCCAGAGTAAATAAAGGGTTCAGTTCAAAATTCCATTCCAGAGTAAATAAAGGGTTCAGTTCAAAATTCCATTCCAGAGTAAATAAAGAGTTCAGTTCAAAATTCCATTCCAGAGCAAATAAAGAGTTCAGTTCAAAATTCCATTCTAGAGTAAATAAAGGGTTCAGTTCAAAATTCCATTCCAGAGTAAATAAAGGGTTCAGTTCAAAATTCCATTCCAGAGTAAATAAAGGGTTCAGTTCAAAATTCCATTCCAGAGCAAATAAAGAGTTCAGTTCAAAATTCCATTCCAGAGTAAATAAAGGGTTCAGTTCAAAATTCCATTCCAGAGCAAATAAAGAGTTCAGTTCAAAATTCCATTCTAGAGTAAATAAAGGGTTCAGTTCAAAATTCCATTCCAGAGTAAATAAAGGGTTCAGTTCAAAATTCCATTCCAGAGTAAATAAAGGGTTCAGTTCAAAATTCCATTCCAGAGCAAATAAAGAGTTCAGTTCAAAATTCCATTCTAGAGTAAATAAAGAGTTCCGTTCAAAATTCCATTCCAGAGTAAATAAAGGGTTCAGTTCAAAATTCCATTCCAGAGTAAATAAAGGGTTCTGTTCAAAATTCCATTCCAGAGTAAATAAAGGGTTCAGTTCAAAATTCTATTCCAGAGTAAATAAAGAGTTCAGTTCAAAATTCCATTCCAGAGTAAATAAAGAGTTCCGTTCAAAATTCCATTCCAGAGTAAATAAAGGGTTCAGTTCAAAATTCCATTCCAGAGTAAATAAAGGGTTCTGTTCAAAATTCCATTCCAGAGTAAATAAAGGGTTCTGTTCAAAATTCCATTCCAGAGTAAATAAAGAGTTCCGTTCAAAATTCCATTCCAGAGTAAATAAAGGGGTCAGTTCAAAATTCCATTCCAGAGTAAATAAAGGGTTCTGTTCAAAATTCCATTCCAGAGTAAATAAAGAGTTCCGTTCAAAATTCCATTCCAGAGTAAATAAAGGGTTCCGTTCAAAATTCCATTCCAGAGTAAATAAAGGGTTCTGTTCAAAATTCCATTCCAGAGTAAATAAAGGGTTCTGTTCAAAATTCCATTCCAGAGTAGATAAAGGGTTCAGTTCAAAATTCCATTCCAGAGTAAATAAAGGGTTCTGTTCAAAATTCCATTCCGGAATAAATAAAGAGTTCCGTTCAAAATTCCATTCCGAATGTTTTTCCCGAAATATAAAAAGATGTTCTATTATTTCGGATGTTATTAATATTACCAGTGTCTCATCAATATATTTAGTGATATTGTATGTGAAAGATCTATCACAAAATGAATAGTTAATTGTGAGGAATCATAGCTCAAATATTGTCTTCGATTGTTTTTTGTTCATTCACTCTTTCACCCATCCGATTTTATGCAAGGCTATTATCCTTCTTAAATACACACACACACACACACACACACACACACACACACACACACACACACACACACACACACGCGCACACACATATATATATGTATATATATATATATACAGACACTTATACACACTAATATATAACACCTAAAATATAACACATAAAATATAAACAAAAATAGGAAAACATATCTAAAACAAGGTCGCCTGTTAATAAATAAAGACTTACTTTCTCCAAGAATGAACAAGGAAAAGGTGAAATAGAAGTCAGCCGACCTTTGTCTAATAAAACTCAGGCGATTGCCTGTTGAAAAAAGGGCCAAGAAAAACAAATAAATTAATTACTCTGCGGAAAACCTTAATACCAAATGTATATATAAAAACATGCGGTGACAACAATTCCATTTATTAGCCTGACGTGTCTAAACGAAGATGAAACGCACAAAATTTTGTTTAGCTTAAGTGCCATATATATTTTCATAGCTTACTATCTAGCGATACCACGTATTGAACACTGTTGAAGTAAATACTGAAAATCGATCCTTAAATATTACAGCTCCTTGTACAATTTTATATGGCTACATGATATATATATATATATATATATATATATATATATATATATATATGCATATGTATAATATTGTACGAGTATGGTGGACACTTACTCCTGCCAGAAATGTATTTCACTATAAAGCAACAACAATTACAAAATTACAATTTATGCAATGATTTCCAGAGTGATTCTTAACACCTTCACTATCGTTTTCAGAAGCAACATTCTTTACATGTAATATCAGTTGCATAATGAATCAGAGAATTTCATTACGACCCAACGACTAAATTTACCTTTTGTACGCTTTGAGGATCTTTTACGTGTGGAATTAACGATCAAAAAGTCAGACTATTGCTACGAAACAGGGATGCTCGTACGAAATGCAATGATTCTAAACGTGTGTATATTTCTCTTACGACCCTCATAAGAGACATCAAACAGTTCAAAGGTTGCAGTTGCTTTCATTCTATAATTGATGGTTAGCTGATGTTCGCAATCTTTAACAACTGCATTTTGTTCATCCACACAATAATCAAATAAAATTAATGATGTCTATATTCATATATTCTCGAACGTTGTATCTGGAGGCCCAGAAGAATCCACCTCAGATTGCTGATTCTTGCTGGTCATACACAGAGCGACTAATGTCCTGAATACATGTAACCTTTACTGACTTTATCAACCGTCTTGAATTCCATGTGGATGTTGATGCCCAGTCCAAATGGTCAGGAAGGTTTCCTATCCAACATACTAACACGCAGTCTACAGCAACAGTACTCAAATAGCTTTAATCAACACGGTTTCTCCCAAACTTTTTTTCAGACTACGGATCACAATTTGTGTCTGAGTAGTTTCAATCTTTTCGCAAACCGTGTTACATAAAACATGTCCGGTCGCCACCCTATCACCCTCAATACAATAGACAATCCGAACAACTTAAACGGCCACTTTTTACATCGAGGAGATAACAAAGGAGATACTGCATGCCTTTCTCCTAAGTAGCAAGATTGTATAGCTTGAAACAAAATAGGTTTAAGGCCCATAAAATGTATACTAGAATTTTCCGCAAATACCCGTAGTGTAGTGAATAAAATACTTGTAAAATTCAGTTCTAAAAGTTACGCTCTTTTTAATACGAATAATCAGACTTCATCTAAAACTTCAGTAATGTAATTTTCATTAATTCTTTAAAAAGATCTATCTCTTGACGGATCGTTTAGTTAACATTTAGACAAACAAAATTATAAAGTTATATATCTCTTATTTTTCTCTATGAGTGAAGCTCGTTAAATAAGATACAAAGTTATAAATTTACTATTTTTGTCTATGAGTGAAACTTGTCAGATAAAAGGCAATATATCTACTATTTTTTTGATAAGCTTGGCAACATATTTGTATGTCGTGTAGCGTGTTTTCAGTGACACGAGGAAATACGAGGGCTAAGCGGCCCTGAACGCAAAGGGTAGAATTCGCTGCAAAGTTCGTAGCAGAGAGTTTGGCTCTGCCATATACTGACGAAAAGGTCCATTCATGATGGTTCGAATTGAAGACACGCCTCTTCACAGGATCCTGTTTGTTATTCGCAAAACTCGTGGAAACTAAGCCGCTGCTCAGCTACGTTGGACTTAACAGACTCAGCATACGATTCTCTCGTGTTCTTTATTACTCTTTTACAGCGATTGCTGGCAGTTCTTAAAGCAGCTTTAGTCTTAGTACGTCTGCTTTGTGACAAGCAAGGGAAAAGGTGATTTATGTGCGCAATGGCAGCGTATTACATTCTGGAGAGAACCACGACTGATTGTTAGGCTTTTGCTGGAATTTCTTGGAGGGTATGAAATAGTCTACACCAATAGTTAACCATTCAGTCCGGTCTGATACTATAAAGGACACGCTCATTTTAAACGTGGGGCGCAGGGGTATATCTGATATGTACGGAAGCTATGCTAGTCAGTCACAGAATATCGATGTACTGTAAAATGGAGAAGTGCATCTAAGGATTGCATTTTGTTATCTTAACCGAGTGATCGGAAGACCCCAGTTGGATGAGCACAGTTATGAGTAAGTTGTAAGAAAGTGTCAGCCCCACAGATGGGTTTGTGAACTGTTAGATCATAAGCAATAGAGAAATCATGACAGAACCTTCTCTCAGCATTCGTTTAGTTTGAATGGACTAGCAATTCAACATTGTGAACATGACGTCTCCATAGACATGAATGTTAGCCGATGGATAAGCAGGCATTTATGGTCGATTTTTTTCAGATGGTCTTAAAGATAGTAACTCCGTTGTTGTGGAGGTGATAAATGGCAAATATAGATGCGGTGCTGTGACTAAGGGCAATTTTATATCTTCTCTAGCGATGCCCTAACACATGGAAACCATTTCTAATGTAGGCACATATTTATAAGCATGTTATACGACCGGGTAAGGGCGAGCGCTCATTGCTAGTATATAAGTAAATTTATATAAACGTTGTTAGGAGGCTACGTAGATCGATCTTCTGGGTCAGCGACGTACAACCAAAGGTCTACTTTATTTAGTTGTATGCTTCCCCGCCCCTTCTTCATATTTATAATCAGTGACCGACCAAAAAGTTATTTTACTTTTGCATTTTTTACAAAAAAAAGTTTTAATCACTTCGAAAACAGTGGATGAAAATAAGTAAAAAGGTTTTTGATTTATCAGTGGGGTTAGTATTAAAGCTTTTTTTTTTTTATAGACCAACAAATATAAATGTTTGTGTACAAAGAGGGAAGGTGTTGTGGTTTAATTAGAAAAAGAGATGGGAGGTGGGGTTCTTTCCGTTGGAATTTTGCTTTTTGACTGCGAAGCTCATTTGGAGTCATAATGGTATATGGAAAATGTAGAAACGTTAATCGATCCGCGTAGATTACAAGTGTACACTTTTAAAAAAAATATCAGTTTTTAGTTCATGAACTTAATCAAATCACACACACACACACACACACACACACACACACACACACACACACACACACACACACACACACACACACACACACACACACACACACACATATTGTATTGAAAAAAAAAAACGAAAAAATAGTCCATGATTCATTGTGCGTTATATGTTTAGGTTGACGTCGGAGGCGTTGTTAAATGGACACAGAATCAATTTCAAAACGGGAAAATCAACATATGCAAATGGTTCCGTTTGAAGTTTACCGAGACAACGATTTTCCACGCTTTTCGAGACGGGCGGACAATTTAAAACAGATGACATCCGAAAACCCGGAAGATGATTTGCTTTTCCCTTTTTTTTATTTATAAAATTTTAAAACGAGATTTTTCATTACAGCACTTTCGCAATTTTCTTTTTACGACGAAAATATTTTACTTGCTTGTATTTTGTTTATTTATTCAAAATGGGATTGTCACGACGGCCTCGGGACAAGAAGCATGAATTCGAGAGGTTCGAATCACTCAGCTGGCGGCACACTATAATCATCCATGCTGGGGAATGTTAGTAACCACAAACGATATATGTCAATGGATATAAAAACTATTTATAACACTCACATATGCATGCATATAGATGAAATGCATACATAATACTAATAAATCCAGTAGTGACGAGGCTTATCTCAACTTTAAGCGATGGTAGGTTTTCATGTATATTTATTTACATTATGACGTACTGGAATAACTCTTTCCAAATTTATTTAAACGCAGATAATGTTATTCATGTAGGTATCTATATAGTTTATATATATATATATATATATATATATATATATATATATATATATACACTTTAATTTTTAGAGATTTCGTATTTATTATTATGAAGCCAAACCTCTATTGATTATTATATTGTAGCAAATACACGGTAGCGATATCAAAATATTAAAACAAAACAATGACTTGGGCACCATCGGCTAGAATTGAAACCATAACATACAACTGTCCAGTCGGATTCCTTAGCCTCTGAGCCACGCCCATACGTATGTAAATTGCGCAATAATGTTGCTTAACCTTTGAATGTAAATTGGTGCATGCCAACAAGTTTAGACGTCTACTCCTGTCAAAGTCAACCGTTTTATTTTAAATTGTGAAACATTAGCAGCAAGTTTTGCCGAATAAAGACAAAATCGGAAGTGTACTACAGTCCAAATAGGCTATATATAAAATTTCAACTTTGTAGACCGAATATTCGTAGAGGGGTTTAGTAGAGACTTAGCACACACACTGACAAGCTCCCTAATATATATATATATATATATATATATATATATATATATATATATATATATATATATATTTGTTTTTACATAGGCATCACCACATTATCAAGGCCCAGAGGCCACTCAAGGATAAGGGTTAAAGAGTGTACAGTAGAAATTGGACAATACAGTAATCATTAGTAATGAAAATTTGGTAAATTTGATAACTTATATGGAACGGCTCATCAAGAACTTATTTACTTTAGACTTGAACACAACCATATTGTAGTCAGCCGGAAAGCAGGAAAACGGGAGACAATTCCACAGGCGTGCAGTTCTAAGAAAAAAGCTTTGTTCATGGAATCTACGTTTAGGTTTAGGCACAGATAAAGAGTGGGGGAAATTATTGATAGTGTTTACAGCTAGACGAGTGTTTCTTGTGAAAGTTTGGCGAGGGGGGACCATAGATTGAAGCTCAGTCGAACACTTTCCATGAAAATAACGATACATCAGAGACAAACTCGCAACATCTCTTCTGTGAGATAGAGGTTGCAAGGAGGAGAAAAGGACATCTCCTACGAGGCTACGAAGTCTATTTTGAACTCTATCAAGGCAGGACAAGTCCTTTCTAGCAGCTCCTGCCCAGATGTGGCAACAGTATTCCATCCTTGGACGTACCTGGCTCTTATATAGATAGAGAATAGCATCAGCAGTGAGATATCTACTGGACCGATAGAAAGATCCCACCATTTTTCCAGCGGCCTTGGCAACAGATTTGATGTATGTGTTCCATTTAAGATCAGGAGTAATGGTCAAGCCCAGAAGCTTGTCAAAACTTGAGGCCTCCTAAAGACGAGAGCCATTCATTTCAATTGATGACAAATGTGGATTAGAATGTTGATTATGTAAACAGAGAAGCTTGGTTTTAGATGCATTAAAAGTAACCAGCTACTCCTTTCCCCATTGTACTACGTGCTCAAGATCAGAGGAGAGAGAATTGGAGAGAACTTGGTCGTTTACTGTCTTAGATGTAGTACCATAAATGGTAGTGTCGTCAGCATAAATGTCTACAAATGATGTAAGGATATGATTTGGAAGATCATTAATGTAGATCAGGAAAAGAGTTGGGCCCAGGATGGATCCCTGAGGGACACCGGCATTAATACTGTGAGCTTCTGATTTTTGCCCCTCAACTACTACTTATGAACCTATCAGAAAGAAATGATTTAATAATTGAGAAGACTTTTCCAGCTATACCATAGCTAGCGATCTTATGAAGTAAACCTTTATGCCATACCCTATCAAAGGCTTTAGATATGTCAAGAGCAATTGCCCTAGAAAGATTGCCACCGTCGAGAGATTTGCTAATCCTATGCGATATAACTGTAAGGACATCTGCTGTAGATCTAGCAGAACGGAAACCATATTGAGTGTCACTAAGAAGGTTATTTTTGTTGAGATGGTTGATTACTTCTGTATTTAACACAGATTCTAGCAACTTACTCATGACGCACAGGAGACTTATTGGCCTGTACTGAGAGGGGGATGAGCGATCACCTGAATTCTTAAATACAGGGCATACTGATGAGATTTTCCAGGGAGATGGGAAACTATTCTCCTTAAGACAACGTTTAAACAGTTTTGTAAGTATGGGCGCTAGTTCAGGTTGAAGTTTTTTGAGTACTATAATTGGAATACCGTCAGGGCCAGTTGCTTTACTCGAATCAAGGTTTTTGATTAGCTTGGCAACATCACGTACAGATATACATATATCACATAACGTGTTTTCTGATACAGGAGGAAATATTGGGGGTTGGCGGTCTTGGTCGCAAAGGGTAGAATTAGCTGCAAAGTTCTTGACAAAGAGTTTGGCTTTGTCTGATGCTGACGAGATTACCTCAGGTCCATTGATAATAGTTGGGATGGAGCACACGCTTCTGTTCAGGATTCTGTTTGCTATTTGCCAAAACTGGTGGGAACCAAGCCGCTGCTCAGCTACTTTGGACTTAACAGATTGAGCATACAACTCTCTTGCGTTCCTTATTACTTTCTTACAATGGTTGCTGGCAGTCCTGAAAACGGCTTTAGTTTCCATACATCTATTACGTTTGAAGCAGTGGAAAAAGTGATTTCTGTGCGCAATGGCAGCAGCACATTCTGGAGAGAACCATGGCTGGTTGTTAGGTTTTTGCTGAAACTTTTTAGAGGGTATGAAATGGTCAATACCTACAATTAACCATTCAGTCAGGTCTAATACTATAGAGGACACATCCTTTTTAAACATGGAATGCAGAGGTAGATCAGATATAAATGTACGGAAGCTATCCCAGTCAGCCTTAGTGTATCGGTATACTGTACGATGAAGAGGTACGTCTGGGGACTTATTACATTTCATTTTTATCTTAATTGATACAACAGAGTGGTCGGAAGATCCAAGAGGCGACAGAACAGAAACTGAACATACTTCAGGGCAAGTTGTGAAAAAAAGGTCTAGTAGGCTCGCATACTGGCCGTCATTATCGGGCACATGGGTAGGTTCCTGAACAATCTGAGTGAGGTCATAGGCAATGGAGAAATCATGACAGAACCTCCCCTCATCATCCGTCTTGTTTGAGTGGGTCAACCATTAGACGTTGTGAACATTGAAGTCTCCACATACGTGAATGTTAGCTGAAGGATAAGCAGAAAGGACTTGGTCAATTTTCTCAGATATGCTTTGAAAGATAGTAACTCCGCTGTTGTTGGGGCGATAGAGAGTAAATATAAATGCAGTAGTGTGAGCTAAAGCAACCCGGAAGCACATATAGGGTAAGTTAGGATCTTCCCTGGAGATTTCCCTCCCACATGGAAAGCTATCTTTAATATAGGCACATATTCCATGCCCATGGCGATCTTGGGGGTCAGATTTAGAAGTTAAGTTAGAGTATCCTGTAATTGCAAACTCATCTAGGGAAATAGCCTGTCCAATGCCAGTTTCACTTAAAAATAAAAGGTCTGGTTTAGTCTCCTGTAATTGGGTTTCAACCTCTGGAAGGTTAGAACGTAGACCCCTGATGTTGGAAAAGGAGACATGGTAGTAGGGGTCTACGTTGGAAGTTGGAGAACCGGGTTTAATCGTGTATTCTTTCTTGAAACTTGTCATGATGAAATTTTGGAATTTGTGGACTAGGTCGTCAGATTTACTTAGAGCAGGACAGAGAGGGGAAACTAAGAGAGAAAAAGACACGAAGAATTTTTTTTTTTTTTTTTGTAGCACATGATAAGGTAAAGCCGTAACAATTACTCACTAGTATGGCATCGAGAGGCCCCACCAGAAGCTACTGCATGGTCCAGATTCCATTCACCAAATGGCAATACAGCAGCCCCAGTACTTTGCACCTGCTGATAGGACAGCCTCCTTAGTGGTTAATCCAAGGTTCGGGTCCCTGACTATCAGGCGGATAACGTCAGCCCAGACAAAACGTTTACCTCCAGCACCCTTACTAGTGACATGGCTACAAGGATAGACATAGAAACAGAAAATTTCCACCAACTCTGCCAACTGTTCGCGCAAAATACTGCCAACCTAGAAAACAGCTTTTTCTTCTCCCTTTGTCAGAAAAATCACTCATTAAAAAATGAGGACTGAGGGACAAATAAGAAGAAGCGAGAGTAACAGGAGCTGCCGATAACGCATCCACAAAGCGTTTTCTACTCTCCATTAAAAAAACAAACAAAAAAAAACAAAAAAAAACAAAAAAAACCCAAAAAACTATTAAGTATTGTACTTAATAAAAGTCCAACATACGTGTTTAAGGGAAAGTATGGTGATAGATTCCCCTCTCACGAACTAAAAATGAGTACAATTAGGTAATCTATTTTTGCAATCAACTCGGTATATAAATAAACATTTTTGGACGAGAAAAAAAAAGCTAGCATTTAATACAACAGAAATACATAAATTAAATACTGAAATAAAATGTAGTTATTAATATTTGAATCTAAAAATAAAAAGTATATATAATGTAGATGGATAGATAGAGATTTCCATGTGTTAGAATCTGTTCATCTTAAATTTTACGCAATTATGCAGAATGTAGAAACTATGCATAAATAGATTTCAGTCTAATAATAAAATGAAACTAGTCATCTCACAAGAAACAATAAAAATGAATTTATGGAGAGTAGATAATACAGTGGATGTGTTATCGGCAGCTCCAGTAACTCTCGCTTCTCCTATTTTGTCATCCAGTCCTCATTCAATGAGTGATTTTTCTGATAAAGGGTGAAGAAAAAGCTGCTTAAAGGTCGGTAGTACTTGGTGACCAGTAGTCTGAGATGTCGGAAATTTTTCTGTCTCTATCTGTCCTTGTGGCCATGTCACTAGTAAGGGTGCTGGAGGTAAACGTTTGTCTGGGCTGACGTTATCCGCCTGATAGTCAGGGACCCGAACCTTGGATTAACCACTAAGGAGGCTGTCCTATCAGCAGGCGCAAAGTACTGGGACTGCTGTATTGCCATTTGGTGAGTGGATCTGGACCATGCAGTAGTCTCTGGTGGGGCCTCTCGATGCCATACTAGTGGGTAATTGTTACGGCTTTACCTTTTCGTTTGCCACAAAAAAAAAGAAAAAAAAAATTTTCCTGTCTTTTTCTCTCTTACTTTCCCTCTCTGTACTGTTCTAACCAAGTATGCCGACCTATTCCACAAATCCCCAAACCTCAACATGAAATATCTCCAGAATAAAAACTCGATTAAACCTAGAACCCCATCTTCCAACGTAGACCCCTACTACCAGGTCTCCTTCTCCAACATCAGGGGTCTACGTTCCAACCTTCCAGACGTTGAAACCCAATTACAGGAGACGAAACCGGACATATTGTTTCTAAGTGAAACTGGAATCGGGCCGCCCACTTCCCTAGATGAGTTCATAATTAACGGATACTCAAATTTAACAGCTAAATCTGACCCCCAAGATCGCCATGGGCATGGAATATGTGCCTACATTAAGGATGACTTCCCGTGTGGCAGGGATATCTCTAGAGAAGATCCTAATTTACCCTATATGTGCTTCAGGGTTGCACTTGCTAACACCACTGCATTTATATTTGCCCTCTATAGGCCCCACAACAGCGGAGTTACTATCTTTAAGAGCATATCTGAGAAAATAGACCACATACTGTCTTCACATCCCTCGGCTAACATCCACATATGTGGTGACTTCAACGTCCATAACGTGGAATGGCTGACCCGTTCAAATAAGACAGTTGATGAGGGGAGGTTTTGTCATGATTTTGCCATTGCTTATGATCTCACTCAGATTGTTCACGAACCCACCCGTGTGCCCAATACACCCGGTCAATATGCAAGCCTCTTAGACCTTTTTCTCTCAACTTCCCCTGAGCTATGTTCATATTCCGTTCATTCTCCTCTAGGATCCTCCGACCACTCCGTCGTATCAGTTAAGATAAAAACGAAATGTAAGAAGCCCCCAGACGTACCCCTCCACCGTACTGTATACCGATACTCTATGGCTGACTGGGATAGCTTCCGTACATTCATATCTGATTTACCTCTGCACTCCATGTTTAAAAAGGATGTGTCCTCTATAGTATCAGATCTGACCGAATGGTTAATTGCAGGCATAGACCAATTCATACCATCTAAAAAATTCCAACAAAAACCTAAAAGCCAGCCATGGTTCTCCCCAGAATGTGCTGCTGCTATCGCGCACAGAAATCACTTTTTTCCATAGCTACCAACGTAATAGATGCACTGAGACTAAAGCTGCTTTTAGGTCTGCCAGCAACCACTGTAAAAGAGTAATAAAAAATGCAAGAGAGCTATATGCTCAGTCTGTTAAATCCAAGGTAGCTGATCAGCGGCTTGGATCCCACCAGTTTTGGCAAATAACAAATAGGATCCTGAACAGAAGTGTGCGTTCTATCCCAACCATTATCAATGGACCAGAGGTCATCTCGTCAGCGTCAGACAAGGCCAAACTATTTGCAAAGAACTTTGCAGCTAATTCTACCCTATGCGACGAAGGCCATCAACTCCCCATATTTCCTCCTATAACACAGAACAAGCTAGGTAACATACAAATATCCGTGCATGAGGTCGCCAAGCTAATAAAGAACCTAGATTCCAGTAAAGCAACTGGCCCTGATGGCATCCCTATTATAGTGTTAAAAAAGCTTCAACCAGAAGTTGCTCCCATACTTACGAAACTATTTAAGTGCTGCCTTCAGGAGAAGTGCTTTCCGACTCCCTGGAAGACCTCATCAGTTTGCCCTGTATTTAAGAATTCAGGTGATAAGTCATCTCCCTCTCAATACAGACCTATAAGTCTCCTGTGTGTTATGAGTAAGTTGCTGGAATCCATATTAAATAGAGAAATAGTCAACCACCTCAGCAGGAATAACCTTCTTAGTGACACACAATATGGTTTCCGCTCTGCAAGATCTACCGCCGATGTGCTGACGGTTATATCCCACAGGATTAGTGAATCTCTTGACAAAGGCTTCCTTTCTAGGGCAATTGCTCTCAACATATCAAAGGCCTTCGACAAGGTATGGCATAAGGGTCTACTTTACAAGATTTCCAGCTACGGTATAACTGGAAATGTTTTCTCAATCATTAAATCATTTCTCTCCGATAGGCTCATAAGAGTAGTGGTAGATGGACAAAAATCGGAGGCCTGCAATATAAATGCTGGAGTCCCTCAGGGGTCAATCCTAGGCCCAACTCTCTTCCTGGTCTACATCAATGACCTCCCTAAACACATACTTAAATCATTCGTTGACATCTATGCTGATGACACGACCATCTACGGCAACACATCAAAGGCTGTAAATGACAAAGTTCTCTCTGATTCTCTCTCCTGTGATCTCGAGCGCGTGGTTCAGTGGGGGAAGATGTGGCTGGTTACCTTTAATGCATCCAAAACCAAACTCCTATCCTTACATCATCAACGCTCTGATCCCCATCTGGCATCAATTGTGATGGATGGCTCTCGTCTGGGTGAGGCCCCATGTTTTGACAAGCTTCTGGGTTTGACCTTTACTCCTGATCTGAAATGGAACACGTACATCAAGTCTGTTGCCAAGGTCGCTGGAAAGATGGTGGGATCCTTCTATCGCTCCAGAAGATATCTCACTACGGATGCAATTCTCTATCTATATAAAAGCCAAGTACGTCCAAGGATGGAATACTGTTGCCATATCTGGGCAGGGGCTGCTAAAAACAGCCTATCCTGCCTTGACAGAGTACAAAATAGACCGTTGCTTAGTGGGGGATGCCCTTTTCTCTACCCTGCAACCTCTCTCCCACAGAAGAGATGTTGCGAGCCTGTCCTTGTTTTATCGTTATTTCCATGGCAGATGCTCATCTGAACTCCAATCTCTGGTCCCCCCTCGCCAATCTTTCACGAAAAACACCCGTCTAGCTGAATCCACTGTGAAAAATTTCTCCCACTCTATATCTGTGCCTAAATCAAAACGCAGATTCCATGAACAAAGCTTCTTTCTTAGAACTGCACGCCTGAGGAACTCTGTTCCGTCTGCCTGCTTTCCTCCGGACTACAACTTGGTTGTCTTTAAGTCCAATGTTAACAAATTCCTAATGAACCGCCCCCTTAAGTAAACATATCAGCAAATCTCCTCACTAACGTAATGTACTTGCAATAACCCTTATCCCTGAGTGGCTTCCGGGCCTTGAGAAGTGGTGATCACTGTGTAAAAAAAAAAAAAAAAAAAAAAAGTAATTAATTAACGTTCGTTATTACAAGGAATATTCAAATTAGTTAACCGCCTAACTGTGTAGTCGCTTACATATGCATGACTGTATATCAAGAAGTTCGTTTAAAAAAATTAAGTAGGCTTTTAATATCAATATCAGAGCGAGACAAAACTCAGTTTTAGATATATGTAATATAATTATAATTATTTCATATTTATTTTCTCATTTAAAAAGACACACACGCATATATAAATATATACGCATCAATTTATTTATCTTTTCTTTCAATTATATAAAAGGAACTTTATCTATATGTGTGTGAGTGCGTTCTTTATGAACTCCATAAACGGCTGGACCGTTATTTAAAATTTTATACAATGTACTTGATGTGTCTGGGTGTGTTCTTAGGTAGGATTTGTATCGGGGATGCTACCTATAAGTATCGATAATCGAACAATTTGATTATAGAAGGAAGTCCGATTTTGATAAATCTTTATTCAATCTAATATCACAAGTGCACTTAAAAAGTTTTATCACCGCAAAAGCAGAAAGGCCCAGCCTATAAAATCAACAGCAAATTCTTTTATAAGACAGCGACGCGCCCGAAATAAATGTTTAGAGCACACTTGAACTATGATACTTGACTTTTGTACGTTTAGCTTTAATTCAAATAAATACGTAAAACAATTTCATAAAATCAGTTGTTTCTTTGATTAGACAAGGGCGAAAGGAATGTTTCTGTTTAGAGCAGAATTAAACCTTGATAGTTAAGTTTTTATTTGAAAATTTAATTCAAGCCATTATACAAAAATAATTTTATAAAACAGCAGATTCTCTACAGTGTATCTATAAAGTACAATGTCCCGCGGACTAAATCGCTGCTGGGAGGCACGTGAAGCTTCCTTCCAGTACACTGGTAGGTTCTCAACTTAAGCTGTCAATCAAGGCAATTTTACGATTTCGATGTATGGGAGGGTGAAATATTCGTTGATGATTATTCAAGCCAGGACAATGTCGTGTCTCCCTGCTAGTATATATATATATATATATATATATATATATATATATATATATATATATATATATATATATTAGGTACATGTAAAATGAATGACCTATGCTAAAAATGTATCAACATTTTGACCTTTGCCTTCACTTAAAATTCAAAATTCAGGAAATCAACCAATTATAATGAAATTTTCAGTATTCAGTAATGATTACGAAATATAATAAACCTATTAATTCATAAATCTTACTGGAAATCTATTATATTGTATAAATAAAAATAACACATTCAGAGTTTTAAATACAATGCATTAATTTTTTTTTCTATGAACATAAAACATTGTAGATTGTAACAATTTAAAAATATATAATTCTTTTAAGAACGTTACGAAAAAAAGACTGTAAATTCTGTGAATAATATCGGTATAACAACTCTAAGAAAAATTAATTTTCTCGTACTATCGATATTATCATCGAATTAGGAATTGTTTATTCAATATTTTCAAAAAAATAAATAATTGCAAAAATATTTCATGTTATTAATAAAGGAACATTTTCAGCGTAAATTTTACATGTAATATTTCAATATTGCCCTTGCACGCATAAAAGTGTAAGCATCAGTGTAAGAAACTGTAATTGTAAATATTGAATACTAGCATTTCAGCCCGGCGTTGCCCGGGTGTTTGGAGGTGTATGTTGAGCGAAAAAAAAACTCAATTTTTTTAAAACTTTGACCCCTATTATGACCCCATTAACATTTATTGTTTTGGTTTCAACTAAAGTTATTAAGTTAGATCCATGTCCAAGGAACCTATATCTAAAATTTCAAGTGTTTGGACCCAAAATTGACGGAGGAGTTTGGTAGAATTCTCAAAGGTCAATTCGTTGAACTTTGACGCCTTAACAGCCAAATTTCTGGCCGAATACCAATTACTAAGATTTTGACAAATCTCAGTACCCTGTATATCAAATTTCGAGTCTGTACACGTAAAATTGACAGAGTTATTGCGTAGGAAAATGTACACAGACACACACACACACAGACACACACAGACACGTTCACTTTTATATATATAATAGATTAGAAACATAAAAAATAAGTATAACACTGGGGAAATTCAAGAAACGTTTTATTTGAGAAGCTACGCATGCGCAGCGTTTAAAAAAAAGTTAAAAAAAAAGCAGACACCACCAACCTCATATCATCTGTAAATCCGCCGTCATTTTCAGACAAGTTTGCAGCTGATTGAAGTAATTCGAAAATTTAAGTTCAAATATTCATAAAAATTAAATAAAGCATAAGTTTATATTTATTCTTGGTTTGAGTGGGTAATATTTTCATTTTTCAACTATTAAACATTTTTCTTTCAAATCTGAATTTTATTTAATTATTAATAACAGTATTAACTTTTTTCAAGGAATAAATTACCAGTATAAACAAAAAAAAATCAAGAAATTAATATTATTAAAGCAAAAGTTAATACCAATTTTAATACGAAACATTTTTCGGAGAAAAAATAAAATTCTGTTTTTTTTTTTTTATTTAATAAATGTCGGTCTGTCTCCATATTTTCAAACTCTATTTCCTCCGAAAGTAAAAGTATCAGAACGGCGTTTGGTTCCTCAAATGATTGGATTTTTATGTACCGTTCTTTTATGGATCTTTAGCCGGTGAAAATTGTTTTTAAAAGGTCAAAAAGGGGTCAAAATTGAAAACAATCGCTATACATTTTGTACATTTATCTTAGTTTATTCTAAATCAGTTCATATGCTTGTCACGTTCATACAGTGATGACGTCACTGATTTGAATGCTACAGTTTTGCTTTCGGGTTCGATTCTAGCTGATGGCACCTAAATACTTTTTTTTTTAAACTTTTGAAATCAAGACTCTATAATATGAAATTTCGACAAATTAAAATATATTTAAGCGTATTTTACGGCTGGACAAAGCCGGGCGACCACCCCTTACGCTAGTATATATATATATATATATATATATATATATATATATATATATATATATATATATATATATATATGAATGTGTGTGTGCGTCTGTAGATATTTAAAAAATATTGGAATATATATATATATATATATATATTATTATTATAATGATAATCTTTTTATACCTACAGACACTAGTGTTTTATCCTTTCGACGATCATCAGTGCAGGTTAACACAATTACTACCGGTCATATATATATATATATATATATATATATATATATATATATATATATATATATAGGTAAAATTTGTCGAAGAAAACGGGCTCCTATGCTTTATAAAAGAGGCTTATGATAATTATTTTTTTAGCTTACGGCTAAATTTTCATTATTTGAAAGTTATGTATATTTTAATAAGTACTAGAAGTCCAGCTCGGCTTTGCTCGGGCCCTATGTATTGCTCATTACTTTATGTGCATATATATATATATACCCTTTATGTACAATTTCAAATGTTTAGGCCCTAAATTGGCTGAATAGTTTTATAGAGACCGAAAAGGTCAAGCCTTTTGAACTTTTACTCCTTGGTAGCCAAATTTCGGCCAAAAACCGATTAAAAAGCTTGCCCTATATGTGAATACACTTAATGTAAAATTTCAAATGTTTAGGCCTAAACTTTACTAAGTGTTTGGTAGAGACCGCAGAGGTCAATTTAAAAAAAAATATTGACCCCAATTTTGACCCCTTACCATTTATTGTTTTGGGCTCAAATCAAATTAAAATGTTTGATCCATATACAAGAAAGCTACATTTAAAATTTCAAGTGTTTAGACCGAAAATTGGCGGAGGAGTTTGGTAGAGTTTTCAAAGGTCAGATCGCTGACAACTAAATTTCTGGCCGAAAACCGATTAAAAAGATTTCCCAATTTTCAATATCTTTTATGTCAAATCTCGAGTCTGTAGACTGAAAATTGACAGAGTAGTTTGATGGGTGAATGTACACATACAGACACACAGACAAACAATTTCACTTTTATAGATAAATAGAGTTGGCAGAAATTTGCTAAACCAAGAAAGCTTTGCAGCGTTTGGGTGCTTTCCGGCATGTTTTTGATCACGGTAGTCCTGTAAGGATCCGGCTGTCTACCGTCTTTATTCTATTTTTGATTGTAAAAAAAAATCACATTTACTTTCTTTCACTTTATAACGGTGTTCTTGGAGTTTTTCAAATACGCACGCATGTTTACTATGCTGTCAGATTTTATGGTAATTAGTACATCGTGAAGATAAGCTGTTGCAAATCGAGGTCGGTTAGCATGGCGTGCATGACCTGCTGAAAAATGTCAGGCAGAACTTTGATCCCAAAAGCCAGTCTATTGAACCTATAAAGGCCTCTGCACGTGTTTATGCATAGTAGTATCTTGCCACCAGTGAGTTTATTGAATATCTCCTCAAAGCTCAGGAGACGGTAGTAATGGTCTTTTAGGGCTTGGTTCAACCCTGTTGAAAAATCGGTACAAACACTAATCTGATTAAATTTCTTCCTCACATACTGTTGACGCAGCCCACTCGCTATCTTAGATAGGATACCTGCTCTTTCTAACTTGTCGAACTCTTCATGTACTTTCTCTAGAGCTACAAAAGGGACATTTTGCTTTTATAAAATATGGACGGGGCGTTGTTTTTACATGGAACTGTGCTTTAATTTTACCCTGAAAATACCTCATAAATTTTGTTTTTATTTTAAAGTGTTTATTCACTGTTGCCGCTAACGGCAAATAATCTTGCTGTCCCTCTTTAACTATATTAAGGCATTTTCATCTCATAAGGAAAAGAAACATATATGGCCTAAATAGGGTGCATGATTTTACTGTCTCTGAGCACTCTAGATTCATTCTTTTCTTTGAGAGAATAAAACCAAAGAAACATACTGTGTTCGGTTGTACCCAATTTTCTGAGTAATAAGTGTAGCTACTTTTCGTAGGACCATTCCTTGCAGCACACACTAAATATGTCTTCATATCGTTTGTAGAATCCATCAAAGATTTTATTATTTTCTGGTACGTACTGAAAAATTCCTATAGTACAGGGTGACCCCCCCCCAAAACGGGCCCCAACTCTAATTAGGCCCCGTTTCTTAGTGTTTTGTCCGAATGAAATGAAACTTTGGTCATAACTAGTTTATTATATTCAAAACATCACATCAAAACACTAGGGTCTTTGGCCTTTTTTCTCCGTTCTACAGCATATGTTCTAGATATACTTTCTATGTTTTTTTTTGGTCACCCTATATATATATATATAGTCACCCTGTACTATAAAATAGTACCATGAGAAGTATCATTTTCAGCAGTTTTGAGACCGTTTAACGATTTTAATAGCAACTCTTTCATTTGGTTCTGTCGTCCCTCACATTACATTAATGTTTGTAGGAATTGTTCTGGATATTCCCTTAGATTTTATTGTTTCATCTGTTGTTTTTGTTGGTTTTCTATCTGAACGTTTAACATTTGTGCTATTATTCTTTGGAAGCTCACTATTTACGTGGAAGAGAAAAAATACTCACACACACACACACAAACACACACACACATACACACACACACACACACACACACACACACACACACACACACACACACACACACACACACACACACAATAATTACGGTCTTTTTTCCAAACATAAAAAAATCTAGTAAAAATTTTTTTCTTTCATAATGGAGGTTCTATAGATTCGAACTCTCGACCTCCAGTTTACCAGCCGGGCAAAACAAATACTTATATATTGTTTTTCTTTTTCTCTTAAAAAACACATCCTTCCGAAATATTCACACGACAATTTCCGTACTTTGGGGTAATTGCGCCAACTAAAAAAAAAGTGCTTTTTATATGCGTTGTTGCCAAAAAAGCACTTTTAGCTAGTTCGCGCAATTACCCCGGACTTGGCGCAATCACCACAAAGTACGGTTAAATATTTTCTACATTTGTCTTTGCGGCTGCCCAAGAAATAATTTAACATAAAACTATTTCTTATTGTGGCGTCAAAATTAATATTTCAACTGAAGTAGGTTTTATTTCTTTAACTAGGGTGCTCTGAATTTTATCGGTAATCTTTGAAGTGTAGTAATAGTTATCATTTGGTCCGTACGAGTAAACTGGTTTTAATGTTAAAATAAACCAATAAATCGGAAATAACTTACTTTTCTGTTTGATAGAAAATGTTGAAATCAACCGTCAAGTCGGAAGGATTTTCTTTTTTCTGTTTAGCAGTTTCGAAGTTGTTGAAATTGCTGTTTAGCAGAAATATTTTCGGAAATCACGTTCGGTAATTTCAAAGAAAGGCCTCTTTTATGCACGAGATTCCTGGTCGATCGTTGATTTCAGATCAACTAAGTTTTATCAAATTTGAAATCTTCGTTTGTACAATTTGATAGCTGATGTATAAATCCATTGAATTTTTATAACTTTTGCATGCAGCTTCCACGAAACTCTACTAATTCGTTGCTGCAAATTGACTGGCCTATTTGCGTCGCGAAACTTCGACGCCAATTTGTGTATGCTGCTAAAAAGCGTATCCTGCCTTAATAGAATACAAAATAGACTTCGTGGTTTAGTGGGGGATGCCCTTTTCTCTTCCCTGCAACCTCTCCCCCACAGAAGAGACGTTGCGAGCCTGTCTTTGTTTTATCGCTATTTCCATGGCAGGTGCTCGTCTGAGCTCCAATCCCTCGTCCCCCCTCGCCAATCTTTCACGAGAAACACCCGTCTTGCTGAAACTACTGTCAATAATTTTCCCCACTCTTTATCTGTGCCTAAATCCAAACGTAGATTCCATGGGCAAAGCTTCTTTCTTAGAACTGTACGCCAGTGGAACTCTCTGCCGCTTGCCTGTTTCCCATCTGACTACAACTTGGACGTCTCCAAGTCCAACATAAACAAACTCCTGACAAACCGCCCCCTTTAGTAAAACACTCTATCAAAACCCCCAATACTAATGATTACTACAACACTATCTCATTGATTACTGTACACGTAATAACCCTTATCCCTGAGTGACCTTCGGGCCTTGATAAGTGGTGACCCCCATGTAAAAAAAAAATGTATCGCTAGAATTTCTTTTTGCGTAAGTAATATCATCTCAAGTTCTCGTTCGCCAGTTGATGTGTGAAACAACTGGAATATATTGCGCGAGTACGCTTTCTCTGATCCTATTTCGCAAATTAATGTGGACCAAGAATTGCGACAATGAAAGAACAACTCAGACACAGTGTAGGTTTTTACATATATATTGGAAAAGAACAAAGTTGCAAAGAAAAGTGGTGACGTAAAAGAGCCTTACTTGTCAGTCGGGTTCGGTAGAGAATCCCATTTCCTCGTGAGTACTTGACTCTCAATTAATATAGTATTTAGAAGAGTCAAGTAATAGGTAGGTAACGGTCTCATACTAAACCTTTAAATGGAAATGTATATAATTATGAAGCCGTGTAAACGAATGCCATAATCAGTTGCCATTAGAGTATTCTACAAATAGGATGTTTGGAATAATGCACGTACGCTAATTGACTGCTTTTTTCTGAATGCATTAATAGGGTTCAATTTTAATATTCTTAAAGGGGCTATGATAAATATCAATAATTTTTTATACTTACACACACTAGTGTTTTATGATTACGCAATCATCAGTGCAAGAAGTGATGATTACTGTTGTTCGGGAGATTAGAACAAGTCATTTTAGCTTAACGATTCCTTCAGTGTAGCTTAATTGCCATATATTTTCACTGCTTAATACCTAAATCAACTCATATACTGAACAATGTTTAAGTAAATACTGGAAACCAATACATAAAATATTATATCTTCTTATAACATTTTATTTGGTTACATCAGATAATATATATATATATATATATATATATATATATATATATGTGTGTGTGTGTGTGTGTGTGTGTGTGTGTTTCCTCTCTTTTTCTATCCCTCAACCTCTTTATGTCTCATATATATATATATATATATATATATATAGATATAGATATATATATATATATAGAGAGAGAGAGAGAAAGAGAATGAGTGAGAGAGAGAGGGAAAGAGAGTGAGAGAGAGGGAGAGAGAGAGAAAAAAAGAGAGTGAGAGAAAGAGAGACGGTTAGCGTATGTGTTTATTTTTACATTGAGAACCATACGACGTTTGCAGATAGATATGCGCACAAAAATTTCAAGCCACATTGATCGCTCTTTTGAATAGCTGTCACGGGACGCTCGCCCCGATCAAAAACATGATACGACATCAGACGGACAGGGCCCACGTCATAAATATGGACAACAATAGAGGTAAGTGGAGGTGTAAAAAAAAAAAGCACATCTATCAATAAATTTATATTGGCAGGGAGGCAAAAATTAAAATCATGACAGAACCGACGACAACAATGTCGTCTTCGTATATCATTGCCATGAGTCAAAACAGCAAGGGGAGGGGCACCATTACAGTATGAAAAAAAAAAAAAAAAAAAAGGCTACGCCATTTATTCCTGCCTGATTATGCGCCGGAGTAATGGTATCATTATTGGTGACTGATCATTATCAGTATAGTTTGACGTTCCGAAACACTTTATACAAAATGGCGACAAGGTCGATAGTTCATCGAAGGTGATGTGAGAGGACAGAAGTTAGTACACACACACACACACACACACACACGCGCAAACACACACACACACACACACACACACATATATAACTTAAAAGATCAAGACAACTAACAAACTTCGCTCAATCACATTATAAATTTATTTCCCCCCCCCGACTATTTATTCTATTTGACTAGGCCTTCCCAGGTTGAAATAAATTTATAATGTGATCAGCTCTCTCTCACGTAAGGTTTTCTATAGAAACGCCTCTATATTTTACGAATATATATATATATATATATATATATATATATATATACACGCACACATATATGTGTTTTATTTATTTTAACATAAACATGGTGGTATCGCTACACAGTCATGAATATGTTTCAGCCAACTAGTTATAAATAACTAGCGACATCATCAAGCAATGTTGCTTTTAAAACATGCATGCACATATGTAGCCAATAATGTCTAGATAAATAAATCACTTTTTTTATTATTAAGTTTTCAGACATTTTTGTATTGGCATTTAAAATTGTCGTAGACTCTTTAAAATTCAGTATCTTATTGCTATATATCATGAGATCACTGATTAAGTTTTATGATTATAGGTTTAATGAAAAGTTTGATGCCAGCATGGGAACTGTACACACAGCAATTCACGAGGAACAGAAGATGCGGAAAATTTACGCGAATTTCGTCCCAAGGTCTCTCAGAAGATGAGACCATTTGACAAAAATGGGCACCAAGACAGTTCCTCACCATCCCAATAGTCTAGATTTTGCTTTCGATGACTTTTGGTTATTCTTTAAGCTCAAGGAATACCTTAGAGTCTGTCGTTATGAGACTATTGAGGAGATGAAAGAGGCTGTGAAAAGGATCATTGATACGCCTACACAAGACGATTTCCATGGGACCTTTCAGAAATTGTTGGAACGGTACTTATTTCAGTGCACTGCAGCTGGAGGACATTATTCCAAGGTGACTAGAGTTTCATGCTTTTACTATCAATAAAAATACCCATGCGGAAAAAAATCTGGAAACTGATTTAAGAGAGAAAAAAAAATGACTAAATGCAAAAAAAAAAAAAAAAAAAAAAAAAAAATTGTTTTATGCTTAATTTCTCAGTACTTGTGGATACACACTATTTTTGAGTGTTCCATTTGCTGTACATATGTAGAGATTATCTCGTTTGTCGACTGTAAGACACACAACATTTAATTGTCCATGTGAGAAACAATCAGTGTGTAAATGTAATCCACACAATTGTAAAATTGTCACTAGGCTTTGTTGATGGTGATTGCAGACACCAATCGAATTAGTAAGTGCAATCTCTTAAATTGAATTGGCATATCCGTTGGAATCATTCTATGCTCGTTTGACCGAAAGATACCCGTCGCATTTCTAATACTGTGCGAGTACGACGACCTAAGTCTGACATTCCCAGGGCATCTATAATATAAAGGGCAACATCTGTTTAACTGTATTTATGTATGTTTGTATGTCTGCCTAAAATTTTACACAGATTTTCATGAAATCGATATCGTTTTGAAGCTCGATTCTTCTGACGACAAATATAAAAAATTGGTAAAAACATTAATTCATTCACCCTCAACTGGGCACTTTTCTATAAGGAGGGGGTAGCAAAAAATCGTTCATTCATGACAATTTAACCAAACAAGCATGCATAAAAAACGTTTTTTCTTGAATTAGTTTAAATACAAAAAAAAGCGACCTTACTTCGCTTACGCGATCATAGACCAGTCGTGTTAGTGGCAGCATTGTTATCTTAAGAATTGCGTTGTTCGAGCCAAGATATCAGATATTTTTTTCAATTTTTAAAGTTTTAATATTGAAACAGGTTTATTTTGCCATTTTTACGGTCGTTTTTTTTTTTTCATTTTCCAGCACGTTGGCTGCTCTTTTTGTCTTTGTTTTTCCGATTTTTTTAAATAGTGTCATTTATGCCATTCAGTTTTCGTTCGCTTATTCTTCATTTGTATCACGTTCGCTGTTGTTTTTATTGTTTTTCTTTTTCCGATTTAAAAAAAAAAGTCATAATATTTAAACAGGGTTATTACGTTCGCTTAATATTCATTTGTATCACGTTCGCTGTTGTTTTTATTGTTTTTATTTTTCCGATTTAAAAAAAAAAGTCATAATATTTAAACAGGGTTATTACGTTCGCTTATTCTTCATTTGTATCACGTTCGCTGTTGTTTTTATTGTTTTTCTTTTTCCGATTTAAAAAAAAGTCATAATATTTAAACAGGGTTATTACGTTCGCTTATTCTTCATTTGTATCACGTTCGCTGTTGTTTTTATTGTTTTTCTTTTTCCGATTTAAAAAAAAAAGTCATAATATTTAAACAGGGTTATTACGTTCGCTTAATATTCATTTGTATCACGTTCGCTGTTGTTTTTATTGTTTTTCTTTTTCCGATTTAAAAAAAAAAGTCATAATATTTAAACAGGGTTATTACGTTCGCTTATTCTTCATTTGTATCACGTTCGCTGTTGTTTTTATTGTTTTTCTTTTTCCGATTTAAAAAAAAAAGTCATAATATTTAAACAGGGTTATTACGTTCGCTTATTATTCATTTGTATCACGTTCGCTGTTGTTTTTATTGTTTTTCTTTTTCCGATTTAAAAAAAAGTCATAATATTTAAACAGGGTTATTACGTTCGCTTATTCTTCATTTGTATCACGTTCGCTGTTGTTTTTATTGTTTTTCTTTTTCCGATTTAAAAAAAGTCATAATATTTAAACAGGGTTATTACGTTCGCTTATTCTTCATTTGTATCACGTTCGCTGTTGTTTTTATTGTTTTTCTTTTTCCGATTTTAAAAAAAAAGTCATAATATTTAAACAGGGTTATTACGTTCGCTTATTCTTCATTTGTATCACGTTCGCTGTTGTTTTTATTGTTTTTCTTTTTCCGATTTAAAAAAAAAGTCATAATATTTAAACAGGGTTATTACGTTCGCTTATTCTTCATTTGTATCACGTTCGCTGTTGTTTTTATTGTTTTTCTTTTTCCGATTTAAAAAAAAAGTCATAATATTTAAACAGGGTTATTACGTTCGCTTATTCTTCATTTGTATAACGTTCGCTGTTGTTTTTATTGTTTTTCTTTTTCCGATTTAAAAAAAAGTCATAATATTTAAACAGGGTTATTACGTTCGCTTATTCTTCATTTGTATAACGTTCGCTGTTTTTTTTATTGTTTTTCTTTTTCCGATTTAAAAAAAAAGTCATAATATTTAAACAGGGTTATTACGTTCGCTTATTCTTCATTTGTATCACGTTCGCTGTTGTTTTTATTGTTTTTCTTTTTCCGATTTAAAAAAAAAAGTCATAATATTTAAACAGGGTTATTACGTTCGCTTATTCTTCATTTGTATAACGTTCGCTGTTGTTTTTATTGTTTTTCTTTTTCCGATTTAAAAA
The DNA here is from genome assembly GCF_053919585.1 of Euprymna scolopes. Lineage (NCBI taxonomy): Eukaryota > Metazoa > Mollusca > Cephalopoda > Sepiida > Sepiolidae > Euprymna > Euprymna scolopes. The sequence goes on along the minus strand of NC_136482.1, from coordinate 115,203,119 downwards.
AAAGTCATAATATTTAAACAGGGTTATTACGTTCGCTTATTCTTCATTTGTATCACGTTCGCTGTTGTTTTTATTGTTTTTCTTTTTCCGATTTAAAAAAAAGTCATAATATTTAAACAGGGTTATTACGTTCGCTTATTCTTCATTTGTATCACGTTCGCTGTTGTTTTTATTGTTTTTCTTTTTCCGTTAAAAAAAAAAAAGTCATAATATTTAAACAGGGTTATTACGTTCGCTTATTCTTCATTTGTATAACGTTCGCTGTTGTTTTTATTGTTTTTCTTTTTCCGATTTAAAAAAAAAGTCATAATATTTAAACAGGGTTATTACGTTCGCTTATTCTTCATTTGTATAACGTTCGCTGTTATTTTTATTGTTTTTCTTTTTCCGATTTAAAAAAAAAGTCATAATATTTAAACAGGGTTATTACGTTCGCTTATTCTTCATTTGTATCACGTTCGCTGTTGTTTTTATTGTTTTTCTTTTTCCGATTTAAAAAAAAAAGTCATAATATTTAAACAGGGTTATTACGTTCGCTTATTCTTCATTTGTATCACGTTCGCTGTTGTTTTTATTGTTTTTCTTTTTCCGATTTAAAAAAAAGTCATAATATTTAAACAGGGTTATTACGTTCGCTTATTCTTCATTTGTATCACGTTCGCTGTTGTTTTTATTGTTTTTCTTTTTCCGATTTAAAAAAAAAGTCATAATATTTAAACAGGGTTATTACGTTCGCTTATTATTCATTTGTATCACGTTCGCTGTTGTTTTTATTGTTTTTCTTTTTCCGATTTTAAAAAAAAGTCATAATATTTAAACAGGGTTATTACGTTCGCTTATTATTCATTTGTATCACGTTCGCTGTTGTTTTTATTGTTTTTCTTTTTCCGATTTAAAAAAAAGTCATAATATTTAAACAGGGTTATTACGTTCGCTTATTCTTCATTTGTATCACGTTCGCTGTTGTTTTTATTGTTTTTCTTTTTCCGATTTAAAAAAAAGTCATAATATTTAAACAGGGTTATTACGTTCGCTTATTATTCATTTGTATCACGTTCGCTGTTGTTTTTATTGTTTTTCTTTTTCCGATTTAAAAAAAAAGTCATAATATTTAAACAGGGTTATTACGTTCGCTTATTCTTCATTTTCCATTTTGTTCTGATTTAACACCTCACTACATCCGGGCAACGCCGGGTACCCCCCGCTAGTTTTGACTAAGAGAAAGGCAACAAAATTGTAAACCCTTGTTGCGTACAAAAGACAAAAAAAAAAGAGGAAATTTGTTTAATCATGGACATGTATGTGAGCACCCACTTAAAAATGTCAAATTACTGAATTTAGCAGATTTTTTTCATGAAAGTTTGGTTGCTTATCGATAATAAATCGATGGAAAAAATGAAAAGAAAATTTTTAAAACACGTTTGTCGTTTACGCGCACGGAAAATCAGGCCACAGAGCTGGACTCAAAGGCGACCATCTGTAAGTCTATCCCAGGAGAGCATCTGTAAGTCTGTTAAAATCGTAACGAAAAAATATTTAGTAAACCAACAAAGTTAAGTGGGAGATAAATAATAATTCATTAAAAAAAAAAAAAAGAAAGAGAAAAGAATGAAAAAAAAATGTTATTGGATGAATTAAAAAAAAAGGAATAGTTTCACCAACTGTTCTTTTGGGCAAGTTCTGAACTGTACTTATGGCGGCAATTAAACAATTAAAAGTAAAGAAAATACAGAAAAGTCTATATGATGTGCGGACCAGTCACGGAATTAAAATGAAATGTGTTTGAGGGATATATATATATATATATATATATATATATATATATATATATATATATATATAAAATTCTTATCAGTTAAGATAAAAACGGAATATAATAAGTCCCCAGACATACCCCTCCACCGTACTGTATACCGATACTCTATGGCTGACTGGGATAGCTTCCGTACATACATATCTGATTTACCTCTGCACTCCATGTTTAAAAGGAAGTGTCCTCTATAGTATCAGATCTGACCGAATGGTTAATTGTAGGCATAGACCAATTCATACCATCTAAAAAATTCCAACAAAAGCCTAACAGCCAGCCATGGTTCTCCCTAGAATGTGCTGCTGCTATCGCGCACAGAAATCACTTTTTTCCATAGCTACTAACGTAATAGATGCACTGAGACTAAAGCTGCTTTCAGGACTGCCAGCAACCACTGTAAAAGAGTAATAAAAAACGCAAGAGAGCTATATGCTCAGTCTGTTAAATCCAAGGTAGCTGATCAGCGGCTTGGTTCCCACCAGTTTTGGCAAATAACAAATAGGATCCTGAACAGAAGTGTGCGTTCTATCCCAACCATTATCAATGGACCAGAGGTCATCTCGTCAGCATCAGACAAGGCCAAACTATTTGCCAAGAACTTTGCAGCTAATTCTACCCTATGCGACGAAGGCCATCAACTCCCTATATTTCCTCCTATAACACAGAACACGCTAGGTAACATACAAATATCCGTGCATGAGGTCGCCAAGCTAATCAAGAACCTTGATTCCAGTAAAGCAACTGGTCCTTACGGCATCCCAATTATAGTGTTAAAAAAGCTTTAACCAGAACTTGCTCCCATACTTACGAAACTGTTTAAGCGTTGCCTTAAGGAGAAATGCTTTCCGACTCCCTGGAAGACCTCATCAGTTTGCCCTGTATTTAAGAATTCAGGTGATAAGTCATCTCCTCTCAGTACAGACCAATAAGTCTCCTGTGTGTTATGAGTACGTTGCTGGAATCCATATTAAATAGAGAAATAGTCAACTACTTCAGCAGAAACAACCTTCTTAGTGACACACAATATGGTTTCCGCTCTGCAAGATCTACCGCAGATGTGCTGACGGTTATATCTCACAGGATTAGTGAATCTCTTGACAAAGGCTTCCTTTCTAGAGCAATTGCTCTTGACATATCAAAGGCCTTCGACAAGGTATGGCATAAGGGTCTACGTCACAAGATTTCCAGCTACGGTATAACTGAAAATGTTTTCTCAATCATTAAATCATTTCTCTCCGATAGGCTCATAAGAGTAGTGGTCGATGGACAAAAATCAGAGGCCTGCAGTATTAATGCTGGAGTTCTTCAGGGGTCAATCCTGGGCCAAACTCTCTTCCTGATCTACATCAATGACCTCCCTAAACACATACTTAAATCATTCGTTGACATCTATGCTGATGACACGACCATCTACGGCAACACGTCAAAGACTGTAAATGACTAAGTTCTCTCTGATTTTCTCTCCTCTGATCTCGAGCGCGTGGTTCAGTGGGGGAAGACGTGGCTGGTTACCTTTAATGCATCTAAAACCAAACTCCTATCCTTACATCATCAACGCTCTGATCCCCATCTGGCATCAATTGTGATGGATGCCTCTCGTCTGGGAGAGGCCCCGTGTTTTGATAAGCATCTGGGTTTGACCTTTACTCCTGATCTGAAATGGAACACGTACATCAAGTCTGTTGCCAAGGTCGCTGGAAAGATGGTGGGATCCTTCTACCGCTCCAGAAGATATCTCACTACTGATGCAATTCTCTATCTATATAAAAGCCAAGTACGTCAAAGGATGGAATACTGCTGCTATATCTGGGCAGGAGCCGCTAAAAATAGCTTATCCTGCCTTGACAGAGTACAAAATAGACTTCGTGGCTTAGTGGGGGATGCCCTTTTCTCTACCCTGCAACCTCTCTCCCATAGAAGAGACGTTGTGAGCCTATCCTTGTTTTATCGTTATTTCCATGGCAGGTGCTCGTCCCCCCTCGCCAATCTTTCACGAAAAACAGCCGTCTAGCTGTATCCACTGTTAAAAATTTCCCCCACTCTTTATCTGTGCCTAAATCAAAACGCGGATTCCATGAACAAAGCTTCTTGCTTAGAACTGCACGCCTGTGGAACTCTGTTCTGTCTGCCTTCTTCCCACCTGACTACAACTTGGATGTGTTCAAGTCCAACGTTAACAAATTCCTAATGAACCGTAATGTACTTGCAATAACCCTTATCCCTGAGTGGCTTCCGGGCCTTGATAAGTGGTGACCACTGTGTAAAAAAAAAAAAAAAATGAAAAATTAAAGAAACATTAGTTTTTTAACATTTTACGGCTAAGCGAGTTGTAGTGCTTTCGTCCGCCATGATGAAATCCAATGAAATAAATAAGGGTAAATAACTCACTTCAAAGTGTACTCAGCCTTATGTCCAACAAGTCGTCAATTTTGATTGTTTAATAAAAATAAAACTACTTGATGCATTTGCATAATTTTTAAAATATGACAATTTCGTTCAGTGATTACTACGTTCATCATAAAGATTGTTTTTACTTGAAAGCCACCATTTATCAAGGCCCGAAGGCCACTCAAGGATAAGGGTTTATGAATGTAAGGTGGTAGTGTAGTAATCACTAATGGTGTAAATTAGGTAGAATTTGATTATTTATGGGGACGGCTTAACAAGAACTTGTTTACATTGGATTTGAAAGCCACCATTTTGTATTATTATACTTTTATGTGTCTCTTTTGTTGAATTATGAACATGCACGTTTTTTATACAAATAAATATGTTTGTTTTGCACATTAAAAACAATATCTTTCAAATATAATAAATAAGAATATCCGTCAACTACTTTTATCAAATAAATGCTTACGTTTTTAATGGTAAATATTTTTTTAATATGTCCTGTGACGTTAGTATGTACAATATAAAAAATATCGAAAATAAACATATTTATTGGTGATGGGACGATTCCCATATTTTTCCCGATTCCGATACTATTATGGTTCTGTACTAAATTCTCGATTCCGATACAATTACCGATTCTGATTCTTTATAAATCTCTAATTATTTAACTATATAAGATTGTTATTTTCCCCGATTTTCATAAAAACACATGTTAAATATGCAGATATTTTCCTAAACGTCAAAATACAACTGTGGAGGATGATCTATTGATTTTAGGGTCGCTGGTATTTTAAAATCAATAAATAGTAATTATTTTATATTTATTACCAGCAATAGAAGATTTTACTTTTAATTACATTAAATAAAAAAAGACAACTGAAAGAACAGTTTTGGCATCGGAAAATAGGCATTAATTTTTCTGATTCCGCTACCGATTCCGATATCGATACCCTCAAATCTTCCGATTTTTCTGATTCCTGATTCTGATCCCGATTCATCGTCCCAACACTAATATTTATTTAAAAAATAAATTGTGTGCGATACATTCATAAAACTAAACAAACATATTTATAAAAAAACAAAAAACAGTTTACGGATATTCTGCATTCGTTAATTACTATGAGAATGAGTCAGTGAATAAATATATTAAAAAAAAAAATATGTAAATAAACATACTTATATGAAAAAAAAAAATACGTTCGATATATCCATAAAAGTATATGAACATATTTCGTTAAAAAACAGTTTTTAATTTAATTCCTCTGCAAGTATCATCGCGTTTTCCTTTTTTTTTTCTTTTTTTTTTTTGCAGTTTTAAAGTTTACAGTTTTTGTTATTAATGTTATAAACTTTGTTACAGTCAGTTAAGTAGTTGAAAACGTATTTTTGTTGTGAAAAAAGTAGTCGCTTTTTTCTTTTAATACAATTTCTCGGATATTTTTTTAAATGAAAATTACAATTCTTCAGCTATTATCGTATTTATTTATTTTTTTGTTTTTTAACAGGGGAAGCAAAAAGGAATATCATGTGTTTTTATTTTGTCGTTGTTGTTATCAATGTTTTAGACTTTGAATCGACGTTTGTTTTAGCTTCCAACATTCTCGTATGTAAATATGAATGAATCTTTTCCAAAGGGCCAAAGTGAGCATCCCAAAACGGTTTAAAAATTGTTGAAATAATACATTATGCCGATTTTGTTTGTGTGAAAGTTTAATGTTTTTATCTACAAAAATTTGATGAATAAAAAAAAAAGAAAAAAAGAAAATGGGCAGAATTTTTTTTTTTTTTTTTTAAAGAATGCATGTAGTTGAAGGACACCGAAAAGGAAATATCAAAGAAAGGGTGGGTGGGGAGGAACAAAACGTGATCGAAGACATCTCACGTTCGTTATAAATCGGCTTTTTGTATTGAAATATTTTTTTATATTAAGTATATAAAACACACACATGCATAAGATTAAAATGCTATAGCAAAATTTCAAAGCAATCGTTAAAGTAGTTATTTTATATTATCAATTAGTAACATACGAACAATTACTAGGTACGGACAAAAAGGCGGAAAAGTAGGGAACATAGTTTTGAAAGCAAGGTTATCACAATTTTTGTAGGTTTCCAACTACTTTTTGAATGCATTTCAAAGATTAAGGACTAAAGTTTATTTAAAAAAAAATACACACGAAAAAAAAAGTTATAATAAAAAATGTTTTCACGGCGAGCTAAGACATTTAGCTACATTTTGAAGTTAAATAAATTCATTGTAAAGATCTTTGAAAGATAAATATGAGTTTTCTGTAGCTATTTCAAAGATAATTAGTAAAGTAAAATCACAAGATATTGAATAAAATAAAAACAACACCTTATTTTTACAAAAGAAATAATAAAAAAATAGCTTAACTAACCCCCCCTTCGCTCAACTAAAACAAAATGGAACTCGTGTAAGCGACGATTCTACAGAAGCCCAAAGTGTAAGAAAGCCAAAAGGTTGTCTGAAAATGACGTCAGGTAGATAAAAGTTGTTAGGGAGTCGGGTTTTCGTTTTTTTTCCACAACCGTGCAATTATATATTCCCATCGTGAACGTTTGTATAATTTTTACTATTTTTTTTTTATTTAATTACATTTCTATTTTCCTGCTTTTAGATTAAAAAATATATTTTTCAAGATTATATAAAAATTATGTTACGTGGAAAGTTTCCTATTCATGAAAAGGAAGGAAAATATTCGAATCTTACATATAAAAATTATGCGAAATCTAATCTAAAAAAAAGTAGAAATATTTTTGCCATTACAATTTTTTGCGTGAAAATATTAAATAAACAATACTTCATTCAATGATAAAATCGGAAGTTCGAGAAATTAACTTTTCTTCGAGTTATATCGAATTTATTAATAGGAACTTTATGGGTCGCAATGTTCCTGTAAAAGATATTTTTCTTTTGTTATACTTTGCGATGCTTTCTTTTCATAAAAAAGCAAAAATAAATTTATACATTTTTTGTTTACTGCTGAAAATCATAACTTTAGTAAAGGTATTTTTTGTTTAAACAAAATAATACATTTCCACTAATATCTAAATAAAAATAATGAGTTCATTATTTTTCGAGATCATTATTTGATAAATATTGAAAATTTCATTAAAATTGGTTAATTTCCTGATTTCTGGTGAATTTTTAATTAAGGAAAGGGTTTAAAATGTTTATACATTTTGAGCATCGGCTATCCATTTTGCACGTACCTAGATTATATAAGTAGCATTTCTTCTTCTAGCACACTGATTAAAAAAAAATATTTTAGACAATTCCTGTGTACATATTTTGGTTCCGATCTCTTCTAGTTTTCTTGTTTCTGGCATTTTTCTGATAGCAGTGCCATTGCTAAACACCTTACTGACCAACATTCTTTTCGACAACTTTTAGTAGACAACACATTTGAACATACCACAAGCAGATATACATTTCATCTACTAGAAACTCTATTATATCAATATTATATCAATAAAATATATTATATTAATAAATATATTATATTATATTATAAATATATTATATCAATAAAACCAATTATTAACAAAATAAATTTCAATAACAACGATAATATACTTAAATCTCTTTAAAAATAAGATAGAATTTATTCAATAACGTGATTAAATGGAAAATGAAAACATATCCCAACACATTTAATGTTGATCATCCTTGAAGATGGATCTGGACGGATTTGAAAGTACCCGAGTCAAAAGTGACTATGGGAGTTACATCAGTCAGTTCCTGCCAGAAACAAGAAACCTAAAAGACTATATATATATATATATATATATATATATATATATATATATATATATATATATATATATATATATATATATATATCCCTCAAACACAGTAGTGTTTGAATATATGGCCAAGTGGCAGTTTTAGTCATTTAGAACTGCTTTAAAGCACTCACTCATTTTTCGACATAATTTCAAACAATTATTACAGTTTATAGATCATCTTCTTAGTTATATTGTGAAACATTTTTTTTTCAAGTTTCGTTCAGTAAAACAAAAGTTATCATAGATTTTCTGGTGTTCAAAATCGTAAAAATATGTAATGAGGTGAGCGACGCTTTTTATGACTGGTTTCCATAGCAACTACGTCGCTTCAGCGACTACTGTAGCTTCTAATTCACTGCTGTCGCGAAAGGTAGCACGTTAAACATAGAAAAGTGAATGACTAGTTATTAAAACTGGAAAAAGAAAAGGACAAGATAGTCTAGTAAAAATATAATAAATTTAGAACTTAAAATATTGCAGTATTAAGAATTAAAAAAAAAAATACTTTATAACATCATATAATCAATTCATCTCCTGATCCACAGAACAACTGCTTGATCGCTTTTAATTTCGGAAGCGATAGATGGACATCATTGTGTTGCAGAGGTGTTAAGTATCTAATAAATTAATTATTTATGAAGAGATTACAACTTAATTAATTGATTGATTAATGAAAATTAATATACAGAGAGCTTCTATTTAATCATTTATAATTTTTCGATTTTTCCAACCACTACTCTATCCTGCCGCCTCACCAAGAATCTGTAAATTCTAGCGCTATTTATCAACGTCCACAATAACATAATTGTTCACCCTCTGATTTACGGAAATCTCCCATTTTTAATCAGATCCAATTGATTAGCTGCTCTAGTGGGGGATCCACCACGGCGCACTGAAAGATAGCTTCACATATCTCCCCGCAGTGACTTAGGCCACAATACATTGTAGTCTACATTGCACTGTAGAGAACTTACTGTTGATTTTATAAAATTATTTGTACAAAATGGCTTGAATTAAAGTTTAAAATGCAAATCTCAAATATCCTAATTAAATTGTGCTCTAAACAGAAACATTCATTTCGAACGCGCTCCTCTTTTATCAACAACAAAAAAAGAAGACTGTTGATATTATACGGCGGCTCCTTCTGCTTGTGCGGTGATAACTTTTCAATTGCATTTGTGATGTTAGGATGTATACGGATGTTAACTTTGGTCAAAATAGGACTGTTCTTTCTTTAATCCCATTTTCTGATTATCGATTTTCGATACATCTGAGCCAACAACGATACAAAACCTTGCTAAGAACATTTCCAGACGCAAAAGGCACGTTTGTGTGACCCCCCCCAAATCGGACAGCCTTTTCAGAATCAATGCGGTACTAACTCTCTCCCTCTCTTTTTCTCTCTCTCTCACAGCCACATAAAGTGCTTTTTATAAATAATAGAAATATATACTTGCTATACTAATGCTACATCTGTATCTTTTTACTTACTTTTGTTTCGCGTTCTACAAACTATGTCTTTTCATAACCAGATTATTTAATTTTTCAATATGATTTTAAAAGTTCAATTTAATGATTATGCTATCATTTTACCCTTTGATTGTAAAATTAATCCAATCGTCATAAAATCATAACTAATTCTGTAAATTTAAAGTCACTTATAAAATTATTGGATGTAAATAGCTTTCAAACTTTTTAATACGTTAACGCGCATTTGCAAAGAATTGAACAGCCGAAAATGACTTTCTATTCTATTTTTATGTTTAAAATATTAAGAACAGATTAGAGACTAGATTTTTTTCGAATATATCGTAATGTATTTTATTTCAGTCACGAATGTTTAACAGTATTTGTTTTATTGGAGTTCAATTATATGAGACCACTTTTGGAATCGAACTCAAAAGTCAATCCTAATTTAATTGTGCTCTAAACAGAGACACTCATTTCGAACTCGCCCACTGTCTTATAAAAAAGCGTACTGTTGACTTTATACGACGGTTCCTTTTTTTGCTTGTGTGGTGATAAAACTTTTCAAATGCACTTGTGATGTTAGGCTGTATAAGGGTGTTGACTTTAGTCAAAATCAGACTGTTCCTTCTTTAATCCCACGTATGTGATATGCTCTTGAATGCCCTACACATGAATCAAAACTTAATTGCTTCCAAACATTTATCTGTATGGTTTCCCCAAAGATAATGTATATAAAAAGTATCTTCCGACTGTTCCTGAACTGATGTGCATCCATCTTTACTTGCCCGGGGCATGATAAGATGCAAGCCTGTTTTTGTATGCCTTGTCTGTCATCTACGTTCCAACCGGTGCAGCTTGAAAGATTTGGCAGAATACAACAATGATGTAAAGAACTCGCGTAAAAAAAAGAAAAAAATGAAACTGTTGTATGAGTACATGTTTCAAATTCATGCAAAAAGGAATCATTATAATAACGAACTTCATATTACAGTTTTGAAAAATGTTGTCTTATATATCCGGAAAATTGGCAATACGAAATCATCAACAAAGAAAATAATTGATTTTTATCTGACGAACATAAAAGCAATTATCGCCCTTACAACTAAAACAACTAAAATATTATTTCTTTTTCCGTAGAAGGACCGCACACAAAACGTGGTGGACGCTTGTATTATGAGGATACGAATTTGCGTTATCGCAACAACCGCTTACCATTAATTTCACTCTGGCAGCGGCCATTGGTCTCCACTGGAATTTGAGTGACAATAAGCCTCCCCAAAGTTCTAGTTCTCTTCGCACTTTCCAGCGGAGATCTAATCAGTGCTCTCTCCTCGTTCTTTCCATCCTCCTTAACCCTTCTCAGCTATTTGGCATCATTCTTTTTTTTTGGGGGGGTGATGAGGCAATGGGAGGGGGGCGGGGAAGGCGATCAAGAACTTATAGATGTGCAGCTTTAATGTTCTTGGTTCCATGTAACGCTTCTTCACGCTTTGCCTCTGCACCAGTTTCTGTAGCCCGCTCATGTAGCTCATGTGCCTTAGTCTCCGCATTCAAGAGTTTTTCATTAATATTTCAGCTGTTTTTGTCATTGTTATTCGTTGTATCTTTCCAGCCATTCCTCTGATTCCAATTTCTCACATTCTTTTTTCAAAGATTTCGGAATTGTTCCTATTATTATTAATACTATTATTATTATTATTATTATTATTGGCCCACATGGAGCTTTCACACAAATCAACGAACGATCTGATTGGAAACCTGTGGTGTTCTCTGGAAGCTGAGTGACAACAAGCCTCCCCAGACGTCCAGCTCTCTCCACCTCCTTCGATAGCATTTGCAAATGAATTTGCATCATCGCAACAGCCGCTTACCATTGATTTTTCGCTGGTAGTGGCCATTGGTTTATACTGGAATTTGAGTGGCACTCAGCCTCCCCAAGGTTCCAGTTCTCTTTGCTCTTGTTCAGCCGAAGTCTGGTTGGCGCTCGCTCCTCGATCTTTCAGTCCTTATTGACCCTTCTCGACCCTTTGGTATCACTTTTTTATTAGAGGGAATGGTGATGAAACGATGGGGGATGCATGCTGGGAGGGGTAGAACTTGTAGGTATGCAGTTTCGATGTTCTTCATTCCCTGTAACGCTTATTCGTTATATTGTTTTGTATTATTCTCCGCATTCAAGGGGTTTCCTTAATATTTCAGTCGTTTTCATTATCGTTAGTCGTTATACTTTTGCAGTTATTCCTCTGATTCCAATTTCTGACATTCTTTTTCTAAGTTTTTGGGAATTGTTCCTAGTGCTCTTACTATTATTGGTACTATTTTGATTTTCTTCATCATCCAAGTCCCTTTTAACTCTCTGGCTAGCTCTGTGTATTTGCTTCGTTTCTCCTTCTTTTTTCATACTCACCCTGTGGTCAACTGGGACAGCAAAGTCTACGATTTGACAGGATTTTTCTTTCTTGTTAATTATTACGGCATCTGGTCTTCTTGCTTGGATGGGTTTGTCCATCTTTTTCTCCATGTCCCATAGGATTTTGTGGTTCTCGTTTTCGAGTGCTGTTGCAGGTTTATGCGTGTACCATTTGTCTGTACGCTCTAAATGCAGTCGTTTGCAATATTCCCAGTGTACCACCCTCCCCACTTGGTCATGCATGTTTTTGTACTCCTTTTGGGCAAGTTTGCTGCATTCACTTACTATATGGTTTATCGTTTTTATCTTTTTGCCGACAGAGTCTGCATTTGCGGTTTTCTTATGTTTTATCGATCCTTGCTTTGATATGGTTGGTTCTTATCGAGTTATCTTGTGCTGCAGTTATTAGAGATTCAGTTTCTCGCATCCATGTCTTTTTCGCATCCATCTCCAGGTGTTTTCGTTATTCTCATATTTTGTCATTCTTATGAATCTTCCGTGGAGTTGTTTCTCTTCCCACTTCTCTTTTCTCAAGTATTTATAGCCGTCTTGTTCCCCTAGTGCGCTCATTTCTGTTTGGTTAGGTAGTTCCATGCCTTCTGTCGTTTCCAGTTTTCCTTTTCTTATAACTAGTTGTGCGCACTTTTCCATTCCAAATTCCATTTGGATATCTTGGCTGAAGATCCTGGTAGTGTTAATTGGTGCCTCTTGCTCCTCTTCGGTTCTTGCAAAAAGTTTCAGATCGTCCATGTAGATCAGATGGTTCATTTTTTCCTCTGTATTGGAGAACTTGTATCCGGCTTGGCACTTTCTCAGAATATTGTTCAAGGGCATCATGACTATGATGAACAGTAGTGGTGATAGTGAGTCTCCTTGGAAGATGCCTCTTTGTATGTTAATTTCTGTTATGTGTTGTCCATCAGCTGTCAATTCCAGTCTCCATGTTTTCATTGCATTTTCTATTACGTTGGTGATCCTGCTTGTAATTTTATACATTTTTAGGCATTCTATTATCCATGCTTGGAGGATCCTGTCGTACACTTTTTTGTAGTCGATCCATGCCATGGCTAAATTCTTTCTCCTCCTTTTTACCTCCTTTAGGATCTTTTGATCTATATATAACAGGTCATGTGTTCCTCTTTTTCCTTTTTGGCGCCCTTTCAGCTCCTCGGGAATGAGTCCACGGTTATTCAGGCAGCGGTAGATTTGTTCCCTCAGTTGTGCTGTCAGTATCTTCCACATAGTTGGTAAGCACGTGATTGGCCTATAGTTGCTAGGGACGGTTCCTTTCTCCGTGTCCTTCTGTAGCAGTGTGGTTCTACCTTTTGTCATCCAGTCTGGTACCCTTGCTTCCTGTATACATCTTCTCAAGTTTTGGGCTAGCCTTTCGTGTAAGGTTGTGAATTTTCTGAACAAGTATGCATGTATCCCGTCGTGCCCTGGTGCTCTCCAGTTTGCTATTTTTCCTATGGTTTTCCTTAGGGTTCCTTGCTGATTTCATTCACTGTTCCTTCTTCTATTTGTTGTAACTCTTCTTTCATATCTTTCAGCCACTCGGCATTTCTATTGTGATCTCGTCGCTCTTCCCATATTTTACTCCAGTAGAGTTTTGTTTCTGTCTGATTTGGTTCTTCTGTTTTTGTTTTTCATCCGTTCACATTTTGGTAGCATTGGCTTTCATTAGTTTCAAATGTTCTGTTTTGTTTGCATTGTTGAGATTTATATCTATATCGTCTCAATCTCACTTGTTTTGCTTTTATTTTTTGGTTTGGTCCAGTTCTTCATGTTTCTTGTCAGTTATATTTCCAATATTCCGTTTTCTCCACATTGCTTTCATCCTGGTGATCATTTTGGTTTCTTTTTTATGTTTGTGTATTTGGGTTTCTTGTCTTATTCCCCATCCAGGTTTTGTCGGTCCGCTTGTCCCCGGTTGTTGTTTTTCTGATTTGAGATTCATACTTACCATTTTGGCGCCTGCGTAAATCAGGTTGTTTAAGTCTGTGATTGTATTTGTTGGGATATGTGGGAGGAGTTTATTAACCTTCTCTGTTTCTGTTTTTAATTTTTTCTGATCTTGGTTCCTTAACGATGGAAGCTTTGTTAATTCTTTGTTCATTAGCTGTATTATTTTGTTTATTTTATTTACATCATTCTCTGTTAGTTCTGTTTCATTGTTCTCGGTTTCCACGTTTGTAGACTTCGTTCTTTGTTGGTCTTCGGCCTTTGGTGTTTTTACTTGTGAGGCTTCAACTTGTGGGGTTGCTCTACGTGCGGTTCTGTTGGGCGATGCTACTTGTTCAGTTTCATCATTTATTTTTCGCTGAATTTCTGTTAGTTCTAGTTTAGAGAGCCAACCTTTCTTGAGAATCAGTCTTGCTTGGTCCGCAATTCTTTGTTCTGTCGTATGGTAGTCACTGGATAGGTCCCATAGTTCTTTCATTCGTTTCCGATAACCTCCATATCTACATTTAGGATGGCTTCTATAATAGCATTCCATTACGAGTCTGTTCTCTTTTGTTGTCCATTTCTTTCTTCGTTTTTTTTCGTTTTGATGGTTATCATGGCTGTGCTGTGTCTGTTCGGTATCATTTTGTTCCCTGAAATTAGAGGTTATACTTATTTGTTCAGCGTCCATGTCATTTGAGTTTCTGAAACTAGAAAGTTAGCCAACATTCGCAGGATGACGACCGGGTCTCCCATGCTGGCTACCGAAGGAGCACCTGCCGATCATGTTACCCAGATCTTTCTTCTGTATTCCATGGTTTGGATTATTTGTAATTGACATTTTCATGTTTTGGTGTTTGTGGCAACACCGAGCCCAGAATTGTGGTTCTGATGTAGGGATAGTCCTGTGTATCCAAGAGGTATCGGCACTATCATACATACATATGGGACAAAAAAAAAAAAGAAAAGAAAAATAAATAAAAAAACCCAACCCAAAACCCAAAGTATTCTACTGAGTAGAAGGTCGAAAGTCATGCTCTGAAAGAGGGCATTTGAAGATAGGTCTACCTTACAGCATACTGTTTAGCCGCTGGAAATGTTGTATGGGAAAAGAGGAGGAGGGCAATTTTCCCCGCCGCTTTGATAGTATTTAATTCCCTCGTTCAAATCGGTAAAAAGTCTGGTTTCTGTTATGAGTTCAAACTAACATTTAACTAGAAAATTCGCCGGTCGCCCGTCTAGCTATTTTTCCATTCATTTTGAGAGGATTTCTATTCAATTTGAATTGACAAACAGAATTATATGTTTATATCGAAACAAAGACTGTTTTCTGAAATGAATTCGAAGTAACATTTAACTTTATTATTATTATTATTATTATTATTATTATTATTATTATAATAATAATAATAATAATAATAATAATAATTATTATTATTATTATTATTATTATTATTATACTACTACTACTACTACTACTACTACTACTACTACTACTACTACTACTACTCCGCACTGCATTGGTTGGTGACTAGAGGACAGACAATGACATACTGCGGTTATAGATACACTTTCCATTTTTTCAGATAGCTTTGTCGGTTTTGTAATTACATCTGTAATAATATTGATCCCCCCATTCCTATTTTCAGCGGATTGAGCGTCATCAAAGGGTGGGCTTGCGAATAAGTATGCCATGTCAGAAGAAAAGCCATTCTCTAGCCCTCCGGCCACTTCCTAAGATGTTGTTAGAGGCTTGACATAGCTGAGAAAGCTTCTATTGACTTCAGTTGTTAGGCCGTTTATTCAAATTTAAAAATGAGATTGAGTTCGTCACTGGTAACCTTTGACCTATACTCAACTGGCAAATTCCCGTCTCACATCTTAAGAGACAATACCATCGAGGAGAAGAAATTAAGGTAAATTTTTTCTTACATAGGAGTCACCACTTATCAAGGCCCTGAGGCCACTTGAGGATAAGGGTTATTGAGTGTACAATCAATGGGATAATATCGTAGTAGTTGTTATTCATGGAAATTTGGTAGAATGGATTACTTAAGGGTGCGGTTCATCAAGAATTTGTTTATGTTGGACTTGAAAACCAAGTTGTAGTCCGTTGAGAAACATTGTTCACGTCGCGATCCCTGTCATGTGATATCTACTATCATTCGTCTACGAAACATTGAAGTCGAGACAAAAGATAAGCGATGCCCATATTCAGCGCTGAAATGTTATTTCAAACTGAAAAATAAAGGCTCGTCCGTTTAAGGGACAGAACTTCTCACTTACGTACGCGAACGTATCTAAAGATTTTATTTCTATTTTATCAGCTAAACAGTCAGTCTTTTTTATTTTCATCTTAGCTTGTCATATCAAGGGAGATAATCTTTGTTATTTAAATTTTCAGTTTTTTTTTCACATTCACTTTACAAAAACAAAGTTCTTCAAATTGTTCACATGTAATCGCCTTTAAAGTAGAATATCATTTTAGGATGTAGGTCTAGGTTTTGATTCAGTGGAGGGGGTTAATCTACAAATTTACGAAAATTTGGTTGACTGTCTAAAACAAACAAACAAAAAAACACTAGAAGGTCCCGAAATGGGGGATAATTTTACATTATATTTATTTACGAAATTGATCTCCCACTGTAAATTTTCTTTTGATTTTTTTCAGACTTTTCATACGTAATCGTCTAAAAGGAGGTAAAATAGATTTTTTTTGTGGGGTGTTGGCGCGGTTTCACTGAAAGGATGTGATCTAGAAATTTACCATTCAGCCACCTAATAAGCCATCCCTAGACCTCCTCTATAAAGGGATTGACATTTTGGTTTGATTGATTTCATGCGTAATCTTTTTTTTTCGTTCTATCAAAGTCTGCACCACAGAAATGTTTCTGTAAAACTTGGAAGCCTTTGTTTCCCTGCTGAATGGTATCTTATTGGGATAATGTTTTCTCTTCCCTTTGTCTGTAGTTGGCGGTGGCAGTGGTGGGAGGGAAGACATATTGTTCTAATCGTCTGTTGTGTATAACATAGAACGAGTACGTCGGCCAATCGGTGTTTTGTTATGTTAACACAACCCGGAACAAAACAAAACAGAACATATGCGCGTTTCTTTGATTCGTGTTGTTTAATGAATCTGCTGTTTCTCAAGACGATTCGTAATTCGGATGATAAATGTTACTTGCTTATTATTCCTTTTCACACCAAAAACTGGGCATTATTTTCACTTGGAACGTAAAGGGCTATTATTTTAGACCTTGTTTACAGAGGCACTGGGCGAGGTGTTGAACAGCAATATGTCTGTGAGCGTTACATTATAACATTTCCATGTAAATATAGTCAAGAAAGCAGCGAACAGTAGAGGGGGGAATTAGAAAGTCTAGCAGCGCTAAGTAAGAAACTATTAAAGTAGAAGGATTTCCGGCATTTAAAGATCCCAACAATGAAGGGATGGGATTTGGCTACTTCTCAGGTTAGTCGGGATTGTACATCTCGAAGAGGCACAAGTGATACGAGTTCATAAGAGCACATTCAATTAAATTACTTGTAAAATAGACATATAAACGCAGTATTGCAACAATAAGACCGGGTTGGATCATAGTTTATAGTACGGGACATATTACATTAAAGACTCTTTTTTGAACCCTGTCTAAAAAGAAGATACCAATGGTGGATTGCATCAGTACTCCATGTAGTGGCTTTGTATACGTATACGGCACTCTCATGTGTAAATAATGATCCTGCACCTCCCAATAATAATCGTGGCTCCAAACTGTTCACTTTTCAGACAATTAGCTGAAAAACCGATACACTGTGCGTGCGTTAGCCTAACAGACAAGCTTTCTAGTATTTTTATGTAAACATTGGTATCAATAGACGATCAAACTGGTGTTATTTATAATAAACTAGCCTGAGTGCCCGGCATTGCTCGGAAGGTATGTGTTGAACAAAAAAAAAGTGTTAATGGATAGGCAGGCTCGAACTCGTACGCGAAGAAGGAAAAGAACGTGAAAAAAAGGTGACTTCTTTGCTGTTGCGTCCATCGCAAAACCGAAAGTGACGAAGGTTTAAATTAAGGCTAGTCAATCAAGAGGGGATAACTTTCGAAAATATCGCGAAAAAAGCGACCCCTCCCTGCCTAGTTAAGGGTGAAGGAATTAATATTTTTAGCCAATTTTTCGATATTTGTCGCGAGAAGGGTCAATCTTCAAAACGATACCAATATCGTGAAAATCCGTCGCTTCTGTCGAAAGTTTTAGGCATACATACATACATACATACATACATACATACATACAGACAGACAGACAGACAGACAGACAGACAAACAGACAAACAGGTGAGATTTATATTATAGACTAGCCTGGGTGCCCGGCGTTTCCTTGGTGTTTGGAGGTGTGTGTTGAGCAAAAAAAAAAAAAAAAGTAGTAGGCAGGCAAGCTCTAACCCGTACCACGAAGAAGGAAAAGAACGTGAGAAAAAAGTGACGTCTTTGCAGTTGCGCCCATCGCAACACCTCACGTAGCGAAGATTTAAAAGAAGGCTAGTCAATCGTAAAGATTGGATAATTTTCGAAAATATCGTGAAAAAAGCGACCCCTCCCTGTAGAAAAGTGCTAAGTTTAGGATGAAGGCATTAATATTTTTAGCCAATATTTGTTGTCCCCTGGGTCGAGCTTCGAAATGATTCTGGTCTCGTGAAAATCCATCGCCTCTTTCGAAAGTTTTAGGCAGACATACTTATATAACCACTGGTATCTTCCTTTTAGACAGGGTTTAAAATGTGCGATTAATATTACAGAAGATTATATTATCATTTCTTTTCCTGTAAGCAGAGGATTTTACTTATTATTCATATATATATATATATATATATATATATATATATATATATATATATATATATATATATGCGTGTGTGTGTGTGTTGTGCGGTGAAGCACACTTAAAAATGCATTCATTTTTTGAGTTAAAAATAAATAAATAAATAAATAAAAATCCAATTACACGCGCAAAAGAAAAAAAATTAATAAATTTCAGAGGTGCAAAGATTTCACAAAATACGCCCACACAAATTCTGCGGGAAGAAAACTTAAAATGTGTTTTGTTCGACGGACGTAATTGAAAGTATACCATGTGATAAAAAAATTACATTTTTAACCAATCAACGCTCAAAGAAAAATTTAATTTTCAAACTTTTTTTTTCCACTTAGTATATATATAAACGATGAGCGTACTCTTCTGATCATCTTTTCTCTTCGTTGCTACTTGCTTTCGCCAGCATGACGAAACACACTTATTCACACATACGCACGTACGAACTCATAGAGAATAATGCAGATAATCAGCTGCGCGCGCACACACGCACACGCACACACACGCACACACACGCACACGCGCACACACACACACACGCATATATATATATATATATATATATATATATATAAACTTCATACTTCTGATCATTAACTTCATAAAATCTTTTTATTAAACACGTGAAACATTTTGCACTGTTGTAGATCATTACATTGCCCTGCTTTTTATTGAAACCAACCAAGGGCTCTTTTTAGTATCCTTGTGTTCCCTTAAGTGCAATTGTCTAGATTTATTTTGCTCTTGGTTCACCAGAAATATTAGTTAGGTAGGACTTCAGGTTATTTTTCATAAGCCTTGTGGCACCTAGAATAACTGGTATGATTTATATCTCTCTAAGATTCCATTTTCTTTTCATATCACACATGAGGCCTTGATCTTGGGTCTGTTTGTCCTTTTCAGCTCTGTTCATACCTCCATCATTTAGAACACTCATTTATGAATGGAGTAGTTGATTGCATGTGTTTACTTCTCTAGAAACATGTGTAAATTTATTTTATTTAATTGCTATTTACTCAAAGAATGATATACTTTTGAATATAATACACGTTTTCGTTTTACTTCTTCGTGTTTCTTGTTTAATCTTTCATCTTCTTTGTCAGCAATTCTTTTTACCTTTCCACCGTTTTATATATTTTTAGCTATATTCTCTACTTTAGTGCCTATTATTTTATTTATTATTGTTATTTTTTAAAAGTATCATTGTCTTGGCTTTGTTTAGTATTTTCTACTTCTATTTACTTTGTTATATTCTAGTACCCGAAACTATTATTATGATTTACTCAGTAACAGTAGTCACGCAGACCATCATCAAAAATTTCTTTGTGAAAACAACTTGTGGTGTGGTGTTCTCTGGAGTCTGAGTGACAAAAACTCTCCCCAGTTTTCTAGTACTCTACACCTCTTTCAATAACCTTTGAAAAAGACTTTGCATTATCGCAACAGCCGGTCTTCACTAGAATTTGGGTTGCAATAAGCCTCCCCAAGGTTTCAGTCATCTTTGCACTCATCCAGCAGATGTTCTGGCTAGTGCTCTCTCTCCTCGATCTTTCCATCCTCCTTGACCTACCTGACTTATTTGGTGTGGTGTCACTTTATGGTGACATACACAGAAAGGGGTGGTCATAACGTAGGGGCGCATGGGGTTACATTACAATGTTTCAGTTCTCACGATTCCATATGATGTTCTTTTGTGTTTTACATTTGTAGCCGTTTCTGTGTCCAATTTATAGTTCATGTGTGGTATTCGTCTCCATATTCAAGGGTTATCCTTAATATTTCAGCCGTTTTCATTATTATTATCCGTTGTATCCTCTCATCCATCCCTTTTTGATTCCAATCTCTCTCATCCTTTTTTTCAAAGTTTTTTGGTATTGTTCCTAGTGCTCCTACTAGTAGTGGTATTATCTTGACTTTCTTCATCTTCCAGATCCATTTGAGCTCTCTGGCCAGTTCGATGTATTTACTCCACTTCTCAGTCTCCTTGATCTTCACTCTGTAGACTGCTGGGACGGCAAAATGTACAATCTGGCAAGACTTTTCCATCTTGTTAACTATTATGATATCCGGACTTGTTGCTTGGATGTGTTTATTTATTTCTCATATGTTATATCTCCCCTCTTTCGGTTTCATACACGAAGTAAATTTCAGTGTATAAGGATTATTTGATACCACAGATATTCATAACCGTACCCTATTTCCAGAAGAGAGGAGATATAACTAATGATAAATATTTGGAATCAAGTCTCCCCTTGATGTTTTTCAGATCATTTGAAACCATAGTAGAGAGGTCTTCAGGATATATATATATATATATATATATATATATATATATATATATATATATATATATATATATATGAAAGTAGATAGATAGTACACACACACACACACAGACACACACACACACACACACATATATATATATATATATATATATATATATATATATATATATGGTGTGCGAGTGTGTGAATGTATTACAGATCAGAATAACACATACCGTTATATAGTTTTAAATTCTAGCAAATAGAACCTATAATCGGTATCTTTTACCAAACTTTCTTCAGATGCTATTTAAACAGCTGAAGAGACCGCGGTAAAGAAGGCCGATTATGGGTCATTTTGTAAGGATTTGCGACTGATGGTACCAATGTTTTTTTTTCTTATCTTCTGTAATGAATAGACATTGAGCTTATATTTTGAATATTCTTAATAAGCCAGCACTCTGCTGGAGTTTCCTCGCACTAACTTAACACACACACACACACACACACACACACACACACACACACACACACACACACACACACACACACACACACACACACACATGCGAATGTGTATGCGTGCGTGTGTGTGTGATAAATGAATTATATAGATAGATCAAAAGATGTCGACAGAAAAAGATAAATGTGAGTATAATGGGACGATTTGATTTGGTCCGTCTGTTTTACGGCGTATAAACCCTTCACGCCTGTATTATTCTTTTTCGTGTTTGTTTGTTTGTTTGTTGGCCTGTATATTTGTTTGTCTTTTTTTGTTAACAGGATTACGCAAAACCTACTCAACCGATTTTCACAAAATTGAGGTGGAAACCTGACCCATGAACCAGAAAGAAAACCATTAAACATCGTCGCAACTCCGAATAAACGTGTTCACGCAGTCATCTGTTAATATATCGATTTCCTTTTTGTTTTCGGCGCGAAAATGGGCACGTATATGACATAGTTTTGTTTACTAGCTTAATACTGGCGAGACCCGTTTTTACATATCACTTTTTCATCTTTCATGTTGTATATTGCTGCTGTGCTTAAAAATATTCTTATTCTATGAGTGTCTGGGGCGAACGGAAGCCCAACAGTATTATTGGACTATATTTGTTCTAACGGAAATTTCTGGCTTATGTTGCTTCAGGATATATCTGGTTATGAAGGTCTATCTAAATAATTCTCATATACTACATAAAAAGTATATGTATGTATATATATATATATATATATATATATATATATATATATATATATATATATATATATATAGGCTTCAGATATTCAAAAGTAGGATCTCGTGAACTCAACGAGGTTGTTAGTGCTCGATAGCAAGAGCAAAATACATTTTTATATTTCTATTATTTATTCGAAGATAAACAGTAACATTTGGTCGCTACAAACAGCTATTTGTTTCAGTCAATAAGCCTTTTTCAGGCGGAGACCCAACAGTATTATTGGACTATGTTTGTTCAAACGGAATTTCTGGTTTATGTTGTTTCAGAATATATCTGGTTATGAAGGTCTATCTAAAAAACGAAGTCTCATTGACCAAATGTAACTGTTTACCTTCGAATAAATAATATATACACTCGTGAGCAAAACAAATGGCTAAACAAATTTTATACATTTTATTGCACTAAAAGCTATATTGAACAAAGAACAATTAAGCAAGGAAACTTAAAGGAGACTAATAACACAGAACAAGACATTTACTTTAATAAATGCTTAGGATGGAATCGCATTCCCTTTTGATTCCTTCATAAGATCAATCCTTTTAGATATGCTCTCAACCAAAGTGGAATACTGTGAAGAGGAGATGCTATGCCATTCGCTTTGCACAGCTTCCTGCAGGTTGTCATGGTTCTCCAAAGTTCTTCCGGCCAATGCACGAGATATTATGGACCAACTATTCTCGATTGGGTTTAAATCGGGGCTTTCACCTGATCAAAATATTACGTCAATTGAATTATCAGAAAATTTTTTTTTTTTTTTTGTGGCTTTAGCAATGTGTGCAAGGGCATTATCATGATGAAAATTATGTTCTGGAGTATTCCCAGCTTCTGGATACTTAGTAACAGTCCTGTTTCTAACATTCGAATGTATTCCTTTGCATTGATTGACTTCTCACATCTAATAAGTTTCCCAACTCCTGCTGCAGTAAAAGTTCCTCATACCATTATCCTTCCATTCCCGTGTTTAACTGTCGTTTTTATGCAACTTGGCGAAAATTTTGCTCCAGTTCTTCGATTGTACCGTTCAGGAACATCAGGAGCATCACTAATCAAGACAAAATCTTGATTCTATCGTACCAGAAAACATTCCTGAAGCAGTCTGTATCTTTCTTGCCATAACACGAGAAAAATCTCTTTTTATCATTGATGTTCTTCTTAGATAAAAATGGCTTCTTTGCACGCCTTTTAGAAGAAAATCACATTTCTTTCATTCGTCTAGATATTGTATGTCAAGAAATAGAATTTCTAGTCTCTGTTTTAATTCTTTGCTATGGTCACCATAACTTTTCTTTCGATCATTCAAAACAGCTAATTTAAGACTGTGGCCGTCCCTCAAAGTGGATGCTCTAGAGCGACCAAAACACGATTTCCCTTTTACCAAACGTTCGACTCCGAACTTTTGAACAATTCGCTTCACTACTGAAAAAGATGTTTTCAGATTTTCTTTTCTTAAATTATCAAAAATCTGCTTGTAAGTCATTTTGAACTGCCTTAATCTTGCGATTCGGTTTTTTATATCCTCGCCAAGATGCCTTCTTACCATTTTAAGGATCAATTTTTCCACTTATTATTATATGCTATAATAGTAATGATCTACAAAATAGAAATTTCCAGTTAAAATTAACAAAAATTCATGGGAAAATATTGAAAAATCGATTTCTTCCTTCTTTCATTCTTGGCCCATTTTTTTTTGCTCATGAGTATATATATATATATATATATATATATATATATATATATATATATATATATATATATACAGCTACTTAATTTACTCACATAAAATTAATATACGAAAGTATAAATTTATGCATAAACTTTAAGTATTTACTTCAAAAGTGCTCAATACGTAGGTAGAGCTAGTTAGTAAGTGATAAAATATATATGGCGATTAAGTTACACTGAATATTCCGCGTTTCATCTACTCTAGGACTCTTCAGGCTTATGCGCATAAGCCTGAAGAGTCCTAGAGTGGATGAAACGCGGAATATTCAGTGTAGCTTAATCGCCATATATATTTTATAACTTACTATATATATATACATACATTTCAGGGGTTGTCTATCTAACAAGATTGTGGCCTTCACCTAAGTCCTTTTTCCACATTGTCCCGGGATCTATTTTATGGCTCAACTAATGTCTGTAAATCTCAAAAGGTAACATACCGGTTAAGTCTTTCGTATCGCGATGATGTTGTCGATCATTCTCTTTGCTATCTGATTAAAGTGTTTCTTTCCCTTTGCAGTGTTGCAACTTTTCTTAGCTTTTATACTGCTGTATTATGGAGTGGCGATGTTTCCGTATCAGAAGTCATAGTAAGCCATCATGTATTCGTTGAACATGATGTATTCGTTGGCCATTTCATATTAATATTTTACTTTTTACTCTTCATAATGTTTACTTTATAAAAAGATGCCCTTCCAAGCGTAATTCGTTGTGCGTTATATACCCTAGAAGAACCAAAGTTATGTTCAGCACATATGCCTAGATTTCTATATCTAAATATCTGTGTTGATCATCATACGTGGACAAGGGAAGTCTAGAGGGGTGTCTAAAACGAACATGAGTCGTCTTCATGAAACGTGATAAAGAATATCCTCTTACCCTCTCTCTATTTTGACATAATTTTATGACGTCATAGACTGTGAACGGTTGCGTCATCTGTTTAAATGGATGACATTGATTTCCGTCATTATTATTATATGTGATGTAAATCATTTGTATATATATATATATATATATATATATATATATATATATATATATATATATATATATATATATACACAAGTAACGCCTAGATACACAATTGCATAAATGATAGCAATTTACATACCATAAAACTGTCAATATGACATTTTCTTATGAAACTTACAAGTTTTAGTGCTGAAGATGGTTTATTGCTTCATGCCTTTTATTTATTATCGACTTTAAATTATGGTTTAAATGTTTTAACCATGATGTATATGGTATATCAATGTTTTCTGTCTATGTGCATATGCTGAATTTTTATATCTTTATATATGTAGACACACACACAGATATACATATACATATATAAATGGATACGTTTTGAAAGCTAAAAATATGTTTTTGAAATAAAAAATTATTTGCTTATATCAGATATATTTCAATGCTACACATCCTTATCAATGAAGAGTCTGTCTTTTTTTTTTCTTGACTGCATGGTGGAATTCTGCGTGCGAGAGTGTATAGTCTTAATAACGGCCGATATTTTAAAATAAAAAATAAATACAGTCATCAGCAGGAATGCAGCGTTAGCCGTGCGAAATTGAAATATTGAAAGAATCCCCTTTTTTTCTTTACTGCACTTAAACGTTGCATATTAATTGAAAATTAAAAATAATAACGTACATCAACGGATCCGTTTAGAAGGCTAAAATAACACATTTTTGTTTTTTAAATAAACAAATTTATTTGCTTATATCAAATATATTTCGATGCTACACATTCTTATCCATGAGGAGTGTGTCTTTTTTTCCTTTTCTTGACAACATGTTTTTGGTCGACAGACATGAAACTTCATATATAAGGTATTGGAACCCATGCAAAACTTTATATTTGGGTTTTAATCCTGGAAAATCGGTACAAAAATGTGAAAATTTAAAAAAAAAAAGTGAAATTTGCCAGGAGAAGATTGAACGCCAGCATTACTAATATGCATACATAACGTAATAGCTATTGTTCATATTTTCATTTTTAGCCTTGCAGAAAACGTGTCTTCATAGCTCAATCATTAAAGGCAGAGGCAAAACTAAATCGTAAGCTAACCGTTTTGGTTTCGATTCTCATTGTTGGTGAACGAGTCATTTTTTTTTAAATTTTAAATCATTACTATATACTGGGTCCAATATAATATAATAATAACTACGAAATCTGCATTAATCAAAATATCATTTTTAGGCGTATTTTATGACCGGGCAATGCTGGGAGCCCTACTAGTAATATATATATATATATATACATATTCATACATGAATTCATATATACACACCCGCATGCACATATACAGTGCCAGCAAAAACAAACTCGGCACTTGCAATTTTTTCACAAACTGCAAATTTAAGTTACATTTAATGTAACTGTTTAAACAACCTATACCTTATTTGATTCGCCTTTTATTCCTCTATAATTTTATCTGTTCATATTTGACTTTTTATTGAAATATTCTAGTGTTCACATCAGTTAAAAAAATAACTTCAAATTGAGGAGGCAAAAAAAAAAAACGTCCGCAGCAACAAAATCGCTTCAAACCAGCTGAAATTATCGTCCCTAAATCAGTTTAAAATATATCCACCAACAGACAACAAAGCATCTCTAATCGTAATTGTTGTTGTTCCAGGTTATACAATGTAACATTTAGTTCATTTGCAACGACTTTCCCTTAGTGATCCTCGGGAACTCATTAATCTCCACCTTTCTAGTTTATCTAATCGAGAAATCGGTTGCAGATTGAAATGTGATGAGAAAACCGTACGAAAGACTGTGCAAAAGCACCAAAACACCGGTAGTGTTCGTTATGCCTCTAAATCTGGTCGTACTAGAGTTACTTCTAGCAGGATAGACAATTCGATCAAGATCAGCAGCCTAACAAACAGATTTGAAACGGCTCCCCAATACAACATCAGTGCAATCTTGTTAAAAAGTCCTCTATTTCTACTGTCAAGAACAGATTAAAGGAATTTTGCGAGGATATATATTGCAAGACGCAAGCCAATGATTTCTGTAAAGAACAGAAAGCTTCATTTGGACCTCGTCAGATGCAATGAAGATCATAATTCTTCATATTGATCAAAAGTGCTTTTTAGCGACGATAACAAGTTCAATAGGCTAGGCAGTGATGGTAGGCAGTATGTCTGTTGGAGGAAAGATGGAGAATTTAATCCTCGGTGCTCAGTTCCAATACTGCAAGGTGGTGGAAGTTTAGTTTTGGTGTGAGGCATTAGTAGTACCAATATTCCAGGCACTATAGTTCGCTTGCAAGGTCGAATTAATTCGACCAAATACATTAATATGTTGACTGAGCATTTTCTACCCTACTTTGGTCAGAATTTGGATGATAATCCAATCTTCATTCAGGATAATGCTCCCATTCACACAGCTGGCAATGTCAGGAGGTTCCTGGAAGAGCATGATATTCTGTATTTGAATTGGCTTGTACAATCTCCAGACCTGAATCCTATCGAAAACGTATGGCATTACATCAAGCAACAGCTATGCAATGATAACATTTCAAATTTGGAAGAACTTTGGACAAAAATTAAAGAAATGTGGGACGCCTTTTCCCCAGAGTATTGCTGCAGTCTAATTCAACGAATTCCCAAAAGATTGTGGGCTGTCAAATTGCAGTAGGGCTATGCTACTAAATATTTACTAATATTTACTAGTTCATTGTGTTCCTGTTGTATTTGTGCTGCAGTAATTTCCTATAGTTGCATTTAAATAACAATTTTCCGCTGTGTGGACTTCCTTTTTGCCTCCTCAATTTGAAGTTTTTAAAAAAATTATAAGTGCGAACTTTCTTTTTGCCGTCGGTGGACATATAAACCAATATATATATATATATATATATATATATATATATATATATATATATATATATATATATATATATATATATATATATATATATACATTGTAGTAATTCAATAAATTTAAAATGTGTGAGGTGATATATAGGTCACTGGATCTTGGTAGTCATTTTAGCGCAGCTCAGCACTCTTTCAGGAAGGATGAGTCTCGCCGCGGCCTGCGACGACTCTCGATAGAGGGGTTGATAATAAGGTCGGGAATGGCGGCAGTAATCGCGGGGTGACAGGGTTGATCTTCTTGAAGGTAATGGTTCAGGAAGGTCAGACTCTCGGCGTCTTGATGACACTTCAAGTCCGGCATTCCCAAACCTCCCTCACACGGACACTGAATACAGACCTGTCTGCTTACTCAGTGTCTTCCTCTGTCCCAAAGAAGGAGTAAGGACAAGAGTTCAACAAGAGCTTTTAGGTGTTGTGCAGGCAGAGGAAGTACGGCTAGTCGGTAAAGGATGAGAGGAAGACGGATGTGGCGCACGCCTCGGCTCTACCCTTTAAGGAAAGTTTCCTAGGAAGCCTTGCGTTGACCACAGCCTCCACCTTTGACCGTACCTCCGACCAATTCTTATCAAGCTGGAGACCCAATCTGAATCACACGCCTAGGATCTGAACTGGGCTATCCGTCCAGCTAAAGGGTGCCAGGATGTTTGCGTTGCCACTCCAGGCCCCCAACTGCAGTACAACCGATTTACAGTGGTTTATCTTGGCCCCCATGATTCTTTCATGCTGTGCAAGTGCCTCCGACACGATCTCAATGTCTCTGAAGCTCGACACGAAGACTGTGACATCATTGGCGAACACAGATACCTTAGCAGCTGGGCTTTCAGGCAGAGCCATTCCGCACAGGGCCAAATTTGCCTCCCCATGTCTCAGCATAAAGCAAGGGCGACAGCGGACAATCCTGACGAACCGATTGAGAGATAACAAAGGGTTTTGGGCACTTTCCGTTAACTTGCACGACAGCCGGATATCCACTTGCAGAAGTCCGGTTTAAAACTGGTGGCCTCTAACACAGCCGCCAGGAAACGATGGTCGACCCTATCAAATGCTTTGGACTGATCTAAGTTGATCAGCACAGCTTCCGTGTCGTCATCTATTCCACCCTCTAGGATCATGCGAATCAGGTGCAACCAAATCGTCGATAATAACCTGCTTCTGATTTGACAGGATCTTGGCCAAAATCTTCAATTCTGTGTTTAGCAGAGTTATGGGCCTGTAGTCGTCTAACTCTTCCCCTCCATGCCCATCGCCTTTCTTCAGCAATGTGATCACTGACTATGTAACTTGCCCTGGGATGATAACCTAAGCAAACCAATGTTTTAACACATCTAACAGCCCCAAGTACAGTTCGTATGGCAGACCATCAAGTCCCGGCGATCTGTCACAGCTGACCTGCTTCAGCGCAGTAAAGACCTCCCGCTCCGTCACCGGCCCTCGCAACTAGCTGCTCTAGCTGCCTCGAGGCGGAATGAATCACACAAATAGTCGCTAACCTCAAGGACCAGATGACTGGGCTACTGCGTTAAACGCTCCTGGAAATGTTCTCAAAACCCCTCGCAGATCTCCCGGGTCGATTCCAGAGTGCGTCTGACTTTCACAATGCATTTATCCACCACGCCTAGAAACCTCATTGCACACGTCTGCATCAGAATTGATTGCTTCGTTGCCTATCTTTCTAAGCCTAGCTCTAACTACTTGGCCTTCAAAATGCTTGCTAGTCTCGCGTAGAAGGTCCTGGTAAGCTAGTTCCTGACTAACCCTATCACCCTCCCCCGTAACCCAGGCTAGTTTCTGCTCAAGCTGCTTCTTCGTCTTGGCCTTATCTAGTGCAAGGCGCTGGGCATACTTGATGGAGAAACTTCTGATCTTGGCTTTGAGACCTAACCACCACTTACTCCCAATAACCGCCTCCACTAGTGCCTTTTTAATCAATTCTCTTAGCTGATCTCGGAAGTCTTGTATCTCCAGAAGGGATGTGTTTAACTTCCAGTACCCCGCTAACTTAGGCCTGTTTCCTAGTTTCATCTGGGCCATAACTAGTTTATAGTCCATCTGGCCTAGCCAAGTGAATGTAAGACAGGATAGGAAGTTTACTTCACCTCTCCTAACATCCTACCCAAATTAGTATTTGAATAGGAGGAAACGCTATTGGTCAACGTCCACATCTCCTGCCCCGGATGCTCGACCCGAAGCCTGTCGACCAGACCGCATCTAACCATCAGATCAGCCAGGCTGGACTCGCACCTCTCCGACCCTCTAGCTTCCCCTCCTACCTTATCTATCTCGGGGTCTAAGATTGCATTCCAATCCCCCATTAGAACTACCCGCTTCCGACAATCTGCAAGCACGTTGAGCTGACTGAAGAATGAGACCCTCTCATGAGCGGTGCTGGGCACATGAACCGCGATCACCCAAGACACAGAATCTTTTATAGCAACATCGGCCACGATCAGCATGCCTGCCGCATCCCTATTGACAATATCGACTGTCATGAACAGGGTACGTTTAACTAGCAAGGAAACTCCCTTTCTCCGTGGGCTGCCATATGCTGAGTAAACCTCAAAATCTCGGGCCAGCACCTGACAGTCCACAGAAGAAACGAAATGTGTCTCTTGAATCACAGACACATCCACTTCCAGGGACAAGAGGTCGTGCCGGAGGCGAGCTGCCCAGCCCGATGATCTCAAGCCGCTCGCATTCAGACTAGCCAAATTTAAAGCCATGGTACCTACCTTACGGTGTGTTACACTTAGCTCTGAAGTCAGTCAGGGAAAGGACACCAACGTTGTATGCAATGCTCAAGGTGGTCAGGTTTTTCATGTCCTGACCTTCTCTCACAATACCGCCAACGTCCAAAGGGTAAGTCAATTCACTATAGAGTGATGGATGAACCAACACTGGGACCCTTCCCTTGCATTGTTTTGTGAGTTCCTCAAGGGAAGGGTAATTTTTCCTAATCAGTTTAATTCCCGGAACAGCCCCTTCAGCGGCCTCCAGCATTGTCCACACGTTGGTCTTGCAGGCCTCTGGAAGCCTGACGAAAGTTGTTAGCAGTGGGGCGTTTGGGAAATTAGAGGGGACATTAACATCTTTTTCCCCTATCTGTTGGCAGTCCAACAGAGGTTTTAAATTTTTTCTCTGCCTGTGTGGTAAGTCCGTTGCCATAGACAGGGGGTCTACAAAACAAAATTCCTCCCTCGTTTCAAGGGCAAGGGTCCCTGTTGGGGGAATCTGAAAGATCTCTCCCCCTCCCGGGTTCATTCTTTTCTTTCTGGGGTGGCGGCTCAATTTGCATTGGTGTGGGGGCGAGTGTCTGTGTGGTGTCTCGTGTTGGTGTTGGTGTTGGTGTAGTGTCTGGTGCTGGTGTAGTGTCTGGTGTTGGTGCGGTGTCTGGTGTTGATGTGGTGTCTGGTGTTGGTGTTGGTGTTGGTGCAGTGTCTAGTGTTGGTGCATTATGTGGTTTGGGGTGGAAGTGGGTTGTGTTGTTGTAAGGGGTGGTGTATGGTCACAGGGCGTGGGGGCTGCCTTTTCTTCCCCTTTTCTTCTTTTACTTTTCTTTTTTATTCTTTTGAATGAACAGGGGAGTGGTGAGGTTGAGTTCCTCTCCCTCTTGCTAGCGGATTCATTCTCAGAAGAGCAGTGTTTTCTTCGCTTGGTCCCCGTCTCAATTGGTGTGGGGACTGTTGGTTGTTGCTGCTCATCTAATTGCTGTTTCTCTGGTTGATGCTGTTGCTGCTCTGGCTACTGTGGCCGTTTTTGTTGCTGCTGCTTCTGTTCTGGCTGTTGCTTCTGCTGCTTTGGCTGCTGCTGTTTTTGTTGTTGCTGCTGTTTTTGTGGCATCGGCTGTGGAATTGGATGTAGCAGCTGATGTTGTTGCTGCGGCTGGTTCAACAGCTGGTTTGGCTACTGCTGCTGTGTCTGCTGCCGTGGCTGTTGTTGAAGCTGCTGTTGTTGTTGCTGCCTCAGTTGTTGAGTTGGTGGTGGGATGGTGGCAGATGGGATTGTGGGCTTCCGTTTCTGCCTCGTTACCATGCTCCATTCCTCCCCCTTGGCCTCCTGCATGGTTTTGGGTTTCCTTGGTGCTGGGGTTGGTGCTCCAGTTGCAGGAGTTGTGACAGCCTGTTTGGACACTGGTGCTGTCTCAGAGGTTGGGACCGCCTTTGGTGTCACATGAGTAGCGGTTGACCTTTGGGGCCAGCTCTTGGCCATGTGACCCTGCTTTTGGTAGAACCAGCAGTACAGACGACGGCCCTCAACCACCACCGTCATAGTTGCCTCCTTAAATGTCAGCTGTGCCAGTATCGCCTGGAATCCTTCTTTCTTTAGCTTCATGGCTACAGTGTAGCTGCCCAAGTGCATGGCAGTTTTCGACCGTACTGGGATTATTTTCTCCACCTCATGAAACTGTGTGAGGAAGGATCCCAGGATTTCTGCTGGTATTTGCATAGGTACATTGAATACCTGCACCTGAGTCCTTGTCCTGCCTTGGTATTCGGGCTTTAGTTTGATTCTCCCATGCTTAATTTCTTGTAGGGAGAGTCTCTCAGCATCTTCCTTAGTGGGTAGGAGGATGCCCTACATGGCGTAGCTCCTCTGGTACAGGTATAGTACTGGGATGTTTAGCTTGTGTAGGAGCCCTGCCATGTCTTCCTTTTTCATCCCTAGGAGGCGGTTTTCCGGTATATCGGAGATGATGAGGGAGAGGACTCTGCCTTCGATTGCCTCCCAAGTGCCTGGCACTGGTTTAATTTCTGCCTCCTCTATGTATTGTCTGTACTTGGTCAAGTACAAGTCTCTATACTCTTGAGGGGACAGTTGCTTCTCTACAGTGTTCCCCCATGGAGACCCTCTTGTTGGTGCTGGATCTTTGGTGGGTTAGACTATTTTTGCTGTTCCTTTGCGGAAGGGATGCTATATTGGGGGGCATTTCCCTTTCCGCTTGCCTTTGAGACCGACTCTCTTTGCTTGATGCTTCTTCCAGGAAAAGCCTCCCTTTTTGAGGAATCGGCCTCTTGGGGAGCATTGTCCCCTTTGTTGTCCTTGAGAGCTTTTGCCTCTTTTGTTTTGGTGAGGTCCAGGCGGTATGCCTTCTCGTTTTCTTGACTTTCTTCCCTTTTGGGGGAGAAGCCTTCCTCGGGAACATTGCCTCCTTTATCGTCCTTTGGGGCTACTGCCTCTTGATTTTTGTTGTTAGAGCGGGATGCCCCGTCCAACATTGTTTTTCTCCCCTTTGGGGGGAGTCACCCTCTTGGGGAGCTGCTGGTAAGTTTTCCCCCTTCTGGGGTAGTCCTTCGGTTCATTTTCGGCGGTATGCCCTGTTACTTTTTTGTGTTTTTTCTCCCCCTGTTGGGGAGTCGTTCTCTTGTTTCTGTGATCGCCCCCTGGCTGGGGGTATCTGTATTGGTGGCACTCGGCCTGGGAATGTCTACTTTTAAAAAGCTCACTTTGAATTTAGAAATCACCAAAATGAGTGACGTGGAGTCGGCGTCCAAAGTAGGGAGCTGACTTTGGCGCCAAAAAGAAGTGGCTTCAAAGGCGGCAAGAGGGGAGATAGAACTGAGAGAGGGAGTGGGAGTTAGTGGAGGGAAGAGTGAAAGTGTTTCTGACCCTCCCTCGTGGGAAGGTTGTAAATTATCAGCTCGGAACCCCCCGTGAGGGGGAGAGCAGAGAAAGACAGACAAAGTTGGGGTGCAGACAGAACGCTACCCAAAAAGCTCGTCAGATGCCTAGCGCGACGTATGTATCAGAACAGATGGTATTTATTTGCTCCCCCACCGAGCAAATTAGGCACAAGGCTGTTTTTAATGTGAGGTAAAAACCAGCTCCCCTAAAAGGGGTCACTCTGGTTACCAAAAATAATAATTGTCCCAGTATAGAGGGCCTCCCCTCCATTGACTGGTACAAACCATCTTAAGTGCAGCATCTGCCGGAACAGATACTACACTTTGATCTTGGCCAAAAGGCCAAGCAAATGGGTATTTATTTGCTCCCCCACCGAGCAAATTAGGCACAAGGCTGATTTTTAATGTGAGGAGTGAAGGGAGATGGGGACCAACTCCCCGGGGTGTAAGGGAGCTAGATAGTGACAATTTATATGAAGGGTTGCTCCTACATTGACCAAGGTCTTATATGTGGGGTTGCCCCCACATATGTTCTTTGCTTGCAGTATCTGCCGGAACAGATACTACACTTTGAGATATTAAATCTTTGATTCAGGAAAAAATGAATACGAAGAAAAAACTTAGGCACAAGGCCAACTCAAAAGAGGGGGGTTGTTGGTCATCCTTGTCACTCTAAAACTAAACAAAAGTTTCTCTTAGCTAGAATCTTCTTTCACCATAATACCGAATTCGCCCTTTTGTACTTGGGGACGTCCTACTTAGCACACAATTTTTAAAACATTTTTTATTAGCATTTAAAAATAAAGTAGAGGTAATACAATAATTCATTTGTGTCGAGGGAGGGAAAAAAATTCCAGTAGTGATTAGTAGGACCCTCCCTCTAGTTGATAGACTGCCCGTTCCACTTTGGTTTGTAAAGGAACCTGAGCTCCTGCGGGCCGGTCTCTAAGTGGGAATGCTCTCTAGATGGGACGAAATGGAGAAAAAGAAAAAAAGTGTGGGTAGGGGTGGGGGTGAGGTTAGTGATTGATTTTTTTCTCTCCAAGATGGGTGGAATTTAGAGAGAGGGGTGAAAAGAAAAAATTGCAATGAGGTGGGGATGGGAACCTTGTAGGCTTCCTAATCGGGGGAGGAGGAGGTGGAGCACTCACTCAGCAAGCTAGGAGGCTAAGAATAAAATTACACTTGACGGAACTGCGCGTTCCTCACCTAGGCAGGGAACACTTATTCAAATTTGACTCCTTTTCGTAGACACAGACTTGCAACATGTATCCATCTTCTGTCAAATGCCGCACGATGCAGCCTTCCTCTATCATATCTGATTTTGCCCACAGTTAGTGTTTAAAGAAAGCGATCAGATCCTGATCAGAAAAAGGCGACAACCCCCCGGCCATCTTGCAGACGCGACGTCCAAATCATCATTCTCGCCATGGCCAGGATCGTAATGTAAACCATTTGCCTTTCCCTGTCTCATGGCGGCTTCACGTTGTCAATGACATTGGATACGGTAATCGGGCAAGGATGCTCCGGGATCGATGCGAGCTATCACCTTGCTGACCTATGACCAGTACTGGTGGAGTTTGCGGCAATCGAAGAAAGCGTGATCAGTCGTCTCTACGGCTGTTCTTTCACAACGGGGATAAGCAGGTGACTCCAAAAAACCAGAACTGCATTGTATGTTGTTAAGTGGCAGCCCCTCTCACTAGATCCCTGTGGAGTTCCCTAAGGGTAGCAGTCACAAGGTCGCTGGACCTTGTTAGTCGTTTTAGTGTGGCTCAGCACTCTTTCAGGAAGACTCCAAAAAACCAGAACTGCATTGTAAGTTGTTAAGTGGAAGTGCATTTCGGGCCAATCGCCAGGTCAGAGAGAACTCCGAATTATTCAGATGACTCGAACCTGGCGCCCAAGTCCACACGGAGCGGATCTCACTCTGCTGCCAACCCAAACGTGCATATAGCGGGTCGTCGGCCCCCTCCCTAGATCCCTGTGGAGTTCCCTACGGGTAGCAGTCACAAGGTCGCTGGACCTTGGTAGTAATTTTAGCGCAGCTCAGCACTCTTTCAGGAAGGCTGAGTCTCGCCGCGGCCTGCAACGACTCTCGATAGAGAGGTCGAGAATGAGGTCGGGAAAGGCGGCAGTAATCGCGGGGTGACAGGGTTGATCTTCTTGAAGGTAATGGCTCAGGAAGGTCAGCCTCTCGGCGTCTTGATGACACTTCAAGTCCGGCATTCCCAAACCTCCCTCACACGGACATTGAATGCAGACCTGTCTGCTCACCCAGTGCCTTCCTCTGTCCCAAAGGAGTAAGGACAAGAGTTCAACAAGAGCTTTTAGGTGTTGTGCAGGCAGGGGAAAAACGGCTAGTCAATAAAGGATGAGAGGGAAGACGTCTGTGGCGCACACCTCGGTTCTACCCTTTAAAGAAATTTTCCTAGGAAGCCAGGAGTTGACCGCAGCCTCCACCTTTGACCGTACCCTCGACCAATTCTTATCAAGCTGGAGACCCAATCCGAACCACACGCCAAGGATCAGAACCAGGCCATCTGTCCAACTAAAGGGTGCCGGGAGGTTTGCGTTGCAACTCCAGGTGCCCAACACAGTCCAACCGATTTACTGCGGTTTATCTTGGCCCCCGTGATTTTTTCGTACTGTGCGAGTGCCTCCGACACGATCTCAATGTCTCTGAAACTTGACACGAAGATCATGACATCATCGGCGAATGCAGATACCTTGGCAGCTGAGTCTTCAGGCAGAGCTATTCCACGCAGGGCCGAATTTGCCTCCCCACGTCTCAGCTTGTGGAGCAGAGACTCCAAAGCCAGGACATAAAGCAAGGGCGACAGCGGCCAATCCTGATGAACCGACTGAGAGATAAGAAAGTGTTTCAAGCACTTTCGGTTGACTTGCATGACAGCCATGGGCTGTTGATACATCACGGAGATCCACATGCAAAAGTCCGGTTTAAAACCGGCAGCTTCTAAGACCCTATAAAATGCTTTGGACTGATCTAAATTGATCAGCGCAGCTTCCGTGTCGTCATCTGTTCCCCCCTCTTGGCCGAAAGGCCAAGAAAAAGCTTAAAAAGCTAAGAAAAGCATCTATTAACAACAGACCTTTGATCTTAACCAAAAAGGCCAAGCACAAAAGTGTTATGGACAGACTGACAGATAAACCGACCGAGAGACCGACCGACCGATCGACTGAGTGACTTATAGAGTCGCTTGCACATGATTAACAATAGCCTCTCGGTTATTCTTTGAGATAAGGGAATAATCTAAAGTCAGAAGAAGCAAAGTCGGGTTGATGCCCATCTTTGTCAAATAGTCATCATCCTATACAGGTTACTTGCCTTCTTTGAATCATGCTCGATCCATGCAAGATGGCCCAAAAGCAGTATTAAGCATTCCATACGTTTCTGTGATAGTTTTTTTTTCAAGTTTAAAATAGAATTTTTTTGCATTTAGTTCTTCTAAAGTGTCCTCACGCCCAGATTACAATTTCGTGACAATTAGGCTTTAGTAGGGTATATTCCAATTCCTGCTGTAGCTGTTCATTTGAACCTGAAATCATAAAAACATCGGTTCAGTCATCTTATAAGATGTATAATCATAATATACTGAATTTTCAAGAGTCTATGAAAATTTTAAATGACTGTACAAAAAATATCTGGAAACTTATTTAAAGCACCTCGTGTATATATATATATATATATATATATATATATATATATATATATATATATATATATAATCTGGTGAGATTCCACTATACACATCATAGGAGGATCTAACATATTAATTCACCATCTCCAATATGAGGCAGTTCGCTAGTAAAATCGGTGTTTGTCTGGTATTGGAAAATAAGTTTTTGTAGAAGTGTGCTTATCCAAACTCGCATTCTTCGCAAAAAATTAAAACAAAAACAAAAAAACAAATATTTAAAATAATTTAGACACAAAATATTTACTAGAAAAGAATTGCTTAACATCAAATTTGGGGTTATATAAAGTCATATATTTTTCAAAATGATTAATGTTCGCGTGAGCGTAAATAATATGTATGTAGGTACAGCCAAAACTGGTGGCAGAAAGATAGGGAGACATAGATTTGAAAGCCGATTTATCATAATTTTTTAAAAGTTTCCGATTATTTTTTGATTGTATTTGAAAGTTAATTTCCAAAAGAAAACAAAAATATTTTTGCACGAAGAAAAAAAAGTTATAAAAAATGTCTTCATGGCGAGCTTTTGAAGTTAAATAAATTCATTGTAAAAATCCTTTGATAGATAAATATTAGACTTCTGGCTCTAATTTAATGATAATTAGTAAGGTAAAGCTCTAAGGTATTAAATAAAATAATAATAATAATTCTGATTTCGTTTATCAACGTCTTCCTGGAAAGGGATGGAATTCATTTCCAGAGGATTTCCCTCAACGCCAGCATCAAACTAGGAGCTTCAAAGATCAAGAGTTTTCCTAAGGACGTTACTAGTACCTACAATAGCAGAAGTCTGAAGGCTGCTTAAAACATCAGGGATTCAGAGTTTTTTCAATTGTCCATCCAGACGACTTGATACTACTCCTAGCGTATCTACTATGATCGGGATTATTTGTATACACCTTATCTCCAAGGCCAATGAAGTATAATTCCTTCACTTCTCGTTCTCCTTCTCTCTCACATTCCTGTCCCAGGGTACTGAGAAGTCTACAATTTGCCAGTTTTTTGAGACCTTGTCAATGATGACTAAATCCGAACGATTATGTTCCAATTGCTTGGTCGTTATGACACTTTTGTCCCCCCATACCTCTACATTTCTGATTGTTCTCACTTCAATAGTCACTTCCTCAAACCACTTTCCAGCACACTTCACCCCAACCTTTTTACAGACCTCCCAATATATCCACAGTCCCATGCGATCGTGTCTTTTGCTCTCTGGGCTAATCCACTACACCCTGCTGCAAGGTGCGCAATTGACTCTGAGGTCTTACCACAAATCCGGCATTCTGCAGCAACTTCCTCTCCTAGAACCACTTTTTTGAACAATCGTGTTCCTAATGCCTGCTCTTGTGCTGCACAAACAAAAGGTTCAGTACTCTTAGCCAGATACCCAGCTCTAAGCCATTGCCATGATCTTTCATCAGCCACTTCTGCTATATCCTGGAAGAACCTTCCATGCATTTCTTCCTAGCCAGTTCCTCTGCCTTTTCTCTATCCATACGTTTCACATAATCAGCCTTGATCTCACATACCTCCACTTCATTGGCCACAATCTTAAGCATCCAATCCTCACTTCTAACCACATGCTCCTTCAACGACATCTCTTCAGTTCTAACACAATCTTTTACACTTTTCAATTCTCTCCCACTGTGTGTCCTCTTTTGATACAGCCTCGCTACGCTACTTCGAATGTGGAATATACCAAACATTGCTAAAACTTTTTTGTTTTGATATCTAAAGCATGCAATTTCTTGTCAGACCATTCTAAAATTCCTGCATTGTATCACAAAACACTAACTGCCCATGCATTCACTGCTTTCATTAGGTTTCCTCCATATAATTTTGACTTTGTAATAAGTTTTACTCTTCTAAGGTACTCCTTCCTGACTTTCTCCTTCATTTCTCTGTTCATAATGCCTACACCCTCCAACACTCCCAAATACTTATATCATGTATCTTCTATTTCTTTCATAATTTCTCCATTTGGCAGCACTATTCCATTCAAATGAACCTTTACTCCCCTTTTCATCAGCAGCACCGCACATTTACTAATCCCAAACTCCATCCCGATGTCTTTCGAGTATGACCCTATGAGCTCTACCAGTTTCTCCATTTCCTTTTCATTCCTACCGAATATCTTCAAATCAGCCATAAACAGTAGATTGTTGAGGCATCTTCTACCAGATCCAACGTTATATCCCAGTTTCTCTCTCTTCAGGATGATGCTCAGTGGCATCATTATCATTACAAAAAGAAGTGGAGATAACGAATCTCCTTGGAATATTCCATGTTTAATGCCAACCTGCCCCATCTCCTCTCTATTTGCTGTGAGCACCGTTTTCCATTGAGCCATACCTGTCTCCAAAAGCCCTACCACATTCTCAGCAACCTTCATCATCAATAGTGTTTCATGGATCCATGAATGAAGAACCATGCCGTAAGACTTTCTGTAATCGATCCATGCTGCACTCAGATTCCTCTTCTTCTTCTTTGTATCCTGCATTACTGCCTTATCCACCAGTAATTGCTCCTTGGTACCTCTCGAGCCTTTCTGACACCCTTTCTGTTCATCCGGGAAAACACCATTACTCACAAGATGTCCATAAATTTTTTCTGCAAAGATTCCAGTTAACAGTTTCTACATTAGTGGTAGACATGTAATTGGTCTATAATTGCTGGCATCTGTTCCCTTTGCAAGATCTTTCCAAATTTGTGTCATCCTTCCCTTAACAAGCCAATCAGGGACATTTTCCGACTGTACGACCCTTTTCAGGGTAGCAGCTATAGGTGAATAAAGGAACTTTGAACCAGAATCCCATCACTCTATCTGGACCAGGTGCCTTCCAGTTTGTCATCCTTTGTATGCCAGCCTTCACGTCATCAATGGTTATCTCAACGTTCTTCATCTGCTGGATTCCTGAAAGCCTTTCTCTGACCTCTCCCAACCAGCTAGTGTTCTTATTATATCGCCCTTTGACAGACCAAATCCCACTCCAGAACTTCCTGGCATCATCTGCATCTGGAGTGTTGTTATTTCCCGCCTGTTTACTACTATTTAATTCTTTATACAGCTGGGATTAATTGTTCCCGAAAAGGTTGTTCTGCCAAAATGCAACACTTTTTCCAACAAAGTTCCTAATTTTCATACCACCAGTACGAACCTTCTCTTTCAACATTGTTAGAACGATCATCGTTCCTTTTTCCAGCAATCTATACCTTCTTTTCAAACTCGTCCTTGGCTTCCTGTCCTAATATATTCTATATAGTAGTAGCTATCGTTCCTGAGAGTTTATTTGTTTACTTTGTTGTATGCTCGGATATCCGTGCTCGGGGCAGATTGATTGTTATCCACTTTTTCTTGGGAAGTTCAGAGCACAGAAAGAGTGGGTAACACCGTGGCTACCGAGAGTAAAGAAGGCCGATGCACATGACAGCGTGACGTCATCATCAGATTCACTTGTAGGGATACGATCTAGGCTATCAGCAGCAGTTTCGTCTAGTTTTCAGTTTGCTGTCTAACATGGTGTATTCTTGCA
Organism: Euprymna scolopes; assembly: GCF_053919585.1. Lineage (NCBI taxonomy): Eukaryota > Metazoa > Mollusca > Cephalopoda > Sepiida > Sepiolidae > Euprymna > Euprymna scolopes. The sequence goes on along the minus strand of NC_136482.1, from coordinate 115,162,424 downwards.
TTGTTACAAAATTGCTGGGGAAATTATCCAAAAGGTCCCAAACTACATATATTTTCTTATCCTAAACTTTCTCAATTTGGATACGTGCCATTAGAAGGGAACATTTTATTCCAACCAAATATAGTAAAGTAAGTGATGTTATTTGTTAATAATTAAACGTGTATTGAATTAGAACTGTATTCAAGTGCTTTCATAACGTTTGATAACATTGTTAATATAAATTAAAGAAACAATACTATTTATTGCTAATACTGCAAATATTATGTTGATATTTTTAACTGTTTATTTTCTTATAAGACTAAAAAGTCTATCAGGAAGATTGAAAATTTAATTTAATTTTGTTTTAGGTTTTAAAATTATAAAGAAATAATTTTTACATGAGAATAATTGTCAAAATGTTTTTTTAATAATAGATAAAACCTTTCATTGAGTATGTTCAAATATTTGAAAGTTCTATATTTTTTTCTAAAGTCGGTTTGAAAATTATTCACCTCGTGGTTATTAATGAACTTAGCCGTGACTGAGCGTTATATATTAAAATTGATTGTTTCTTGTTAGAATTACAAAATTACAAAGAAATAATTTTTACATGAGGATAATTGTCAAAATGTTTTTTTTTTAATAATAAATAAAACCTTTCATTGAGTATGTCCAAATATTTGAAAGTTCTATATTTTTTCTAAAGTCGGTTTGAAAATTATTCACCTTCGTGGCTGTTAATGAAATTAGCCGTGGCTGAGCGTTATATATTAAAATTGATTGTTTCTTTTTAGAATTATAAACAAATAATTTTTACATGAGAATATAATTCAGGAACATATTATTATGATTATTCTTTTGTTGTTGTTGTTATATTTATTGTTGTTAGGTCTTATTTATAGTGAGTCTTAGAGTCTTAGAGAGTCTTATAAAGAGTTTGTTGTTGTGTCTTAGAGAGAGATGTTGTAAGAGAGATTGTTCGTGCTATGAAGAGATTCATATATATAAAATGTTCATACTTAGAAGTGTAGAAGCTCTTTGAGTGTTGAGACAGTCTTAGTGTTCATATTGTGTATGTAAAGACATTTTAAAACACATGATATACAAGACATATTATGACAATTTTCACTTTACCTTTTGGTAGAATTACAACACAAAGACGACGTTTATAAAAACACATGGGTTTATTTCTTCTACGACCGGCCATGGTTTTCATAGTCAAGAATTCAAGTTTCACATTCTAAGTTTCAAAGGTGACCGTCTCACTTCTAGACGTTCGAATCCCATGTCTGGACTGTCGTCTGTCGTCCTCAGACTCTCTCTGACTCTCTCCCAGACTCTCTCCGCTTAACTCTAAAGTTTTCTAACTATATCGAGAACTTCCCATTTTCCATGATGTTAAAACATGTGTCTTCTTTCATGTGTTCTGGAAATGCGTGTCCAAAACTTTTTCCTTTGTTTACAAAAGGAATTTTAACTTATATTCCCAGTAACCTATATTTCCAATATGTTAAAAACATGTTTATTAAATTATCCTATAGTTGCATTCCTTCAATTGAATTTCCATAACAGAATTGACAATGCACATTCTTTTCTGAAAACTATTTTATCTCTAAGCTAAACAATGGTTTGTTTTTTACATTCCATTTGCTAAGTCTTTCTCGTAATCTATTTCTAAACCTAAATTACGAGGTTCGAATTTCGTCTATTCTATTTAATTTTTACATTTAACTAAATCTCTCTATTTTTATACTTACATGAAAAGGGGACAGTCCTTATCATGTAACCTCCCTCCCTTCCATATTTCACAAAAAAAGTATGCATTTTTAAATTTAGTACATTTTTTTCTACATTTACATAACCACACGGCTAGGAAAGATCAGGCTAAAAAAAAAAATCTCTTTCAGTCAGCCCTCCTCGGCCGACTTCACAATTATTATATTTTTATAAGATCAGAACCTTTCTGATCTTCTTGGCATTTACTTTTTGGGTGTAGGGTCTTTACCTATGATTCACATCAGCTACTTTCCAGCCACCCATATGCCGCAGACTAGAGGTTTCCACCTCCCTCGAAATGGACGACTCCCTTCGTCCCAAAAGTGTCCTGATCGTCTCTTTCCGCATGGTTAGTCTTATCAAGTATGACTTTGTTTTTTTTATTCTATAAGTATCTTATACGGGAGATACCAAAGCTCATAACCAATCTTCTTGGTTGGCTTTAACTATCAAGATATACCTTTTTTCTCTCATACGAACTCACGCGGATTTCCTTTCTGTGATTCTTGAAACTTCGACGAGGAATTAGAAATATCACCCCTAACTAACTAACTAACACCTTTTGCGCCACAACACCTTAATTGCGCACTAAATTCTATCTAATTGCCCTATTTTTTGTGATTTTTCTTTTCTCTCACCAGAGCCTCCAAGATCCAGCAGATATATCCCACATTCATGCGTCTCTAAAAAAATACAAGGTTATATCTTTCTTACGTAATCTACGGCATATTTTTGCCTGTCTCTTACTTCATTAAGCTATATGTGATTGCCACGGGACTACCTATCATCGGTTTACTGTTTTAAGAATTTTCGTATTCTTTCCAACGCCTGTTTATTAATTAAGCCAAGTCTTACAACTTGCTTAGAGTCGTTACGTGCAACCAGCGTATTTTAAGCACTTAATTTACACAGGTTCCCAAATGTTTCGAATAGGGGCACATCTTGTGCTTTCCCTACCAAGTCACCTTTCTTGGAAAAAAATTATAGGGTCTCTAAAAAAACAAAACAAAAACTAAATGCTAAAAAAACCCATCTTTCTTACGGCTTATCACATCTAAAAACTCTCTAAATACCCGTTTACATAATTTTAATTCTTGTTCCCCTTCTAAAATTCTAACTGAATCTGTAAGCCAACCATACGTCTTAACTAGTTTTATTTTCTCCTAGACTGTTTAAATCTAATGTATATTTAGTGATGACTTTGAATTCCTGCTGTGAAAACAATAACATTTACATTAAGTAGAAATTTACAATATAATATGATAATAAAATTCAAATTTTCTCCTAAATTATACTTGGTATACACTTAAGGCCTTAGACGAGTTAACCCCCACGCACGCACGCACGCACGCACGCGCACACACACACACACACACACACAGGCACACACACACATACGCAAATAACATCTCTTTCTATCTTTCAATGTCCGCGTCTTAACTTATTAAACCACCACCCTGTATACTTAACTCCCACACTCCTTTTTAGTCTTGGTTTATACGCGTATTAATTCCATTCCTTTGTTTCTATTTATAAATAGCTTTTACCGGAAGTTGACCCGAGATCTTCTTTGGAAAGGTTGCTTTCATATAAGCTAGACCAACTGATGAGGTTGGTTATTAAAAACCAGCTGACTGAAACATCCTCATGACTGTGTAATAACACATTACTTCTCATGTAGAAACAAATATACATTGCTCTACTTCGGTATTGGGCACTCTTGTATTAACCTCTTTATACTTCACTGGTTAACTTACCTTTCAAAAATGACAACCTTAAAATTATATATATATACTAGTATTTCAGCCCGGCGTTTCCCAGGTGTTTGGATGTGTATGTTGAGCAAAAAAAAAAAAAAAAATTTTGTAGTAGGAAGGCAGGCTCGAACCCGTACCGCAAAGGAGGAAAAGAACGGGGTAAAACCCTAACGTTTATGCTGTTACGACCACCGCCAAACCGAAAGCGACAATTTTTTAAAATTAAGGCTACACAATCTAAAGGAGAGGATAACTTAAAAAAAATATCGGCGAAAAAAGTGACGCCCCCCCCTGTAGAAAAGTGCCTAGTTGAAGAGGAAGATATTAATGTTTTTAGTCAACTTTTCGATATTTGTCGTATGAAAGGTCGAACTTAAAAACGATACTGATCTTGGTAAAATCCGTCGCCTCTATTGAAAGTTTAAGGCACACATGCAAACAGACATACATACACACATTTATATATTGGTAACTAAAACTTTTCGTCCCAAACTGATGAAAAAGCTTGCTCTGTCTCTGAATACCCTTTATGTAAAATTTCAAATATTTAGACCAGAAATTGTCCGAGTAATTTGTAAGAAACCGCACAGGTCAATTTTTTTTACACTTTGACCCCTATTATGACCCCTTAAAATTGATTGTTTCGGGCTGAAATGAAATTATTAAGTTAGATCCATGTCCAAGGAACCTATATCTAAAATTTCAAGTTCGTAGACCAAAAATTATCAGAGGAGTTTGGTAGAGTTCTCAAAGGTCAAATCGTTGAACTTTGACCCCCTAATCGCCAAATTTCTGGCCAAAACCCGATCAATTCGATTTTAAGAAATCTCAGTACCCTGTATATCAAATTTCGAGTCTGTAGACTAAAAATTGATAGAGTTATTGCGTCGGAAAATGTACACAGACACACACACAGACACTTTCACTTTTATATATATATATATATATATATATATATATATATATATATATATATATATATATATATATATATCATACACACAAATTGATAGAGTTATTGCGTAGGGAAATGTACACAGACAGACACAGACACACACAGACACACACAGACACACTTTCAGTTTTAGTTATATATATATATATATATAATACACACACACACACACACACACACACACACACACACACACACACACACACACATATATATATATATATATATATATATAAAGTTTTTAGTGGTACAAAATTTTATTAAAGTTTTAAAAAGGATAAGTGGAGTCATTATTAGAATTTTGAGGAAGATCGATGCGAGGAGAAAAAAATAGACCCGAAAAATAGTCAAAAGACTATTCGACTAAAAAAAAAACAGAACCTCGAGGTACCTTTCGCCCGACACTTGTTAAGAGATTACGTCAGCAGCGATTAAAATAAAACAATTTACACATAATGGAAAATGTAGGCGAAGGAAGGGTTGAAACAAAAAAAAATATATATATATAAAACTACACGGGGTGAATTAAATTAAATCACGGGTTATTCATTCATTTAATTCACTCAGTGGAGTTTTATAATGTTTTTTTTGCCCCCCCCCTTCGCATCCATTTTCAATTATGCGTAATTTGTTTTATTTTAATCGCTGCCGACGTAATCTCTTGACAAGTGTCGGATGAAAGGTATATTGAGGTTCTTTTTTGAAAATATTTATTATTTTAGTCGAATAGTCTTTTGATTATTATCTGTGTCTATTCTTCACATCGATCTTTCTAAAAATTCTAATAATGATTCCACGTAGCCTTTTCAAAACTTTAATATATATATATATATATATATATATATATATATATATATATATATATATATATATATATATACATGTTTTGTTTACAGAAAGTTTAGATGAGATAAGTCATCGGTACCGTCGGTTTCAAACCCGATAATTAGGGACCATTTTAGTTACACATGTGGGTAAACAAAACAAATAATACAGTCTTATTTTCGGATCTTCCTTATAATAAATAAATCACATTGCTGGATTTGTTTTACCAAAAAATAACTAATTATATATATATATATATATATATATATATATATATATACTTGTGCCTATTTCAAAACGTAGATTCCATGAACAAAGCTTCTTTCTTAGAAGTGCGCGCCTGCGGAAATCTCATCCGTTTGTCTGTTTCCCGCCTGACTACAACTTGGATGTCTTCAAATCCAACATAAACAAATTCCTGATGAACCGCTCCCTTAAGTAAGACACTTTATCAAATCTCCAATACTAACGATTACTACGATACTATCCCATTGATTACTGTACACGCAATAACCCTTATCCCC
>NC_136482.1:115136608-115151608 GCF_053919585.1 Euprymna scolopes | reverse complement strand
GTTGCGCCTTGGTTTGTGTGTTTCTTTACGGTATACCAACACTTTTATGGGTTATTTAATGCCGAAAGCCAATGCTTATTGTAATCGATTAATTGAACATGATTTATTAAACACGAGACAAAATTTTATCTCTAGTCATAGGGGATGATACTTTATACCTTTCTACAAATAGCACTATTGACGTAGGTAAACACAATATACTAGCTGACGTACTAGTCAACGCGGGGTCTCTCAATTTTACTTGAATTTTATAGCCAAGATTAGAAGTAAAGCGTATGACTTGGTCTTGATAGAAGCATTTTGAATGACGATTGTAATTTGATTGATATACCGACATCTATTATACTAATTCCACCTGTCTGTTTAAACGTATGTATGTATGTATGTCTGCCTAAAACTTTCGACAGAGTGGACGGATTTTCACGAGATCGGTATTGTTTTTATGCTCGACCCTTCGGAGGACGAATATCGAAAAATTGGCTAAAAACATTTCAACCGGGCAGTTTTCTAGAACGAGGAGTCGTTTTTTTTTGCGTCACCACTTTTGCAAGTCATCGTATCGGTTAGAATGACTTTACTAATTTCAACGTTCCGAAATTCCGGTGGCGTCATGGAGTAGGAGGTATGACGCCAGGTTTTCTTTTCCGCGTCACGGGTTCGAGCCTGCCTTCCTACTACCACTTTTCTTTTTGCTCAACACCCCCCCCCCCAAATGCCCGGTCAACGCCGGACACCCAGACTACTTTACTATAAATTCTTTATAAATCTTATGTTGCAGCGAAGAAAGAAAGACGAAAGATATACATAAGCACGTATGCACATTAAAATAAAAATAAATGAAACAACGTGGATTATTAGGGGCACCACTTTGTGGCGCTTTTGTGCGTATATGCAGTATAATCACGTTGGCACTGGTTCTCATTATGTCAGAAAAGTTAAGCAACGTTAAGCCTGGTAAGCACCAGATGGGTGACCATTTGGGAATACTAAGTGCTATATGCAGGAGGACGTCGATACCTACCTGCAACAGATGCAAAAACCCAACGTCGTCATTTCCCCTGAGGATCTCTTGTGAATTTCATACTCCCATGAAACTTTCTCCTTCGAAGGAAGCCGGTTCAACCCGCCTAAGATGTCTGCTTCTTTGGTACAGAGGTGAGGGAGGCTTGCGTGTTTTTGTTGGTTTATCTTCTTCCTGTTTGCGCGTGTATAAGCGTGCTCGAGCTGATGGAACGTGTGTGGCCAAAGGCACGAGGCGGAGCTAAGGAACATACTTTCTTGGGTCATTCGGTGCACTTCAGAGGACAGTCGGAAGAAACTTGATTTCGTTGATATGGTCACTGTTTTTATAGACTTGATTAATTTAAAATACACTTGTTACTTCTGGGATTTAAATGAGAAAAAAAAAATGAGAAAATATTGAGTTATCACATTCCTGGGAAAATTCTGACTTTTGGAAATTAAAAGGAAAACGTATCGAAACGAAACAAAGAAATTAAGTGGGTTTCTATATGTTGTATCGCTAGAAATTTAAACTTCGTTTCTTTGATAAAATACTCGAAGCCGCTTAAGACATTGAGTTTTTAGATTTGTACAGTTAAGTTTTCTTCATCTTTTGTATTTGCCAGTCTGGTACCAAAGATACTTAATCTTTTTTTTTCGCATATTTATCCCTATATGATTTTATATGCCAACACATCACTGAGTTATACTAAAGAGCAATGTTTTAATAATATTATTATACTTACGGGAGACGTTACATATTTTTTTAAATGGGATTTCTTCAACGATACTCTGAATATATTCGGACCCGCAATGGGCAGTTTATAGCTATAACAACGCCTTGTCCATTATAAGAATCACCCCCATATTGATCTGTTTTCCAACCCCTTCAACTTCCAAGATAATTACGATGCACGGTGTTGTAATAACCGTAACTCAAGCTCCAAGGGTCTTAATACTTTGCCAAATTCCTCTGTATCCTTAAGTACTAGTTAAAGGCGACCTAGCCTCATAGAACTTATCGATTCCTCCTTGGTATGGCTGATCAATACTCCACATGTTTCAATCTCTCACTGACTGGTGAGTGGTGTGCTGGCGTGATTTCTCCAGTTTCTGCAATGGCTATTTATGTACGTATATTACTAAAATCTATACCCCTTAACTTTTTTTTTGTATTGATATTCATTTTAAAAGCCGTTTTTTTCTATTTATTTAGTTATTTCCTTCCCTACTGAGCAAATTAGGCACAAGGTCGTTTTTAATGTGGAGAGTTAGGGAAGGGGGACCAGCTCCATCGAAAGGGAACTGGGTAGTGACAGTTGGTATGAAGGGTTTCCCCTACATTGACCAAAATTGATTGCTCAAGAGCAATGGTCTGATATGTGGGGTTGCCCCCACATATGGTCTTTGATGGCAGTATCTGCCGGAACAGATACTACACTTTAATAACAGAAAAAAGATCTTGGCCCGAAGGCCAAGAAGAAAAAAACGCGAACCCTTTTTTTTGTTTATTTAAAAAGACAATACAACTTTGTTATATGTGGGTCATGGAATTGCATTCATCTGCAAAAAATATAAGTAATTTGCATATTCTTTTAAATATTCATGTAAATTAATTCCCTATTAGTTTTTTCAATTTTTTTTTTATATGGAATGATCATCTTTAGCTAACTATTACGTATAATTTTATGCTAACATTCTTCATGGTTTATACTTGCGTAATATTTGCATTAAAAGCTTATAGTAAACATAAACCTCTCTCTCTCTCTCTCTTTCTATATATATATGTGTATGTGTGTATGTGTATGTGTGTGTCTGGTCACGAATAGGCTCCTATATGGTTGCCTATTTAAAAAAAATGATTACATATAATGATAGAAGATATATCGAGGATCAGGAATGGGTATGCTTGATCTGGCAGAACGGTGGTTCATAAAAATTGTGGGGTCTGCGTTCTTCGCCTGGCCCCAAAGTATGTCAATAAAAAATGAAATTATAAAAAAAAAACGTTTACAAGAGTTTTTGATATAGATGCACATAAGAATACTTTGATAGGTATGTTTTAACTTAAATAGGGATGGTATAATAAAATTGTGGAGTCTGAGTTCGCGCCTTTAGTTCGTCGGAGCATCTACCATGAAAATACTTGTAAAACAGGCAGGAGGATGCAATATTTCGTCGAGGTCGAAACTTAGTTGACAGTCTGACAGTTCAGGACCTATTAGGTTGACGACTCTTTTTTGAGCCGTGTACAGGAGCGAGAGACTAGTAGCAGATGCACCAGCATAAATGTGACCATAATATTCCATACATAGGCGAATGGTGGCCTTGCAAAGGTACAGGATACTTACAGACGTAAGTAACATTTTAGTACGGTAGAGAGAGAGAGAGAGAGAGAGAGAGAGAGAGAGAGAGAGAGAGAGAGAGAGAGAGCGAGCGAGCGAGCGAGCCCACCTTCCTCGCAGCAGCTGCAGCAATGCTCTCGATGTATCTGTTCCAACTCATATTCCCTGTGAACGTTAAGCCGAAGAGTTTAAACGATGTACTTTCTATTAGTGCATCATTAGTCATAGCTATTTTGGGTTGAGAAGGTTTCTTGTGATTATTAAAAGAAACAAGCTTAGTCTTGCTAGCATTAAACGTTAGCATCCATTTTGTCCCCATTCCACTGCAGACAACTTCCTCTAGGGTTTCCACCATTGCCTTGGATATGTGTTCATTCGTTTTCCCCTCATGCCTGTTAGAAATCGTGGTATCGTCGGCAAATATGTTCATTTCAGAGACAACATTTATGCATGTGTATATATATTTGTTTAAAAAATTTGCCTATCAAACTCTTTTGTCAGTTTTACAGACATTAAACATAATATATAGGTTATGCGAAACTTTAGATTTGAGGTTTCGCCCGGGGAAAATCGGTGATTTATGATTATAAATACAAAAGCTGTATAATTTATAATTATAAATTCTGAAATAATGTAATTCTTAAATATAATTTTTAAAATAATACAATTTTTAATTGTAAATCTAAAAAAGTATAGTTTCTGATTAGAAATTCTAAAACAATATAATTAAAAATTACATTTTAAAACAATATAATTTATAATTTAACTTCTAAAACATTATAATTTATAAGTAGAAATTCTAAAGCAATATCATTTTAAATTTGAAATTCTGAAACAATATAATTCATAATTATAAATTAAGAAACAATAGGATTTTAAATCTATTAAAATATAACTTACAATTATACCTTCTGAAACTAAATAAAATATATTTATATTTGTGAATTCTGAAACAATATATTGTTTTAGAATTCACAAATATAAATATATTATTTAGTTATAGTCATAAATTCTAAAACAGTATAATTTATGATTATAAATTCCAAAATAATATAATTTATGTTTATACATTCTAAAATCATCTTGTTTATAATTATATAATATATATGTTTATAACATACTAGCAAAAGTATCCATCGTTGACAAACACAGCCTACAGAAAATGGATTCTGATTTATGAATGAAAGTATGATAGGTTATGAAAAGAAAGGATTGTAAAAAGATAGCTTCGAATTTGGGGTATCAAGACCAAAGCAAAATATGATAAAAGTAAAAATAAAATAGATAAACCCCATAATTTATTATACCATACCTGTTCACACTGAAACGCTTATCACAATATTCTGTGGATCTATATTAAAAAACCTTGGTAAACTTTGTGACATATTTCCATTCTATGGAGGTCAGGCGCGAACGAACACCCCATAATTTTATTATACCATATTTCTTCAAACTGAAACATAATTATCAAAGTATACTTACACAGATAGATATGAAAAGTCTTTATTCAAGTTTGTGCCTATTTCCATTCTATGGAGGCCAGGCCGGAACACAGACCCACAATTTTATTATAACATCCCTATTTAAGTTAAAACATACTTATCAAAGTATTATTATGTACATCTATATCAAAAACACTTGTAAACGTTTTTTTTAGTTTTTAATTTTTTTATTTCCATACTTTGTGGAACAAGCGCGTACGCAGACCCCACAATTTTAATGAATCATCATTATGCCAGATCAAACATACCCATTCCTGTGTCTCGATACATCTTCTATCATTATATGTGATCAGTTTTCTATAATAGTCAACCATATAGGAGCCTATTTGTGACCACACACACACACACACACACACACACACACACACACACACAGACGTTCAGCTTTATATTATAGATATTCCGAAACAAAAGAGTTCAAAATCGTAAATTCTAAAATAATATAATTGATTAATACAAAAAGGTTCCTAACTTCAATCTTTCATTTATTTCTATATATAGTATGATTATTGCAAATTAGTTATATGTGCCTAAAACCAAACGTAGATTCCATGAGAAGAGCTTCTTTCTTAGAAGTGCACGACTGTGGAACTCTCTTCCGTTTGCCTGTTTCCCACCTGACTACAAATTGGATGTCTTCAAGTCCAACATAAACAAATTCCTGACAAACCGGCCCCTTAAGGAAGACACTCTATCAAATCTCCAATACTAATGATTACTACGATACTATTCCATTGATTACTATACACGCAATAACCTTTATCCCTGAGTGGCTTTCGGGCCTTGATGAGTGGTGACCTCCATGTAAAAAGAAAATATAAAATTAAGAGATCGCCTTATTTGCATATTACATTAAGAAAAATCAATTTTACTAAATAGCGATATCTTAGTTAATGTGTTTAGTGAGAGAATTGTTTTAAGTGTTCTATTTAAAATTGTTAATTAATAAACTTTAAACAACAATTATATTGATAATACATCTAATTTAATTTATTTGGAATTATTATTTCAAACATCTACTTTTTTAAAAAACTTTATTTTAGAGTTATTTGCCTCTGGAAACTTCTAAACATTGATAAACAAACTCTCACCAAATAAAATAATTTTGTAATCTCAATAAGTTTCTTGCTGGAAAAATAATTCAGTGTAGATAAAAAAATGTTTGGCTTTTATTGTTTCTTTAGTTATTCAAACAAATAAAACACTTCCGAAAAAAACTGAAAAAATTTCATTTGTTTGTTTTTATTGTTTTTGAAACGGCTATACAGAGATCGGTAAATTTTTACGTGTTGACCCAACGTCGTTTAACACCTAAAAATGAACATCTACTTCCACAATTTACACTATTTTTTCTTTTTTCACGTTAATCTCATCGATTACAAACTTAACTTTCTAATTAAAAAAAGGTAATTTTTTACGACGTGACCCAGCGTTGTTTAACCCCTAAAAAAAAATGGAAGTCTGTTTTTTTGGCCTAATACGTTTAAACAGCCTTTATAAATAATATGAAAGAAGAAATTTTGAAGAAAAAGAAAATTAACAATTTAGAGTGGAAGATCACTTTTCTCTATAAATTTAGCGTTAAACGAGCATCCATTTTGGTCACCAAGCGTTCAACGAGATATATCACCTCTTGCATTTTATCAAGTTTGGCGATTGAGGCGGAGGAGGGCAAAAGATGACAAATGCAATTTTTTTTATGGGGAGACGGGAATTACATTTGAAACAGAATAACGATAAATTTAATTAATTTAATGATACCATTCTGTACTTTCACCTAACAATTTCATAAACAAAACAACACCCAAAATATGACAAATTTAGTTTTATGTGTGGTGTGTGTGTGGGGGGGGATTACATTAGAAACATAAAATGGCGAAAAATTGCATTTAATTGTTTTTGGAATTAATTATTAGTAGATCTTAATTTTTCGTAGGTGTTAAACGACGCTGGGTCATGTTATGAAAAAATTATTGCAGAATCTTTGACTGCTTCGAATTCAAACTAAAAAAAACGAAAAAACTCCCTCCTAAAAAAAGCAAATAAAAAAAACTCCCCTTTTTTTTAATCGAAAATTTCTTTTATTTACAAAAATAAAAGCCAGTGAAAAAAGCGCCTTTACAAAAGAACAAAAAATAAACTCACACGTTAATGTTTATAAACGTTGTTTTTTTAGGTGCACAAAATTGTGAGTTTTCTTAGAACAGTGAGCGAAACAGTTCCCAAGTTACCTACTTCCCTCCATTCGCGCTCCAGGTTCGAGCCTGCCTACTTCGCTAATTTTTTTTTTTTTTTTGCTATCGCACGGGGATTTGCGGCTAAAGTTGTAATGATTTATTTTTAACTAGCAGGGGTACCCGGCGTTGCTCGGATGTTTCGAGGTGTGTGCGGTTTTGAGTAAATCAAAACAAAAGAATAAAAAAAATCGTTGCCCGGGTGTTTGTTTCCGGGGTGGGGATTGTTTAATAAATAAAAAGTGATGTTAGGTAAGTAGGAAGGATCAAACCCGGAGTATTGGGGCGAAGTTGGAAAATTAAGTGTGAAAAAAAAAAAACATGCAATGTTAACAACTCGGCCACCAAGAAAATCCATTTTAGGTGTTTATGAAAAAAAAAAAGACTACGGTAGGTCAGCGCGAATGTGAAAATATAATGTGAATTGTCCGGCATGCTAACCACTATGCCACGGAGCACTGCAACTGAGTTTAGTGATTTTAAGTAACTTAACATGAAAGAAGTGAACGGTTGTATTAAATTAATTTTTTTTTTGCTATCGCACGGGGATTTGCGGCTAAAGTTGTAATGATTTATTTTTAATTATTTATTTTTTTAGGTTGAGAGGGTATCAGGTGCTTTGTTTTGGAGGCAATTACATTTACATGTTTTTATCTGTTCTTTTATTTTTGAAATTGTTGCGGGGGTATCCACGTTGCTCATGATGAAAATGATTAATATAGCAGTTGTGTTCCAAACGGAACTTAATGCCAACCCAGGCAACGCCAAGTACCCATGCCAGTATTTACTAATAATAAATTATAAAAAAAATATGATTTTTAACTGTAAATTCCAAAACAATATAATTTATCATTATAAATTTTTAAACAATATAGTTTATAATTATAAATTCTGAAAAATGTAATCTGCAATTATATAACTTTAAAAGATATGAGTTATAATTATAAATTCTAAAATAATATAATTTATAATTATAAATTCTAAAACAATGTAATTTGATAATGATTTTAAAGCAATATAATTTATAATTATGAATCCTTAAACAATATAACTCATAACTGTACATTTAAAACCATGTAATTTATAATGATAGATTCTAAACAATATAATTTAGAATTATAAACGTTAAAACAATATAATTATAAATTGGAAAACAATTTAATTTAATAATGATTTTAAAACAATATAATTTATAATTATAAACGTTTAAACAATATAATTATCAATTCTAAAACAATTTAATTTAATAATGATTTTAAAACAATATAATTTATAATTATAAACGTTAAAAAATATAATTATAAATTCTAAAACAATTTAATTTAATAATGATTTTAAAACAATATAATTTATAATTATAAACGTTAAAACAATATAATTATAAATTCTAAAACAATTTAATTTAATAATGATTTTAAAACAATATAATTTATAATTATAAACGTTAAAACAATATAATTATAAATTCTAAAACAATTTAATTTAATAATGATTTTAGAACAATATAATTTATAATGGTAAATTTTAACAACAATAAAATTTATAATTCTAAATTCTAAAAAATATAGTTTATAATTATAAATTTTAAAGCAATGTAGTTTACAATATATAAATTTTAATGTAGTATAATTTGTAATTATACATTTTCCAACAACATAATTTATAATTCTAAATACTAAAACAATGCCATTTATAATTATGAATTTTAAAACAATATAATCTATAATTTTAAATTTGTAAACAATATTATTTATAATTAGAAATTCTAGAATAATATAATTAATTATTATAAACTATAGAACAATATAATTTATTATTTTATATTCTAAAACAATAATTTTTAATTATAAATTCTAAAATAATATAATTCATAATTATAAATTCAAAAATTTCTATAAAATGTAAAAAAAAATGAAATATTTAAGAGTTAAATTTATTTATATCACCCCTTTCCAAAAAAAAAGAAGAAAAACAACAAATAGAAACAAATAAAAAGAAGCGTTTAAAACTCGCAAAAAACAAGAAATGAACAGAAAAAATATCTTATCTATTTTATTATTTACCGATTATTTTTTTATATATCATTATTTTGATTCTCTTTTCAACGATAAAATATTACGTTAGTGCAACAACTCAATTATAAAATTTTGTTTCAACTGAGGGGAAAGGAGCGGAACAAAAACTTAGTAAAAACTCAAGTTTCCATCTAAACTATTTTGTCAATACAAATCGATTCTTTCAATCTCTATCCCTACTTATATATAAAAAAACATTTTGTTTGTGTGTGTGTGTGTGTGTGTGCGTGTGTGTGTGCGCGTGTGTGTGCATGTGTGTGTGAGTTCATTCCTATGGACCCCAAAACGTCTTAGCCAACTTCTTGTTAATTTCACACATATGTACCTTAAGTGTCTGGGAAAATCGATAACCAAAATTCCATTAAAGAAGCAACAGTCTGTTTTTAACCAAAGTAATACAGCCTAACATCAAAAGTGCATTTAAGAAGGTTTATCACCGTTTATAAGCAGAAAAGCCCGGTGTATACAATCAACAATGATTTTCTGGTAAAGCAAGGGTGCGTTTGAAATGAATGTTTCGATTTAGAGCACGTTTAAACAATGGTACATAACCTTTGCATTTTAAACATTTATAATATAAAAATAATTTATAAAATTAACAATAAGTTCCCTACAATTAAACCTAGACTACACAGTATTGTTGACTAAGTCCCCAGCTAGAACAGAAAATCAATCGACGATTGAAAAAAAATGGGCATTTTCAAAGATTTTGATGACAATAAACTGTGGAAGTTTGTGACATTAGTTGATACTATATCAATCAAGGGCTACGTCGGGCTTCCCTGCTAATACTTCATATGCGGAAGGTTTTATGGCTATTGGCTTAATAATTTATTCAAGCTGGATTTGAAAACAAATCATACAACCACTCACTCTTTGGTATAGACAATAATGAGTCATACTTAGTCTAAATATATCAACTCTTTCAGGCTATACCGTCTATTTGAAAAGAAGTGATGCGACTCTGCATGAGAATTCCAGCAGTGCTGCTCAGGCATATTTTGTGGCCAGCGCTTATTCTAGTGTGTTGGATTCTCAAAATCACACTTGTTCCGGTGTACGTACTTCCTAGCAAGGAGGTAAATAATATATTATCTTAGCTACATTTTATTATGCTTACTAAATTACCCCCTTTAGGCCCAACCTGTCTGCTGTGATCTCTAACTCCGTATCGTAACCATGCGACATTTTTTTCCGATTGGCCTTCAGGCCGGGATCAAAGTATAGTATCTGTTCCGCAAATACTGCAAGCAAAGACCATATGTGGGGGAAACCCCACACATAAGACCTTGGTCAATGTAGGGGCAACCCTTCATACCAATTGTCACTATCCAGCTCCCCTACTCCCCCGGAAGTTGGTCCCCATTTCCCATTCACTCCTCACATTAAAAATCGGCCTTGTGCCTAATTTGCTCGGTGGGGGAGCAAATAAATACATCAAAGTGTAGTATCTGTTCTGTAGATGCTGCACTTAAGATAATTTGTACTAGTCAATGGAGGGGAACCCCTCTATATTAGGACAATTATTATTTTTGGTAACCAGAGTGCCCCCTTTTTGCCTACTTTTAGGGGAGCTGGTTTTTACCCCACATTAAAACGGCTTTGTGCCTAATTTGTTTGGTGGGGAAGCAAATAAATACAATAAATAAATAAATACATAAAATAGCTTTGGCTTTTGGGCTAGAAGCAAAGCTTAGCATCTGTTCTAATAATACACGTCATCTTATCTATCCTCGGTGACCAAGAAGGGATAAATCCTTCTAGACTGAGGCAATTTTAATTTTTGACTCAATTCAGATTGCCCCCCTCCCACCTTATGGTTACCTGGATTTTTCTCCGCCTTAAAAAACAACCTTGTCTAACTCTGTGCTTGTGATTAAACAACTCTCAACCCGTCGCAACATAAACACGTTCTCCCTACTGCAGACGACACACTAGCACTCCATGAACCCGAAGCGTTCACAATTTTTTAACCCCAACAGGGCACTGATTGACAGCTGTCCAAAACAAATACGGTATTAAATGTCAACCTTTGAAATTCGGTCATGCGCCAACATATTTTATTAATTTCCTTTTTAAAACTGTATACATTTTGATAATATTGGATTTCCGTATTAAACCCATTCAGTAACAAACAGAAAAAAATACTCCTTTTTATTAACATTCTCTTAGCTAGGAGTAAAGTATAGTATCTGTTCGAGTTAAATATTACTGTCTGTGATATTAATGTTTTAAAAAGAAATACTCTCAAGAAATTAGTTAAAAACAACTTATTCTGGTTTACGTACTGATTTATGATTTTTTTTTTGCATAAGAAAAATTTAATGTTTAATAAAAGATATAAGAATTTCAAGTTATCGTACATATCAGTTCTGAGCAACCAGTTACTGCTTTAGATTAGGTACCACTGGGAAGAAACAACACTGCTCCAAGAAGTCCGAGTGGCAACAAGTTTTCCCAGATTTCCAGCAGCCTTCGCCTCTTTCGATAAGCGTTGCAAATCATTTGTCGGTATTAGAACAACCGTTTACCACTGATTTCTTATAAGTAGCGACTTTTCCGGAAGTTGTGCAGCAGTAAGATTCCAGTACTCTCGGTACTCTTCTAGTGAAGACCTTGAAGTTACTCTCTTTCTCTTTTCTCAGTTTCTCACCCCCTTCCACCTTACAATCATTTTGTGTGGTATCCCCCGATGTAAGCGCCACAACATGTGTGTATGCGAGCGTTTTGTTGGGTGCGTGTGTGAGTAGAATGGGGAGAATTATCATTATTAATCTCTATAAATAAAACAGTCGATGTACGTATGTGTCTGTTTGTGTGTAAATGTTTCACCGATAATCTCGTAAGCTACAGATCACATAACACTTGAATTAACAGCAAATAGTAACCACACACAAAGAATGGTTTATAACGAGTAAAATCTTTGTTTGGATGGAAGAATAACGCGTACAGACATATATCTAATATATTGAAATGCAAACTGTTTATTTCAATTTACCAGCATGTTTTTACTTTTATTCTGCGCATGCCTAGATTAAATTAATGTCTTCAAGTCGTTTAATATTAAACCATTCTAACCCATATCTCGATAGCTACATCGGTAGGAACCACGGTTAGTGCGCTAAATGTTTTGGTCTCGTTTCTAGATATTTGCACCAAGTCATCTTTAAAAAAAATCTTTTGAAATCACTATAATATATTCGATACAATAGAATATCCAATAGAGAATTGGCTCTGTAATAATAAATACGAAACCTGAATGAATTAAAATGTATTTAAGCGTATTTAACGACCGGCAAGGTCGGGTGCCCCACCCATCGCTAGTTTTATATAAAATAAAAGAAACTTATTTGACTATATTTAGACACGTATTTCTTATGTGCACAAATACGTGTATGTAAATTAGATAATCGTGGGAGTCATTATTTCATTAAAGATTCACAGAAATATATCAGATTCTATGGTATTACTGGACAAATACTTGAACATAATTAAATCCTTCTTAAGTAAGAGAAGAATCGAAGTTGTCTTCGATGGTCGTACGTCTAAACAATGTGATATAAATGCGGGTGTACCTCAGGGGTCGATCCTTGGAACTTTATTATTCCTGATATTCATAAATGACCTCCCTGATAAAATTGCCTCTGAGATAAGTATATTTGCTGACGACACCACGCTTTATAACATGCCAGTTATAGAGCGTGGTGTCGTCAGGGGGAAAACAAATGAACACATATTCAAGGAAATGGCGGAAACCTTAGAGGAAGACCTCCAGCCTGTAGAGGAATCTGGTGAAAAATGGATGGTAACGTTCAATGCTGCTAGGACCAAGCTCTTTTCCTTTAATAATTACAAGAAGCCTTCTCAACCAACAATAGCTATGGCTAAAGATACATTACCAGAAAGTGCTTCGTTTAAATTTCTCGGCTTTACGTTCACAGGGAATATGAGTTGGAACAGATACATCGGGAGCATTGGCAAGGCTGCTGCAAGGAAGGTGGGCTCTTTCTACCGTGCTAGAAAGTTACTTACGCCTAAAAGTATCCTGTACCTCTACAATCTGTGATTATCCAAAGCGTTTTAACGGCCATGTGTATTGCTAGTTCAATGCTGTCAAGACTAAGCTCGTTTCCTTTAACAATTACAAGAAACATTCTCAACCACTAATAGATATGGCTAAAGATACATTAACTGAAAATACTTCTTTCAAACTCCTCGGCTTAACGTTCACAGGAAACATGAGTTGGAACAGATACATCGAGAGTATTGTCAGGGCTGCTATGAAGAAGGTGGGCTTTCTCTATCTATGTGCTGGAAAGTTACTTACGCCTAAAAGTATCCTGTATCTCTACAAGGCCACCATTTGCCCATGTATGAAGTACTGTTGTCACATTTGGGCTGGTGCATCTGTTACTAGTCTCTCACTCTTGGACTGAGTTCAAAAGAGAGTCGCCAACCTGATAGGTCCTGAACTGTCATCTAAACATCAACCTCTGTTCTATCGACGAAATGTTGCATCCCATTGACCATTTTACAAGTATTTATATGGTGGATGCTCCAACGAACTACAAGCCCTTATACTCACCCTCCCGAGGTAAACACCCCGACAAACCCGGCAAGCAGCAAAATCCCACCTCTCCGCGGTAGAGCTCCATAGATATACGAAAGCCTTCTATTCAAATAGTTTCTTCCCTAGAACAGCTAGACTTTGGAATTCTCTTTCGGATTTCTGCTTCTCTCAACTGTACTGACATGCAGAAGTTCAAGTGTAATGTGAACAGGCATCTTGCTGCTCCACTCCCAGCATAGTATCCGTTCCACTTATGTCCCTGATAATAGCCACCTACATCAAAGTCGCACTGTGCCTTGTTTGGGATGTAAATGTAATAAAAAAATAAAGAAATATTAGAAAATGGTTGAATTAACCTAGAGTGAAAAGAAACGAAATAAAAAAAAATCCCTTAACAGCTAAGGGAGAATGAAATCGGTAACTTTTTCAATTAACTATAAATTATAGCTTAATAGAACAAAAATAAAATGGTTATTTTCAAACATAACTCAATCACAGAACTAAGATATATTTGTCAAGTATTTTGTGATAAGGGAAGCACACACCGATCAACTCATATTTCAGTACTCCAATTATCATCGAAAATACATTGTAGTCTACATTGCACTGTACAAAACCTACTGTTTATTTTATAAAATCATTTTTTATATAATAGCTTAAAGTTTACAATGCAACAGACAAGTATCATGGTTCAATTGTGTTCTATATAGAAATATTTATTCCGAACGCGCCACTGTCTTATCAAAGAACATACTGTTGATTTTATACGCCAGGTCTTTCTACTTGAGCGATGATAAAACTTCTCAATGATGTTAGTCTGTATAAGGTATTGACTTTTGTAAAAATAGGACAGTTCCTTCTTTCATCAGACATTTTGTATCAACGATTTTCGAAACTTGTCGTATGCATTCCGATTCAAAATCTACTTAAGAACACTCCCAGATACATAGAGTACAGACTTTATAGTGAAATAAAACTCAGAGACACAATCACACACAGATAAACTGCCTAGAGAGATAAAAAAGTATACATATGGTATTTAGCATTGAATATATACTTAGAGTTTTGTGTTGTTTTTTTTTTTTGTTGAGAATTAATATTATTTCGTACATTTTCTTTTCTGGTGAAAAGAAGGATACTAGAGAAATACGGTTTGAAAAAGAGCCGCTGTTCGGATAAATGGCATGTTATATTAAATGACTAAAAGGAAAACATTATTTTTAAACTGATGTAAAGAACTTTAATACCCTTGTGCAGAATATTTATTTGCAA
>NC_136482.1:115094108-115131608 GCF_053919585.1 Euprymna scolopes | reverse complement strand
TACTTTGGACCTCCATCCATTCATAGCTGACGGAACGAGAGCATGTTACTTCCGTGTATTAAATAAAGTGTTTCGTTTGAAATTGCGTGTAGATGCCCTAGTCTGAGAAGATACTCCTGAAGAAAGTCGGTTACCGCGACCAAGACGTTGTCAAAATGACACTCAAGTGGAGAACAGTAGTCCGACGAATCCAAATAATACGGTATTGTTTTTTATTGTGATTTTTATTTGTTGAATCGTTGTTTTTTGTATTTTAAGACGTTCATTTGATCTGACAATAACTCTAAGTCGAATATGCTCCTCATTGATATCGACATTAACTCCGAATCCTGGTGCTGCTTGAGATAGTCGATTTCAAAATCGAGACCGTAAATTAACCAAAGACGACGATCGAAGCTCTAGTTTTAGTTTTTAGTTGGACTCACTCCAGACAAAACATGAAGCCACTTAATGCAAGGAGCTAAACAAATCAAAGTAAAGTAAAATAGCCAACGATACATGTTCGATGTAAAGATCCCGACTCAGAAAACAATAATTCTTACTCATTTTACCAGAACCTTCATTCATGGAATGAGAGAACTAAAAGACGAAATAAAGGAGGCGAGAGTCACCCAAGGTCTATTTTCTACTTTCCTTAATCTACCTGAACTGACTATTAAACTAAATAACAAAATAGAAATTGATATTACAATTATTTCATTTTTTATTAGTTTTTCTTTATGATTAAAAAAAAAAGGTTAACACGAAAGTTCTTGCGGATCTTTAATTTTGATTTCAAATGATGTATTTACAAATAAGTATAACATTTTAAAGAACGTTTTTCGCTCTGTATAATCGTTTAAATTAAAGTCGCTTTAAAACAGTTATGTCTACTTTTCAGAACGTTGAAAACAAGATTAAAAAAAAGCAAATTCGTGCAATTTTCTTATTTTAATTAAAGCTAGGTCGAAAAACTGTTGATACAGCTCACGATATCAACAAAGCGTTTGACTCAGGAACCACTTCTGAGCTCATAACACAATGGTGATTCAAGACATTTCGTGGCGGCGACGAAAGTCTTAAATATGATGAGCGTAATGGTCGGCCATCGGATGTTGACAACGATCAATTAAGAGCCTTAGTCGTAGCTAATACGCGACGCAGAACTTTCGACCTAAGCGGTATCAAAAACGCTTTCAGCGACTTCATCGCCATCGAAGCGCAAGATTTTTACGTTACTGGCATAAATACTCTTTTCCTCTGTTGACAACGTGTGTTGATTCTGATAGTGCTTATTTCGATCAATATATTTTCGTTTGAGCCGAGATATATCTATCTGAATTTAAACGTTAAAAACCGCAAAACATAATTTCAATACATAAAACGCAACAATTAAACATCAATAATGCTTGTCAATCATGTACGTAAATCAGCTGTTGATCCCCAATGTGTTAATTAGCTATTTTATCTACGGTGAAAATGATGTAATGTATAAAATCAATCGAGTATTAAACTAATGTATACAGGTAAATATTATACGAGGGGCGGTTCAAAAGTAATGCCTTCTATTTTTCATTCCACCCGAATGGATCTGAACTCATGCATTCATAACCTGAAACTTTCATATCTTTGTTGCAGATATTGACAGTGTGAAATTCTAAAAAAGCAACGCCCTTTCATGGACCTACGTCAAAAACAAAGATGCGTTATTTAATTCTTCGATACAAAAAAAAAAAAAAAAATGAACTGATCTTGATTCACGGGAACTTGTTGAACGTCTGCGAAGCTGATGCAGATAATGTTAACACAGTTTATGCCAGCATAGTTAGGAGATGGGTTCGTCGATTTCAGAGTACCGACAGAGATGCGAGTGTTACGTTGCACCAAATTGTGTTTGTTATATTTATTGTTATTAGGATTCTTGTTAAAAGTGAGTCTTATTAAAGTGCAGTCTTAGAGAGTGTTTTATTAAGAGGGATGTTGTAAGAGAGAGATTTGTTGTAAGAGATTCATTTATATAAAAACGTTTATACTTAGAAGTGTAGATATGAGATGTAGAGTTCACATTGTAGATATGAGATGTGTATGTCAAGACATTTTATAACACATGATATACAAGACATATAATGACAATTTTCACTTTACCTTTTTGGTAGAATTACAACACAAAGACGACGTTTATAAAAACACATGATGGGTTTATTTCTTCTCACGACCGGCCGTGGTTTTCTGAGTCAAGCATTCAAAGCTTCACATTCTAAGTTTCAAAAGTGACCGTCTCGCTTCTAAACGTTCGAATGTCCATGTCTGGACTGTCGTCTGTCGTCCTCAGACTCTCTCTGACTCTCTCAGTTTCTCCTCGCTTAACTCTAAAGTTTTCTAACTATATCTAGAACTTCCCATTTTCCATGACGTCATACACATGTTAAAACATGTGTCTTCTTTCACGTGTTCTGGACATGCGTGTCCAAAACTTTTTCCTTTGTTTACAAAAGGAATTTTAACCTATATTCCCAGTAACCTATTTTTCCAATATGTTAAAAACATGTTTATTAAATTATCTTGTATAGTTGCATTCCTCAATTGAATTTTTCATAACAGAATTGACAACGCACATTCTTTTCTTGAAACTATTTTATCTCTAAGCTAAACAATGGTTTGTTTTACATTCCATTTTCTAATTCTTTCTCGTAATCTATTTCTAAACCTAATTTACGAGGTTCGAATTTCGTCTATTCTATTTCATTTTCATTTTAACTAAATCTCTCTATTTTTATACATGAAAAGGGGGCAGCCCTTATCATGTAACACGAGTGACAAATCGCACTTTAGACGCCCATGCATAGCCATTACTACATCGTTGGCAAATGTGCCTTGATCATGGTGGTGACTGAGTAGAAAAATACACTGTGGGCCATAAAAGATCGCTCGTATGTTACTAATCCCGTCTCCGTAGGTCTTCAACTTTTTTCTTTAAGTTAAGTAATGCGACGCATTACTTGTATAACGACCCTCGTACATTATGTTTTGCTGGTTGCAAATTAACAAATAAAGTCATGTGAATCAAACGAAAAATAATAAAATAAAATAAAATAAAAATGGCGACAAACGATCGAATGAGTAAAAAAAAAAAATAAAATAAAAAAATAATCCAGACTCTTTCGCTCTGTTCTAAAGCTCAAACATCCGTAAGTAGGTCCGTCCGCGGCAAGAACGGACAAACTCTTCTCGTGTGATCTTACAAGCTCACGCTTACTACGGTTTTGCCCGATCATGACGAAGTGTCTTTCCGTTTTTGATGAATGTAAAAAAAAAAAAAAAAAGAAGATTATTCTCCCTACCGCCCCTCTCGAGCACGCGTTTGAAAACAATTCGGTTGTCATTGATACAAATTGAGTCAATGGTGTCCGGTGTTGCTCACTACATCGCACATTTCGATTCATCTCGTGTCTCGGAAAAAAAACAAAACAAAACAAAGAAAAGCAACAACAACATAAAAACGAAATCGTTTCAGACAAGGCATAAAGCCAAAGCCACTTGATGTAAGGAGTTAAAAAGTACTTCAAGTTCTAAAACTAGCTAACGATAAGTGTTAGACAGATTCCGATCTAGAAAACAATATCTCCCCAAGGTGAGAGTTACGGACTGCTAAAATAAACCCAAAGTTCATATAACACTCTCCTTATTTTCCTAACTCTCTCGCCATACGACTGGATTAAAATTTGAATAACTCACTCGCGAATCAGAGTTCCTTATTAAATTTGTTTGCCTGCCTCTCACAAAAGCAACTTAGGGCATGAGGTCGATATAACGTAGGACGCTGACTCATTGAAAAGGGGTATCCTGCTCTGACAGCAAAAGTAGCCTCGTCGGTTCTGTCGGCATTTTCTAACAGATAAGCATACCTCTGATTACAGACAATAAATCCCGGCATTCCATACGGGGTATTTATTTGCTCCCCCACCGAGCAAATTAGGCACAAGGCCGATTTTTAATGTGAGGAGTGAAGGGGAAATGGGGACCAACTCCCCGGGGAGTAGGGGAGCTGGATAGTGACAATTGGTATGAAGGGTTGCCCCTACATTGACCAAGGTCTTATATGTGGGGTTTCCCTCACATATGGTCTTTGCTTTAACTTTGGTGTCCAGCCCCGCCCGGCATTCCATACGGGGAAAGACATCAAAATATTTTTTTACAAGGGATTCAGCACTTATCAAAACCCAAAGGCTACTAGAGGATAAGAGTTAATGAATGTAAGGTGGTAGTTTAGTATTCGTTAGTAGTGTAAGTTGAAGTTGAGTAGGATTTGTTATAATTAAGGGGACGGTTCAACTAGAACTTGTTTATATTGGACTTAAGGGCTAACATATTGTAGTCGACCGAGAAGCACTCAAGCAAAACTGCTCTACAGGAGGGCAATTCTAGTAAATAAGCTTTGTTCATGCAATCTGCATTTACGCAAGACACACAGAGTTTAGAATTAATGCAGTTGACCAAGAAACATTGGTTGGAGAGTTCTTCGATCAGATGATCCGTAAACTTGTCTTCAATACAAACCAGGAGTCGCCCATCGTATGAGTTGATGTCTCAAGGATTGTAATGTCTTGTTGTCGTAGTGGTGATGTAGCAGTCGAAGTTTCTATGTTTTCTTTATTCTTTTAGTTCTGCAAAAATGTAACAAATACAAATAAACGTCAGAAACCTAACTGATCAACGCGTTATTCTTTATTTACAGCAAAATACACATGAGTTAAGATTCACCTTGTCCGCTTACCGAAGGAGCGGGAAAACGAAGGCAACTTTCACATAGACGTCTCGCTTCTCTAGAATTTGGTTGTCGACAAAAGAAGAATATTTTTTTACCTCTATATCTTTACTTCTAACCTCGGATTTCCTGTCAATATCGCCATATCCTGTCACGTAATCCCAATTCTAATATTTTAACTCCTAATCGAATGTTTAGATTAAGGCATAGATAAAGAGTGACGGAAATTGTTGATAGTGGTTGTAGCTAGTTCAGTGTCTTTTTTTTTACAAGATGGTCACCACTTATCAAGGCCCGGAAGCCACTCAGGGATAAGGGTTATTGTGAGTACAATACGCTAGTGTGGAGATTTAATAAAGTGTCTACTTAAGGGGCGGTTCATCAGGAATTTGTTTACGTTGGATTTGAAGACATCCAGGTTGTAGTCAGGTGGGAAGCAGGCAGAGGGAACAGAGTTCCACAGGCGTGCAGTTCTAAGAAAGAAGTTTTGTTCATGGAATCTACGTTTTGATTTAGGCATAGATAAAGAGTGGGGGAAGTTTTTACAGTGGATTCAGCTAGATTGGCGAGGGGGGACCAATAGAGTGGAGCTCAAACAAGCACTTTCCATAAAAATAACGATAGTGCACAGACAGGCTCGCAATGTCTCTTCTGTGGGAAAGAGGTGGCAGGGAAGAGAAAAGGGCATCATCTTCTAGGTTTCGGAGCCGGTTTTGAATCCTGTCAATGCATGATAGGACGCGCCGAGCACATCCTGTATAGATGTGACAACATTACTTCATTTTAAGACGTACATGACTCTTATACAGATAAAGAATTGAATCGGTAGTGAGATACTTACTAGAGCTGTAGAATGATTCAACCTTTTTCCAGCGATATTTGGACTTTCCTCCCTTCTCAATATATTTCTCGTTACTAAGAATAAACTAAAGTCTTTGGGGCATATAATTAAGTAGTTGACCCTACGCAGATCTCTGAGCCTCACCGACCTTGCAGCTTCCTTGTGGAGGCGATAATAAAATAAAAATGATGTTCTACATTTTTAACTATAGCATGTAAACAACCTGCAAAAGTTTAGTGGTAAAAAAGTTGTGATAGTTTCTTTGCCCAGATCACTTACTTTTTGAATTCTTCCCCGTTTCTTCAACTAACACGCAGAAAATTTTATTTAACGCGAACAGCACCTTGCTACTCACCTCCCCGCTAATTTTGCACTTATCTGGTTTCTATCACAGTAGCCACGTCAATAGAAGTATGCTTTTTTTGCATTGGTTCTTGTGCTCCTTTTTACTGCAACCAAGATATGTTGTTACTTGGACGAAAGGAATTACTATTTCGGACCATGACTACAAGAGTACGATGTATAAATTTGAGAAGCGAGATGTCTGTCCGCATTACATTTTAATTTCAACATGTCACTGCAATCAAGGAGCAGGAAGCAGAGAGAAAATTCCAACGTCTAACAGTTTGAGGGAAGAAACTATTACAGTAGAAAGCTTTTCAGCATCTCGGGACCGCTACAATGTTACTAGTTGGGTTATTCGAGAATAATTGTGTCGAAGGGAGACAAGTGCAGCAAATTCGTCAAAGCACATTCCATTAAAGTACTTGTAAAATAGGCACAAGGTAGTGCACTAGCGTTTGATTGATTAAGAGATCAAAGATTTTAACGAGGCAGGGAAATAGATTGATCGGGCCATAATTGAGCGGGTCAGCTCTTTATTTACGCCACCCTCTCACGTTACGGTCGCTATTACTACCACGACTATACTCCTCATCTTACCATTCTCCCGATTCCCTTTATCCTGCAACTTCTCGGATCCTCAGTCCGTTTTCCGACCATCTACTACATTCAATGTTCAAACATGATTATCAGAGGTTTAGTTTGATTCCAATTTTCTCTCCCACAATATGATTTTATCAGAACACGCATAATAAATAGCTATTTACTTAGTGACGAAACGTGTCATCAGAAAAAAATGATCCATGCTTTAACCAAACAGTTTCGCCCGGTCTTGTTTTTGTTTTTTATTTGTTTTCCGTAAGTCTGATCACCGACTTTTCTTCCTTGACCTGAGCAGGTGTGGAGATGAATCAGCAAAATATCCTTCCTTAACGATAAGGTTCCGCACGCTTCGTGTACGATTTACGTTTAGCGACGTAAGCGCTAAATGATACGATCATATCAGATATCCACTTCATCCTGATCCCAGCTATATTATCTATCGATTTAGTAAAGTTAAAACAAACTAACGCTATTTATATGACAATATCCATGTATTTCAGAATATCTATCTATCTATCTATCTATCTATCTATCTATCATGGTTGCTTTCAAGTCTAACTTGAATAATGTTTTTAAGCCATTCTCTATATAATTAATACCTACCCAAATCCCACCATAACTGATCATCACAATGTTATCTAAATGTCATTAACCAGCCTCCGGACTTTCGTAATCGGAAAGATTCTATCAGGACCTGAAAGAAATGGAGACCAGGTATCAGGATCTCAGGATCGCTGGGATGCAGTCATGATAGCTGACTACTTTTTAATGTTATGTTAGCAACATATATTGATTACCTGATAGAAAACATTGATTACTGTAAACTGAATGGCAGGCATTGATAAATGTAAGTACAGATAAATTGCATGTTGCTTCACCATTGTTCAAACTTCAAGGCTTAAACTGTCGTTTCTTTGAACTCCTGCAATGCTCAGCGGCAGGAAGGTCCCACCAGATTCCAACAGTAGTCAGCTATCGCGACTGCGTTTCAGTGACTGTGATATTTGGTATCCTTTTCCTTCAGGTCCTAATGGAACCCCCCTGTTCGACAATTTTTAAACTCAGGTTCTCAAGAAACTGGTCTATATGTTAAACTAGGCAGTGCACCTTGACGCTTGCGTTGCAATCCAGGTTTCTAAAAACAGTCAGTTGACAAGTTCTGCGTAGTCTCTGGCCTTATTGTTGGCAGGAAAGTTCTTCACTAACAGAACAAATGCATTTCACATTTCCACTTTCATTCGTTTATTGAGTTTTCAACCTCTGGACCTCTGATAAGCTTCGGATCCATGGACCGTCAAAGATGCCATCTATCAACCTCTCTATCGCCAATCCCGAAAAAAAAATGACCCAAATAATTGAAACGGTATCCATCCTTGTCCAGAGCCTTCGTAAACTGTTTGATTTGCAGCGATACGAAGAGTATTGTGTCTTTGTCCACAATAATTATGTCGTTGGTGAGGTTTCTTTATTTGCGAGACACCGATTCCTCCCGCGTAGGCCAGTCCTTCTTCGTGTATGCTGAGCACCAATTTTTGGAAGACTTCGAGCTTTTATGATTTCAAATTGATCTCTTTCCAACATAATCACCGAGAACTCTTGAACCTGAAAATCTTCTTATCATTAAAATAATCATTCTTCATAAAACATGGCATTTTACCCCCCCCCCCCCCAACTTCTTTTAAAATGCTCCACACATGTATGCATGTAAACAAAAACGTAAAAACCGACATGTGGTCATAGATAAAAAAAAACTTGACCTGATTGAACAAAACCAATTTGATGTTTCGATTCAGCGCAGCAGATTCGTCGCAAAAAAAAAGACAAAAAATAAACGCAGACAACAAATTCTTTGTTAGTGAATTAATCTGATGACTAAACGATGCTGCAATAATCAAATTTAACTTTCAAAATTAAATTTTAATATACTAGAAAATATATGCCTCCTCTGGTCGCATATATTCGCTAGGCTAAGAGGATCATATAATAATGAAAGAACTACATACAATACATAGTGAAAGCAAAGTAAATTCCTTTGGACTATTAAAATAATTTCAAACGCTATTTATAATATTTACTGATTCATTTATTCTTTATTATTACTTATATGTGAATTCATATTTGGAAATACATCAATCTATAATGTCACGCAAAAGTTATAGTTATATTGTTAAGGTAATGTTTAAGACTTATTTATAAGAAATCTCAGTTGCTAGATTCTCAAACTAAAATTTTTCTGTAAATATCGTTGGGAAGTGTATGCAATATTTCGTTTTACAAGCATCCAAACGGCTTTACAAACGAGATAAAAAATATAGCGTTTGTTGCAAAATAGATTAATAATGACTATATATTGCGTCCAATATAATATAATAATAATAATAATAATAATAATAATAAATACGAAATCTGCATTAATCAAACTATTATATTTAAGCGTATTTTACGACCGGGCAATGCCGGACGTCCTGCTAGTAAAAATATAAAATGATTCTGATTTTCATAAATAAATGCTCATAAGTTCAGATGTCTATTACACGTAACCAGTGCAAATGCAAACATATTGCATTGCCATGGCTGGTTCATTATTGTCAGACTAGGATTGTATTCAGGAGAGCTGGAGAAACGTATAATACAATAGGCATTATTACAAAGTACCTTGATACAATTCTAGATAACTTCTTCAGATAAACCCGATATTTTATTAGGCGGGTTCTCTACCATTCTGACCATAACAGCATACACGTTCCGTCTGACAGATGTTCGCTACGGTATTCTCCACGCTTATCCACGGTAAACGACTTCATTTAAGTAAGGACGATTCGAAGGGATATTATTCTAGTATACAGCACCATCAACAGAAATGTAAATCTATCTTTAGAATAGTTTTTAAATGTAACGTTTTGTCGTGCTCTCTGCGGACATACCGCAGGAGATGTAAAATAGGCGACCTCATCTCAACAGAAGTAAGACAACATTCAGTGAAATAGCCTAGCAGAGGAGGTAGTAACGATGCCTACTATATTTGCGATTAAAATCGCATTGGACAAACATTTAGACGAAATATAGATGCAATATCTACTTACACGGCTTGTTGCACTTGGTTATTTTTTACCAATAGAAATGGTTGGTAATTATACTACGATCTTATTCCGAACAGCTAGAGAAAGGCACGTTACTATGCGTTATTATGTAGTCCTGTAATTAACTCATTCTCGAAAAATGTTTTAAAGGATGTGCGAGGGGCGTTCCCAAAGTAATGTCTTTTATTTTTTTTTATTCCGCCCGAATGGATCAGATGGAATTGCAAATTGCATTGTTATGATGACTGAACTTATTAATAACCTAAAAGTTTCATCTATTTTTGCAGATACTGCAGATATAAGGTCGCTCGTTTCAATGGTACTATTCTCTTCTTTTTGAGTTCCGAAAAACGGAGGCTTCGCTTTTGGACGACCCTCCTATGATAAAAGCGCCCCGCAGACGACCACGCAGAGACATCGTTCATCGCCCGCCAAAATGCATTGAGAATGGTGACGATTATGTAGAAAAAATATTCTGGAGCACAAAAGTCATTGGTTTTAATGGTAGCAATCCCGTCTTCGTAGCTCTTCAACCTTTACTTGTATATTATATCCAAATTTGTTTATTTCTGTTTCTCTTCCCCTTATTCTTTCATTTCCATCTTTCTTTTCCGTTTTTAAATTTCCACCATTCCTCGAAATTAAACTAAAAACGACCCAAAATGTTCAAGAAATAAAAAAGATGCCAAAAATTCCATTATCTTTCAAATGCGAATATCGGGACGGGAATGCTGTCGATTTCTCATCGAAATACAATAGTGCCTGATCGGTGAGCATCAGTGACGTCCAGACACGGCCATATTTTTTAGCTCGGCCGTTCGGCCGCCCATTCAAGAAAATGCTACTCAAAGGAGCAGATCTGGTTTACGCCTGGGAAAATCCTGGGTCACAACCAATATGCCACCATGGTTCTTTGAAAACAGGCGCGGGAACATTCACTAGCTTGTGTCAACCAGTATGGGAAAAAATCATGAAAATTATTCATAAAATATAAATATACATATTCATATATTCTCTAGCATATATCGCATTCCTCCATCTCTCCCCCCCACACACGTACGCGCGCACACACACACATTGATATATATATATACATTTATGTGTGTATGTGTTTGTGTGTGTATGATTTATATATGACAAATGTGAGAAATATTTCATAAGCTAAACAAAGGACATATGAATACTTATATACTAATCTATATAAATGCGCAAACATGCACAAGCTCACACACACACACACACACACACACACACACACACACACACACACACACACACACACACACACATATATATATGTAATGGTATTTTGAAGTTGCTTAAAAACAATTCATCAGAAAATCTGTGCGAAATTAATCTACGTATACTTTAAGTAAAATATTATTAGATATCAAAAATATTCTGCAATACTACAGTTAAAATTTAAAAATTCAAACTATATATATATATATATATATATATATATAGTTTGAATTTTTAAATTATATATATATATATATATATATATATATATATATATATATAAGGATAAAATACATGATATATCATAAAAGGCAATGCCAGGAAAATAAGATGTATGAAAAATTAAAAAGGAAAACAAATTAAACACAGGTAGAAATAATAAAAATGAGAGATATAGTGGTTTGATTTTCCTCAGTATTTGTAGACATTGGTTTTATTCGAACCGTCAAATGTTTCGTTCATAATAACTCGGGCTATGAAAACAGCATATTCTTTTCATTGTTCTGACTCTCGAGTATATATCCGACACAGGTAGACAATTAATCAACCGAGAACCCTATCACATATCACATAAAAACATAAATTATCAATGTATATATACATTGGAATCAAAACAAGAAAATAATTTGCTGTTGTCACAGCCCTAGTAATGATTTCTGTTTGTCCTTAATTCGTTTTTGTCTTTGTTTTCTTCATATATATATATATATATATATATATATATATATATATATATATATATATATATATATATATATACTGACGAGGCTGTTAGGTCGTAAACACGGTCCAACATCCGAAACATATGTAACCAAACAGATAAAACGGTAATAAAGAAATAAAACACACACACACACACACACACACACACACACACACATATATATATATATATATATATATATATATATATATATAAATAGTCGTGGTCAAAATCATAAGGCCACTTAAGAAAGTAAGCGTTTACGCATATTATCGAATTTTTAATCAAAGAAATGGTTGTAACCATTGCCAAAATTGGAAAATATGATGGAAAAAAATGAAATCTGCTTCATTCGAAACCTTAACCCTGATCTAATAATTATTTATTACATAGTACCAATATTAACATTTCTGCGCAATATATATATATATATATATATATTTAATTATTATAGTAAAAAATAATTATATATATATATATATATATATATATATTTGTTTATTTCTCTCTCTCTATATACATATATATATATACATACATATATATATATATACATATATATACATATATATATATACATACATATATATATATATATATATATATATATATATATATATATATATATATATATATATATAAGATTTTACGACGACCACAAAAATATATTACAAAATGAAAAAAACATTAGCGAACCAGTAATATGAGTTCAAGGAAAGAGGAGTAGTAGAGTTAAAAATAGTACGACTACCCGACAGGCTTTTTTGTACAGTCATTCAACATTGTCGTCGTTCGGTATCTTATTTTTCTACACCTTATGAGATGACTCACTAATTTTTATATTTAAGGTTCAAATGAACAGCTAAAGCAAGAATTGAAATGCACCCTACCAAAGCCTGATTATTACAGCTGCTGAATTTCAAAAATCTAATCTGGATGTGAGGACACTTTAGAAGAACAATATGCAATAAAATGATGTCATAAACTTGAAAAAATAGAGAAACTTATGGAATGTTTAAGAATGCTTTTGGACCATTTTGCATGAATTGATCATCAGATTTTGAGTGGCATAAGAGATTCAAGGAAAGCAGGGCTTCCCTGAGAGATGATGAGAGTGCGCGAGGAGTAAGGAAGTCACAAGATAAGAGTTGATTGACCAAATAACGAATTTCATGGATCATGATCGTCGTGTGTCTATAGAGACAATAATGCACAGTTTGATATCAGTGTGGGGGCCGGACACACAATTATTCATGAGGAACTGAAGGTGCGGAAAATTTGTGCGAAGTTTGTCCCAAGAGTGATCAGAGAAGATCAGAAAGGAAGTCTCTGTCATGACAGCAGGGAAATGGTCGAACTGATCTATTCAGATTCCACAGTTTGCCCTGGTGACCTGTGATGAAAGCTGGATCTACCACTATGACCCAGAGACAAAGAGCCAGACAAAAGAAGGGCAGACAGCAAATCCAACCAAAAACTTATAATGATCCACTTTTTTACAGCACAGGCATGATCTACATGCACTGGGTGTCCAACCAGTAATAATATAGTGACATTTTAAAGAAGTTCAGGGAGAGATTCCGTCGGAAAAGGCCAGCACTCTTCTAATTAGGTCAGTGACATTTTCGCCAGGACAATGTACCAGCCCACAACCATATCCTTATCACAGACTATTTGACCAAGATGGGCATCAAGACAGTTCCTATCCCTCCCTTTAGTTCAGATCTTGGTTCCTATGACTTTTGCTTATTCCCTAAGTCCAAGGAAACCTTGTCGTTATGAGACAATTGAGGAGATGAAAGGGACTACGACGAGGGTCCTTGATATCGTGATATCGCAAATGTATGTATACACAAATTATCTTAAGTTGAAAAACTTACATCAAATTTGTTGCGAAGATCGCCGGAAAAATTGTTGCGTCATTTTCTCACTCCAGAATATATCCAACTCTCGGCTTTATCTTCTACCTATATAAGGCCCAGATACGTTCTAAAATGGAGCACTGTTGCCAGATACGAGCAGGAGCTGCTCGAAGCAACCTATCTTGCCTTGAAAAAGTTCAAAATCGGCTTCGAAACGTTCTAGGTGATGTTTTTTTCTTCTTTGCAACCTCTTTCCCACAGAAGAGACGTTGCGAATTTGTCTTTGCTCTATCATTATTTTTGTGGCAATAGTTTCAATCTATGGCCCCCTTTTGCCAACATTTCACAGAAACACTATTCTAGTTACAACGATCATCAACATTTCCCCGTCTACTCTTAGTAACTAAAAACACACACTAATTCTTATCCCCGAATGGCCTTGAGGCTTTGATAAATGGTGATTCTTATGGAAAACTAACAAAAAAAAAACATTACCTTAGGATAATAACTCACACGAATAAATAATAAAAACAACGAAAGCAAAAATGATAATCATAATTATAATAACAATAAAGAAATAAACAAATACACACGTATGAGCTAAAGTGTAAGTGAAAAACATCCAGATAAAAAGTAGGTTATTTCCCAATCCGAAGAAAAGTCAAACTCGATCCGTGGCCAAACAGGATAAAGAAACAGGTGAATTAGAGGTCTTTGTCAAAATGCGCACGATAAATGGGTGTGTGAATAGCAAAGAATCTGATTAGTTGACTAGCAAACACAGTTTCACGTAAATATATAAAAAACACGTAACAACATCGACTCATGACGAATCCTCGCGAATATGAAAGGCTGAAAATTCTATATAATTGCTATTCATATTTTTCAAAACTTACTACTTAAGTCTATGACGTAATACTGTCGAAGTTTATATTGAAAATAGATACATAACATTTCATGTAGATATATATATATATATATATATATAAAATAATAATAATAATAATAATAATAATAATAATAATAATAAAATTAATGTATATATACATATATATTAATATCATAATATTATTACGCTTATCGCTCCGTCCTCATGATGTTGTGCATCCCTAAAAAAGGAAAGTTCCAAATAAATCTTATCAAAAAAAAAAAAAAATTGGTGTCGCTGTTGAGGCAAAGCTAATAAAAATGATTTGTCTTTCTTGGCCTTTTGGCTAAGATCAAAGTGTAGTATCTGATTCAGGTGCTACATTTCAATTTCTTCTCTCTCAGTGGAAGAGAAATCCTTTACGACTACGACCCTGGTGTCTAAATCTGTCCCGTGGGGAGGCATTGAATACGTACTATGTTTAATGTAACAAAGTTTTAATATTAAAAAAGTAACTGGAAAAAGTTATTTCTGATTTAATTAAAAAATGCCCTGGAAGTGTTACTCCTGATTAATTATAAAATGCTCTGGAAAATGTCCGTTCTGATTATTTTTTTGTTTACTTGTGTGGGGAACAAGGGTGGAATTGGACATGAGATCGGTTAAAAATTTAGAGGGAAACAAGCTCCCCAAAAGGAGCTCTCTGGTCAATAACAAAAATAAGAATTGTATCAGTAATGAAGGATTTCCCCTCCATTAACCAAGACCAAAAAATGGCGGATTTAAGCCACTGGAATGCTGAAACTGATAGTACACTCAGACATTCATGTTGAAGCAATGGTCACCTAATCTCTGACCGTGTTAATGTTATTATGTATTACTTTCGAAAAGCTGCTGAAACAGTTTATGATTTAAACATTACTTTATTTCAAGTATATTTTAAGCAGTGGATTACGGGATATGAAGTCAGTCCCGGAAATTACTCAAACCGTTTACGATTTAAACATTACTTTATTTCATGTATAATTTTTACCAGTGGGGTGGGGGATATTAAATCAGTCCCGAAAATGGGTGAAACCGTTTACGCATTACACATGGCGGGAAATATGGATTCGGTTCCGGAAATGGCTCCAACCATTTACTTTATTTAATGTATATTTTTAACAGTAGGATGGGAGATAAGAAGTCGGTCCCGAAAATGATTGAAACAGTTTACGATTTATACATTACTTTATTTCATGTATATTTTCAACAGTGGGGTGGGGATTATAAGTCAGTTCCAGAAATAGCTGAAACAGTTTACTATTTAGACATTACATTATTTCATGTATATTTTTAGCAGTGGGTTAGGGATATAAAGTCGGTCCCGAAAATGGCTGAAACAGTTTACTATTTAGACATTACATTATTTAATGTATATTTTCAACAGTGGGGTGGCGGACATGAAGTCAGTCCAGGGATTG
The DNA here is from genome assembly GCF_053919585.1 of Euprymna scolopes. NCBI lineage: Eukaryota > Metazoa > Mollusca > Cephalopoda > Sepiida > Sepiolidae > Euprymna > Euprymna scolopes. Next base: position 115,115,860 of record NC_136482.1, on the reverse strand, counting down.
AATGAGATGTGCAAATATATACTATCAGAAAGCGTCGCCCAGTATTGAATGAGATAGGTGGAAAACATATAGTAGCAAAATACCCAGCTTCACCTGGGATCGAATAAGATAGGTGAACGATATATATTAGCAGAATATGCGGCGTTACCCGGGATTGGATAAGATAGGTGAAACATATATACTATGAGAATACCCAGAATTTATTTATTTGTTTGTAATGAAATAATCAGCCCAGGCAATATATCGAAGTTATTATTTAAGTAAGGGGGAGCGACATAGTAGGTTAAAGTTATGAAAATTATTGTCGAAATTAGTAACATATCCAAGAATTATGAAAAATATGAGTTACTTGATTTGTGTGTTTGTAATGATATAATAAGCCCAGACTATATCAAATATATTATATAAGTAGGAGCGAGAGGCATAATGTGGATTTTTAATTATAAAACTTATTGTGGAAATTAGTAACATATCCAGGATTATGAACAACGATTAAATGTGAGTTAATCGATTGTGTGTTTATAATAAAATAATCAGCCCAGGAAATATATCAAAGTAATTATGTTAGTAAGAGAGGGCGATAAGGATGGTTTAAATTATGAAAAATAATTGTCAAAATTAGTAACATATCCAAGAATTATGAAAAATGATAATATGTTATTAAATGCATTAGTGTGTTTGCAATAAAATAATCAGACCAGACAATATATCAAAGTTATTATTTTAGTAAGTGGGGCGATGATGTGGGTTAAAATGATGAAAAATGATTGTCGACATACGTAACATATCCAAGATTTATGAAAAATGACGAAATGTGAGTTAATTGATTAGTGTGTTTGAAATGAAATAATCATCCCAGATAATATATCAAAGTTATTATGTTTATAGTGGGTGGTTGATAATGTGGGTTAAAAATATTAAAAATAATTCTCGAAATGTGTAACATATCAAAGAATTAAGAAAAATGATGAAGTGTGAGTTAATTGATAGTTATTTTTTTATGAAATAATCAGCCCAGAAAATATATCAAAGTAATTTTTTAATAAGAGAGGGTGACAAGGATGGTTTAAATTATAAAGAATTATTGTCGAAATTAGTAGCATATCCAAGAATTACGAAAAATGACGAAATGTGATTTAATTGATTGGTGTGTTTATAATAAAATAATCAGCCTAGACAATATATCAAAGTTATTATATAAGTAAAGGGAAGAAGATAAGGAGGGCTTAAATTATGAAAAATTACTGTCGAAATTAGTAACATATCCAAGAATTACGAAAAAATGATGAAATATTGGTTAATTGATTGGTGTGTTTGTAAGGAAATAATCAGCCTAGACAATATATCAAAGTTATTATTTAAAAAAGAGGGAAGGGTGAAAATATGGGTATAAATTATGAAAAATGATTGTCGAAATTAGTAACATACCCAAGAATTATGAAAAATGATGAAATGGAGGTTAATTGATTAGTGTGTTTGTAATGAAATAATCAGCCCAGCAAATGTATCAAAGTTATTATTTTAGTAAGGTTGGGCGACAACATTGGTCTAAATTAAAAAAAATATTGTCGGAATTAGTAATGATGAAATGTGAGTTGATTGATGTATGTGTTTGTAATGAAATAATCAGCCTAGAAAATATATCAAAGTTATTATTTTAGTAAGGTGTGCGATATGGTGAGTTTAAATGATGAAATATTATTGTCAAAATTAGTACTATATCCAAGAATTATTAAAAATGATGAAATCTGAGTTAATTAATAGTTGTGTGTTTTATAAAATAACCAGTCGATACAATATATCAAATTTACTATTTTAGTAAAGGGAGAGGCGATAATGTGGGTTGAAATTATGCAAAATTATTGTCGAACATAGTAACATATCCAATAATTATGAAAAATGATAAAATGTGAATTAAATGACCGGTGTGTTTGTAATGAAATAATCATCCCATGAAATATATCACAGTTATTATTTTAGTAAGAGGGCAGTACAGTTTTAATAAAAGACTAGAATATGATTCTGCCTTCATTCATGCTGAATAGAACGCTCACAGCCCAGCAACATAGGAAAATACTGCTGTGGAATTATCACAGGTCCCGCTAGTATATATATATATATATATATATATATATATATATATATATATATATATATATATATATATATATATTAATATATATGTGATGGGACGATTCCAATAGTGAGGGGACGATTCCAATATTTTTCCCGATTCCGATACAATTAGCGATTCCATGCTGAATTTCCGATTACCGATTCCGATTCTTTATAAATGTCTAAATATTAAACTATAAATGTGTTATTTTGTCCCGATTTTCAAAAAAGCATATATATATATATATATATATATATATATATATATATATATATATACATATATATATATATATATATATATATATATATATATATATATATATATATATATATATATATCCTTCTATTTTCTCAAACACTTGAGAGGGGGAGGTCTAGAGATTTTAGTCCTATTGGAATTTTAATTCAATAAATATTTATTATTTTATTATTACTACAAGCAGTGGAAGATTTTATTAAGCAAAATCAAATAAAAAAATAATTTAAGGAATCGGTTTTGGCATCGGAAAATAGGCCCCAATTTTTCCGATTCCGATACCAATCCCGATACCCCGAAAAACTCAAATTTTTCTGATTCCCGATTCCGATTCCGATTAATTGTCCCAACACACACACACACACACACACACACACATATTTGTTGTCTTTGTTTTTTCAAACGATAGATTCGGTTAATAATGGCTCCGCCTTGAAGCTCGATTATATATCTATCACTATATATATATATATATATATATATATATATATATATATATATATATATATATATAAATATATATATATATATATCCTAAAAATCTGACCTTGATGGAGGGGAGATACAAACTTGCTATTATGATTTCAAATGATCTGAAATAACAGCTAGAGGAAACTTGATTCCAAATTTCCATTATATTATTTTAAATGTCTTCATATTCATTTTTTGTCATTTATATCAGATACATATCGATGATTAATATTTCTCATATGTTATATCTCCACTCTTTGGTTTTCCTACATAAAGTAAATTTCACAGTGTATAAGGATTATTTTATACTGGAGATATTAATCATCGTAATTAATTTCGAATAAAGGGGATATGTAACATATAGGAAATACTTATCATTGATATCTATCTGATATAAACATAAACCGAATAATACAGAGAAATCATATTAGCAAGTGTAGTCTTCTCTCCATCAAAGCCAGAGTTTTTGGGGTAAATATAAGATATTTTGTAATTTATATACAAAACTAGGAAAACAAATGATCACGATTGAAACATTTCATAATTCTGACAAAAAAAAACGAGAAAAAAAATGGGCGTATCCCTTAATGTGCAACATAAATGCAAAATTTCAAACTTAACATGAATTAAGCTAAAGGCTTAAAAAAAATTGTCTGTAAAAATCTAATGATTTGTTGCTTATTTTTAAAGGGTTAAAAAAATGCTAAAAATAGGTTCTGGATAATGGATAACCCCCTTATTCTTCGACCGAAAAGACAAATTTCACATAAAGCACTGCACAATGTAGGCCATTACTTCTTCAACGAGCTTTCATTTGTTAAATTCTGATCAATAGTCACTGAGATTTAGAAATTATAAAATTGCCAAAAACTGTAGTATATCTTCTATGAGACGAAATACATGAACATTAGCAGGCTTTTTGATAATTATAATACTGTTCTATAGTTAATTTTATGACAATTAATAAAAAAGAGCCTATATTTTCTAATCAATAAAATATGTCCAAATTTTCCTGTATTTGTATATATTGTGTCCTGTTAGACCAACTTCAGTTTTACTGCTTTGGGATGATTTTTGCTTTTGGAGTTTTGGCTTGGTTGTCTCCCTTATGTCATTGCCAGGCCACACACGGCCACACACGCACACACACACACACACACACACACACACACACACACACACACACACACACACACACACACACACACACACACATATATATATATATATATATACACACACACTAGCTGGACGCCAGGCGTTGACCGGTTGTATAGCATGCTTAAATATGGTAATTTAGTTTATGCAGATTGCGTATGTATTATTATAGAATACATCCACTATTGAATATTATATATTACGAGGAATAATTTGCCCGGTGCACTAATTCGCAAAAAAAAAAAGAAGAAAAAATAATGAAAATGTCGTTCATCAAACTCCGTCTGTGTTTATTTACAACATCACATTAGCTGATAATTGAGCTTGATGGTCTTAAGAATACTGTGTCTTTTCTTATAGATAAATATAGAATTCTTACAAGCGAATATTTTACGTTACGTTGGCCAAGGTTACACCGGTGTAACGTAAAATATTTCACTGTAAAAATACTTTCTTTTATAAATAAGAGAAACAAGACTATTTTAAAGATCGGATTTGTTCGATTTTCGATTTTTATCGAAACAATTTCTGTACAAAACCTATCTAAGTACACTGCCAGAAATATTAATTACCTCTGAGTAAAATTTGCAAAAGATAGGCTCAGACGTTTCGGTTTACCCATGAGAGGTGCGGAACTCTCTCTCTCACACACACACACACACACACACACACACGCGTGCGCACACATATATATACATATATACATATATATATACACACATACACACCCATATATATATATATATATATATATATATATATATAAGGATAAAATACACGATATAACATAAAAAAAATCCGTTTTTCTTTTTTTTTCTTTTATGCAATTTCTTTTCTATTTATGGTCTTTGTCGCACAAAAAAAAGTTACATACGTTCTCCCACAGCCGACTCTTTCACTTTTTTTCTATGTTAGTTGTTACTGGATAAATTTTAAATCTTCACTATTTTTGAAGGTGTTCGCTGATCCGAAAGAAATGTTTCGTGTTTGCTGATAATTTCATCATGTATTCAATTTGTTTTCCGACTAGCATTTTTTCAGTTTGATTTCCAATAATGTAGTTTCAAATACGTTTTCGTTATAATAACTTTGCTTTGGTAATTGTCTGTATTTTTGAGATGAGTTGTTTTCATTGATTGAGATTGTCGGACTTACTACCTTATCTTGGTTGTTATTGTCGCAACGTTTCGGCCGTTTTGCCCTCCGGCCTTCGTCAGGTGAACGGTTTGTTAGGAGTCTCGAACCCAACCCTTTATTATTATTACGGGGGTACCGTGTTCGGACTCCAACTAGGCTTTGGGACATAGTTGCTGATTCTCTGTTTTTCAATGTTACAGGATTGAACTCAGCACCTTTGGGTAACTGTAAACTTTGATACAACGTCTAGGACCACTCGGCCATATGTCACTAGGACAATTCTTAGTTGGTTTTTGTTAATGTTAAACCTATGTTGTTATTCAAGGTTTTCTCTCTCTATCAGAGGTGTCCAAATTGCATTCAGCTCTATGCTTGGTTTGCTCAGTAGGTTGTTATGTCCGAGCATGTGAGCTGTTTCTTTAAGTTTTCTCACGTTCCAGTGGGTCTCTCTGTTTATTATTTTTACTTCATCCCATAGGGGGCGATGATCCCCCCTCTCCATCCAGACATGGTTGGCTATACCCGATTTTTGCCGTCTCCCCTTTAGTTACCGCTTTTCGGTGTTCTTCCACCCTTACTTTAAGGGGGCGGCATGTTTCACCCTTGTAAACCTTTCTGCAACTGCATGGGATGGAGTATATGCAGTTTTTGGTCATGTTCTCATCCATGCGGGGCTTCACTCGTACCAGGTGTCGTCTGAGTGTTGACTCGCTTTTGAATACCGTCCTGATGTTGTAGGGGGCACATATTCTCTGAATCTTTTCGGAGATGCCTCGTATGTATGGTAGGCAGACCGTTGGAGGTTTTTGGGTTTCATTCTCCTCTCTTATACTATTAACACGTCTGGTGGATAGTATGCTATCGGGGTAGTTGTTACGACGGAGGGTATTCTTCAACCTGACCATTTCTTGGTGGTATGTAATGGTGTCGCTACTTATTGTCTCTGCTCGATGTTGTAAGCAGCGTGCGATTCCATGTTTGATACTGTATGGGTGATGGGAGTTGAAGTTTAGGTATTGTCCGGTGAAGGTAGGCTTGCGATATACGGATGTCTTAAACCCATGCTCTGTGCGTGATATGAGTATATCAAGGAAGGCCAGTTGGTTATCTTTTTCTTTCTCCATTGTGAACTGTATCGATGGTCTTATTGAGTTCACATGATCTAGGAGAGCCTGGATGTCTTCCTGATGGGGCCAGAGTATGAAGGTGTCATCAACGTATCTTAGCCACATGGTGGGCTTTAAGGGAGCTGAACGTAAGGCCATGTCTTCGAAGTATTCCATGTATATGTTCGCCATCACTGGTGATAATGGCGAGCCCATAGCTAGTCCCTCCTCTTGTCGATATAGGTCAGTACCCATTCTGAAGTAGGTTGTTTCTATGCAGAATGTCAACATTTCCATTAAGTTTGGCAATGGTACACATGTGCGCTCTTCTATGGAGAGGTCCGCAGCTAGTTTGTCTTGAATTACTGCTAGTGCCTCACTAGTTGGGACTTTAGTGAACAGGCTAACCACATCTAGGCTTACCATTTGGTTTGTACTGATGGGTGCTCCCTTGATCAGTTCCGTGAAGTGGGCAGAATTCTTTACATGTGTTGCTGACTTGCCTGCTAATGGGTTTATTATATCCACAAGGTACCTGCTCAGTGGGTGGCATGCTGAGCCTCGGCAGCTCACTATGGGTCTGAGTGGAATACCGTCTTTGTGTATCTTGGGAAGACCGTACATATGTGGTAGCTTACTGTAATGCTGGACCAGCGCACATGTGTACCATTGCCAAACTTAATGGAAATGTTGACATTCTGCATAGAAACAACCTACTTCAGAATGGGTACTGACCTATATCGACAAGAGGAGGGACTAGCTATGGGCTCGCCATTATCACCAGTGATGGCGAACATATACATGGAATACTTCGAAGACATGGCCTTACGTTCAGCTCCCTTAAAGCCCACCATGTGGCTAAGATACGTTGATGACACCTTCATACTCTGGCCCCATCAGGAAGACATCCAGGCTCTCCTAGATCATGTGAACTCAATAAGACCATCGATACAGTTCACAATGGAGAAAGAAAAAGATAACCAACTGGCCTTTCTTGATATACTCATATCACGCACAGAGCATGGGTTTAAGACATCCGTATATCGCAAGCCTACCTTCACCGGACAATACCTAAACTTCAACTCCCATCACCCATACAGTATCAAACATGGAATCGCACGCTGCTTACAACATCGAGCAGAGACAATAAGTAGCGACACCATTACATACCACCAAGAAATGGTCAGGTTGAAGAATACCCTCCGTCGTAACAACTACCCCGATAGCATACTATCCACCAGACGTGTTAATAGTATAAGAGAGGAGAATGAAACCCAAAAACCTCCAACGGTCTGCCTACCATACATACGAGGCATCTCCGAAAAGATTCAGAGAATATGTGCCCCCTACAACATCAGGACGGTATTCAAAAGCGAGTCAACACTCAGACGACACCTGGTACGAGTGAAGCCCCGCATGGATGAGAACATGACCAAAAACTGCATATACTCCATCCCATGCAGTTGCAGAAAGGTTTACAAGGGTGAAACATGCCGCCCCCTTAAAGTAAGGGTGGAAGAACACCGAAAAGCGGTAACTAAAGGGGAGACGGCAAAAATCGGGTATAGCCAACCATGTCTGGATGGAGAGGGGGGATCATCGCCCCCTATGGGATGAAGTAAAAATAATAAACAGAGAGACCCACTGGAAAGTGAGAAAACTTAAAGAAACAGCTCACATGCTCGGACATAACAACCTACTGAGCAAACCAAGCATAGAGCTGAATGCAATTTGGACACCTCTGATAGAGAGAGAAAACCTTGAATAACAACATAGGTTTAACATTAACAAAGTCCAACTAAGAATTGTCCTAGTGACATATGGCCGAGTGGTCCTAGACGTTGTATCAAAGTTTACAGTTACCCAAAGGTGCTGAGTTCAATCCTGAACGAAGGCAGTGAAAAAGTAACATTGAAAAACAGAGAATCAGCAACTATGTCCCAAAGCCTAGCTGGAGTCCGAACACGGTACCCCCGTAATAATAATAAAGGGTTGGGTTCGAGACTCCTAACAAACCGTTCACCTGACGAAGGCGGAGGGCAAAACGGCCGAAACGTTGTGACAATAACTTTGCTTTATATATAATGTTAAAAAGCGTAATGTTTAAATTACAATCGTTTTAAAACAATTATGCGTTCTTTTCAGAACGTTAAGTACAAGATGGAGAATAATGCAAATTCGTACAATTTTCTTATATCAATTCAAGCTAGGACAAAAAAGCTGCTGAAACAGTTCGCGATATCAACAAAGCGTTTGGCCCAGGAACCACTACGGAACGCACAACATAATGGTGGTTTAAGAACTTTCGTGGTGGCGAGGTTTGGTAGTGGTCGGCCATCGGATGTTGACAATGATCAGTTAAAAGCCTTACTCGAAGCCAATCCACGCGCAACCGTTCAAGAACTTACTTCCGAATTAGAAGTAAGGTATACGACGATTTCCAACTACTTGAGAGAGATTGGAAAGACAAAATACTTGATAAATGGAAGCCTCACAAATTGCATGTCAACCAAAAGAAACGCCGTTATGGAGTGTCATCTTCCCTTATTTTACGCAATAGGAACGACTCGTTTCTAAACCGGGTTGTGACTTGCGATGGAAAGTAGGTTCTCTCAGCTCAGTGGTTAGACGCTGACGAAGCTAAACGACACTTCCCTAAGCCAGAGTTACATCAAAAGAAGGCCATGTTGACTGTTTGGTTGTCTCCGACCGGTCTCGTCCATTACAGTTTTTAAATGCAAGCGAAACCATTACGGCGAGGAAGTGCTGTCAACAAATGAATGAAATGCATCAGAAACTTCGACAACAACACCCAGCATTAATCAATAGAAAAGCCCCAATTCTTGACCGCACGTTACTAAACCGACCTTGCAAAAGTTGAATGAATTAGACTACGAACATCTGTCTCATCCTCCATAGTTTCTAGACCTCTCACCTTCCGACTAATACTTTCTAAAGTTACTCGTTGGGACACTGAATGTTTTGGTTTTACTTCTAGCTGATGACACTCAAGTCCTTTTTTTTAAATCTTTGAAATCACTATTATATATTAGTTACAATAAACTATTAAATAGATAATTAACTCTGTAATACTAGATACGAAATATGAATGAATTTAAACGTATTTTTCGACCTTATATAATATAGAAGTAAAGCGATCCCTTACTTTCCTTTTTATACTTAATTTACGTGCTTAGCGTGTTTATGGAAACACCGTGTAAATTAATAGGTAAGAGAGAGCCATTCTAAGCTTAAAAGAAATATTTTTGATAGCTAATTTACATATTTGTGTTGCGGTGTCTACAAACGCACTGTGTAAATTAGCCGAAAAATAAGTTACTGTTCCTATAATTGTTTACCGAGACATTAAAACACATTAGAGAGTGGTTGAATCAACATAGACCGGGAGGCTTGAGAGAAGTATTTTTTTTTTAACATAGGCATCACCACTTATCAAGGCTCAGAGGCCACTCGAGGATAAAGGTTAAAGAGTGGACAGTAGAAATTGGACAATATAGTAATCGTTAATAATGAAAATTCGGTAAATTTGTTAACTTATATGGATCGGTTCATCAAAAACTTGTTTATGTTAGACTTGAAGACAACCATATTGTGGTCAGCTGGATAATAAAGACGGAAATGAGTTAATTGTTCAATCAATTATGAATTATGGCTAATTAGAATAATTAAACATACTGTACTTTTTGGTCTTTAGAGTCTTTTGATGTAAGGCTTCATAATTTTTTTTTTACTTTTGTCCTTACTTCATAGTTGTTTTTTTCAGCACGTTGCGGCCAACTAAAAAATAAAGAACAAAAATACAATGCCATTCTGTACGGACGCGACAATGGAAGACCAGATAAACACACAAAATTAAATTCATAAGGCCATAAAATTCAACCTTGATTGCCTTTCGGGGCTCGTGACGCAGTGGATAGAAGCGTTGCCTCTCTACGGTTCCAGGAGAACTATCTAAAGATAGCGATTTCAGTTCCACCCACTATAGCCAGAAGATTTGTTGGCCCAAAACGTGATGAGGCAATCACTATGGGAGACAGTAATTATTGGAGATACAGTTACAAGATTCAGCATTCCTATCCGATCGTGGTTAATCACTTGAATAGGCCAGGTAATTAAGAGGCAGAAACAGGTAGAACAACAACTATGAAGATGAGCACAAAAAATGAATGCACAGATTATACAAGCTATTTCAAAACTTAATCCCAGAACTTACCTTTTTAAATTTATTTGGTGCCATTATTAAAGCCTAAGTGAATCTAGCGTTCATTAATGCATATTTTGTATAATAATAAAGATTTTGGTGCACAGTTCAATTGCGGCGTAGGTCCTATCGAGGTAAACTCGATTTTCTGAAGTTCCCTTCACTTAGTTCAGTTAGTTTGGCGTCACTTTTTAAAATGGATATTGCTTTTTCAACACACGCTAAATGTGACACTACCGACGTCCTCAGAAGTGCTAGGAAGTAAAAAAAGAAGACAAAATAAGTTTATCGGGAGAACAATGAATAGGAAGTTGTTTACTATGATACACGAAGGCAGCTGAATAGGAATGTTAATTAAGGTGCAGCAGATAAAATACCAGACTAAATGTGGATATATTTAGATTAAGTTTTCGGGCAGTTTGAATTTTGCTACAGTTTACAACAGTTAGTCTTGGGTTTGCGAGCATTAAAGATAGTTTTGAGTTTGACACAGTGGAAAGCGGGCCATGGCTGATTGAATATAATAAATTTGTGTCTAGTTTTACATTAACTACTATATTTATAATTTCTAGTTAATCCCTAACTGTTCATATAACGGATATTATAATACTTTGTTCGCTTCATCTAATTATACCAAACACCAATACAATATTTTAACCAGATCGGACCCATAGTTTCTGAGAGAACTTTTAGAGCAAATCTGGTAGTAACCGATATTCATCCCCAACTGTGCATCGAACGGATAACATAATGCTAAGTTTGCTGCACTTCATCACAACAACAGTCCATACATTCAGCTGGATCGATTCAGTAGTTTTCGAGAAAAATTGGAACGGACAGACAGACAAGCAGACAGACAGTCAGACTAAGAGCAATATAATATAGATATGTGTGTATATGTGCGTGTTACTTGGCACGATGGAGAGCAGGCCTACTACTTAGCTACTCAACGACTTACGTATTCCTAGCTTGTTTATCTATCTATCTATCTATCTATCTATCTATCTATCTATCTATCTATCTAGCTATATAAAATCTATCAAAATTTTGATGATATTTATTTGCGAAACTTAGCTATGTATCTGTCTAACATATGCCGTTCTTTAAGTTAACATGCAAAGCATAATATCCGAACGGAAATCACACAGATAGGATGCTCTTCTTTAACGCCCTCCCCCAGTACTCCATGAGATGTGCAACTTCTACCTTTTTTCCGACCCGTATTTTCACCTCCCCATTCAATGGTTGACAAGAGGCACGAGGTTGCAGGTAGACTAGACAAATTAAACCAAGCATCTGCGTCTCCTCACCGACGATGAAGTCAAAATAAAGCACGCACGTGTGCACACAAGAAGAGACAAATATATAAACAGATTTAATTGAAAAAAAAAATTAAAAAAATAATGCCTCATACATATTACTTGAAAAATTACGTTCAATCAAATCTATTACTAATGGAGATTTCGTGTTTGTCTAAAATTAAGACTATACGATTACTTCCGAGGAGTTTAGAAACCGGAAGTCAATTAGTTGGGCGAATGCGCCATTTTTAATAGTTTTCTTATGCTCAAATCAGACGAGGGGTCGTAGTGTAATATCTGTCCTTTTATTTTACAGGGTGTTATATGTGTTCTGCTCTCATCATACACACTTTTTGAGGAACAGTGTAATCTATATATTAATACGATAGCGTATATGTTATTATCTGTGTTACGCTTACACCCGAGTCGTTTAATTGTTATGGACTTTCATTTCTTGTAATAAATAATTTTACTAAAAATTCTTCATCAGTTTTGGTTTCGGTTTCAATTATAGTTGATGGCACTCAAGTTATATATATATATATATATATATATATATATATATATATATATATATATATATATATAACTTGAGTGCCATCAACTATAATTATAGTTTCAATTATAGTTGATGGCACTCAAGTTATATATATATATATATATATATATATATATATATATGTATATATATAACTTGAGTGCCATCAACTATAATTGAAACCGAAACCAAAACTGATGAAAAATTTTTAGTAATATATATATATATATATATATATATATATATATATATATATATATATATATATATATATATATAGTAATTTATAAAATATATATGGCGATTAAGCTACACTGAATATTCGGCCTTTCATCCACTCTAGGATTCCTCAGGCTTATGCGCATAAAACTGAGGAATCCTAGAGAGGATGAAACGCCGAATATTCAGTGTAGCTTAATCGCCATATATATTTTTAAAATTACTAACTAGCTCTACGTATGTATTGAGCACTTTTGGAGTAAATACTTAAAGTTTACGCATAAATCTATACTTTCGTATATTAATTTTATGTGAGTAAATGAAGTAGTTATTTATATATATATATATATATATATATATATATATATATATATATATATATATATTCATAAGTTTTTGTTTCGCTTTCAATTAAAGTTGATGCACCTATGTCATATGGATGTATATTTCTTTGGGAATAGGAACTTTATAATATATAAAAATCGATAGAACATTAACTCTATAATAATATATACGAAATCTTCAAGAATTAAAATATCATATTTAAGCGTACTTTATGACCCGGGCGTCCCAGCTTGCTTAGATAAATACTTTTGCAGTTTTAACAAAAAAGCTACAATAATATCAGAACTTCTCTATTTACTCTGAAATCTAAAAAATGCCAGCATCAATATATTGCACATGAATGAGTTCGCAGTAGAGTTTCCACAGGTCGCGCTAGTATGCTATGGTTAGGATACCATACATCCAGGCATTACCTCCCGTTTGAGGCGGCGGGTTTAGTGTAGTGTCTTCACTGTTGTCATGAAATCATCATCCGAGGAATTATTCTTCATTTGGGGAAAAGTAGTATAGTATTTGTTCTCTTGTCATAACACCATTCTCCAAGGCGTAGCACTATGGGATAGTATACGCCAACAAGAAATTGTGACAAACTGTTCAATATCAAACGCAACCCTTACAAAAAATATGCAATCAGAAAAGAGTATATTATTTCTAGTTTGTATAGTGTAAGTTAAAAATCTTACATTTTCTGAAACCGAAATTATACTATAATTTAAATTAATACGAAAAAACGTTTTTTGCGTAATGTTTCGCTATCTCTGGATAAACCAAACTGCGCAGTGACATAACCATTCTCGTGGCAGTTTTTTGAGCCTTAGTACTGGATCATGAAAGTAGGGGTTTTGTTGATGACACAATCGTTAGGGAACTGCGGTTCAGGACCAAACGAATCCTTTCTATCTTGCTTGATTTTTCAACAAAGCCCCCATTTCCTATATCGATTGCGTTCATTATAACCGAGGAACTTCGTTTTTCCTCTGTATAATGACCCTCCTGAATATCAGAGCATTACAAAATATAGATCATACTTGCATTAGATATGACATGCAGCTGACTTGGAATTTTGTTATATAATTAGATCTGAATAGTGTTATATATTGGCACTTTACGTCAGTAAGTAGAGATTATGTTAACTAGTGTGGATTTCGACGAGGGTTACATAAGTACATGTCAGATTAACCTAGCGACAAATGAAAATATATCAGCTGAAGATAGCTTAACTGAGTAACTGTTAAAAGTTTAGCACCCCAAAATGCTCTAAAACGTCACGTATTGAATGATATTAGATAGAAATTACGTCACAGTTTTTAGGCACAGATTAGTTTTTAGGCAGTCGGACTCGAGAAACGAGAGATACGACATATTTCTGAAAATGTAGAGAAAAAAACTAAACGAATGTTACTTAGATAGTGCTGTCTGTGTCTTACAACCCACAAGTAAAAAAACAAGAAGTTAGAAGTAATCAGAATTAGATTGGTCTCTCCTACACTGAACAACCATTTGCTAAAAAAAAAAGCCCTTTGAATGCCAACAAGTCGCCATTGTGTTCTATGCATGAATAGATTCGTCCTGAGTTAATCAGAGAAGCGCAGCAACGATGGCGGCCACACACATTAAAAAAAAAAACGACGATAAAAAAGAAGACCAGCGACCGTGCACGTATGTAAAACGATTTTACTTTGCTGATTGTTCCTTGATCGCCCATCGAAAAATCTCCATATGTGCACCAGTACACGTTTATGTTTATTGGAAAAGATATGCCCAAACAACTTGTTAGTTTATGAAAATGTTACACTACTACTACTACTACTACTACTACTACTACTACTACTACTACTACTACTACAGTCGCTGGTGCTACTTGATAATATTACATTAACATTCTCGCTAGTTATATGTGATACAAGGGTTAGTGACTGCGAAATTGATACTATCAAGTCATAGGTATTCAGTTATGGAGATTTCAAGTCCAACCAGATTTTTTGTGGTCATTCATACACAAATACTGTTGGGATAGCTAAGAACACGCACTCAACCCTATCACAGCTGTCAGAAAAAGAAGTCATATGTTAACTGGAAAAATGCATTGTCATTAGGACTCTTCCGAATGAAATTCCAGAATTGTTAAGAGGAGCGTTGTTGACGTAATAGATATGGTTGCTGAATATGAAATTTGTCATGCCGCCATTAAATCGAGTCGAATCCATTTCCATAATTCACGTTTTAAGAGAACTGTAAACTTTATGAAGTGAAGGTACATCGACAGCTTTTAATTAATCTGTGTTGAATTAATTGTACATAATGATGAAAGGACGGGAAAGTCTGCAATCAAATCTAAGAACAAATATTTTTCGTCCCATATATATACTATCATCTATTATGCAATATTTTGATTGCAGAAATTCCTCTCTGAACCAAAATACCGTAGATTTCCAACAACAGATGCCACATACAAATTTATCATGTATGGACTATTAGCCACCATCTAATGTAACTTTATAACGCTATTTTAGACACATTTTGTCGTATTAATAATATCCTACATTGCATCCCAGGAGCAACATCATCATCATTGCAACCACCTTAAAAGGAAGTAGTTCATATTTTTTGCCTCTAAATAGAGATTACTCCTGGAGGTATTCTGCACTTAGGACATATATTGGATTTCATCCTTCGTAACCGGATCATAAACGCGTTGACTTAACGTAATCTTCCCCTTTTCCGTTACAAAAAATAATAAAGTCTCCCCAAAATAATTCCATTCCTTCTGATTGGATGGTCTCTGACCATTCCTATATTTCGGAATAACGGTATTAGCATGCTAAAATAACGCTATTGTACCATTCAAACATGGCGTCGCAATGATGCCTACCTTTGTCATATGAGAAAATTGTTCATTTGCTCGATTTGTACCTTTGTTTCAGTAATTAATTATACTTTTCACAAACTTATTTACGTTTTTTTAGGTAATTCATTTATATATACTTTACTTAAAACTTGCGCGATTTACTAAATTCTCTGGCTTTATATATTCTTTCGAACCCCCTTTCTCTCTCTCCCTTTGAAGACTAAAACAAAACCAAAAACAAAACATTTACTTCCTCTCTATCTCGCTCGCTCGCTCACCTAAAAATTTACGATTTTCGTAAGTAATTTTTTTACTTTTTCTAAATCAAAAACACAAACTTCTGTTGACCTCCCCCACAAATTAATGAAAAATCTAAAACCAAATAAAAACTGTACTTACATCTAACAATTTACGGTTAAAAATAAAACATTCATCTTTTCTTGAAAAAAAATTTGTTGATAAATAATTTGCCAAAAATATTTAAAAAATAAACAAAATATTTGTATTCAGTCAATATACGGACAGTTTTATTATTTTTATTTACTGTATTTATTTTTTTCTGGTTTGTTTTTTGTTTTGAAATTAGTCTGCGTGTGTTACTGAGCTCGGCTTAATCCTATGATTGCCGGTCGTGGCCGATCCATGATTGACGGGATATCACGAAAATCCGCGTGCAAATTCTACAAGTATAGCTGTTTCTATATTTTCCATATTTTAGCTTCCATACCTCAATTGACAAACCTGTACGCGTGTTTGCCAATAAGAGTCTGGTTTTAGTCACAATTACCAATTTTTTACACTGATTACCTACGCTACAGTTTTAACGTAAATTTCATTAAATATGGAATTAAATTCACTGGAGTATTTTATTTAAATTTCATTTTCGATCTGGTTCTCGAGATTGCTCCCACGTTAAGCTTTTTTTGGTGGGGGAGGGGGGAAATGTGTACATTAGGTACACTCTCGACGATTTTCTGTAGAATGACCACTTTTCGACTCCGCTGATAGAGAAAATCTCATTCAAATTTTGCGGAGACAAGTACTTATAGAGATATAAGGAACTGTATTATGCACTGTAATTCACTGACTGCCAGGTTTCTACGCATGCGCGATAAACAAACCTACTTCTTCCCTACCGACACCGCACAATTTTTTAAAAACATTTTCGGGTGGGTATGCTGACAACGATTATCACGGTTATATTCGGGGGAATTATTTTTCCATACCCCCTCAATAAAAAGGGAGTTTCAACTCCGAAAGCCGTTCTTTACATAGAGATGTTTGGGTGTCTATTCCGAACGACGTTCTTAAGATGGGAGGTTGATGGTGTCTATTCAGAAAACCGTTCTTAACATGGGGAGTTTGGGATGTCTATTCCGAACGTCGTTCTTAACATGACAATTCTCAAAGAAGTGAACTGAAAAAAAGTCGTAATTGATTTGTATTACACGTTAGAAAAAGACGACATAAAACTGGAATTTACTTTAATACTATTGGTGGAAGAGTTGAAAAGAAAAGAAAGGCTTGATCAACAAACGGAAACAGCTAGAACTGCTACCACTGAATTCGATCAATCAAAACAATTTATATACAGTGAGAATCCCTAAGTTCTAAAACTTCTGTTTTTACTTTCCATTATTATTTCAATGGACCATTTTTTCATACTTTTATTAATTGATACTGATTTACAAATTCACTTAATTGATTAAAAAAAAAAAAACAGTACCTGCATATTATTGCCCAAAACCATCACTAATCGCCAGTGAAAACAAAATTATTTCCTTTCCCCCACGCAATTGTTTTGGGACAACAGTGGCCACTAACAATAACCGTAGTTTACTTTTTTGCGAGTATTGCAGGCTTCGACCGGGCAACGCCTGTTAACGCTACTGCAAATTTTATTATGTAGCTAAACATTTTTAGATACAATTTAACAATTGTTATTATAGATACGTAATTAGTGTTTTATACTTACGCAATCATAAGTATAGTAAGTGATAATTTCTGTCAATCGCGAAATTCAAATTCAGTCACAAAGTCAGTCTTGATTTCACAGGCCACAAATAATCGACACAAGAATTGAGAGAAATTACATATCTATAAATTCAAAATCAGCGAGTATAAATAATAAACAGTCAGAGAGTATTAAACGACAATTAAATACTACATTTGCGCTTATGTTTATCAGCTTTTCTTAATTCACTAAAAGAGGATCAATTTATTTTCTGAAAGGATTTCATGACAAATATATATATATATATATATATATATATATATATATATATATATATATATATATATATAAATCTGTTTATTGTGCAAAATAATATTGGTTACATATGTGCATACATGTTTCAGTGGAGTCCCTATTCAGGAAAAACACTGTATCAGACCTAAAAAAAAATCATATTGAAACGGGTATCAAGATTACATTAGTTTTTATAAGATATTTGAGTACAATCTACATTGCGGGGGAAATTGCGGTGTATACTTTATGAATGTATGCATATATGTAACCAATAATGTTTGTATAATAAACAGACTATATACCAGCTCTATTCTACATTGAGCACGCTTTAATAATCACACAAGTTTCATTGGATTTACAGCTAGGAATATATATATATATATATATATATATATATATATATATATATATATATATATATATATATATATATATATATTAACCTGACGAATCCTATAGTGGATTAAATGCAGAATATTCAGTGGAGCTTAATCGCCATATATATCTTATAAATTACTATATATATATATATATATATATATATATATATATATATATATATATATATATATTCACTTCAATCCTCAGAGCAAAGTCATGGAGATGAAAGAGTGGAAGTCAATGTGTTTTGACGATCATCATAGATTCAATGCTACCAATTTCAATCGTTTGCAAAATGCAAGTGCAAAATGGATTTGTCTGTGATACTATCGGTGTCCACCAAGTGTTGTTCAAAGGGGGAAACAATCTGACAAAAGAAATGGGTATATCGGCTCTATAATGGATATGAAGCCAAGACCATATGTGGGGGCAACCCCACATATAAGACCTTGGTCAATGTAGGGGCAACCCGTCATACCAATTGTCACATTATCCAGCTCCCCTACTACCCGGGGAGTTGATCCCCATTTCCCCTTCACTCCTCACATTAAAAACCGGGCTTGTGCCTAATTTGCTCGGTGAGGAAGCAAATAAATACCCTTTTCTTGGCCTTACGGCCAAGATCAAAGTGTAGTATCTGACTTACTACATGCTGTACTTATGGTTGTAACTTTGTAGTATCTGTTCTTACTACATGCTGTACTTATTGTGGTATAAAGTGGGGGATCACTTTTCTGTATTAATTTAATGTAAAATGATCACACATTTTACAACCAGTCAGTCTCAAAGCCATTCAAGTCATTCTCTAGATCATTCAAGTTGTTTTTGAAGGATTCCAGTTATTTTTTAAGCATTCAAGTCATTCTTAAGTTAATGAAAGTCATTCTAAGTCATTTACTTTTTATTTATTTAAGTTATTTCAGCCCATTTTTCGGTCATTTTAGTTTATCTTTAAGAATTTCATGTCAATCCTACATTCACGCATTCATTCATTACACGAGAGCACGCGACTAATGGCTATCGGCCTTGTTTTTTTTTAAGTAAAGCGATATTTTCTAACGGTTAAAGGAATCTGATAATGTAGCGCGTCGATTATTATTATTATTGAATCGAGCATTAAAACTAAAATAAATAAAGCGAGGGAAAATTCCCATCTATTTGTACGCTATGAGTTGCGGCGAAAGATGATCGAACAGGGACAATGTAGAGACAAGCATGACAAAAGAAATACCAGACAAGAACACATTTGCAGTTCATCAATCATTGTTTGCTTAGCAAACAAAACTGTATTTTTTTTCGCCATTAACTATGTCGTTCCCATCATTCGGGAAGCGTGTGAGAATGTATATATAATTTAATGCCTTTTCATACAGTCATTTATTTTAGAAAGCACGTCTTACAAAAGAAGAGTGAAATGTCTTGAGATATGACGATAAAAGAAATATATATTTATTTAGCAGTGAAACAACACGATATATATATATATATATATATATATATATATATATATATATATATATATATATATATACTAGCAAGTATACCCGACGTGGCCCGGGATTGAAGGAGGATCACCAAATGTTCCACAGCATACCTTTTATTGTTATCGAAATCGATGAAATACCCCATTGTTCAATCAAATCGAAAGATTTCCTGCTCTAGTTGGGGACCCAGAGGAAAACTTCACATGCCTTCCGGCAGTGACTTTTTCCAAAATACATCGTAGTCTACATTGCACTGTGAAGAACCTACATTTTCTGTTATGATATTTTTTTATATAATGGTTTGAATTAAAGTTTAAAATACAAAAGTCAAGTATCACGGTTCAATTGTGCTCTAAACAGAGACATTCATTTCGAACGTTCCCCTATATTATCGAAGAAACTGCTGTGGATTTCATACGCCGAGCCGTTCTGCTTGTGCGGCGAAAAAAAATATCTCACATGCACTTGTGATGTTAGGTATTATAAGGTGTAATTTTGCTCAAAATCGGACTGTTCCGTCTTTAATCGTATTTTTCGATTATCGATTAACAATTTTCATACTGATCGGTGGCATTCCAATCCCAACCGTATTAAAGAAGACTCCAGACACATAAAAATGATTTGTGCAAAATTTCATAAAACTCGGCCCAGCCGTTTCGAAGAGAATGAACTCACACTTCACACACAGCGCCTTTTAGAAGTTTGGACAATGTGCGAACATTGTTAATTCACATACCAATCTTAGAAGCAGTCAAATAGCATAACGGTTAGGCGCTAACGATCATCTAGCCGGCCAAGTTTCAAGCCTGACTGTAAGTAGTTGCTAAACTAGCTGCACTGATGAGCTACGATACAGCAAAACAGTACTATGTAGATAACTATAAATGCTCCCTATCTTGCGTTGAGCATATTTGGAAGTGATAAACAAACTACCACTTGTGTATCAAGCGATGCTCTTTGTGTAAACAAATGGCGCTTTAGCGTTTGGACAATGTTTGAACATTGTTAATTCACACATCCATCTTAGCAGCGGCCGAATAGTGTAATGGTTGGGCGGTCGAGTTTCAAACCTTGCTTACCTCAAGCTAGTCTAGTCGCACTGATGAGCTGAGATACAGCGAAACAGTCTTGTATGCGGATGAGTATATATATATATATATATATATATATATATATATATATATATATATATATATATATATATAGGAACTAGTGATGGGACGATCCCAAATTTTTCTCGATTCCGATAGAATTTCCGATTCTGTTCTAACTTTCCGATCCCGATGCAATTACTGATTCTGATTCCAAATTAAAATTCTCTTGATTCGCAGAATGTATACCGCTGTGGATTGTGTAATAGACTTGGGCGTTCAAATCTTAATATTATTTTTAGTAATGAGACATCACTTATCTGTAATTGAGCATGGACGCGCGTATGGCAGCATCAGATGTACGACAGCCAACATATGCAAATGACCAAGTCGTGTGCGATGTGACATAACGGCGAGGAGGAAGGGAAGGAAATATTATTAAAAAAAGAAACCTGGCCCACGAAAGACAGAAATGGACGTGTTACACACGTGGCCCGAGAGACGTATCTTAAACATGGTTGGATAAAGACATCGTTCTACATTTTCGACACAGCAGAGACTTTTGAAGAAGAGACGACTTTTGAAGAAGAGACGACTTTTGAAGAAGAGACGACGTGTTATTCTGGAAGTACCTGTAAATAAATGTCTGTTGTTTCAAGTGAAAAAAGTGAGATGAATTCTTTTCTGTGTCTTTGTTTTCTTGCGACAACATGTGCGTCCCAAGTGTTGACATGTACTACGTAACATATTAAGGCCCGAATGCCACTCAAGGTAAAAGTGTCAAAAAGATTAACGGTTACAGGAGGATTGCTATCACAAGTTCAGCAAC
>NC_136482.1:115084108-115089108 GCF_053919585.1 Euprymna scolopes | reverse complement strand
TAATGCATCTTAGTAAACAAGACGCACTTTCTTTTTCATGTTTGGGTTCAGCGTTCTAAATTATGAGATTACTAAATGAACGAATCTTAGTAAGCTAAAATAACTTTCTTGTTTTAAAGCTTATATAAAAGCCTGCCGAATTCTCACGAGAATGAAACGCAGAATATTCTGCGTAGCTTCATTATATATATATATATATATATATATATATATATATATATATATATATATACTAGAGAAGCTATCAATGCCTAGAAATATAAATACCACCGTTTCTAAAGACAATTTTCCAAAATAGTAAGTTTTTTTTTTTTTTAAATTATTTTTTATACAAAAAAGTCACCACTTAATGAGTGTACAGCGGTCAAGGGGAAATGTAGTAATCGTTAAAGGTGGAAATTTGCTAAATTGGATTATTTAAAGGAATGGCTCATCAAGAATGTGTTCACGTTGGACTTGAAGACAGCCATGCAGAGGTCAGTTGGAAAACAGGAAAATAGAACAGAGTTTCACAGGCGTGCAATTCTAAAAAAGAAGCTTTGTTCACGGAATCTACGTTTTAGTTTAGGCACAAACATAGATTTGGGAAAATTATTGATAGTTGTTTCAGTTAGATGAGTATTTTTTGTGAAAGTCAGGGGACCACAGATAGGAGCTCGGACGAGCACTTGTAGACATTTGGATTTTAGAAAATTTGATTGTGCGAATCTGGTATTCTGGCGACTTCTATGTTATAAAATGAATCCAAGTACACAAGAACTGAGAATTTCGAAAGTGTGCGATTATTATTTGCTTCTTAGATGTGGACAGTGTATAAGGCCGGATGAGGGAAGAACTGAAAAGATGCAGATAAAACTGGAAACTGTCTTCAGCGATGACGAAGCCCTACGACGAAATCGCTGTTTTACACGGTCACCATGTTTTCCATGTTTTGCTTTCTTTTTATCCTTTTGCGTCATTCGGATCATTAGTTGAATAAAATTAAAGAAGAGAGTGTGTGAATGTTTTAAGTGAGAAACACACAAAAAATAGCGAGAATCAAATATTTTATTTGTGTTCGTTATGAAAACTATTTTCCTTTTTGCAATGTTCTTTTTTTGATTACAGAAATTAAAAAAAATAACAAGCAGAAAAATTTAATAACATTGATTAATCATAATATATAAAAATGCATACCCCCCCGCATAAAGTCGTTTTGTAATGTCGAAATATTACGAAGAAAATAAAATTAGAACGAGAAATATTCACAAGGGCAAAAATATATGAATTTAAATGTAGAATGAAATATAGATAAAATCGTATAGATATAGCGAGATTGATTTAAATACGTTGGAAAACTGCTTCTGTGGTACCAGTACTCAAGGATTCTGGCGAAAGAACTGACCCATCAAATTATCGCCCCATTAGCCTCCTCCCAATTTTGCCAAAATATTTGAGACCATAATTAACCATGCTCTAGTCCATCACCTTACAGATGCTAAACTTCTGACTGACATACAATATGGATTTAGACAAGCCCGTTTCACAGCAGACATCCTCACTGTAATCTCACTGTATATACCATTCACTGGACAAAGCGGGGGAGGGCAGAGCCGTAGCCCTAGATATATCTAAGGCTTTTTACAGGGTATGGCATGAGGGTCTCCTCAGGAAAATTAGATCATATGGTATCACTGGTAGAATACTTAACATAATTAAATCCTTCTTAGATAAGAGAAAATCCAGGTTGTCCTCGACGGTCGCACATCTAAACAATATGATATAAATGCGGGAGTGCCTCAGGGGGTCTATCCTTGGACCTCTATTGTTCCTAATATTCATTAATGACCTCCCCGACAAAACTGCCTCTGAGATTGGTATATATGCTGATGATACCACACCCTATAACAGGCATGGCAGGAAAACAGATAAACATATATCTAAAGAAATGGCAAAAACACTAGAGGATAACCTCCAGTCTGTAGTGGAATGGGGACATAAATGGATGGTCACATTCAATGCTGCCAAGACTAAACTGGTTTCCTTCAATAATTACAAGAAACCTCCTCTGCCACCAATAGCAATGGCCAGCGACCCTTTATCTGAGAGTATATCTTTCAAACTGCTTGGTCTAACGTTCACAGAAAACATGAGTTGGAACAATTACATTGAAAGCATTGCCAGGGCCGCTGCGAAGAAGGTAGGCTCTCTCTACCGTGCTAGAAAACTACTAACACCCGAAAGTATCCTGTACCTCTATAAGGCTACAATTCGCCCATGTATGGCGTATTGCTGTCACATTTGGGCTGGTGCATCTGCTACTTGTCTCTCGCTCCTAGACAAAGTTCAAAAGAGTCGCCAATCTGATAGGCCCTGAACTGGCATCTTAGCTTCAGCCTCTGTCCCATCGACGAAATGTAGCATCCCTCTGCCTGTTCTACAAGTATTTTAATGGTGAATACTTTGGCGAACTGCAGACACTTGTGCCCCAATGACGTAGACACCCTTGACAAACCCGACGGGCAGCTAAATTCCACTCCCACACAATAGAGATCCCTTGATGTAAAAGATCTTTCTACTCCAGTAGTTTCTTCCCCAGACTCTGGAATTCTGTTCCAGGTTCCTGCTTCCCCAACTGTACTGACATGCAGAAGTTCAAGTGTAACGTGAACCGACATCTTGCTGCCCAAATCCCAACATAGTACCCAAATAGTTGTTGCCCCTGATAGTAGCCCTCTACACCAAAGTGGCAATGTGCCTTGTTTGGGGTGAAAATGTAATAAAAAAAGAAACAACGCATAAACATGGATATATAAATGTAAACGTGAGGTGATATATATATATATATTAATTTAAATGTTTATTTATTTAAAACATTTGTTTGGCTAAGTCCACGTCGAGCACTGAAAGAAATATAGGAAAGGATAAACTTCTAGCAACGTTGCGAATTCTCTCCCTTGGTTATATGTATATAACTATCAGAGAGGCGGTACCACTCTCTATATAGGGATGGCCCGTACACGCCTATATACGCCTACAAAACAAAACTATCCAAATCTCAACTAAAATCAACTTATAAGTTTCAAAAAGCACATATTCTTACAGAGAAGCGTCTTACGAATCCAGCGAGTGTCAGAACGTCGGTTAAAATGTCAAAAGAGAGCAAAAAAAAAAAAAGGGTACAAAAATGGCCAATTGTTCTTCTTTCTTCTTTCTTCTTTCTTCTTTCTTTTGAGACGATGTATCTCGGTGTACGAACGGTCTCTGACAACAGTCCAAGCATCAATCGACTGCTCTTTACACGGAGAAGTGCAGTGACCCATCGCTTTTTAGCTAACTCCATAATTACATAAGATTACGTGTAATAACAAGTTTTAAACACTATATACCCAATGTAGACGGACCACTTCGAACACGGAACTTCTCTCAAAAGGGACAGCTCCAAATAATACACCGGATGCTCACAGACGTTCCAGTTTGCCAGTGGCCTATATTTCTTGGACGCTGAATATTTGAGGTGAACGTTAAGGTTTTTTCTTTAAACAGTAACCCACCAGCGTTAATGAAACCACGAAATCTTTATCTCAGTTGATCAAAATTGTTATAAGAGTAACCTATCAGCAAGTACGACGTCAAAAAACAATGTTATAAAAACAAATAATTCTTCAGATTTTTGACTGTAAAATATGTACAAAATGTCAATGCTGTGACCAGGATTCGAACCTAGGTTAGCACGGCCACAACGTGGGGGTCCTAACCTCCAGACGATCACGGCTAACACTGACGTCTGTCGCTCTTGGCAGAAAGACACATGACTACTGTCAAACTATTGAAAAATAAGGAGGAAACTTGAAATTCTCACGCATGCGCAAAAATACACTATAGCAACCATTGTTAAATGCAGCTGAATCTCTTCGCTCGCTAAGAAAATTAGATCAGACCAGTTCTTCTAAGTACTCACCAAACGCCAAAGGAAATAAGTTAAATTAACCGCAAAAGAAACTGCAAGAAAGTCATCTAAGAACTCACTGGAAGCTGACCAAAAGGAATCAAAATCCAAGCCCTAGGCACAAAAATAACTAGATATTGTGGCTACTATACACAATCTACTAATAAAAACAAGTAAGTTTTCTAAAATAAACTACAATAAATTAACCAAGTAACCTCACACTGTCACTGATTAGGACTTCATATAAAGATAACAACTACACTATTGGTGTATATACCGTTCCACACTTTAACTATTGGTGACGGGGCAGTATCTCAATTCTACGAGAGTTGTCTTGCTATAAGATAAGTGATATTATAGTAAGATACACATAAGTGTTATATGTTTACATTTAATAAAAAATGCCAAAGTCAGCACGTAGTAAAAAAGCTCAGAGAAATATAGACTATGAAAAAAACAAAGTCAAGGTATTATCTGAGCAAAAAGAATACTATCAGAAAAATGCTGAAATAATAAAAATTAAGTATCATGCAAATCCTGAGGCAAAGAAGGCTGCCTCACGTGCTGACTCAAAAGCACGGTATAACAGGGATCCCGAGGGAAAAAACTGCCTCACGTGCTCTTTATAACAAAGAACCAGAAAAAAAGAAGGCTGCCTCACGTGCTGACTCAAAAGCACGGTATAACAGGGATTCTGAGGAGAAAAAAGCTGCCTCACGTGCTCTTTATAACAAAGAAACAGAAAAAAGAAGGCTGCCTCGCGTGCTCTTTATAACAAAGAACCAGAAAAAAAGAATACTGCCTCACGTGCTCTTTATAATAAAGAACCAGAAAAAAGAAGGCTGCCTCACGTGCTGACTCAAAAGCACGGTATAACAGGGATTCCGAGGGAAAAAAAGCTGCCTCATGCACAAACTATTATAAATATAAATATCAAAAATTGCCAAATGTTTGCCAAAACGCCAAAGAATGAACCAAGAAAAATTTAATAGTGAAGGTATGAACATTTTAGAACTTTATAATACTCTGTTTTATCAGAGAGGCGGTAGCACTCTCTGTGTAATATAGAACC
>NC_136482.1:115061608-115079108 GCF_053919585.1 Euprymna scolopes | reverse complement strand
AGGGGTTAGCTTCTTACATCAAGTTGCTTAACGCAACGCCCGGAGCGATTTCTATAAAAAAAAATAACACATATATAAAACATTTTATCAGTAAAGATTTCGAAAAAATTCTTGATTCGGCAGTAAATTATCAGAAATGGAATTAGTACAACGCGAAACAAACAAACAAAAAAACAGCAGGGATATATTTAGCGAGAGATCGAACACGTTTAAAATATGATCATTTGAGTTCTAAGATATAAGCAAGAATTTTCGATGTGCAGATCTGAAACTGAGAAAACAACAAAAAACAATTTAATTTGGTGTTCTCGTGTCAATTTAGTTAAATATAGAAAACCTAATTAAATTAATTATTTCAATGACTTAATTAAAGATAAGAAATACCACATCCTTGTATAAACCGGAAGTTTACGCTTGGAATCTAATCTTTTTAATGTGTCTCACTGTGGTAAACATCTGCATTATTTGAGATTGACATTATATATGTATATATATATATATATATATATATATATATATATATATATATATATACTCTTGAAGAATATCTCTCCCCAACCTGGTAAAATAAAAACCTTGTGTCGCGAATTCTTATCCTAATTCTGATCGAAATCCATTACATGATTTTAATTCCATAGAATGTATAACATTTCACGCTTCACTTTAAAGGGTCTTAAAGAGAAGTTTAAATTACGAAAATCTTGAATGATTAGTTTCTAATATATATATGTATATATATATATATATATATATATATATATATATATATATATATATATATAGATAGATATATATATATATATATAGATGTGTGTGTGTGTGTGTGTGTACAGTAGAACTCTGAGATACAGTGGCCCTAGGATACGTTTTTTTTAGGTTACAATGTGGAATACGATGTTTTCCGGGCCTATATATGTGTGTGTGTGTGTGTGTGTGTGTGTGTGTGTGTGTGTACGGCATAATCGCGTTGACACACTGGTTGTCGTCAGATCACCGAAGTTAAGCAACGCTGAGGTTGGCTTATACCAGATGGGTGACGATTTTGGAATTCTACGCACCGTATGTCCTCTCCGCTTATCTCTCCATTGTTTCCAGTCGTCCTGAACCTCCACTTGCCACTGGTATTTAACAACGTCGATTCAGGAGAGGTATAGTTGGGGATAGCGCAACTCTAGCTACAAAAATTCCATGTGCAAACACCCTTACAGTGGGTATCCATAGTATGTCAAGACTAAAGGTAGTTACTATATGTGTATGAGTGTATGTGTGTGTTATGTGTTTGTGTGTGTGTGTGTGTGTGTGTGTGTGTGTGTGTGTGTGGATGTTTGTCTGGGTTTAAACAAAATTAGAAATTAGTTTCACTCAATGTTTGCTGGCAGTTTCTTCTTTACCTGTGCAATCAGCCCACTTTCTCCTCTTGTTGAGATCTTGTTTAGTCTATCGGCCGAAAGACCTTGGCCGCTAACAGATATTATCAGTCGCATTTAAAACATAAAGTTGTCGGCATCTCTTGATAACAGATGCAGGTGCGGTTCGTTTCGCCATAGCTAAATCCATGAATCCTGAGAGACGATCGATATTTTCTTAATGAAACCTATTCACCTTTACCTTTATATGAGTACGAATAATTTTCCCTAAATAATTTTACATCACTTTTATATAAAGAGTAAAATCGAGATACAATGCTACAGCACCTTCCATTTTGAGTCGTTATTCCAATTTGGCTCACAGTCTATGACATGGTTTTGCTTTCAGAAAATATTTAACATTTAAGGATTAAGCTTAAGGTCTCTTAAGAAGAAATTGGAATTCATGGAATCTTGATTACTTGTTTTCTAATGATAAAAGACAAAATTCAATACAAATCTGATACATTCAAACGCGAAGTTGTTCACGTAAAATTTAGAATACTCTCACGAAACTGAAACTAAAATTAAATTAGTTTCGACGCCTGCAGGTTTTGCAGCAATCCTAAAAAAATTTAATGATCGATTAATTAGCTAAGGAATGAATTCTGTATGTACAGTAAAGAAGTACACACACACACACACACACACACACACACACACACACACACATATATATACATATATAGCAAAACAATAAGAATGGAAAATGAAGTCACAAAAACTATATATTGGTAAATATAGAATGGTTTATTTATTCAATAAGGGTATACACATTTAGTTAGGGGATAGAAGGGGCTCTTTATGCCAAGGCATTTCGAAGCCTAATGCTTCTCACCAGAAGAGTAGAGAAGATTGTAGGTAACATAATGGGGAGGGGACGTCTAGCGTGGGATTGATCAGGATCGAAATAAATCAATAAAATTATAGATGATGTTTGGGTAATTATATCGAAAACATCTATATTTTATTGTTTAAAAATATTTATATTTTTATTGTTTAAAAATATTTATATTTTTATTGATTAAAAAATATTTATATTTTTATTGATTAAAAAATATTTATATTTTTATTGATTCCATTTACGAGGAATGTTACTCTTGCCCACCGTCAACCGCCACGAGAATTAAGGGGAATTTAACACTTATAAGGCCAAAATAAAGATATAACGTCATTAAGACGGTCTAAAGTAATCACGCGACAAGAAATCGCGATCTCGCACAAGCCGACCGCCTTTAATTTCCCATTCTCCGCCCAAGTTTGAGGAACTTCTTTAAGAGGCAAATTAATTATGAATCATAAATAATTATTTTTTATACCTACATACCCTTTACATAACTTAAATTTAAATCATTTAAAATGTTGCGAGGTACATGTCTTAATTACATTCAAATCTATCTATCTATCTATCTATCTATCTCTCTCTCTCTCTCTCTCTCTCTCTCTATATATATATATATATATATATATATATGAAAAGGAGGTTTTTTACATGGGGTCACCACTTATCAAGGCCCGGAAGCCACTCGGGGTTAAGGGTTATTGTGTGTACAGTAATCAAAGGGAGAGTATCGTAGTAATCGTTAGTATTGGAGATTTAATAAAGTGTCTTACGTTAGGGGGCGATTCATCAGCAATTTGTTTATGTTGGACTTGAAGTTGAAGTCAGGTGGGAAACAAGCAAACGGAAGAGAGTTCGACAGGCGTGCACTTCTGAGAAAGAAGCTTTGTTCATGGAATCTAAGCTTTGATTTTTGCACAGATAAAAAGTGGGGAAAATTATTGACAGTGGTTTCAGCTAGACGGGTGATTTTCGTAAAAGATTGCCGAGGGGGGATCAGAGATTGGAGCTCGACGAGCAATTTCCATGGAAATAACGATAAAACAAGACAGGCTCGCAACGTCTCTTCTGTGGGAGAAATGTTGCAGAGAAGAGGGAAGAGCATCCCCCACTAAACCACGAAGTCTATTTTGTACTCTATCAAGGCAGGATAGGCTGTTTTTAGCAGCTCCAGCCCAGATGTGGCAGCAGTACTCCATCCTTGGACGCACTTGGCTTTTATACAGATAGAGAAAATCATCAGTAGTAAGATATCTTCTGGAGCGGTAGAAGGATCCCACCATTTTCTCAGCGACCTGGGCAACATACTTGATGTATCTGTTCCATTTCAGATCAGGGGTAAATGTCAAACCCAGAAGCTTGTCAAAACATGGAGCCTCTCCAAGACGAGAGCCATCCATTTCAATTGATGCCAAATGGGGATCAGAGCGTTTATGATGTAAAGATAGGAGTTTGGTTTTAGATGCATTAAAAGTGACCAGCCACCTCTTCCCCCACTGAACCACGCGCCCAACATCAGAGGAGAGAGAATCAGAGAGAACTTTGTCATTTACGGCCTTATATGTGTTGCTATAGATGGTCGTATATATCAACGAATGATTTAAGTATGTGTTTTGGGAGATCATTGATGTAGATCAGGAAGAGAGTTGGACACAGGATGGACCCAGAATGGACTCCTGAGGGACTCCAGCATTAATACTGTGGGCCTCTGATTTCTGCCTATCAACTACTACTCTTATTAGAATATCAGAGAGAAATGATTTAATAATTGAGAAAACATTTCCAGCTATACCGTAGCTAGAAATCTTGTGAAGTAGACCCTCATGCCATTCCTTATCGAAGACCTTCGACATGTCAAGAGCAATTGACCTAGAAAGGAAACCTTTGTCGAGAGATTCACTAATCCTATGAGATATAACCGTTACCACATCTACTGTAGATCTAGCAGAACGGAAACCGTATTGCATGTCACTAAGAATGTTATTTCTGCTGAGGTTGTTGACTACTTCTCTTTTTAATATGGATTCCAGCAGTTTACTCATGACACACAGGAGACTTATTGGTCTGTACTGAGAGGGAGATGACTTATCACCAGAATTCTTAAATACAGGGCACACTGATGAGGTTTTCCAGGGTGTGGGGAAGCACTTCTCCTTAAGGCAACGCTTAAACCGTTTTGTAAGTATGGGGGGAAATTCTGGTTGAGTCTTTTTCAACACTATGATTGGAATGCCGTCTGGGCCAGTTGCTTTACTGGAATCAAGGTTCTGTATTAGCTTGGCGACCTCACGCGCAGATATTTTTATGTTGCATAGTGTGTTATCTGTTATAGGTGGAAATACGGGGAGTTGGTGGCCTTCGTCGCATAGGCAAGAATTAGCTGCAAAGTTCTTGGCAAATAGTCTGGCTTTGTCTGATGCTGACGAGATGACCTTAGGTCCATTAATGATGGTTGGGATAGAACGCACGCTTCTGTTCAGGATCCTGTTTGCTATTTGCCAAAACTGGTGGGAACCAATCCGCTGCTCAGCTCTATTGGGTTTGACAGACTGAGCATATAGCTCTCTTGCATTTTTTATTACTCTTTTACAGTGGTTGCTAGCAGTCCTGAAAGCAACTTTAGTCTCAATACATCTATTACGTAGGAGCAATGGAAAAAGTGATTTCTGTGCGCGATGGCAGTAGCAAATTCTGGGGAGAACCATGGCTGGCTGTTAGTTTTTTGTCGGTGTGTGTGTGCAGAACGGTTTTTATCAAAGTACACTATCAATTTTTAATCTAGAATTAAAAGCTAATATATAGGTGATTTAGACCTGTTAAACAAAATCGGCAAGAATAGCCGTTGGGGTGTCAAAATTAAAAAAAAAATGGATTTGGCAGGCGTAAGTCGACTTAAATTACTCGTCTACGCATGCGCTAATATGCATTTATATGTAAAACTGCGTTAAGTATTAAAATTTCAAATATCAATCTCTCAAGTTATATGGTAGCTGATACGACTCAAAACTAAATGTTATAATTTTAATTCTAGCTGGTGACATCAAAGTTATATATTTCTAAACCTTTGAAATCATGTATTATTATATGGGGTTATAACATTAAACACGAAATTTGCATAAATTAAAATATCACATTCAATCAATTTTTACGACCAGGTAACGTGGAGTGGCCTGCAAATAATAAATACATTCTCTTTCGTGATGAGTATTTATGGTACATTAGTGTTCCAGTCATGTAAATAAGTTTTGCGTAAGATGGGTATTCGCATTTTTTTTATGTTTAAGACTTGCTTTAAAAGCCACAGTTTATATCCACTCCATCTTCATATTCCTCCCATAAGCATATTTCATCTCCCACCCCATCAACATAAACACTTTTTTCGTTACTTACGCTCAGTGCAATTGATTTAAAAATTCTCTTGAACACCGGTTCGTTCGTGTAGTCTCTCTCTCTCTCTCTCTCTCTCTCTCTCTCTCTCTCTCTCTCTCTATATATATATATATATATATATATATATATATATATATATATAGTAAGTTATGAAAATATATATGAAAATTAAGCTAATCAGAATATTCTGCGTTTCATCCTTGTGAGAATTCGTCAGGCTTATACGAAAAGTTGTGGTTACCGCGCATTTTTATATATGCATATGATATTGAATTTTCTAGCTAATTAATCAGCTTCTTAGTTGTAAAAGCGCCGATCCTAATCAGGCAATGGACGGGCACTTACATGACAAATATATATATATATATATATATATATATATATATATATATATATACACACACACACAAAGGAATCACCTCTTATCAAAGCCCAGAGGCCACTTGATAATAAGGGTTAATGAGTGCAGTAGTCAATGCGACATTATCGTAGTAATAGTAAGTAGTGGAAAGTCGGTAAATAAATATAAAATAGTATATAATATAAAATAAATATAAAATAGTATATATATATATTATATATATATATAAATATAAAATAGTATATAATATAAAATAAATATAAAATAGTATATAATATAAAATAAATATAAAATAGTATATAATATAAAATAAATATAAAATAGTATATAATATAAAATAAATATAAAATAGTATATAATATAAAATAGATATAAAACAGTATATAATATAAAATAGATATAAAATAGTATATAATATAAAATAAATATAAAATAGTATATAATATAAAATAAATATAAAATAGTATATAATATAAAATAAATATAAAATAGTATATAATATAAAATAAATATAAAATAGTATATAATATAAAATAAATATAAAATAGTATATAATATAAAATAAATATAAAATAGTATATAATATAAAATAAATATAAAATAGTATATAATATAAAATAAATATAAAATAGTATATAATATAAAATAAATATAAAATAGTATATAATATAAAATAGATATAAAACAGTATATAATATAAAATAGATATAAAATAGTATATAATATAAAATAAATATAAAATAGTATATAATATAAAATAAATATAAAATAGTATATAATATAAAATAAATATAAAATAGTATATAATATAAAATGAATATAAAATAGTATATAATATAAAATAAATATAAAATAGTATATAATATAAAATAAATATAAAAGAGTATATAATATAAAATAAATATAAAATAGTATATAATATAAAATAAATATAAAATAGTATATAATATAAAATAAATAAAAAATAGTATATAATATAAAATAAATATAAAATAGTATATAATATAAACTAAATATAAAATAGTATATAATATAAAATATATATAAAATAGTATATAATAAAAAAAAACAAATTCGAAGGAAAAGATCATTTTCAAATTACGTATGGATATGAGAAACAAGAGTTGAAGTGATGGACAGAGATGGGGGGGGAGAAGTAAGAAAACGAAAAGGCAAGAAAAAAGAAACATCAAGAACTTGTTTCCGTTGGACTTGAAGACGACAATATTGTAATCAGATATAAAGCAGGGAAACGGAAGAGAAATCCTCAAGCGTGTAGTTCTAAGAAAACAGCTTTGTTCATAGAATCTACATTTAAGCTAAGGAACAGATAAAGAATGGGGGAAATCATTGATAGTAGTTTCAACTAGACGAGTGTTTGTCGTGAGTTTGGCGAGGGGGACTATAGATTAGAACTCAGATGAGCACTTGCCATAACAATAGCAGTAAAGCAAAGACAGCCTTTCCATGGGAAAGAAGTTGCAGGGAAGAGAAAAGGGCATTTCTCACTAGGCTACAGTCTATTTTGAACTCTGTCAAGACAGGATAAGTGCTTCTAGCAGCTCCCGCCTAGATGTGACAGCAGTACTCCATCTTTGGACGTACATGACTCTCATACAGGTAGAGAATTGCATCAGCAGTGAGATATCTACTGGAGCGGTAGAAAGATCTCACCATTCTTCCAGAACCTTGGCAACGGATTTGATGTACGTGTTCCATTCAAGATCAGAAGTAAAGTCATACCCAGAGACTTGTAAAACCATGAAACTTCTCCAAGACAAGAGGCATTCATTTCAATTGATGCCAGATTAAGATCAGAGTGATGATGATGATGATAAAAATAGAGATTAGGATTTAGATGCATTAAAATTTACCAGTCACCTCTTTCCCCATTGTACCACGTGCTCAAGATCAGAGGAAGAGGGATAAGAAAGAACTTGGTCATTTTCGGCCTTTGAAATGTTGCCATAGATGGTAGTGTTGCCAGCATAGATGTCTACGTATGATCTTAAGATTTGATTTTGGAGATCATTGATGTTCTGATTTCTGCCCATCAACAACTATTCTTATGAACCTATCAGAGAGAAATGATTTAATAATTGAGAAGAAATTTCCAGCTATACCGTAACCGGAGATCTTGTGGAGCAGACCTTTATGCCATACCCTATCAAAGGCCGTTGATATGTCAAGAGCTATTGCCATAGAAAGATATTGCATATATATTGCATATCATTAAGAAGGTTATTTTTGCTGAGATGGTTGACTACTTCTCTATTCCATACTCATAACGCACAGAAGACTGATTGGTCTGTACTGCGAGGGAGATGACCGATCACTTAAATTCTTAAACACAGGCATTCTTATGAGATTTTCCAGTGTGTTAGGAAGCAATTTCCCTATAAAACAACGCTTAAACAGCTTGTAAGTATAGAAGCTAATTGTGGTTGAAGCTTTTTCAGCACTATAATTAAAATGTTGTCAGGGCCAGTTGCTTTACTGGAATCAAGATTTTTGATTTGCTTGGAAACATCACGTACAGGTATGCCGCATCGAGTATTTTCAGACAAAGGATGAAATACGTGGGGGGGGGCGGCCTTGATCACATAGGGTAGAATTAACTGCAAAGTCCTTGACAAAGAGTTTGGCTTTGTCTGATAGAGCAGAGCAGAGAGGGAAAATTATGGGGAAAAAATAAAACGAAGAAATATTATTTTTGTAGCCGATGATAAGGTAAAGCCGTAACAATGACCCACTAATATGGCATCGAGAAGCCCCACCAAATGGCAATACAGCAGCCCCAGTACTTTGCCCCTGCTGATAGGACAGCCTCCTAATGGTTAATCCAAGGCTCGGTTCACTGACTATTAGGCGGATAACATTAGTCCAGTTAAAACGTTTACCTTCAGCGCTCTTATTCCTGGCATGGCTACAAGGATAGATATAGAAACAGAAAATTTCCGACATATTAGGCGACTGCTCACGCAAAACTACTGCCGACCTAGATTACAGCTTTTTCCTCTCCCTTTGTTAGAAAAATCACTTATTCTAAATGAGGATTGAGGAACAAAGCGAGACTTTAAGGATATGCCGATCACGCATCCACAATGTATTGCTATTCTTCATTAAAAAATAACAATAATACGTATTCTACTTCATAAAACATTAATTGACATATTTAGGGTAAAGTATAGCGATAGGTTCCCCTCTCACTAACTTAAATAAAGAAAGACCTCAGCAAGTTTACGTATGTGATAGTTGCGGAAAATCCGCTGTTTTCCTTGACTTGATTAAAATAGAATTTCTCTACTCCTTCTGCTAATATTTTCAACACTAGACGGTGCTTTATTAGTATGACTATTTAAAAAGGCTACAAAAGAATAACGTCGACATTTTTTTTTGCAAAAGAACGCGTGGACAGATATTTGATTGAAAATTCAAAATTTCAAATAATATATTTTAACACTTATTATTCACCACTCCAAAAATATAAATGAAAAACTGAAATAAATATAATTAATATTAACATTTGCATCTAATAAAAAGAACATAAATATCGCGCATATATATATATATATATATATATATATATATATATATATATATATATATATATAAGCTTAATGTGTGTGTGTATGTGTGTGTGTGTGTCTGGTCACGAATAGGCTCCTATATGGTTGATTATTTAAAAAAACGGATTACATATAATGGTAGAAGATGTATCGAGACACAGGAATGGGTATGTTTGATCTGTCAGAACGGTGGTTCATTAAAATTGTGGGGTCTGCGTTCACACCTAGTCCACAAAGTATGGGAATAAAAAAATTAAAAATTAAAAAAAAAGGTTTACAAGTGTTTCTGATATAGAAGTACATAAGAATAGTTTGATAAGTATGTTTTAACTTAAATAGGGATGATATAATACAATTATGGCGTCTGCGTTCGCACCTGGCCTCCATAGAATGGAAATAGGCACACACTTTAACAAAGACTTTAATAAAAACTTTTCATATCTATCTGCGTAAGTATACTTTGATGATTATGTTTCAGTTTGAAGAAATATGGTATGATAAAATTATGGGTGTTTGTTCGCGCCTGACCTCCATAGAATGGGAATATGTCAAAGGTTTAACAAGATTTTTAATATAGATCCACAGAATATTGTGATAAGTGTTTCAGTGTGAACAGGTATGGTATAATAAATTATGGGGTTTATCTATTTTATTTTTACTTTCATCATATTTTGCTTTTTGTTTTGATATCCCCAAATTCGAAGCTATTTCTTTACAACTCTTCCTTTTCATAACCTATCATACTTTCATAAATCAGAGTCTATTTTCTGTAGGCTGTTTTTGAACCCAGTCAACGACGGGTACTTTTGCTAGTATATATATATATATATATATATATATATATATATATATATATATTGATTATTTCATGCATTAAAAGCAAATTTATGCATCCATTTTTTGTATTAATTTCAGTGCTCAATACGTAAATAGAGCTAGGTAATAAGTTTTGGAAGTATATAAGGTAGTTAAGATACATGGAATTTAATTTTTCACGATAAATTATGTGTAGTTTATATATATTTTCCAAACTTACTATATATATATATATATATATATATATATATATATATATATATATATATATACAGTAAGTTTATATATAAACATGCTCAATACGAGTTAGATAAAAAAGTTATAAAAAATATTTTATGGCAATTAAGCTCTTCAGAGACCTGTGAATTTAATCTTGGCAATTAATCGCCTTTTTATCTTGATTCCTACGAGAATAAAACGCGTGTATAAGTTAACTATCATAAATATATTTTCAGAACATATTACACACACACACACACACACACGCACACATATATATATATATATATATATATATATATATATATATATATTCATTCATCCAGAATAAATCACGAAAGAAAGACGAAACGTTTACGAACACATAACTCGGTTCGTTCGTTTATATTTCTACACACACACACACACACACACACACACACACACACACACACACACACACACACATATATATATGCATATATATATTGTCATCCACATACAGTACTGTTTCGTTGTATCACATCTCATCAGTGCGGCTAGACATACACTTATCCTCAGCCGAGGATCGAACGTGCAACCGTTTTATTGACATTCGGCCAACGGGCTACGACTTAATGCCGTAAATATTTCTCCTTGAAATATATATATATATATATATACTAGCCTGTGTGCCCGGCGTTGCCCGGGTGTTTTGAGGTGTATGCTGAGCCAAAAAAAAAGGTCAATTGTTTTAACTTTGACCCCTATTATGATCCCTTAAAATTTATTGTTTTGAGCTCAAATGGAGTTATTACGTTAGATCCATGTCCAAAGAACCTATATCTAAAATATCAAATGTTTAGACCAAAAATTGTCGGAGGAGTTTGATAGAGTTCTCAAAAGTCAAATCGTTGAACTTTGACCCCTTAATCGCAAAAATTTCTGGCCGAAATCCGGTCACATCGAATTTCCCAAATCTTAGTAGTCTCAAGTCTGTAGACTTTAAATTGACAGAGTTATTGCGTATGGAAATGCACACACACACACACACACACACACACGCACACACTTTCACTTTTATAGATATATAGATATATTATCCTGTATATCATATATATAGTAGAAATTTCAAAATTAAAAAAAACAAAACAATTATAAGTGGTGTGCCATCAGCACTGCAAAAAATAATGCAGCTTAATTAGAGCATGCGCAGGTAAAAACATGTATCGGCGAAGGTCAATGTTTTGTTTTAAGTGTGACCCCTTAGTAGCTATTTTAATGACTAAAACCCAAATCAAAAGTGCACTACAGGCCCAAATGATCTATATATCAAATTTCAACTCTGTAGACCAAATATTCAGACACTTCTCTACACACACCTAGAAATCACTGCTTGAATGTTTTCATCTTAAATTCGTAGCAATTATGCAAAATAAAGAAACGAAACATAAATAGAATTCAGCGTAATAGTTAAATGAAACAGACTATCTAATAAGAAACCATAAAAGTGAGTAACTAATTAATACTTGTTTTTCAAATGAATATGCAAATTAGTTCATGTAGTCACTCGCATATTTAATGCTGAGTATATTAAGAAGTATGTTTCAATAATTTTGAACTAGAGGAAGTAAGATCTGGCCTTGGAGCCAATTGTAGTAGCTGTTCGAATGCTACAGTTAAGTGATTTTGCCCTTTGTCAATGGAGGGAATACCCTATATACTGAGGCAATTTTTATTTTTTGCCAACTTCGAAAGTGCTTCTTTTGATGGAGCTGGTTTCCCCCATATTTAAAACGACCTTGTGTCATATTAGCTTTTGTGGGAAAGCAAATAAATACCAACAGAAAATGTAGATCTAGCTTTCGGGCTACGATCACAGTGTAGTGTCTGTTCTGACGCTACCTTTAGTCAATGGAAGGAGAAATCCTTCTATACGAAGGCAAGTGTTGTCATTGTTCTCATCTTTTGTCATTCTTATAAATCTTCTATGCAGTTGCTTCTCTTCCCATTTTTCTTTTCTCGTTTTAATCCTTTGTCTCTCTGTTTTCTGTTTTGTTGATTTTTTCAGTGTTTCTTGCTTCCATAATTATCCTTTCAGTGTTTTGCATTATGTATTTTTCTAGTTCTTTTTTTTTTTGCGTGTCACTCACACGGTCTTCTATACAAACCAGTTTTCTCCTGCTGTCTTTTCTTTTAACGTAGAGTTTGTCAACATCGTCCTTTCGGCGTAGTGATTGTGCATGATCATGAGTTTCCTGGTTTTCTGATCGAGTTGTCTCAGTTCTTCTTTAGTCCACCCTATAAACGGTCCAGAATACCTTACTAGTGATACTGCCCATGTGTTTATACCTTTTATTAGGTTTCTGTTATATAATTTCGTTTCCAAGATTTTTCTGATTCTCCTGAGATACTTCTTTATTATTATTATTATTATTATTATTATTATTATTATTATTATTATTATTATTATTATTATTATTGTTGTTATTGTTGTTATTATTATTATTATTATTATTATTATTATTATTATTATTATTATTATTATTTTATCCGTTGTAATTTGAGCAAGTTGAGTTTTATTTAGTTTATATTCAATATTCTATTAATCAATATATCTACAAAGTGAGAATGTGTGCGAGAATAATTCTCAACATATACACTTAACGAATTTTTTATCTATAGACTTGAAATTTAGTACAAAAAGTATTCAGACACGGAGAAAACTTTTTGATCCATTTTTATCCGGAAAAAGGGCTGTTAAACAAAACCTGACAAGCTGACCCAATGGTTATCGTACTTAACTCACTGTCTTTAGGTTTTGGTTCAATCTCAGCTCAAGTATTTTTTTTACTTACAAGAAGTGAACTGTTAAAAAAAAACATAATACTCGCATGTACGTGGCTCAATTTCTTTCCGTTTTCCACCTCATTTTTTAAAAGGAATTTAACATTACGTTTTATACCGGGTAATGCTAGGTACATCTGCTAGTTGGAGTATAAATGGCGTGATAAAATTAAACATGAAACCATTAGCCATTGTAATTTATCACACGAGCCAGATATTATGATTTTCTCGCTGATAAGGCATTTCTTGGGCTCCATTTGCATTTTTTGTAATCAATGTCTAAGTTAACTGATTTTTACGTAATATGTCAATTTCGTGGGTGGCCTCTTTTGAACGTGCGTGTACGACAGACATAAATTTTCAAAACGACAGAATGAAAAAAAAAAAACCCGGACAAAACTTTCTAATTTTGCGATAAAGGTGCAATAGGTAACACAATAAAGGTGAAGGCGAATAGAATATACATCTATCTCAGTCTGAACTCGTAAATCTTAGTTATAAAACTCACTATGTCTGTTTGTCAGTCTGTCTTCATTTTTGCAAACTGCAGCTCCACCGAGACGCGAAGTTGCAAAGCTAAAGTGAGCAGTT
This sequence comes from Euprymna scolopes, assembly GCF_053919585.1. Taxonomy (NCBI): domain Eukaryota; kingdom Metazoa; phylum Mollusca; class Cephalopoda; order Sepiida; family Sepiolidae; genus Euprymna; species Euprymna scolopes. The sequence continues at coordinate 115,065,110 of NC_136482.1, read as the reverse complement.
TACATTTTTTGTCGACCCTTTTTTATGACCAAACGAAGTAGTTCAGCGGATTCAGGTCGGGGAAGAGAGGGTGGAGAGCGAGAGAAGGGTACAACATCGTAGCACTCCTTCTAAAGCCAAGCCTTAGTCTCTTTGAACTTGTGAGTCGGCACCGAGTCCTGCTGTTCCACTCAGGGTTTGCTAGCGGCACCTAATTACACCAGGGGATCACAACGCTCTTCAGCACATCCAAGTACCCTTTGGTGGAGATTTTCAAGCCGATTTCTAAAATGTGATGTGTCATGATGTGGCCCGTACTTGAAACCACACCACCAAAGATTATAACCGTGGTCGGAAACTTTGTTTTCATCGCCCTGAGTACGTCCCTATTATTCATGGCAATCCAGCGATGCGTTTTGAGGGTGCTGACAATGGTCATGTTGTCATAACTTGGATCGGCAGAGAACATGAGTTGTACAGCGGCGCATCTCTGATCACGATCAGTGAACATTGTGTCACTTTCACACATGATAGAAGGCTCCTATTGCCATTGGAATTCGTAAGTAACAGGCCAACTAGTTTTTATCAAAGAGAAATGGAATCATGTCGTCTTTTCTAGCATAACCATTTTATCATATATATGGATATACTTTATAAGTATTAGTAAATTACCAAACAATTTGACCTTATCTTATATGAAGAATAAACAATACAAAAAACACTAAGATTTAACATTTAAATATTTTGTTTTTAGATTAAAACGTTTTAGAGCATTTTAAATTCAAACATTCACTAAGACTTGACTAGTTTACAGTTAAAACCAAGATGACTACTTAAATAAATACGCGATGAGGTCTTCTATTGAATTTCCTTTCTTTTTCTCACATTATATTTTCATGCATATTTTTTTAAGCAAAATATTTCTGTCGAAAAAGCTCCGATATTAACATAATAATTGATTGTTCTGGAAACGAAACAGATCTGTAAAAAATGCACTGACGTTTTGATATGCTGAAAAAAAAAAGGTTTTGGCAAAAATAAAAATCTGGAACTCAGAATGCAGCTATTATTTTGTTATTATTTTATTTGTCTTCGTTTATATGTATATAATCTGTTGTTATATTTTACATACATTGAGTTCTTTACAACGAGGATTGATATACACAAAGAGTGAAGTATAATAGAAAAAGCATATTTAAACCCCAAAACACACACATATAACACAACACACACATACACACACATATATATGACACAACACACATATTTATATAATATATATATAACACAACACACACATATATAATACAACACACATATAACCCAACATACACACACATATATGTAACACACACATATAACACAACATACACACACGCATATATATATATATATATATATATATATATATATATATATATATATACAGGGTGTCCACAAAGTCTGACTACATAATGTAGCCAGACTTTGTGGACACCCTGTATATATACTAGCAGTTCAGCCAAGCTTTGCTGGGCCCGTTTGTACTGTTCATAACTTATGTGAAGATACGGATCAACAAATGTTCCACCACCCCCATACTTTTATTGTCATCGAAATCGGTGAAATGTCTCGATTTCTGCTCAAATCAATTGTCAGCTGTAGTTAAGTAAACCGCACCCGCAGTGTACCGGGAGGAAGCTTCACATGCCCCTCCCCCCTGGAGTGACATCGTTCACAATACATTGTAATCTTGATTACAATGTAGAGATTTTTTGTTAAAATCATCTGTAAATGAAGGCTTCACTTAAAGGTTCAAATGCAAAAGTCAAGTAGCATGAGTTGATTTTGCTCTAAACGGAAAGATTTATTTCGAATGCGTCCCTATTTATCCAAGAATCAACTCTTGATTCTATGAAATTATTTTTTACATAATCACGTGAATTGAAGTTAAACGAACAAAAGTAAAGGCTTAATTGTGCTCTAAAATGAAACATCCGTTTCTAACGCAACCTGTCTTATAGTAGAAACTACTGTTGATTTTATACGTCGGCTTTTTCTGATTGTGCAGCGCTAAAACTTCTCAAATTCACTTGTGATGTTAGTTTGTATGAAAGTGTTAACTTTGTTCAAAATCGGACTTCATTCTTTAATCGACTTTTTCGATTATCTGTTCTGATACAAAACCTACGTAACAACATTCTCAGACACATCAAGTACATTCATGTAAAATTTCAAAAATCTGTCCAACCGTTTTGGAGTCCATATGGAACGAACTCACACATGCGCAAACACATAGACAAAGATCCGTTTATAAAATAGTAAATATATGAATAAATATGCGTCAATTTGTACATGGGTAATTAAGTATATGTTTTAGGGAACGTAAACTTCAGCAGCATGTCACTAAAATATTAGCCTTGTTTATTATGTAAAAAAGATGGGAGTTATTCTTTTTACGTTAATTTAGTTTAAATGTTGTAGGTGAGTTTCAAAATACAATTATACAAGTCGTATCTTTGTCGTTATTGCACGGCGAGAAACAAACACCTTTGTTCACACGTGACTGAAACGTGGCAAACACGCATAAACTGAAGTTTATTCATACCAAATATGATTGTATTGCAGAAAGGACTGTGGATTTTATTAATTAGTTGATGTGCGGATATTTCTTTTTAGGGAATGACCTTGAAAGTTAAACTGCATCTGTGGTTTCCTAATTGTTTCTAACGGTTTTTTATGTGGCTGCTTATAAACGAAAGTTTGATCCATGCTTCGAGACCAAAACAGCAGTATTTTCCAGATAAGGTCTGCATTGGCCGACCCGACTGTGAACTCTTTGAAACGTTAATTTGTGGAAGAGAATTTAGTTTCAAGATGGCGTCCACTGCTTTACAACCGGTTAACAATTTCAATGTTTCAAAATAGTTCTCTTACGTTTACATATGTAAAAGTCCCTTAGAATTAAAATTATGTTTTTTTCTCAGTATGCCAAACACAAGTTTGGAAATGTCAAAACTAGAGTTAAATCCGGCAAATCAGAAGAATCCTCACCTCAAAGTTTCACAGGAAATGGTGTAAGATTTAGTTCTTGATATTAAATTTCGTTCGTAATATACATTCCGGCGAGAGTTTCTGGTTTTCAAATGTATTAATTTTTTTTAATAAACTTGTTAGGTGAAAGTACAGAACAACTGATAAAGCAACCGCCTCTCTATGACAAGAATTCTTTTGTAAATAACACTTTATTATTTCAGCGCCGTCAGTAAAAAGCAAATTATTTAGACATTCTTTAACAGTTGGAAATGGGGGCCTGTTATCTACTCTGTATTTTCTCTGAGCAATTTAATAAATAAATTAATAAATAAAAAGTTTAGCAAACCACAAGAGTAAGACCCAAAATAGGAAGTTTTAATATCAGGAACTTAATCTAACCGAACACCTTTTGCTGCGGACTTTAAGTCGGTGTTTCTTGTGGTTTGCCACACATTCGATTTTAGTATATTGAGAAAAAGAAAGAAAAAAAAGTTTTTTTAGATGAGAT
>NC_136482.1:114936608-115059108 GCF_053919585.1 Euprymna scolopes | reverse complement strand
TTTTAAAAAACTTTGACCCCTATTATGACCCCTTAACATTTATTGTTTTGGACTCAACTCAAGTTATTAAGTTAGATCCATGTCCAAGGAATCTATATCTAAAATTTCAAGTGTTTAGACAAACAATTGTCTGAAGAGTTTGGTAGAGTTCTCAAAGGTCAAATCGTTGAACTTTGACCCCTTAATCTCAAAATTTCTGCCCGAAAACCAATTACATCAATTTTCTCAAATCTCAGTACCTTGTATATCAAATTTCGAGTCAGTAGACTTAAAATTGACAGAGTTATTGCGTAGGAAAATGTACATAGACACACAAAGAGACACTTTCACTTATATATATATATAAAAATTTCATAAGTGAACTCCAGAAATAAACAGACAAGAGTGTCTATTCGTATGTACTCGCTTTCCAGAAAAAAAAATTATTTTAAATATTATATGTAAGTAAAACTTGTAAACCTATATGATTTTTATTCTCATCATATAAGTTTAGATATAGTCAGGATTATCTGCTTCTTTTAACTTCTGGTATCTATTGATAATTTTACTTGATAATTAAACATAGTCAAACGGAAGGAACCCCTTGCAAAGAAGAAAAATAAGAAGAAGAAGAAGAAGAAGAAGGGGTTAAAAAGGGAATGAAAATAAGATGAAAAAAAATAATGTTCAATTCAATTTCCTATTTATTTATTAATTTATTCTCTCAGTTTTTAAAAATAAATCTTATTTGTTTTGTTTAAACTTCATTCAGTTGGGATTCCCCGAAATCTGTACATCACGATATTTCATAAAAATGAATGCCACTTCTCAACTGTTTATTCAACTCAAATTTTGCAATGTGCGAAAATGACAACCGTGAAGCTAGACAATCACGTTCGCAACGAATCTTCGCTGCAGTGGTTTTGTTGCAATGTGATGCGAAATCTACATCTCCTTGCCTTAACACGATGGGAAAAGTTAGACGCAATGTAAATGTTTAATGTGAAGAAAATCTAGCTCCTCAAAACGTCATCTGAAAAAATGAAATAGTCTCCCATATTAATATTTCTTTCCGTCCGACCGAGAATTCTGACGCAAGCCCGTAGACGAACAGACGTGGATTCTTCTGTTAACCCACATTAATGTATTTTTGTTGCGTTTTGTTTTTCAACAATTGGGTTAATTACCATTTCTTATAAATTAAAATCTGCAATATAATTTGAAGCATGAGTAGGGCAAGGTTAAAATTTCACACAAAATAACTGTTTATTATTTTGCTAACCTTTAACACTTTCCGTGCAGTATTTAATGCAGAGACTAAAGTGTTATTCCTTGTTAAAATCCAGGAATGTTTGTTTTTATTATAAGGGGTTCTCTAAAGATGCCCATTCACCACATTTATTTTTGCTCCTAGTAACCCCTAAACTGTTGTATTATATCTTGAAGGATACCATTCATTCCCATATTCACCCAGAGCTATTTTATTTTATAGATCCCACTTAGCCTCTACTCCCTTTAAGAGATCGACTTAATACTTCGCAGCTTATTTAGAGTATTTATATGTTATTTAATTGGAATTCATTATTGAGATGAGTATTATTTATCAAATTATTAATTGCGGACTATTATCCTCATCTTTCTTAGTTGCTGTTTCACGACATTTCGGCCAACTATTCCTCTAGCCTTTGTAAGGTGGTAATCTGACGAAGTTTCAACCTATCCCGTCGCGGTTACATTCTGACGAAGGCGAGAGGAATAGTTGTCCGACCTTGAAATGTCGTGAAATAACAACTAAGAAAGATCAAGATGACTCTACTGATCTATAATTTCTGTTTTTGAATATCTGTAAATGTTGTTTCACTCCATACAGAGTTTTTTTGTAAATAAAATTATTTTAAAACAAGATGTAAGATTAAATCACCGAGTGAATATGATAGTTCGATAAGTGTGCTTAGCGTAAGATAAGGCTAACAGTTTTTGACAAAATTAGATGAGCATCGATCCCCTATATTTAAAAGAAGATATTCGGCCTTAATCCTAATGTAATACATGTTACTGTTTATAACTGGAAAAGTTCATGCGTACATAGATGAGTTATTATAACAATAATATGTTTAATATAACGAATATTACTATAGATTGGATAACGGATTTGTAGATTTGTAATTGTTTTTAAAAACTACGACTTCAGATTCTGAAATACACTATCTCTCTATATCAAAAATAGTAAATGCTCTTTCCCTGACACTTTCGACATATGTAAACACTTCGTATGCACAACTTTTACGTTCATCACTTACAGTTACTACTATAGCGTATTCCTAACCCACAATACATACATTTTATACCTGTTTTACATTTCCCACTGTTCCCTGTTTGACGTCTTTCAAATACATAATCCCGCTGAGAGAGTAGGCAAGGGTTTCACTTTTCTGTTTATCACTTCTCTTCCGTCACTCAAACTCATAACTTTCCTTTTTTTTTTTTGGTTAACTTTTTTGTGTGTCGCCATTTTAGTAATTGTTTTGCATTTTTTCTATTTTATACAAAATATATTGTAACCCCACGTGTGGCTCCGACTCCCAACGCCGTGTCCCCTGGATTTTTCGTTCATAGCCGGATCGTCATTTTCTCGCTAGCGACTGTCGCTGGGGACACAAGCGTGGTTTCATAAAAGTATAAATATGAACAAAGAAAGGAAAACACAAACGCCAATGTTCACATATAAATTGACTGTTGGACTTGTGAGTGCGCGTGTGTCTTCTCCCCGTTCTATTGATGTTACATTCGTCTATCTCTGTCTCACAGTCAACACTAAAATTGTCCACGTCTCTATTTCACAGTCAACTCTATAACTGTTTAACTGTAGTCGTTATCAACTCCCATCCGACGTCCAGCGCATCTAGATGTCAACTGACTGTCTCCTCTGTCTTTTTCTCTCAGGTCGCCCACCCCACCCTGGCTACCGGCAGCTATCCTCCCCTGTTTTATCAGTAGGTTTCTATTGTTATTGTTTGTTATTTTCTATCTATTCTTGATTGTAGGATATTTCCGATTTCTTTGTTTATTCTAAGCTATTTCCTATCTATTGTTGATTGTACGATATTTCCGATTTCTTTGCTTATTCTAAGCTATTTCCTCTTCCTTTGTCTATTCCTCCCCTCTCAGCACTTAGTGGCTCAAATCCACACTTCAGGGCAACTTTATAGTATCACAATATTACGATTACCGATTCACTTATTCTTAATCGTTCATTGAAATTAAAGTTTAACCCGTACCTACCAGGCCGCTATACATATTAAGAGCGCATAAGCTTTGTTTTAGAAATAGCAGATCGTAAAAAAACGTGCACCTCAGCTTACACCAACATGACTGACTTCGCACACATTAGGCATGAAAACAAACAATGTTCTGCCATATTGTCATATTATATTGGATTCCTTTAATTTTATTTCAGAGTACTTTTATAACAACTTACAAAATATTAATTGCACCTAGGCGACAATACACATACGCAAACATTCCATTCCTAAACAAAAAAACGCAAACAAAACCCACATAATGTGAGCGGTACAGTGGACGAACGCATTAAATTACTTGCTACTGGATCTTATCGCTTCCATCCGACAGCACGACAAATTATGTTGCCTACAGATAGCCTTGCAAATTCTTATTTTTTGTACAAAACCTGAGACGTGTGATGTGCTTCAGCATAGGATTTGCACGCTGCATTACTTCCTTTACCGTGTTTCACTTTATTACATTGTTCAATTAACGTTAGAGTGTACGTTAATTGAACAATGTAATAAAGTTTACATGGATACCGAAACGTGTTGCGTTCTTGACTTTAAGGATATCCATGTTGAATTAACTTTATTGCGGTATTTCAGTTTCTGCTATATTTAGTAACATAACAAATGAAAAAAATACGCTAGGAATAACTCCACTAAAAACAATTATCTTTGCAGGTAGAATAGGAAGGTTTATTTTATATATGGTTTCTTTTTCGGTTTTTCTTTTCACTTTTTCACTTGACGCATTTTGTTTCGTAAATTGTTAGGTGAAAATTCAAATACTCTGTCCAAGACACCTGCAACCATTTTCACAATATCTTTCGAAATCATAACGTTATTTTTTGGCACGTAACTTACAAAATGTAATAACTCTTCAGAAGTACCTCTCCATCGTACTATGCATTGATACTCTATGGCTGATTGGGATAACTTCCGAACATTTATATTCGTATATATTTCTGCATTCCATGTTTAAAAAGTACATATCCTCTATAGTATCAAACGTGACGGAATGGTTAATTGTCGGAATAACCTCCAAGAAATTCCAGTAAAATTGCACACAGAAGCTATAATTTCGATAGCGTCCAACAAAATAGATGTTATGAAACAAAATCCTATCTTTGGACTGTCAGAAACCTTTATAAAAGAGTATTAAAGAATGCTAGAGATTCGCATGCTCGATAGTCAAGTTTAAAGTAGCTGAGCAGCGGCTTATTTCTCATTGATTTTTGTGAATGACAAACGGGGTCGTGAACTGAGACAATTATTCTCAATGAACCTGGTGTAATTTCGTCAGAATTTTACAAAACCAAACACTTTGTCGAAAACATTGCCACAAATTCTACCCTTTGCTATCAGGGCCGCATACCCTCCTCTGGATGAAAACACGCTATGCGACATGCAAATATATGTGCGAGATGTTACCAAGCTTATCCAAAACCTCGATAAAGCAACCAGTCTATGTTCCAACAATAATGCTCAAAAAGAATCAACCAGAATTAGCTCCCATAATTACAAAGCTGTTTAAACGTTGTCTTAAGGAGGAATACTTCTCAACACCCTAGAAAACTTCATCAGTCCGCCCTGTATCTAAAAATTTTGGAGATTGATAATCTGCCTCTCAGTCTCCTGTGTGTCATGAGTAAGTTGCTGGAGTCTATAAAAATACAAAGTGATCAACCACTTTAGCAAATATGATCTACTCAGTGACATGCAATATGGTTTCCGTTTTGCTAGATCTACAGCTGGCGGGCTAGTTGTAATATCACACAGGATTAGTGAATCTCTTGACGCGGGCTCCGTTTCTAGGGGGATTTCTCTTGACAGATCAAAGGCTTTTGATAGGGTATGTCAAAGAGATCTCTTTCACAAGATTTTTTTTTTTTTTACATAAACGTCACCACTTATCAAGGCCGATAGGCCACTCAAGGATAAGGGTTAAAGAGTGTAGAGTAGTCAAAAGGACAATATAGTAATCGATAGTAATGGAAGTTCGGTAAATTTGTTAACTTAAGTGGAACGGCTCATCAGAAATTTGTTCACGTTGGACTTGAAGACAACCATATTATAGAAAGCTGGAAAGCAGGAAAACGGAAGACAATTCCACAGGCGTGCAGTTCTAAGAAAGAAGCTTTGATCATGGAATCTATGTTTAGGTTTAGGTACAGATAAAGAGTGGGGAAAATTATTGATAATGTTTTCAGCTAGTCTAGTGTTTCTTGTGAAAGTTTGGCGAGGGGAGACCATAGATTGAAGCTCAGTTGAACACTTTCCATGAAAATAACGGTACATCAGAGACAAACTCGCAACATCTCTTCTGTGAGACAGAGGTTGCAGCGAAGAGAAAAGGACATCTCCCACCAGGCCACGAAGTCTATTTTGAACCCTATCAAGGCAGGACAAGTCTTTTCTAGCAGCTCCTGCCCATATGTGGCAACAGTACTCCATCCTTGGACGTATCTGGCTCTTATATAGATATAGAATTGCATCAGCAGTGAGATATCTACTGGATCGATAGAAGGATCCTACCATTTTTCCAGCGATTTTGGCAACAGATTTAATGTACGTGTTCCATTTAAAATCAAGAGTAAAGGTCAAGCTCAGAAGCCTGTCAAAACTTGAGGCCTCCCCAAGACCAGAGCCATTCATTTTAATTGATGCCAGATGGGGATCAGAACGTTGATGATGTAAAGATAGAAGCTTGGTTTTAGATGCATTAAAAGTAACCAGCCACTCCTTTTCCCATTGTACTACATGCTCAAGATCAGAGGAGAGAGAATCGGAGAGAACTTGGTCATTTACTGTCTTAGATGTGCTACCATAGATGGTAGCGTCATTAGCAAAAATTTCTACGAATGATGTAAGGATGTGATTTGGAAGATCATTAATGTAGATCAGGAAAAGAGTTGGGCCCAGGATCGACCCCTGAGGGACTCCAGCATTTATACTGTGAGCTTCTGATTTTCGCCCATCAACTACTACTCTTATGAACCTATCAGAGAGAAATGATTTAATAATTGAGAAGACATTTCCAGCAATACCATAGCTGGAGATCTTGTCAACTATATGATAAATAGAAATGTTCTCTTAATTATTAAATTCTTTATTTCTGATAGGCTTGTAAGAGTAATCATTGATAGGCAGAAATCAGAAGCTCATAGTATTCACGCTTGCATCCTGGACCTAACTCTCTTCCCGATCTTCCTCAATGATTTTCTGAATCACATTCTAAGATCAAAGATAGCCATTTATACAGACGACACTACAACGTATGGAAGTATTTCAAAGGCCGGCAATGACCAAGATCTTTCTGAATCTCTCCTTTTGTTCTTTGCACGTGGTACAATGAGAAAAACTGGCTGGTTAATTTTAATGCATCTTACACCAAACTTCTCTCTTTTTTCTTTTAGTGCCGATGTGAAAAAAACAACAACTTCTGAACCACAAAGATCGCTCGTTTTAATAATACTACTCCCGTCTTCGTAGCTCTTCAACTTTTTGAGTTAAAAATAGGAGGCTTTACTTATGGAACAGTCCTTGTTGTTATGTGCTCGGCATACGAAGTAATTACCAAATTTGTTTGCAACACATTTTACACGGACGGATGTTAAGCTAAATGGTCTGTTGATCTGTACAAACACCCGTGATATTTTTGTAACTCTTGAAACATGCACATAGACACGCACGTCCACACAGAGACATGTGTGCTTACATACTCATACACCAACGTGTTCGTATTAACACGCTTACCCACAAGCACAATGATATGCACATGAACATACCCATGGACACAATCATACGTAATCATATATACGCACGTACACGCACAGACACATATGCAAGACCACATGCACAAACACACCCGCGCATAGTTATCTGTCCGCACGCGTATGTGCATACACATGAATACAAAAATACATACGTACATGCACATATGCAAACACGCAGATAAGGAGCAAATAACATATATGTTGAATGATAAAAGTGGTGAAAAGAATAGAAGAATGCTAATAATTAAAAAGGGAAATATTATAAGACAGAGAATAAGGAAGTGAGAGGTGTGAGGGAAAGAAAGGAGAGAGAGAGAGAGAGAGAGAGAGAGAGAGATTAGCACCAGGTCTCTTATGACATTACAAGAAATATTTTTAAATATTCGGAAATTCCCAAAAGTTTATATAAGTATCCGAATCTTCGAAACGTTCACGAAAACGTTTCGGAATTTCGAAAAGGTTTTCATTTTAATGTCATAATACACCTTTTACTTTATTCTTCCCTATTCTACTCTCGCCCTTTCATCTTGTTAAAAAGTAGCAGAACAGAATCAGGTAATTGTCTGTTTATCTATCTATCTATCTATCTATCTATCTATCTATCTATCTATCTATCTTTCGATTGATGAGTGGACAACAGAGATTTGAATCGTCATGTTTTGACAGGTCGTCAAACATGTCAAACTCTGGTATCGATCAGTTTGCACCGGAAAATATTTGAACGGGGATGGACGTGACGTGTCATGTGTCACGTGTTCCGGTATAGTGTTGAGTTGGATTTGAGACGCCAAGAGGGAGAGATGGTCTCCCCATGAGGAGGAAGAAGTCTCAGAATGGTAACGTAGAAGAACCACCCCAAGACAAAGACTGTCAATCACTCCCTTCTGCTATGACGAATACTTGGGAGTGAATAAAATATCACATGTCTTGTTCTTTTAAACGGATTCCAGTTCTCCCAAGGACGGTTGACGAACCTCCCAGAAGAAACAATAGCAAAAACAGGTATGTCGTCATGTATATGCTATATTATATGCTCTGTCACGTACGAACCAACACCACTAGATGAGACGAATCATGGGAGTAAATCGACATATCGGACAAGGACAACAATTCGTTGTACAACGCAAGATACACACATATGGTCCGTTTATGATAAGAACACAACAGGCATTTAGTTTGGCTATGTCACAAACTCAAACACAGTTACTATTCCACTATATACAACATATGTTAATTTGACACCGTACATACGCGGTCGTATAAACAACACAACTTGTTATTTTCTCTTACTCTTTCACACTCTCCTTTTCTCACATGGGATTTCAAAACAGTTTTCATTAATAATTGGAAATTGAAAATATTCAGAACGCATTCTAGAATGTACGGAACTCTTCTGTGGTGTCATAATATAAAAAACATTTAGAAAAAATACTGTTCGGTCTAATCACGTTTATACACCGATTTTCGTTACATCACCGAAGTTAAGCAACGTTGAGTTTGATCAATACCAGATGGTTTACCAGTTGGTAATACTAGACATTATATATATCCAGATAAGCGCGTATTTACACTACCCCAGCTTTTTGAACGCCCCTTTTTGGCACAGTTTCAAAGTCAATCTTGGGTAAGGTGTATTACCTGTTAGCGTGCGTCTTATATCTTGGGGGGTTACCATACAGGTGGTAAATGGAGTTCCTCAGCGGTGCAATAACCTTTGAAAGGGGGTTCTGTGGCAAAACCAAACTAGATAGAGGGAACCTGTTGGTTGTGAACGGTAATCTTCTAATGAGTGTGTCACGCCAGAAGCAAAACGCCCGTTTCCAATTTGTAATGAGCCAACACGGAAGCAGTAAAGCTTAGAAAGCCGTCATGAGAATGCGCAATCTGGTCTAACCGTGAATATTGAAGCATAATAAGCTAGCAGGACCCCTGGAAATTCCACAGAATGAGAAATATATTCAATCCACAAATACGTTCGGATAAACCTGGTATTTTTTTTGGGGAGGGATGGATAGCGCAACAGATTAGGTTTATTTTGGGACAGAAAAACCAATAACATGCAGTAAATATGAGTTTATTATCATTTCTTTGAAAATAATGTCCTTTGTATTTTAAACATAGAACTGGCGCAAATAAGATGAATTAATAAGTACTAATACATATTCAGAAAGTAATATTGTGCTACATAGTTTTATACAAATAATAAAATTATATTGTAAGAGACAATCTTTAATTTACTCTTTCTGTCTAGCAACTCTTTGCGGACAATTTTCATTTTCCCTGGTTCTTTCGAATGTTCCCATTTTTACATAATGTTTCGCTAACATTTTTACTTTGGTGAAGAACCACAGAACGTAGGAATAACTACGAGTCTCCTTTCTCGCAACATTACAACAGTAATCATCTTATTTATAAAATTCACTATATTTGTCTGTATGTTTGTCTGTGTCTGTCTGTTTTTCTCCATATTTTCAAACTCTATCTTTTCCGAAACTAAAAGTCGCAGAGTGGCGCTAAGGGCCTCAAATTATTTGATTTTTACGGATCGTTATTTATAGGTCTTTAACCGGTTGAAATAGTTTTTAAGGGGCCAAAAAGGGGTTAAAATTGCAAGAAAATCGTTACACATTTTCTACATTCATCTTAAATCAGTTCATATGCAGGTCCAGTAACGTCCAGTAACATTAGTAACGTCACCAGTTTTGTTACAGTTTTGCTTTCGATCTCGATTCTAGCTGATGGCGCCCCTATACTTTATTTTTACTTTTGAAATCACAAGTCTATAATAATATATACGAAATCTAGACAAATTAAAATATCATATTTAAGCGTATTTTACGACCAAACAAAACCGGGGGACCCCCTCCCATTAGTATATTATTATAATGACTATCGGGACCTGTGGTAATTCCACAGGAAACTCATTAATATATAATATATTGATGCTGCCATTCTGTAGATGCTCAGCATAAATGGAAACGCTTTGGTATTATTGTAGTTCTTTTGTTAAAGTATTTATCTAAGCTAACAGGGACGTCAGCGTAGCCCGGTCGTAAAGTACGCTTAAATATGATATTTTAATTCTTGCAGATTTCATATATATTATTATAGAGTAAAGTTTCTATCGATTTTCATATATTATAAAGTTGCGATTCCAAAAATATATTCATATGACTTGGGTGTATCAGCTTGAATCGAAACCGAAACCAAAACTTATGATGATAACTTGAATTCCTTCAGTATAATCAAAGCCGAAACCAAAACTTATTAAGAATTCTTGATAAAATTATTTATAAAAAATAGATTACTGGAGTGCCATCAGTTATAATCAAAGCCGAAACCAAAACTTATGTGGAATTCTTGGTAAAAGTTTTTATTACAAGAAATGGAAGTCCATAAAAATGTAGGTGGCACGCAAAATAAATAACACACACGCTATCTAATTAATATAACGATAATTGAAAACGAGGCTCTTATATTTTTGTCGAGGGTTGCCAGATTAGCCTTTTTAAAGCGAATTTTACAGAATTTGGCATTTTTGAAGCGGTTTGGCCTTTAAACATGGTATTTAACGTTTCTCAAAGGGAAACGTACAGAGTAACTAAGGAAGAATCAAACAGATTATTATATAGATACTCAGAAATTTACTGAAAAGAGCGAGTCTTTTTTTTTTTTTTTTTTGACTACAACCAAGAGGTAGACGGTTCATTTTTTATCCAGCGGTGGAGATGCGAGCAAATAGGGACTTATTTGAAAATAATGTTGAAAATGTGTAGAATTTTAAAACAAAACGAGCTGCTTTAAAGTGTATATAGAGCAAGGCAAAAGGGCGGCTCTTTCTTAAGAGCGACACCAGAGGGAGCCTCTACTAAACTAGTGAACCCGCTAACGCGCTGCAAATACTGATCCAAGATGACACGGGTGGTCTCATAAATAAATAACATTAAAGAAAATGCCGTGTTTATGGCGACATATTACCAACGAAGATGATTCAATTTTACGATGAAAACGATGTTTTGCTTTTGCCTTCTAATGTGGATGACATTAATGAACAGGTTGGACGATATTAAAATGGTTACCTGTCGTGTTACACTCCCCCTGTGGTGCACGCCCAAAACGTTTCTCTTGTTTCCGATTTCAGCCCGTGACCAGATCAAATGTCGTTAACGATTATGCTGACCCACTCGCAGAGGACCAGCCCTGATATCTATACTATCGTTTGTGAATGATCGATGATATTTAAAACCACGCGCCGAGGAAAAGGGACGCGCCGATCGCCTGAACCCTCGAACAAACTGTAAACAATATGCCCCGTCCCCTTTCTTGTTTTGATAAAAATCGATGCAAATTTTCGGTCAAAATGGTCGTCCTCAAATCTTTTCGAGAGCTTCTGTCGGTCGGACGAACCATCTGCCTTACGCACTTGATATCATTTTTGACGCCCAAATCGTCTGTATTATTCGCGCAAGCCGATTTATAAGTGGCTCTGACTCGCTTATGTTTGACGTAGCACTTATGTAGATCACTGGTATTCAAGATCAAACGGCATTTTTCCTGCTCTATCACGTTCAAGTTTAGAATTGCATTTGTAGATGCGACCAAACACGCCTACGTTTGGAACCGTTGGTAAACGCGAAGATTATCTGTAGTGGTAGAAAAAGGGTAGAGTTTAATTATTTAATTTCAATAATAACCTGTTTACATTCGATTGAAAGCCACCATGTTCTAGTCAGCTAAGAACTAGCCCCGTGGTATTGTGTTCAGCAGGCCAACAAGTCCAGAAAAAAATTTGTCCATGTAATTTTCGTTTAATTTTAGGCAGATATTAGAGTGTAGGGGAAATTGTTATCTATCTATCTTCTATCTATCTATACTCCTAAAAATTTGTTTTTTGTTGTGTATCGATATACATATTAAAACCCCTTTTTTCTATTTATTTAAAAAGAAAATACAATTTCGTTATATATGGGTCGTGGATTTGCATTCGCTAGCAAAAGATCTAGCTAATTTGCATATTCTTTTTAACATTCATTTCTATTAATTCCACATTAGTTTTTTTTCGGATTTCTTATGGGATGATAATATTTAGTTAACTATTATATTATTAAATATATTAATGCAGATATTCTACATGATTTATACTTGCGTAATGTTTGCGTAAAAAGGTTATAGTAAACTCCGACCTATTTCTATTCGTATTTATGTATGCGTATATATATTTGTTTTTAAAAAATTGCCTGCCCAACTTCTCTGAGAGTTTTTGGTCTAACCCACGCGAAAATTTATATCAAGTCTGAAAATAAAAAGATTGCATTTGCCCGGCGAAGGTCGAATAACGGCATTGCGAATATGCATGCGTAACGTAATAGCTATTGGTTCGTGTTTTAATTTTTAGCCTTGCAGCAAACATGTCGTCATAACAAAAGCATTAACGTCAAAGGATAAAGTAAATCGTAAGCAAAAGGTTTTAGTTTCAATTTACGGTTGTGGTACACGAGTGATTTTTTTTTTACTTTTTAAATCATTACTATATATTGAGTCCAATATAATATGAGAATAAATTCGAAATTTGCATTAATCAAAATATCATATTTAAGGGTATTTTACGACCGGGCAATATCGCGCGGCCTGCTAGTACATATATATATATATATATATATATATATATATATATATATATATATATATACAGTGATGATCATATTTATTGGCACGGTAAAATAAAAGTTAAATTTTGTCTAATAAATTCTAAAAAAGGGATTAAATTAAAGAAAATAACAAAGTATATTATGTATTTTTAACTGGCCTTTCCGATGCAGCAATCGGATTTTAGAAAAAATATATAACAAAGGAACAACAAACATAATTGCAAAAAACCCTTGTTCAAAATTATTGGCACGGCTTTGTTTTTCTTTTAGTATCAGTATAATATCAATCAATTTCCGGTTTACGTGCTTTCTGAACTTTTTTATAGCCATATTATGCTTGTTTAACGCTAATTCAGTGAATAATTTTTTTCAGATAATTTTTAGATAGCGAGTTATTTAAACTATTATAAGTGACTAAATTATAATTTTCAATCGCCATGGTTAAAACTAAGGAACACAGCGAAGACGTCAGGAAGCTTGTTGTAGCATGCCATACCAATGGGGGGGCTATGATAAGATTTCAAAGAAGCTAAACCTTCCCAAATCCACTGTTAGAGCCATAATAAACAAGTTCAAATCGCAAGGCCACGTTATGAGTTTAGAGGGTAGAGGGAGAAAAAGGATTCTTTCCCCAAGAGATGAACGGAAAATTGCTCGACAAGTAAAACAAAACCCAAGGATCTCTGTTGGGGAGATTGTTGATGAACAGAGCACCTCTGGAGTGAATGTATCTCGACATACAGTTGGTAGAGTTTTGAAGAGAGCTGGTTTAAAAGCATGTCGTCCGAGAAAGACTCCCTTATTGAAGCCTATGCACCTGAAAGCAAGGCTAGCCTTTGCAAAACGTCATATTGATAAAGATGTTGCATTCTGGAAACGTGTTCTATGGACTGACGAAACGAAAATAGAGTTATTTGGCCATAATAAAGTGTCTTATATTTACAGAAAATCTGGCGAAGCTTTCCTGCCTAAGAACACCATACCCACAGTGAAGCACGGTGGAGGCAGTTTGATGTTTTGGGGATCCTTTGCTGCCTCTGGACCAGGGCGACTTGTTAAGGTCACAGGTAGCATAAAAAAGGAAGATTATGTTAAAATATTGGATGAAAACCTGAAAGACTCTGCTAAAGAGCTCTCACTTGGTCGTCGTTGGTGGTTCATGCAAGATAATGACCCAAAGCATTCGGCTAAACTGACTAAGAAATGGCTTGAGGACAATCATATTAATGTTTTGGAGTGGCCATCACAAAGCCCAGACCTTAATCCAATTGAAAATTTATGGAGAACATTAAAATTGAGGGTAATGCAAAGGAAGCCTAGGAATCTTATTCAATTGGAGGATTATTGTCAGGAAGAGTGGGCTAAAATTACTACTGAAGAGTGCAACAACTTGGTTGTAAACTATGAAAAGCGACTGAGGAAGGTAATCAAGGCCAAAGGCTATACAATTGATTATTAAATAAATCGTGCCAATAATTTTGAACAAGGGTTTTTTGCAATTATGTTTGTTGTTCCTTTGTTATTTATTTTTTCTAAAATCCGATTGCTGCATCGGAAAGGCCAGTTAAAAATACATAATATACTTTGTTATTTTCTTTAATTTAATCCCTTTTTTAGAATTTATTAGACAAAATTTAACTTTTATTTTACCGTGCCAATAAATATGATCATCACTGTATATATATGTATAACTACTTAATTTACTCACATAAAATTAATATACGAAAGTATTGATTTATGCGTAAACTTTAAGTATTTACTTCAAAAGTGCTCAATAGGTAGGTAGAGCTAGTTAGTAAGTTATAAAATCTATATGGCGATTAAGCTACGCTGAATATTCCGCGTTTCATCCACTCTAGGACTCTTCAGGCTTATGCGCGAATTCTGTGGTTGTTTGTCGTTTTTATATGCGCATCTTCTATTGAGATTTTAGTTAGCCAATCAGCTTTTTAGTATCCACCGCGCCCTTCCTTTCAGCCAATCAGCATGCACTTATCGGACAAAGGCCCATTTGACCTCTGGTTGACCTGTTCCTTTGTGTGTGCTCTATTTAGCCTGGATATTTAGTTTCTTGATCTGTTTTAAATCTAGGTTAGGGTTTTTTTAATGTTAGCTAATATATAAAAATATATATGTGTAGATACATATATGCACATATATATACATATATATATACATACATATATGTGTGATCGTTTATGTATATTCATGTTTATTTAATTTATTTATTTGTTTACTTTCTATGTTTTTTGTTAGTTTTAAAACTATTTTGTATCGCTATCCTAGAGTAAGTTTTATCTTGTGAACAGAGTTGTTTGCTATTTCTCTTCTATGGTTTAATAGATGTTAGGGTTCTTTAAAGTACAGAATAGCAATTTTCTCATGAAGGTATAATCTACATTGGTTGTCTAGATCCCTACACGTGGTAGATTTTATTATTATTTTCCATTCGACTACCGGCGAATGTCCGCTTTCAAACATACATAAACGATCACACATATATGTATGTATATATATATATATATGTATATATATGTGCATATATGTATGTACACATATATATATTTATATATAAACTTACATTAAAAAACACTAACCTAGATTTAAAACAGATCAAGAAACTAAATATCCAGGCTAAATAGAGCACACACAAAGGAACGGGTCAATCAGAGGTCAAATAGGCCTTGTCCCATAAGTGCATGTTGATAGGATACTAGAAAGCTGATTAGCTAACTAAAATCTCAATAGAAGATGCGCATATAAAAACGACAAACAACCACAGAATTCGCGCATAAGCCTAAAGAGTCCTAGAGTGGATGAAACGCGGAATATTCAGTGTATCTCAATCGCCATATACGTTTTATAACTTAAAGGTGCACGGTAAAAAAAAATGCAGATCATTACGGAAAAAAAGAAAAATGTTCGTCACGACTTTCAAAGATAGCGCTGTAATTTTGCAAAAAGAAAAAGGTTCGTCGCGACTTAGAAAGGTAAATTCTTTTTACTTTTGGAAAAAGAATTCGTCACTTGTGGTTTTCGCTCCTAAAATCGGGCATTATTTTTTTTTCTCTGGAGAAAAATATACACTTGATTTTTTTCCTTTAGACAATGAACATTTTATATATTTATGTTTTTTTCTGTTCGTTTTATTGTCTGGAGGACAAATAAGAAAGAATTAAACGGTTTTGTAAAATTCAGCGAACGTTTGAAATTGCTAATGCTGACAAAGCAAAATGGACGAATTGAAAGTAGCATTGGAACATTTGACCAAGTTTCACATCGATGCCGCAAAGGGTCAGTCACAATCCGAAAAACACTGGACTGAACGTCAAACACGAACCGAGGAACAGCAAAAGGAAGTTCAAAAACAGTTAGCCGAACGTCAATAAAGAACAGAGGAATTGCTTACAGAAATGGTTAAGAATAATTCGAATGAGGAAAGCAATTCAGCATTTTCTCAGAATACAATATGGACCGCGATAGACAATTTTAAATACGAGGAATAGAAAAAATCATCCGAAGCGTATTTTGAGCGTTATAAAGATTTTTTTAATATTGACTGCAGCAACTGGTCTGATCAAAAGAAAACCAGACTTCTACTACGAAAATGCTAAACGGCTGAGCATGATAAATTCGTGGATTACATCTTGCCTCGGAAAACAGCAGATTTATCATTCAATGAGACGGTAAATTTGTTCAGAACTTTTTTCGTCGAAAAGTCTCTTTTCCATAAGCGTTGGAGATGTTTAAATGTGGTAAAAGACGATAATGACGATTTTGTCACCTACACAGCTGTAGTGAACAAACACTGTGATGACTGTAAGTTGTCTGAACCAACAGCAGACAATTTTAAATGTCTTGTGTTTGCGTAAGGGTTAACCTCAGGAAAAGATGCGGAAATCAGGCGCAGAGTCTTTACAAAATTAGAAAATGAACCGAATTTAACACTTCAAAAAACGACTGAGGATTGTCAAAAAGTAGAAATTATAAAAAAGATGCAAGAAATATCGAAGCAGGCATCGCGAATATAAAAAGAGTAACCAAGAAAAAACCGTCGAAATGGCACACAGACACTAACCACCGAAACTCAGAAAAACTAAAAGCACCGAGCGCTTGTTTCAGATGTGTTTTTTTTTTACACAGTGGTCACCACTTATCAAGGCCCGGAAGCCACTCAGGGATAAGGCTTATTGCAAGTACATTACGTTAGTGTGGAGATTTCATGAAGTGTTTACCTAAGGGGACTGTTCATTAGGAATTTGTTAATGTTGGACTTGAACACATCCCAGTTGTAGTCAGGTGGGAAGAAGGCAGAGGAACAGAGTTCCACAGGCGCGCAGTTCTAAGAAAGAAGATTTGTTCATAGAATCCACGTTTAGATTTAGCCACAGATAAAGAGTGGGCGAAATTTTTCACAGTGGATTCGGCTAGACGGCTGTTTTTCGTGAAAGATTGGCGAGAGGGGACCAGAGATTGGAGTTCAGACGAGCACCTGCGATAGAAATAATGATAAAACAAGGATAGGCTCGCAACGTCTCTTCTGTGGGAGAGAGGTTGCAGGGTAGAGAAAAGGGCATCCCCCACTAAGCCACGAAGTCTATTTTGTACTCTGTCAAGGCAGGATAGGCTGTTTTTAGCAGCTCCTGCCCAGATATGGCAGCAGTATTCCATCCTTGGACGTACTTGGCTTTTATATAGATAGAGAATTGCATCAGTAGTGAGATATCTTCTGGAGTGGTAGAAGGATCCCACCATCTTTCCAGCGACCTTGGCAACAGACTTGATGTACATGTTCCATTTGAGATCAGGAGTAAAGGTCAAACCCAGAAGCTTGTCAAAACGCGGAGCCTCTCCAAGACGAGAGCCATCCATCCCAATTGATGCCAGACGAGGATCAGAGCATTGATGATGTAAGGATAGGAGTTTGGTTTTAGATGCATTAAAGGTAACCAGCCACACACCCGAGATCAGAGGAGAGAGAATCAGAGAGAACTTTGTCATTTACAGCCTTTGACGTGTTGCCATAGATGGTCGTGTCATCAGCATAGATGTCAACGAATGATTTAAGTATGTGTTTAGGGAGGTCATTGATGTAGATCAGGAAGAGAGTTGGGCCCAGGATTGACCCCTGAGGGACTCCGGCATTAATACTGCAGGCCTCTGATTTTTGTCCATCGGAGAGAAATGATTTAATGATTGAGAAAACATTTCTAGTTATACCGTAGCTGGAAATCTTGTGAAGTAGACCCTTATGCCATACCTTGTCGAAGGCTTTTGATATGTCAAGAGCAATTGCCCTATAAAGAAAGCCTTTGTCAAGAGATTCACTAATCCTGTGAGATATAACCGTCAGCACATCTGCGGTAGATCTTGCAGAGCGGAAACCATATTGTGTGTCACTAAGAAGGTTGTTTCTGTTGAGGTGGTTGACTATTTCTCTATTAAATATGGATTCCAGCAATTTACTCATAACACACACAGGAGACTTATTGGTTTGTACTGAGAGGGAGATGACTTATCACCTGAATTCTTAAATACAGCGCAAACTGATGAGGTCTTCCAGGGAGTCGGAAAGCATTTCTCCTTAAGGCAGCGCTTAAACAGTTTTGTAAGTATGGGAGCAAGTTCTGGTTGAAGCTTTTTTAACACTATGATTGGAATGCCGTCAGGGCCAGTTGCTTTACTGGAATCAAGGTTCTTGATTAGCTTGGCGAACTCATGCACGAATATTTGTATGTTCCCTAGCATGTTCTGTTTTATAGGAGGAAATATGGGGAGTTGATGGCCTTCGTCGCATAGGGTAGAATTAGCTGCAAAGATCTTTGCAAATAGTTTGGCCTTGTCTGATGCTGACGAGATGACCTCTGGTCCATTGATAATGGTTGGGATAGAACGCATACTTCTGTTCAGGATCCTATTTGTTATTTGCCAAAATTGGTGGGAACCAAGCCGCTGATCAGCTACCTTGGATTTAACAGACTGGGCATATAGCCCTCTTGCATTTTTTATTACTTTTTTACAGTGGTTGCTTGCATTACTAAAATCAGCTTTAGTCTCAGTGCGTCTATTACGTTGGTAGCTATGGAGAAAGTGATTTCTGTGCGCGATAGCAGCAACACATTCTGGGGAGAACCATGGCTGGCTGTTAGGTTTTTGTTGGAATTTTTTAGATGGTTTGAATTTGTCTATGCCTACAATTAACCATTCAGTCAGATCTGATACTACAGAGGACACTTCCTTTTTAAACATGGAGTGCAGAAGTAAATCAGATATGAATGTACGGAAGCTATCCCAGTCAGCCATAGAGTATCGGTATACAGTACGGTGGACGTGTACGTCTGGGGACTTATTACATATCGTTTTTATCTTAACTGATACAACGGAGTGTTCGGAGGATCCTAGAGGAGAATGAACGGACATGAGCATAGCTCAGGGGAAGTTGAGAGAAAAAGATCTAGGAGGCTTGCATATTGACCGGGTGTATCGGGCACACGGGTGGGGTCGCGAACAATCTGAATGAGGTCATAAGCAATGGTAAAATCATGACAAAACCTCCCCTCATCGTCTTATTTGAATGGGTCAGCGATTCCACGTTATGGACGTTGAAATCACCACAGATGTGGATGTTAGCCGAGGGATGTGCAGACAGAATATGATCTATTTTCTCAGATATGCTCTTGAAGATAGTAACTCCGCTGTTGTGGGGCCGATATAGGGCAAATATAAATGCAGTGGTGTTGGCAAGTGCAACCATGAAGCACCTATAGGGTAAGTTAGGATCTTCTCTAGAGATATCCCTGCCACACGGGCAGCAATCTTTTATGAAGGCACATATTCCATGCCCATGGCTATCTTGGGGGTCAGATTTAGCTGTTAAATTTTAGTATCCGTTAATTATGAATTCATCTAGGGAACTGGTCGGCCCTATTCCAGTTTCGCTTAGGTGGAATACATTGGGAAGTGATTGCCCATTTTTAACAAAAAAAGACCATTCATGCAATAAGATCGGTCATAAAAGTTCGCACTGTAGGAAAACTCAGAATAGAAGCCGTGTACGTCAAACCAGAACTAAGGACGTCGTAGATGAAAATCTATGCAAATATGTAACGGTCAACATTTTCAGCAAGGCTATTAAATTCCAATTAGACAGTGGATCGGATCTTTCAATAATAAATCTCAAAATGTGGAAAATATTACGAAAGCCGACTATGTTTAATGGTACAAAAATTCATTTTGAAAGTGAATTAATTACAAACGTCACTTTACAGGGGAAAACAAAAAAAAAACTAAGATTGTATGTGCTAAAAGATAGTAAGAACCTATTCGGTTCGGACAGCATGGAGGAGTTTCGTCTCTGGGATCTTCCTATATCCACATTCTGCAAGAAGATAGATACCCGCCCAGCAGAAACGGAGAAACTTATAACTCAATTGCAGAGTTTTTAAGGTTTGGCAAATTATTACCAGGGGTTCATCCCAAATATGCACAAATTGCGCGCACCACTTAATGAATTGCTGAAAAAGGATAAGGTTTGGGAGTGAGCAGAAGATTGCCAGACATCATTCCAAGAAATAAAAAGAATCCGTACTTCCAAACTATTCCTAGCGCATTTCAACCCGCAGTTGGACATAATAGTAGCTAGCGACGCTAGTCAATATGGCGTCGGGGCGTGTATGCTACATCGAATGCCGGATGGCTCGAAACAGCCTATTACTTTCGCATCACGGACTCTCTTGCCAGCGGAAAAGAATTATTCTCAGATCGAGAAAGCGGCCCTAAGAATTATATTTGAAGTTTCAAGATTCCACCGGTTATTGTACGGAAGACATTTTTTCCACAAACCGACCATAACCGTTGATATCCATTTTTGGATAAAATAAGAACTTCTAACATTCACTGCGAACCGACTATTAAGATGGGGAACTATTCCGCTGAAGTATAATTTTACAATTCAATTTCTCCCCTCAAAACAACTAGCCCATGCAGACGGTCTATCGAGACTGTTTCCTACCAAAATGGAACATCTTGAAGATTCAGTAATCGCGACACTACGTAGTGATGTAAAAACCATGATAAACAATATTATCCGCGAACTGCCGATCACACTTCAGAAAATTAAGTCAGAATCCCTAAATGACAATTTCATTCAAACAACGAAGCAGAAATTAGCACTGGGTGACATCAGTTCAGACATTTTTTCTGGTTGCGACGAAATACTATATACCGATGAAAGTGTTGTCATCCCCCAAACCTTTCAAAAAAGAATTCTCAGGAATTTTCACATGGGGCATCCAGGTATAAACAGAATGAAAAGCCTAATGAGAAGTTTTGTTTATTGGCCAACTATGGACCAAGATATTACCGACATGGTGAACAGATGCAAAGGCTGTGCTTTGGCTGCCAAAGCACCACCGATAACATATAAACCTTGGCCTAAGGCTGAACAACAATGGTCGAGGATCCACATCGATTATTCGGGACCTGTGGAGGATTCTTTCTACCTGATAGTAGTTGACTCTTACTCTAAATGGCCAGAGGTACTAAGATGCAAAAAACCGACCACGGCAACAATGACAATTTTTTTAATGGGAATTTTTTGCTCGCTTTGGGGTTGTAGACTGTCTGGTTAGCGACAACGCTACACAGTTCACCTCGACAGAGTTCAGAGAATTCTGCAAGACATATCAAATCAAGCATATTAGGACACCCCCAATACCACGCCAGAAGCAACGGCCAGGCTGAACGCTTCGTCGATACGCTTAAAAGGGCACCGACAGAAAAGGTCCTTCAGAAATTTCTGCAGGTTTACAAAATCACGAGAAAGCCGAACAAACCAGATGCGGGATCCCCAGAAGAAATCATGTTTGGACGGAAAATAAAATTCGTATTTGATAAACTGCTACCCAAACACATAGTACACAACAGAATCTCTACAATGCCAACGAAACGGATTAACAGCATAGATAACGTGTGTTTTAGACATTTTAGAAATAACGTTTCTTTTTGGAAACAGGGCACGATCTTACGAAGAATTGGCCATGTTACATACATCATTCAGGACCCAAAGTTCCAACATACGAGGCACCTGAACCAAATCAGGAAAAGCCTCTACAAGGATCAAGAAGAACCACCGCAGGACGGCAGTGAGGCGATTGAAACTGTGTATGACTGTTTTGACATATACCCTTGTGGTTAAATACAATGACCCCACAACTCAATCTTCACTCTTCAATCCTGCAGTCCAATGCACTTCTGACAGCAATTGCTTCTGCCAAATAAAAAAGACACCCTCTCTCCCAAATACAGGCTTTTTATAGGACAAAACCGTCCAAAATTATTTGCATACTCTTCCCATGATCTCTAGTCTATAAATAGACGCAGTGGCCATTCTCTTCTTCTTCTTTCACTCTCTGAAGCGGGCGTTGCCAGTGGTAAAATGTTTGCACGATTTTTTTTTTTTTTTTACTACAACCCTCCAAAAGGGATGTCAGAACCGAGACGCTCCTGCAGAAAGAGGAAGCGCACAGACCCTTTGGTTGTCTGCCCCAAAAGGAAGAAATACTGATTTTCACAACCGCGGAAATCAGCTTGGGAGGGGGGTGTTGTGGGGCAATCACCCTCCAAATGGACTGTTCTATCCATTATAAAAACCATAGTACTTTTGATTCCATGTGTGGATCAAACACCAGAGCGACCCTCGCCTGCTCGGTTACGTTTACTACTCTTTTCAGTTGTAACCTTTTTACGTTGTTGTTCCAGTAATGTTTAAACTCTATTCCATTGTTCTGTTTTCTTTGTGGCTTATTGCAAGCCATAACACTAATATTTCTCAATGTCTCAGTAAAAAATCATAGAATGGGTGAATCTCTCTTTTCCGCTAAATTATTCGTATACACCACAACCATGTATGCAAGATAGAGAGCAGAGTAATGGAACTATATAATTCGTTATCATATACAAAGATTAAATAGACATAAAGAGAAATTACTTTTAGTGATGCAAGACGGATTATATAGTATATCATGATTTATGAAATTAAAGTGGTTCAAATAGTGGCGGTACTTGTGACCTTTCGGGTCACAAGTAGTATAGTGCGATCCATTTTTATAACATGTTTAATTGTAGGAATATTTGTAAGTCTATTTAAAGATATTTTCTGTGTTTATTTTATTTTACTGATCAATATCAAATTTCGCCATAATGTGTGCAGGATCGTTTTTTATTTTGTTATTTTAATTCCCATTATTAAAACACATTGAAGAATTTGTTTAACAAAACGAGTGTCAATGTCTAACTAATACTGTTAGATTTGGCACTAGTGTGCACATGTGATATATTAACCAGTCACTACTTAATGAAAACAAGACAGAATAACATATAATACAGGCACGTATCCGATAACTGGTGGTGCTGTTATTAAGAATTTCCTCCCTCCCGCACATCTGCACACAGTACAGGTCTAATACCCCCTTATAATATCACTATTTGATTTATTTATGCCACCCAATAAAAACATTGCTCAATAGACTAAGAAAATAGATACAATATCCCTTTTTTCAAGCATTAACAAGAAACAAAGATGACCCGTTGCGTCATCTATTGTGCACGGGTTAAATTGTTGCAATAAGAAAAAAAATGAGTTTGTAAAGCTAATCAAATACATATGCGGCTATTTTCTATCTCTCCAAATCTACAAATCCAGCCATGCATACAGTGTTCTTGTCATATTTAGGCTAATGAATTTTATTCCCTATTTGAGGGTTTTTGATAAGGTTCAGAAACGTATCTTTAATTTGATTGGCCCCACTGCTTCTTTTCTCTGCTAATTCTCTATAACAACGTGATGTTGCTAGTCTCAGTATTTTCTAGATAGTATATTCTATTATGGCATGTGTTCTTCCGAATTGTTTGATCTATTGTCTGTTTCCTTTGTCCCGGCTCGTTTGAGTCATTGGTCTAGTGGTCGCTATCAATTCCCTGTTTTGATACTTATTTGTAATCAGCTTCCTATTCCTATACAGTAGACCCCGGGATACGGTGGCCCAAGGATACGTTTTCTTCAGCTTATGGTGTAAAATACGATATTTTTCTGGCTCCTGGTTACGGTATTTGCCCCGCCTTACATGATATTTACAATGTTATTTTATTATATACATATACATGTGAATTATATACTGTACTCTATTTTGTTACTAATTTTTAATGCTGTATTCCGAAGTTCTACTGTAGCTTCTTTACAAGAATAGCAAGCGTTTAGAACTCTTTTGTTGCTGTTTTTTTTCCTCCGACCTATACTTTGTTTTATCATCCATCTACTGTTTTTGCAATAATCATTTTTCATTGTA
The DNA here is from genome assembly GCF_053919585.1 of Euprymna scolopes. Classification (NCBI taxonomy): domain Eukaryota; kingdom Metazoa; phylum Mollusca; class Cephalopoda; order Sepiida; family Sepiolidae; genus Euprymna; species Euprymna scolopes. The sequence goes on along the minus strand of NC_136482.1, from coordinate 115,035,073 downwards.
GTTAGCTCCTTACATCAAGTGGCTTCTCGACTTGCCTAGAACAATTCTCATTATATATATATATATATATATATATATATATATATATATATATATATATATAATATTGAGAGGTATATGTGATCAAAAACAAGGATAAAAAGTGCTTAATACGATAGGGATTGATTGTACAACAAAAAACAAAATAGGATTAAAGCTCATAAAACTAATTCAAGAATAATCCGTAAGTATATATAAAAAAATCTATATATCTATAAAAGTGAACGTGTCTGTCTGTCTGTCTGTCTGTCTGTGTGTCTGTGTGTCTGTCTGTCTGTGTACATTTCCCTACGCAATAACACTGTCAATTTTTAGTCTATAGACTCGAAATTTGAAATACCGGGTACTGAGATTTGGGAAAGTCGATGTGACGGGTGTCAGCCAGAAATTTGGCTGTTAAGGGGTCGAATTTCAACGATTTGACCTTTAAGAACTCTACCAAACTCCTCCGACAATTTTGGGTCTAGACACTTGAAATTTTAGATATAGGTTCCTTGAACCTGGATCTAACTTAATAAAGTGATTTGAGCCCGAAACTATAAATTTTAAGGGGTCATAATAGGGGTCAAAGTTTTAAAAAATTAACCATTTTTTTGTTTTTTTGCTTTTTTTGCACAGCATACACCTCCAAACACCCGAGCAACGCCGGGCACCCCTGCTAGTACTTGATAAAATTCAGTCCTCTGGAGGTTAAAGGTTCAATCGTTTGTTCGGGCGTCACTCAAAATACCATTGCTAATTACTTAGGGCTTCTACATAGTCATGACTAGAGCTGTGTCAATAGGATATTCTTTTCATTCGCTTGACTCTCGGGTATATATCCGACACAGTAAGACACACTTAAGCAACCGAGAACCGCCACCCGTCTCTATAAAAACATATAAGATATTAACGGATATATACTCAAGAGTCAAAACAATGGAAAGAATATGCTGTTGTCACAGCATTAGTCATGACTGACCACCGTGAATTAAATAAATGATTCCGTTCGGAATTACCTACAGATTCTTGAGTTCGACAGAGAGATACCTGAGTTCGACAAAAAGATTCGCGAGTTCGACAAGATTCACATAAATAACGTCGGAAGTTGCATCGACGGAAACGTTGTAAAAATAATCTTCGAGATCAGAACAGTAGTTCAAATAATCTAAATAATACGAATATATAGATATTTTATTTTATTAACGGACGTGGTGTCAATGTGGTTAAGACACCAACGATAAAAACAGAAAGCGAATATAACCGTTTTTTTGTGACTTATGAAAAATGCCAAAAGTTTAAGTTATCTCTTACAAACTGAGTAAATAAATATTTATTTCTTAAAGGCTCCCGCCCCTAGCCCTCCCTCCCTTCCTCACTCACTCACTCACTCACTCACTCACTCCCTTTCTCTTTCCCTCTCTCTTTCTCTCTTTCGTTTACGGTTCGTTAACAAAATTAAAGAAAGAAAAAATTAAGATTCTAATAATCGATTAAAACAAAATTTAAATAAATAAAATGTTGCAACTTTAAATTACCAATAATAAATAAGACAACACGGCGGTTTATTGACAATACATTTTTTTTTTATAGAGTGACCGATTATCAAATCCAAAGGCCATTCGACGATAAAAGTTTATTGATGTCAATTGGCCGGTGAGACAACACCGTTATAATCGTTAGTGGTGGGAATTGGGTAGAAATTGGTTATTTAAGAGAACGGCTCAACAGAAACTTGTAAAAGTTTGACTTGAAAACGACCATGTAGTCATTTCCTGGTAGAGGCGCCTCAAGCGATTAGAAAACATCCTAACTCCTTCTCAAAGAGAGAAGGCACAACCTGGGAGGGTGGACCCCCTAGAACTGCACAGGATCCAAATTACAGTGCAATTGACAGGGAAAACATTATCAGAATGATCTAGAATGTTGATTTTGGGGAAGAAGGAAAAAAATCATCCGGTTTTGACTTAAGTAATTAATACGAAACAAGTCTTAGATTAAATGTGCTCACTCGTTGTTCAACTAATTGTATAATACATGCCAGACGGTAATTCTAGTCGCTTCACGTCAATATGGGGGCAATCAGAAGAAATATATTGACCCCTTTATTACTCCCTTTAATAAAACGTCGTGATTTTCGCACATGTGACGAAACATTAGCATAATAATACAAGTTAATTCGAACGCCTGATACAGTAATTCCCACGTGGAACATATTATAGAATATTTTAATGACTTGTAGACTTCTTTATTTTTAGAAGTAAGCATTAGGTTTTCAGCGTCTAAAATAAACACATTATTTTGGGAAGACATATTTAGAGACCGCCAGTCAATGTGAGACATTAGCTTACTTATTAGGTCGATGTCTGAATAATGTTCATTTTTATGGTTTTCAAGCCAATTTATGATAAAAATAACCCAACTAATTAACGTTTTAATCAATTGTATATTGGCTATTGTCTTAAATAAAGTTGTTATTCATTTATCAATTAATTTAAATGGAATATGCATACAATGCAAATGTGTTTTGATTCATAAAAAGGTTGGACATAGTCTTTTATCTGTTTGTTTTCCGTGGATTTTCTGTGAAAAAGTGAAAATCAGTTGGAGAGAGACCAGGAAAATGTGGTTGATGGGGTGGAACAGAACAGCCAAGCTGCAATTTTTTTCACCATCATTTTTCCAGAGTTTAGCCATATAAACCCATAGGCTGGTCATTGGCGTGTGACCGACGCACGTGTTGCATTAAATATCTTGGAAACAACCCGTGTATGAAGATCTGTCGATTATACGTCTTTTTGAAGAGAAAAGGCATATCTGAGATGTTGGGTGTAGCTGGTCCTTTATTCTCCCAGAATGACGTCCTATTGTTTGCGGGTTTGACATGGTTGGAATCTTCTTCGTCTTCAGGCTCGTTTCCTTTGAATTAAGGCAGACATTCAATACAGGCACACACAACACACGGCACAATCGTAATATATAAGATCTATTTTATTTTATAAAATTTATACAATATATATTATAATATTAACATGCAGATCATACAATTAACGTAACACAATTGGCTCCTTAAAACTAACTAACCTTAACTAGTACTGAGGGAGAGGGTACATTCCCCTCCTCTCATTTATGTAAAGACAATAATATACGTCTTACGCCATGGTGTCCGGACGAAAGTGTGATCGAGAAAAGGAAGGGAATTGTGGGATTGCACTCTGGTTGTTTATTTTTGTGTATCCCTAGGCTTACGGCCAAATCACCTATTGGGTATGCTGTGGGTGTGTGTTAACAACCACTACAACCGGGGCACTAAAATATAGTGCCACTGTCCTCCAATGGGGGATAACAACCTATTTACTATTTACGATTGCCGACCGGTTTTCTTTTCTAAGTTTTTCGTTTCTACATACAAGGTCACATTTAGTGTTTAGTAGTAGCCTGAAATCTCATGAGCGTTAATGCCAAAAGTATGGCATCATGCGTACAGTGAACTATTTCTTGCATGGATCTAATGGGAGGCATTTATTTTTGCAAACAGTACTAAAATATTCCCCCTCTTTATGTATCCCCCGTCAGATCACTTATCGCGTATACAAAACTTTTTCCCATATGTAATATGTGTCTGCTGAGAGTTCAAAGACTAGTTATACAAATGGTAAAGGGTTTATCGGATGTGCCCTTTGAAAACCGACTCAAAAAGCTTAACCGCTTTCCTCCCTGAACGCTGACGATTATGCAGTCATCTGATTTTAACACTAAATCTCTCGAGTGAGAATTAGGATATACCTCAGAACGTATTATTCAATTCTGCGCCAGAAATAGGTCTACGCGGACACTACATGAAACTATAAAACCGTCGATTTCGATTGAACCTAAGGAGGGTCGCTTTCTCAATCAGAATCACCAGACCTTGAAATATTTTTCCAAGTAAAATAATAAATGCACTAACAATTCAACAATTCAATGTAAATTTGAACAATTGCTCGACTACTGTGTCCTCTTTTCTGTAAATTTCTACCACTTTTTCAACCATAGTACTGAAGCAAGATTGTTTTATTTTTTGCCAAATAAATTAATTGAAATTTGTAAAACGGTTTTGAATGAGATGTAAAGAATTCTCGTAATCAACCTTTTACGTAATCTTTTACGTTGAATATTCTAATAGCATACTAATTTGCCATCCTCTGTTATGGTGCGATAAAGAAAGAACTCATTTTCCTGCTCGGGGAAGATTACATGTTGCGATGGAAAGAGGACCTACATTTTTTTAAAACTTAAGGAATGAGGTAACCACGCGCATAGTCTGCTAACCTTGTCCATCTTTTCTAAGTGTCGGCATATAGTAGGCTTTGGAGTATTGATTTTTTTTTGCTAATTCACAAGTGTGTAGACGAAATTCATTCTCTAAGTTCAAATCTTCTGGAACGAAACTTTGTTAACTAATTTATTACATTTCAATCTGTGTTATTTATTGATTAAACTTCTTTTCCTATAATTGTCCATCTTTGGAGCATAATACCGAGAGGCTTCTTCGCAGCTGAGTATAACATAGCCCTTTTTCAAGTACAATGTAAAAAATAAATTGGTTTAATTTTTTAAATGGAAATCGCTCCAGATAAATCGCGAAGCTTGGTGTAAAGAGATAAAAAGAACCAAAGATGATTATTACAACGACAGTAGATGCCTACTTACATTAGTCTTAAAAATACCAATGGTTATAGTTAAGGGGAAACTGTAAACAGAAAGAGAGTTCCACAAGCATGTGTGTTTTAGAAAGAAGGTACGAGAATAAAAAGCTATATTACAATAAGATATTAAAACGGCGAATTCATGGAGACCACGCAAATAATCACCCCATGGCTGACGGTACAAGAACATGCTACCCCGTAAAGTAAATAAAGAGTTCCGCTCGAAATTCCGTCCAAATTTCCTAGTTCGATAGAAATATTTCCGAGTTGGACAAGATACACCTGAAGAAGGTCGGAGGTTACATCGACCGAAAGGTTGTGAAAATTACACTCAAGATTAGAACAGTAAGCCGATGAATCTAAATAATACGAGATACTTCCATATTATATGGAAATTACAGAAAAGTATTGTCCCAGGAAGATAAATACTCAGAAAGCTAAAAGAAGCTGAATTTGCAGACTCACTTGATGATTTTTTTCGATATTGCACATGCTGATGCCATGAATATGATTGATGAAGACAAAAAATTTATAGAAGCACAGCGTGAGAAAGGCAGAAGATGTTGTATGGGTCCTGTTAATTCAATGTTAATTCAATGTTACATAAAGTTAAATGTAGATTCTGGAGAGAAAACATTTTGCATAAATGAGGATGCAGGTAGAGGAACACAGGAAGAATGATCCATCACTATATCCAGTATCGCAGGATATAGTGATGGAAGTCATTCCAGTTCAGATGATGCGGAAGTAGGCGAAGATGATCCACCTCTACAATGCTCCAGTCACTCCTTAACAATCAATAAAACGCCATAGACCAATGAATGTCATGACACCAAAAATTTCAGCAGCTCTTGACAGAACAAAAGTTGGTGACCGAAATGCAACATGCATCCTAGCAGTTGCTGCAGAAGCATTTGGTCAAAATCCCAGAGAGATAGCACTGCATAAAGAATCTACTGACAAGCTTGACGACATCACTGTGAAATTGCATCCCAGGAAATAAAGAGAAGCCTTTTTGCCTAATGTTCCCCTAACTGTGCATTCGGATGGTAAACTTCTTCCAGCACTCTCCAGAAATGAGAAAGTTGGCACATTGGTAGTGATTTTAACAGGAGATAGGGTTGTGAAAATAATTGGTGTCCCTCAATTGACAAGCGGTACTGGTGAAGCTCAAGCAGATGCTGTTTTCTCTGTACTTAATGAATGGAACGTTACAGACCGTGTCACATTAATGGCATTTGACACAACCGTTAGCAACACAGGCAAGAATTCTGGTGCATGTGTATTGTTGGAAGAGAAACTTCTTGGATTACATTGCCGTCATCACATTCATAAACTGATAGTTGCAAATGGAATTATCAACAGGCGGGCCATAAATAAAACTTTATCAGAGATTTTCACAAAGCTAAATCACCATTAATTCTGCTGAGTACCAGAGAATCAGTGATGAACACTTTCCAGTATCAGAAAAAAAACCCTCATTGCATTTGTACACATGCAGCTTCACATGTACCAATCACGTAATGATTACAAAGAATTTCTTCAGTTGGCCCTAATATTTCTTGGGGATCAATCGTTGCCCAGATATGAAATACGAAAATCAGGTGCCTATCATCGAGCTAGGTGGATGGCAAAGGGTAATCTACTGTCTAAAGATATAATTACGTTAGATCTCAGTTCATTTTGTCTAAAAACATTTAGATGGGTTGCTACAGTTCAATTTGTTTGTTGTCAAAGTATATTTACACGCCTGGTTTACTTGCTATTCTGCAGCTCCACGAAATGATTTACTTCTATTATATAAGTTTCAGGACTATCAAGTAATAAACAAAGTTGTTTCTAATGCAGCACTGAAAGTGTTTAAACATTACTAATGGTATGCAATGAGAAACTTGTTGGCTTAGAATTCTTTGATGTCAAATTTAGTGATGAAACAAAGCAGCTGATGGTTGCCAAACTGAGGTACAATACAGGAAAAAATATCAAGAATATGTCACCTGCAACATAAAGGAGTTCTCCTCTGCACTTGGAATATCACAAGAATTTCTGAAATTTCATCCAGCAACATGTTAATCTAGACAGGATGATGCTAATGGTGCTAAACAGGTAAAGTCATTCAATGTGGCCAATGATGCAGGTGAACGTTGACCGACCTTTATCCAAGATTTCAACTCATCAATTACCTGCCAAGAGGACCAAAAGCAGTACTAGTTGCAAGTTTATGAAAAGCACAGACAGGAATTTCTCGATTCACGAAAATGTATACTGACTGCTGACTGTTCTGAACATTTATAACGAAAACATGTTTTCAAATAAAACAGCATTTCTCTATAATGCAATATACTTTATATGCAGTGTTATATAGTTTTTCATTCTACATTATAAAGAATAAATCTTTCAAATTTCGGTGTTATTTTCGCATATATTTCATCATATATAGTTTCATTGTTAAATCCAGAAAATGATTGAGTTGAGCGAGTTAAGAATATACACTTACTGAAACAATTTTTTTTGCTATTAATTCCATTCATATATAGGAACAATATTAAGGGGTAAGACCTTACGGTTTAACAATTTTGTTCATAGCACGCTTATATATATATATATATGTATATATATATATATATATAGAGAGAGAGAGAGAGATACATAGATACATAGATACATAAATAGATAGGTGAATAGAACGATATAGATACAAATTGACGGACACAGGAAATTGGGGACAAACAGAGTTAGTGATAGAAAATAAAAGAAATAGATGACGCATGAGAAAAAAAATAACAGACATTCATTGCCCTGATCTTCTATATAGATTAAAAAGATATTTTAAAAAAATAGAAAGTTGATGGACGATGGGTATAAATTTTGTGTGCATAACAGAATCGTGTCTGAAAAATCATTAAGAAAAATGCCATCAAAAAAAGAAAGACCTTGCGAATTGACCGAGAATTGAAAATCTGTTGTTTTTTATTCTTTAGTTTTGAAAACTATATTTAAACGGACGAACAGACAAACGAACGCCGATGTTTTCCTCACCACAAAAGATTTTTAATTTCCTTAATTTTCTAAAACAACATTTATTCGTACGGTTTTACCGCCAAAAATAAAGTACTGATTTTCAATGTCAGACCGGAAATATTTCTTTCTGCTGAGTAATCGACTTTTTATGGTAAAAAAACCTAACAAACATTTTTTTATCTGCTATGGGATATATTTTTTAATTAACACTTTTTTTGAGAGCAAGCAAAAAAGATATTTCAGTATCAACACTACATTTTGCATTTTGTCAAACAAAAAGAAAAAAAATAATAAAAAAACGAAACTCATGTTAATTTTTATTATTTTTCTTGTTTTTTCGCATGATTTATTTTTTTGCAATGCGATAGAAACTAAAAAAACTATTTACTGAAAAAGAAAATTTAGTGAAAACGTTTAAAGTTTAAGAAAAAAGCATTAAAAATAAATTCAAAATCCAAATCTTATAAATACAATTAAATAATAATGCAAGCATAAATTTATTAAAAGAAAATATTTTAAAGAACTTTTAAAAACAAAAAAAAATATAAATACCGATAAAAGAAAATATTTTTTATCGACGTGTAACCTACTAGACTTTCTTAACGAATATAAAACCGGAAATTGTCGAACATGCCCGAAAAGTTTTATTTCTTGTAGCTTACAAAAAAATTAGTAAATATAATCCTAGTTATATTTTTATGTCGTCTCGTTTTCGTTAAAAAAAAATCAACAAATAAAATCTTGTGACACAGTTTGAAACATCGTTTAAAATAAATAATGAAAAAACAAAAAACGACAGATTTTTATATGGGTTCTCATTAGGAGTTGCTGAACGGGCAGAAAACAAGTCAGCTTCAACAATGAAAGATAAAGAGGGAAAGAGACAGAGATAGAAAGAAAGAGAGGGGGAGATAGAGAAAGAGAAATAGAAAGGAGGAGAAGAAGAAGAAGAAGAAGAGAGAGAGATAGAGAGAGATAGAGAGAGAGAGAGAGACCGCGTGAACATTAATCTAAATAAAAAGGCAATAATTTTCAGTATTTGACGTACGATTTACCAAATCAGCAAGTAATTTAATAAACAAATAATAAGGTTATAACATTTGCAATCGTATGTTTTATTATATATCCGTTCCAAGATATATACAAGAATAATACTCGTCCCAGGGCAGGTATAAAAATATGCATTTAATTAAAAAATATATTTAGGGGAAGGATGCAGTTTACAAAATAAAAGGAGAATTAATAATGTACCCACGTTACTTACCATGCCGCCAAGAATACGTACTCCATAATTCATAATGATAAGTTTATTTGTTTAGAAGTATACTCTGACACTAACATACAAGGTTCGTTCCAAATGTAAAGCTCCATGGATGTAACTCAAAACTTGAAGAACTACGAAGACAGAGATTGTACCATTAAAATAAGCAACTTTAAAATTTTTTCTATGGAATATATTGTTCTAAATAGGCACCACCATTCCCAATGCACTTTTCCAAGAATTCCATGAGACATTTCTGCTTCCGACGCCAGTCCATGGCAGGGGTTACTTTTTAGAGTCTCACACCGTCAATATCTGCAACAGAGAGACGTACTCACAGCCTATGATTGCACAAGTTCAGTTATCACAACATTGCGATTTTTAACCCTTTTGATATTCGAATGGAATAAAAAATAGGATATATTACTTTTGTAACATCCGTAATATTATTAATATTATCAATATTATTAATATTATTAATGCTGACATGCATGCACCGCTCAATCAAAACCTATTAATCAATTCCAAATTTTATGTAGAGCAAGTTTTTTAGCTATTATTTTTTGGTATCTTGCTTATTTAAATGAAATATCTTATTTTGGAGGCTGCATGCTCAATTGAGCGATAGATCCGCTCGAATTGTAAATCTTGCAAAAATAACAATTTGCCCATGCTATTCACTACGTTGCCCAATTCATAATGAAGTTTTGAGACACTCCATCCTCCAAATGATAAAGTTTAAAATATATTTCATGTTGCCATTCCATAAGTCATAATGATCGGTTCATGAGTATAGAAGTGAATCCTAAACATAGAAACATTGTCCCTTTCTGTTCCCCCAAACGCTTAGCTGCAGAAGATGCTTGGTAGATACTAAATGTCACCTCGTAGACATACTCCCGGAACTCCTGGTGTTCATGCCATCAGTGGAGAGCGTGATCGCGTTTTCTTCTTTGACCGTGTCGTAGCAGAAACATTTTCTCCGTCCCGGGAGTGTGTTGTGTAGCATTCAAGGTTAACATTCCGTGCCAATCGCCAGGTGTAAGAAATTTCTTTCCTACACACTCAATTTCCTCCATGATTTGAATAGGTTAAGCAAAATAAGTTGTCTCTGCTTGTAGAGATGTGTACTTCGTTCACCGACTGTTTGGTATCCATGATGGAATTGTCTTGACTCCCTAGTGAGAGAATCGATTGTTTGAGTCTATTCCGTTCGTGTTTTTTCTTAAACAGAAAAATAAACGCATGAATACAAAAAAGGCGCCAAGTCAAATCACCTGACACATTCAAATCTAAACCAATCACAGACCGGCTACTAGAGCTGTATGGCCGGCCTAAAAGAAAGATGGCGGTTGTATGTGGAATTTCTCACACAGGTTAAAGAAAACTCAGAGTTGTTAGAATAATCTGTACCTGACGCTCAACTGTGGATTTCCCACATCCGACTATCCGAACTCCTCGAAAACCAATCCTCGCCCGCACTCACCCAATAATTCCCAGTGAAGTTCCCTCGGAGCAGATCTAGAAAAGTTACTGAATCGAGGATACCTTTTGAGCTCAATTCGACACTCTTTGTAGAAAACCGATTCACTCTTAAGCCTTCGACAGTTCTCGAATAAATGGTCGGGAATAAAATCGGGAAAGGCACTATCGGACGAAGGGGTTCCACGCAGATTGGTCTGTCAAAGGTTGACTCAGAAAACCAATTTCTCGACGTGCCGATGGCACGTTAAGTTGGGTATGTCAAAGCTTTCCTCAAAAAATTCATTTTTCACCTACTATGAAACAAGTCCCCCTTTTTGTCCCAGAAAAGCGACGACAGAAAGTGCCGGCAGATCTTCAGGCATTTCGCAGGCAGCGGAGTACAGCTAGTTGTTAAAGGATAAGAGAGTAAGTAAGTCTCGTCTCTATTCTTTAAGAAAAGTTTTCTTCGAAGCCAAGTGTTCACCGACGTCGACCTTTGACTGTACTTCCAACCAATTCCTGTCGAGCTGAAGCCTGGTCCGAAATATGCCGAGGATTTGAACCTGACCATTTGTATAATAGAAGAGCTGAATTGTATTGTTACCGCCCCAAGCACCCGATTGCAGGCAGATATATTTGTAGCGGTTGCTTTGGGCCCCAGTAATTGTTTCGTAACGCATGACCGCCCCTGTCATCCTCTCAATGTCTCGGAAGGACGACACAAAGACAGTATTGTCTTCCGAGAAGCTCCTGCAAGCGTCCCACCAGACAAGGCAATTCTGCGTAGTCTCGAATCTGACACTTCGCTTCTTAGCTTCCAAAGTAGCGATTTCAACGCAAGCATATAGAGTAGGGGACATACCAGAAAGCCCTGAAGTACAAACCGTAAGATAGGGAATGATTACGAACGCTTTCTGTTTACCGACACGACAGCCGTTAGCAAGTGATACTGAATGGAGATCCCTAAGTAACATTTCGATTTGAAACTGGCGGTCTTTAAAACAGACGCTAAGAATCGATAATATGACGTTACCGACTCTGGGAACGGTGGAATTCCCCAAAGGGGGGAGATTGAGACCCCTGAAACATTGAGTAAGGCCGGGCAACTATGATGGTATTAACTGTTAAGCATTATCGTGTGCCCGGGAAACGGCGGATAACCTAGCTGAAAGGATGAATTTATTGTGTTTTTGTAAAACAGACATATACGTTTATTGTTTTGGAAAAATGACAAGGAATATCATTTGAAAGCTAGAACAAAATATAATTTCGTTCTTGGCCTGACGAAACTCAACTCAAGGACGTTTGGCTTTTTGAGTACGAGGTTAGCCCGAGGTCAAACTGTCAACCCCTTTGAGCGTGTGAGTGGGATTGAGTTGAGATCACAGATTCTCAGACCGTGCAAGGCATCGGGACTTCCCCTAAATGACGGCCTGATCGATGATTGGTTTAGCGGCTTACCCCAGTCAAACCTTCCCTCGAAATATAAGCAAATGCCTGCGCAAAAAATCTCAGATGGAAGCCGAATCTCGAGAGAAGTAGACACTACCTAAGGAGACGCCACCCCCTCGACCGCCGCTGTTTTTTGTGCAATGAGATCGAACTGAACAATTGTACATATGTAACACACTTGTAAATTTCCTGAATTAATTTGAGTAGATTAGGAACATCTGTGTTTGTCTTCTTTTGTCTTGCATGAGAAGCTAATTATTTTCAGCGGACAGCGGAATATCAACACGATTTGGGGTCAGAGGTCACAATAGTTGATCCCGTTGAAAGCTTTAGACTGATCCAAGTTGATCAACGTAGCCTGTTTCGTCTTCTATCTCATTTACAACTGTACGAACCAGATTCAAGTTTTCTTGAATCGATTTCTCATTCACATCGTAGTTCTGATCAAGTGTGAACAATTCTCTGATAAAATTCTGCAACCGGTTTGCATTTCCGATTAAATATACGTTACTGCAATTCTGCTTCAATATATAAGACATTTAACTTCCAGTACTGTACAGTTTTTCTAGTATTGTACCGTTTTATACTGTGTTTAGCAGAGTAGTATTAGTTTTTCCAGTACTATACAGCTTTTAACTGTGTTTAGCAGAGTTATCGGACGGTTATTGTCTAGTTCCTCTCTACTATGTATATCCCGCTTTTTCAATGTGATCATTCCTCTGGTAACATGTCTCTGGGTTATAATCCTCGTCAAACCGTCAGAATGCGTACAAACACATGAGACAGCCTCAAATACAATACATAGGTGACACCATCAAGTTCTGGTAATTTATTGCAGCCAACCTGCTTCAATGCAACAAAGACCTCTCTCTCCATAAGTCTTTCTTCACAACTAGCTGCTCTCGCCACACAGAGTTGAGGAGAGTCAGCCAAGTATTTGCCAAAATCCTCAACCGGGGGTTAAGTAGTTGAGTTAAACGCTCCTCGAAATGTCCCCGAAATCCCTCATAAATTTCACAAGTCGATATCCAAGTTACGTTCCAAATTTTCAAGCTAACCTAAAATTTACTTCCAGTAATCCTCTCTACTAAATCCCGCTTGATAAGTAGTTGTAACTTTTCCTGGAAGTCTCGCGTATTCAGTATCCGACTAGTTTAGGTTTATTTCCAATGTTCGACTAGACCATCGCTAGTTTATTCACCGATTGGACTTGTCAGTGGAGTGTAAGACACAGTATAAAGACTCTGTCGCCTCTTATAATATCTTATAAAAATCAGTATTTTATGTTCACGTCTCACCCTCCGGATGATCAACATGAAATCCGTCGATACTCTCGCATCTAGCCATCAGGTCAAACACCTCTCTAGCCATTCAGCTCTACCCCGACCGTATCTATATTAGGATCAAGGATAACTCTCCAATTTTCCAATTTTCTAATAAAATTTGGACACACGACGAACGCGTTCAGATAACGGATAAAAGGAGAACCTTTACGAAGCAGTGCTAGACGCATGAACCACAAGACCCGAAACACGAAATCTTTACGGCAACATCGATCACAATTAGCCTGCTCCTCGCATTCCACTGAACAACGTCGACTGTCGCGTGTACGTTTCACAAGCAAGGAGACACTCTTTTCCCTAGGATCACCATATGCCGAAAAGACGCCAGATAGTCTGTAGTAAACACCTGACAGATAGAGGAAATAAAATACGCTTCTTCGGTCGAGTCATAGGGAAAAGGATTCGTCCGGTTTTAAGACCTGGATCCATTCACATTTAAATTAACCAAGCATAGAATCGTGGACTTTGATTAACTATTGCCGCACCCGCCTCAAGAGTCTGACATCAACGGAATGACGATGCTATGTGCCAAGCTCAATGTAGCTAATTCTTTTTTATCCGGGCTGTTGCGCACTATTACGTTGACGTCTAACCGAAAGTTAGTTTAGGGGTACTCTGGATTGGGATAAAAATCTATTAAATTGAGTGTCTTTCGAAGAGGTTACTTACCTTATAGGAGCTAACGGAGGGAAAACAGCCAAAATATTTGGTGTATTAAGACATACTCTCTCCACGACTTTTATTAAATCAAGAAAACAAAAACTTTCAAATATGTATCGATTAACTCTTACGCAAATTGTCAGGACATATTATGAAAGTGCAGCTCGTAAAATTACTGTAGAGCTTAAAAACATAGATTTTGCAAGAAGAGATTTATAAAGTAAAATTTCTTGAGGTGGCTGCCATCATGAAAGGGTTACTTAAGAAATAAACCTTGCAAAACATTTAGAGTTGAGTAAACATTAACACAATTGGTTCATAGAGAAGACAATGAAGATTATTTTTTCCTACGAATCGTCCATTATTTCCAACTACGGACACAGTATACATGTGAAGATAACCAAAAGAAGTATTTCAACTGTATCTTTAATAATCTTGGAAATCTATCAGCTCAAGGGAGAATTAATAGTCAAGACTTTCTCAACGTTTGACCTGTTCAAATTCAGCCTATGGTTGTAGAACCGTTTCTGAATGAAACAAAAGCACCCAAAGTTCTAATGCAATAACTCAGTCAACTTAATCTGTTAATGAATTGCACAAGAAACAGTTTAGCGAAGCTGAACGCCTTACCTGCTCACCACAGAATCACAATATCTCTACTATTATATAAAAGAAGCTTTGTGTGCGTCTGTGAATTCGTTCCTTATAGACTCGTAAAATGTTGATTTTTATGAAATTTCACACGAAGATACTTTATGTGCATGGCAGTATTCTTAGATATGTTTTCTGACAGAATGTCTTTGATAAGTATCGATATTCGACAAAAGAAAGAGCACGCGGTTTTGACTAGAGTTAACATCTTATGCAGCCTAACATCACAAGTGCATTTAAAAAGTTTTATTGCCACACAAGCTAAAATATAATGGAAGCGAGAGTTACCAAGCGGCTGAAAGTAAAACCCAAACTCAACTTTCTATTCTTCCTATCCTCGCTCAGTGAATAACAGATGCTTCTAGACTGAGACAATTTCATTTTTATTCCGATATCGATTTATTTAAATAGTTTGTTTAAACTGCGTTATATGTTTAGACATTATAAAATAAAAAAAGTTGGTAACGTTTTTTTTTAATTATTTATTTATAAATCACCATAGTTTACGAAAAAAAAAAACAAAAAAATTTTTTTTGTTAATAATATTTTAAAAAACGTAAATCTATAAAGGCATGTGTGCGCTTTTTTTCCTTATAACTTTATAAATTTGTTTTCCTGATTACTTTATAAATTTGTTTTCCTGATTACTTTATAAATTTGTTTTCCTTATAACTTTATAAATTTGTTTTCCTTATAACTTTATAAATTTGTTTTCCTGATTACTTTATAAATTTGTTTTCCTTATAACTTTATAAATTTGTTTTCCTGATAACTTTATAAATTTGTTTTCCTTATAACTTTATAAATTTGTTTTCCTTATAAGTTTATAAATTTGTTTTCCTGATAACTTTATGAAATTCATGTTTTCTTTTTGTATTCGGTCATTTTGTGACGTATAAGTTACAAAACTACCAGCCTGAATGACACTGCTTTTGGCATAATGTATTCTTTAAAAATCCGTCTGCCTTTCATGAGACGATAAGCTCGCATAGCTGATACTTATACTGAGTCCAAAAACAAACATCGTTCAGAATTACACCATATTTCATATGAAGGTGGCTAAGTAGTTAGCAACACACACTGAAAACCTATGTGTGCCAAGTTCGAATCTAGTTCGTTCCACAAACCATATTTATCAAGCTCGCACATAACCTTGTGTCTCATCTCCTGAACATAAGTTTAATAAATACTTCATACTTCATGGTAAGAAACGTTAGGAACCAACCGCGTCATAGACAATGCTATTAGCATATACACCATCACTACTACTACTACTACTACTACTACTACTACTACTGCTGCTGCTGCTGCTGCTGCTGCTGCTGCTGATGATGATGATGATGATGATGATGACACAAACATTTAAATAACAATTAATCAACAAAAAATCCACGAAGGATGAACGTATTGTTGTTTTTATATTAAAAGCGGAAGTAAAAGAAAACGGATGTCAATGTAAATGTTTCCTGTTTCGTAGTTGCTTATTCTTAGGTGCTTGGCGTCTCATTGATCCTTAGTGTCTTAGACATATTGTGAAAAAAGAAAACGCATATGAATTTTTACAAGGAACTCTAACTTTCTTGTTATACCCTTTGCATAAGTCGAAATAAAAAACTAAAACTTACATTCTGTTTTGCAGACATTTTTCAACCTTCATAATGATCGGTTAATAAATTTATGAGTTAATCCTAATAACCAATATAAAATTCAAATATACTTAACTTTTCCAGTATAATATATATATATATATATATATATATATATATATATATATATATATATATATATATATATATATAGATGGTCGTTCCAAAAGTAAAGCCTCCTATTTTTAAACTCAAAAGGTTGAAGAGTTATGAAGACGGTAGTGGTACTGTCCAAACAAGAAACCTGTTGTGCTCCAGAATTTATTTTTTCCATATTCACAATTATTCTCAAAGTACTTTTGCCAACAACGGCTGTGTATGCGCATCTGGCGCGCGCTTTGTCATATGAGGGTCGTACTAAAAGTAAAGCTTCCTAATTTTTTTAGTGAAAACGTTGAAGAACTATGAAGAAATGAATAGTATCATTAGAGTTTCGCATCGTTAATATCTGCAACAAAGACATGGAACTTTCAGTTCATGAATGTATAAATTCAATCATCATAACAATGCAGTTTGCTTATACTCGGGCGGAATGAAAATAAAAGGCATTACTTCTGGACCACACCTCGTCTCTCTCTCTTTCTCTCTCTCTCTCTCGCTCTCTCTCTCTCTCTCTCTATATATATATATATATATATATATATATATATAAATATATATATACCAAACAAATAAAAAAGTCTATATTCCAAATTTCTTGATATTGACCATCTTACAATTTATTCCTTTAATTACGCTAACATTTACAATTCTTGATAGTAATTGTTTCGTGGCGCAAAATCATTCATTTACGTATTATATCAATCAATGAATCTATCTTGCCCTTAACTCATCAGAAGAAATGGCAACATTCAATCAACCAAAAGAAAATAAAATGCATTTGTGCATGATTAAAAAACCGAAAATTGGAGGAGAAGTTGCAATTACCTTTTATTTTGCTTTTGTCAAGCTATTTTCTGTAATTACATTGAGCTTCATAAATTAAGGATTAATATATAAAGAAAGTGGGATATAATTGAAAAACTTATATTTTCACAGAATATATATATATATATATATATATATATATATATATATATATATATTTCTATCATTTTTTAACCTAATTTTATCAAAAGTTGTTTTAATGCGTATGTTGAAAGAAAGAAAGTAAAAAAAAATATATATTTTAGTCTGCCTGTTAAATATCAACAAAGATCTGCTTAAATGTTTATATTCTGTAGCCAAGAAACCGTTTATGTGCATTTATTTATTTATTTAAATATCTTTGAATATTTTTGTTTCTTATTTCTATTTACTTGGAATATTCTATAAAATGCCGAATAACATTTTTTTTTTTGATAAAACAGTTTAAAATGATTGAAACTTATTCGCTACATGGATTCGTGATAGGCCTCGCAATAACTTATTCATTGACATGATGATATATTTTGACGTCATTAAACTTTCTGTGGTGCAAAAAAGATGATACGCAGCAACTGTAAAATCAATTTACGGAAAATGTTATTTTATCAATCGTCTCTAGAAAAGTTATATCTTCTCAACACCCGGATTAGTTCAAATAAGAAAGAAAAAATAGAAAGCGAACAATGAATTTGATAAACTGTCCTTACGTTTAGTGTAAGTTTTACATTTCCACGGATGTAACCTCCGGTCTTCTTTAGTTGTATCTTGTCGAACTCGAACATCTTTCTGTTTAACTCGGGGAATCTGCAGAGAATTCTGAAAAAGGATTCTTTATATAATCCATAGCGGTTTCCGTTAGCCTAAGAAATTTGTAATTGTAATTTGCAGTATCGCTCACGCTAAGGTTTGAACCTTCAGAACTCCGAAGGGTGTAACTTTACAATTATAATTTTACAAAGTTCTTTATTTGTTACGACATCTAAATCATTTACGGAACTGAATCGGAAGTGAAATGTCTTATATATAAATTGTACTAAATTGGAAGTGTACTGTACTGTATGTAAATCATATTAAATCGGAAATGCAATGTCTTTCATATTAATCATATTTTACTGAAGTTAAATGTTCTATGCATTGGTCATACTAAATAGTGAGTGCCTTGTCGTACATATTAATTGTACTTTTCTGGAAGTAAATTGAGAGAGATAGATAGAGATAGATAGATGGATAGATAGATAGATAGATAGAGAGAGAGAGAGAGAGAGAGAGAGAGAGAGAGAGAGAGAGAGAGAGAGAGAGAGAGAGAGAGAGAGAGTCACATTTGTCCAGGCAAGGAGCTCTACCAGACAGTATGTTTTATATATTGATTATATCATAAGAAGTGCAGCAGCATATAGAGGGGTTGGACAAAATAATGGAAACATCTTGAAAAATCAAAGAAATTTATTTTGATATGGTGTAGGTCCACCTTTTGAAGCAAGTACATCATTAATTCTTCTAGGTATTGATTCAAACAAATTCTGAATGGTTTTCAAAGGAATTTTTGCCCATTCTTCCGTTAGAACAGCCTCCAGTTCTTTTAAAGACGATGGCGGTGGAAATCTACTTCTTAGTTGAACCTCTAAAATCGACCATAAAGGCTCGATAATGTTGAGGTCTGGGGGATTGTGGTGGCCAGATAAGATGTTCTAGTTCATCAGAGTGCTCATCGTGCCATTGTTTAACAATTCTAGCTGTATGAATTGGGGAATTATCATCTTGGAAAAAGGCATCTCCATCAGGAAACATTTCCCTAATCATAGGATGGACTTGGTCTCTCAAAATTCTCAAATAGTCGCGGCTGTTAATTCTTCCATGAATTGAGATCATTGGCCCTGCAGATTTCCAAGAAATGGCTCCTCAGATCATCACAGAACCACCGCTATGCTTGACGGTTGGGAGAAGGCAGGTTGGATCATAAGCTTCTTTGGGTTGTCTCCAAACGTACACACAGCCAGAGGTCGGAAATAATGTAAAAGAGGATTCGTCAGAGAAGATCACATTTTGCCACTTTTCTATTGACCAATTCTGGAGGTTTCTACACCACTCTAGGCGTTTTGAAAAATTGATTTTTGACAGAAGAGGTTTTCTGATTGCAGCTCTTCCATGGAATCCAGCCTTGTTCAGCTCCCTGCGAACTGTTTTTGTAGAAACTGGGTTCTGCAGGTGCTCATTGAGTTCAGCAGTGATTTTAGGGGCAGTAATCTTGCGATCTACTCTCACAATTCGGTTTAAAGCTCGACGGTCTCTTTCAGACAGCTTTCTCTTTCTACCAGAATTTTGCTTGGCCGAGGAAGTTTTCCCTTCTTTTTTAAAAGCAGTCATCACTTTTGATACAGTACCTCAAACATTTGAGCAGTTTCGGTTACACTAGCGCCTGCCATACGAGCTCCAGCAATTTGTCCTCTTTGAAAATCCGAAAGGTCTCCCATTTTTGTATATTATGATAATACGTGTAAAAAGAAACAGCTATTTTAAATACCAGCTTCACTAGAAAACATCATAAAACAAAACACACAAAAATATTTCATTTTTTAACTGTTCAAATCATATTAGAAAATTTCAAGTCAAAATGTCAGGTGTTTCCATTATTTTGTCCAACCCCTGTATATGAATTATACTGAATCGGAATTGCAATGACTCAGATATTGACCCTACTAAATCGGAAGTACAATGCCTTATTTATTAAATCTAACCCGTAATGTCTTCTCTATTAATCCTACTTTATTGAATGAAATATCATATTTATTTATTGTACTAAATTTGAAGCGAATTGTCCTGTGCATTAATTGTATTTAATTCATCGTACTTTATTAGGAGTGCAATTTCTTACCTTTTACTCTACTAAATCAGAAGTGCAATGTTCTATATATTAATTGCACTTTACTAGTAGTGCAATGTCCTATATATTAATTGCACTTTACTAGTAGTGCAATGTTCTATATATTAATTGCACTTTACTAGTAGTGAAATGTTCTATATATTAATCGCACTTTACTAGTAGTGAAATGTTCTATATATTAATCGCACTTTACTAGTAGTGAAATGTTCTATATATTAATCGCACTTTACTAGTAGTGAAATGTTCTATATATTAATCGCACTTTACTAGTAGTGAAATGTTCTATATATTAATCGCACTTTACTAGTAGTGAAATGTTCTATATATTAATCGCACTTTACTAGTAGTGAAATGTTCTATATATTAATCGCACTTTACTAGTAGTGAAATGTTCTATATATTAATCGCACTTTACTAGTAGTGAAATGTTCTATATATTAATCGCACTTTACTAGTAGTGAAATGTTTTATATATTAATCGCACTTTACTAGTAGTGAAATGTTCTATATATTAATCGCACTTTACTAGTAGTGAAATGTTCTATATATTAATCGCACTTTACTAGTAGTGAAATGTTCTATATATTAATCGCACTTTACTAGTAGTGAAATGTTCTATATATTAATCGCACTTTACTAGTAGTGAAATGTTCTATATATAATCGCACTTTACTAGTAGTGAAATGTTTTATATATTAATCGCACTTTACTAGTAGTGAAATGTTCTATATATTAATCGCACTTTACTAGTAGTGAAATGTTCTATATATTAATCGCACTTTACTAGTAGTGAAATGTTCTATATATTAATCGCACTTTACTAGTAGTGAAATGTTTTATATATTAATCGCACTTTACTAGTAGTGAAATGTTCTATATATTAATCGCACTTTACTAGTAGTGAAATGTTCTATATATTAATCGCACTTTACTAGTAGTGAAATGTTCTATATATTAATCGCACTTTACTAGTAGTGAAATGTTCTATATATTAATCGCACTTTACTAGTAGTGAAATGTTCTATATATTAATCGCACTTTACTAGTAGTGAAATGTTCTATATATTAATCGCACTTTACTAGTAGTGAAATGTTCTATATATTAATCGCACTTTACTAGTAGTGAAATGTTCTATATATTAATCGCACTTTACTAGTAGTGAAATGTTCTATATATTAATCGCACTTTACTAGTAGTGAAATGTTCTATATATTAATCGCACTTTACTAGTAGTGAAATGTTTTATATATTAATCGCATTTTACTAGTAGTGAAATGTTCTATATATTAATCGCACTTTACTAGTAGTGAAATGTTTTATATATTAATCGCACTTTACTAGTAGTGAAATGTTCTATATATTAATCGCACTTTACTAGTAGTGAAATGTTCTATATATTAATCGCACTTTACTAGTAGTGAAATGTTCTATATATTAATTGCACTTTACTAGTAGTGAAATGTTCTATATATTAATCGCACTTTACTAGTAGTGAAATGTTCTATATATTAATCGCACTTTACTAGTAGTGAAATGTTTTATATATTAATCGCACTTTACTAGTAGTGAAATGTTCTATATATTAATCGCACTTTACTAGTAGTGAAATGTTCTATATATTAATTGCACTTTACTAGTAGTGAAATGTTCTATATATTAATTGCACTTTACTAGTAGTGAAATGTTCTATATATTAATTGCACTTTACTAGTAGTGAAATGTTCTATATATTAATCGCACTTTACTAGTAGTGAAATGTTCTATATATTAATTGCACTTTACTAGTAGTGAAATGTTCTATATATTAATCGCACTTTACTAGTAGTGAAATGTTTTATATATTAATCATACTATAAAAGAAGTGCAATATCTTATTTGTCATCATGCTAAATCGAAATTGCAACGTCATGTATATTAATCATACAAAATTTGAAGATTTTTTACTTAAAATAGTTAGCTCTCATTAAGAAAATAGGAATTTGATAATAATTTATTGTAGAGGGCAGCACTTCAAGAACCTGATCACGTTGTATTTTTATATTCAACCGGGAGTCATCTCCACGGTATTGTTTTCCACAGACGAACAGCTATATTAATAAAAACTTCATTTCGTTAGATTTAGGCACAGCTAGAACTTACTGTTAGTTGTTGTAGCTAATCAGGTGTTTGTCGTTGCAAAGAACATGGACATGGAACTCTAGATTGAAGCTCAGTCGAACACCAGCGATGAAAACAGCAGTAGAACAGAGAGAAAGAGAGAGAGAGAGAGAGAGAGAGAGAGAGAGACTGGCAACGTCTCTACAGACGTTGTAGATAAGAAAAAAGAACAGCCATCATATTACCAGATGTGGCAATAGTACTCAATCTTAGAACCTATTTGACTCTTGTACTGGTAGAGTATTGCATCGGCAGTGAGATATCTACTGGACCGATAGAATGACCCAACTATTTTTCTAGAGATCTTGACAACAGATTTGATGTATACATTCCATTTAGGATCAGGAGTGGAGGTCAGTTCCATGTGCTAGTCATAACATTGTGCTTTCCTAAGATGAAGGTCATTTATTTCAATTAGGGCCAGGTGGGGGTGGGGTCAGAGCATTAATGATGAAAAGAGAGAAGCTTCGTTTTAAATGCATTAACATTATAACCGTTTGTTCCATTGCACAACGTGCTCAAAGTCAGAGGGGAGAGAATCAGAGAGATCTTAGTCATTGTCGGCCTTTGAAGTCTTGCTGGTAGTGTCGTCTGCATAAATAACCACGAGTGATCTAAGAATGTGATTTGAAAGATCATTGATAAAGATTAGAAAAAGAGTCGGGTCCAAGATAAATTCTGGAGGGACGCCAGTGATGAGGCTATGAGCTTCTGATTTATGATTATCGACGACTACTATTATAAGCCTATAAGATAGAGGAACAAATAATTGAGAGGACATTTCCAGATATTCCGCAGCTGGCAATCTTATGGAGTAGACCATTATGCTGCACTCAAAATCAAAAGCCATTCATAGGTCAAGAACAAGCTTCCATCTAGAGATCCACTAAGCCCGTGTCATATTACAGTTGGAACGTTAGCTGTTAATCGAGCAGAACAAAAAACATATGGCATATCAAAAAGTAGGTTCTTTTTGCTGAGGTGGTTGACTACTTCTCTATTGATCACAGATTCCACGATTTACTCATGACATGCAGATTGGTCTGCGTTGAGAGGCAGTTAATTGATCTCCAAAACTTTCAAATACAGACTGATGAAGATTTCCAAGTCGTTTGGAAATATTTCTTAAGGCAACGTTTAAACAACTTTGTAAATATGTGGGCTAATGAGGATTGAAACATTTTTAATCGGATGTATAATGTATAATCTTATATATTTGAAACGTAATGTATTGAAAAAATAGCATATGCATTAATCGTACTAAATAGAAAATGCAATGTCTTATATTCTAATCGTACTTTATATGAAATTAAATGTCTTATGTATCAAACGTACCAAATCGGAATTGCTTTGATATACTGAATCAATAAATACAAATCAAACATATCGTCAGATATACCTCTACATTGTAGAGTATCCAGTAAAGCATCTAACCACGGCATTCCAATCAAATGCCTTAACCGAAACTAGTTGCAATAATTACAAAACCATAATCAGAAATAGTTCTCAACACCTTAAAATAACTTCATCTGCTACGTATTTAAAAATTCTTAAGACCGGTCATCCACCTCTCAGGACAGATCAATCAATTTCCTGTACACCATGAGTAAGTTAATTTAATCTGTAATAAATAGCGAAGTAACGAACTTCCTCAGCAAAATCAATCTACTCAGTGACATGCAATATGGTTTCCGTTCTGCTTGATCTACAGCTGATATTCTAACTGCATTATCACACAGAATTAGTGAATTAGTAAATATCTCGACCGGATTTGCTATTGACGTATCAAAAGCTTTTTATAGGGTTATAGCTTGTAGGTTTCCCTCACAAGTTTATCAGCTACAGAATAGCTGAAAATATTTTCTCAATTATTAAATCTTTTTCATTTGATGATTTTATAAGAGTCGTCGTCGATGGGTAAAAGTCAGAAGTTCATAGTATCAAGGCTGGCGTCCCTTAGGGTTCCATCCTGAGCTCAACTTGTTTCCTAATTTTCGTCAATGATTTACCAAATCACATTCTCAAATTATTCGTAGAAATTTGTGTAAACGAAACCACAATCTATGGTAACAATTCAAAAGCCAGCAATGGCAAAGATCTTTCTTAATCTCTCTCTTCTGATCTTGACTTGAGTTGAGTGCGTGGTGCAATAGGGGGAAAATTGCTGGTTAATTTTTATGCAACTAAAATGAAGCTTCTTTCTTTCCATCATCAACGCTTTGACTTCCATCTGACCACAACTGAAATGAATGGCTCTCGTCTTGGGAAAAGCACCATCTTGTGACAAGGTTCTGAGACAAACCCTCATTTCTGATCTGAAGTGGAACACATAGATAAAATCTGTTGCCCAGATCGCCGGAAAAAATGGTTGATTCTTTGTACCGTTCTAGTAGATATCTCACTGGCGATGTAATCATGTATCCGTATGAAAGCCAAGTACGTCCTAAGTATTAGTACTGTTTACACATCTTAGCAGGAATTAATGAGATCAGTCTTTTCTGCTTTAATAGAGTTCAAAAACGGTTTCAAAACATACCAGGTGATGCCCTTTACTCTTCTCTGCAATCTCTTTCTCACAAAAGAGACGTTTCGAGTCTGTATCTGATCTATCCTTATTTTCAAGGCAAGTGCTCGATTGAGCTCTAATCTTTGGAATCTATATATTACTAATACTAAATCTGAAAGGTTTTGTCTAATATATTAATTTTACTTTATTCCAAGTGAAATGTACTGTATATCAATCATAGTAAATCGAAAAAGCAATGTCTCATATATTAATCATACCAAAATCAGAGGTTCCATGGCCTATGTGTTAGTTATACAAAATCGGAAGTGGAAAAATCAATATGTTGATCGTATTTAATTGGAAGTGAAATGTCTTATATACTAATCATTCTTAATCGGAAGTGCAATGTCTTATATATTAATCGTATATCACGTAAGTAAAATTTTTAATACATTAATAACACTAAATCAGATGTGCACTATCCTATAACTATTCTTAATTAAATGGGTAATATCCCATATATTAACTCTATAGTACTGCGACGTTCTGGTTGTTGGATAGTGGGAAAATTACCTATTGCCCTTTATTCACTACACTATTATAAATTTTCTAGAAATCACAAGTTCTTATCTTCTGCGATTCCATGTGATGCCTGTTATCTCAGCATGCCTTCTTTTTACTGTCGCTATTTCTCTTTTACAATAGTTTCTAGCATCTATAAATTAATGCCTATTTATATTTTATTTATGGAATACGAACCGGCAAAGTGCATCCTTTCTTTGTGCAGTGGCTGTTGCACAATCTGTAGTAAACCATGGGGGTGGGTGGGGCTTGCTATAATACTTCCATGCGGGGACATATGTTTCAATGCGTCTTTTGCACAGTTCAGTTGTCGCATTAGAACAGTTAAGCAGGAAGACAGAAGATATTGGTCTATAAGGGCATCTCTCATATGTTCTCTGATGACTTCCCAGTTAACCCTTTTGTAGTACCTGGCCGTTGTCAGCAATGATTTTTCACCTCGGAATTGGGATTTAAGTTTGATGTCTACTAATGCCACTAGGTGGTTTGCCTTTCCAAGTGGACAGTGGGCATTAATCACACAATCCTCGAGTGCAATGTGATATATATATATATATATATATATATATATATATATATATATATATATATACAGTCGGCAAAAAGAAAATCTGCACTTGTAATTTTGTCAAAAACAGCAAATTTTCGCTAAATTTATTGTAACTATTTACCTATATCTCGCCTTTTATTCGTCTATAATTTTATCTGTTCATATTTGACTTTCAATTGCTATATTCTAGTGTTCACGTCAATTTAAAAAATAACTTCAAATTGAGGAGGCAAAAATAAAGTCCGCACAATGGAAACTTGTTATTTAAATGTAACTTTAGGACATTAATGCAACACAAAAACACAAAAACAACAGGAACATAATGAACTAAAGTAGGGAAGAAAATACTAGTCAACATATTAATGTACTTGCTCGAATTAATTCGACCTTGCAAGCGAACTATAGGCCCTGGGCCATTGATACTAATAATGCTTCACACAAAAACGGAACCTCCACCACCTTGCAGCGTTAAAACTGAGCACCTAGGATTAAATTCTTCGTCTTTCCTCCGACGGACGTACTACCTACCATCACTGCTTGCCTATTAAATTTGCTTTCGTCGCTAAAAAAGAACTTTTGAAAAATATGAAGAGTCATGATCTCCATCGCATCTGACGAAGTCCAGACGGAGCTTTCTGTTCTTTACAGAAATCATTGGCTTGCATCTTGTAACATATCATCTGTTCTTGACAGTAGAAAGAGAGCAGTTTTTAACAAGATTGTACTGTTGTTGGATTTCGGGAGCCGTTTCAAATCTTTTTCTTAGGCTGCAGATCTTGATCGAATTGTATATCCTGTTAGAAGTAACCCTAGTACAGCCAGATTTATGGGCATCACGAACACTGCCGGTGTTTTGGTGCTTTTGCACAGTCTTTCGTACTGTTTTCTCATCACATTTTAATCTGCGGCCGATTTCTCGATTAGATAAACAAGAAAGGTGGAGATTAATGAGTTCCCGAGGATCACTAAGAGGAAGTCGTGGCATATGGACTAAATGTTACGTTGTATAACCTGGAACAACAGCAATTACGATTAGAGATGCTTTGTTGCCTGTTGGTGGATATATTTTAAACTTATTAAAGGGCGGTAATTTAAGCTGGTTTTAAGCGAATTTGTTGCTACGGACTTTTTTTTTTGCCTCCTCAATTTGAAGTAACTACTTTAAATTGACGTGAACATTAGAATATTTGAATTGAAAGTCAAATATGAACAGGTAAAATTATAGAGGAATGAAAGGCGATTCAAATGAGGTATATGTTGTTTAAACAGTTACATTAAATTTAGCTAAAACTTGTTGTTTTTGAAAAAATTACAAGTGCGGATTGTCTTTATGCCGGCACTATATATATATATATATATATATATATATATATATATATATATATATAGTAAAATTTTTCGGGGGGGTACAGAAGTTAATAATGGCTAAATACAGATCAATCAACATAATGATTTTAAAAAATATAAAATGAAAATAAAGGTCAGTTAACCACGTTTCGTTCCTCGTTAAACAGAGTTAAATCGAGGAAAATACGATTTAAAAAAGTCATGAAAAGTAAACGGGAGAAAAATTACATAGAGACTAAATTAAATCCTAAAAGATTTTCTTTTTGCTTGCAAAGAGAATGCCTCAAAGACTTAATAAAAATAGTCTCTAGAATTATTAAATGAAAGGGCAGGTGCGACATTTTTAAATGAAAGGGCGATTGCATAAACATGTCAGTCGTGGCATAGTTATTTATAAGGTGGTCGACAATCGCCGAACAATGCATATTATTTAGAACCCCCGAGGGTAAAAAATTTGCATAACGAATCTTTGATGGTAGATGTCTTTTCCAACGGAAATCCAATATTTGCGATGTTCGCCCAACATAGTGCGCACTGCAACTACATTTAAATAAATAAATAATAGAATTTTCATGGTGGTGGGGAAGACCATCTTTGCAAATGGAAGGCAACATAGGTCTGGTTGAAAAAAAAACAACACAAGGATTCTATGCAAAATAACACCGTTGCACAGACAAAGAAATTTGCTTAGCAAATTGGTCGCTGATGTTACCTAGCCAAGGTAGACGTAAGTAAACAGGCTATCTATTGACTATGATTTCTTCAGGCTTATAAAAATTGGAAACCTTTTTTTATTAATAGTAGTTTCAACAATATCTAAGGGGTAATCATATATATATATATATATATATATATATATATATATATATTAATCGTACTTTACTGCAAGTTAATGTCCTCTATAATAATTATACTTTACAGATGTGAAATGTTCTATATATTGATCTTACAAAATGGAAAATGCAATGCCATATAAATTGTACTTTACTAAAGTGCAATATCCTATATAATTATTATACTAAATCGTAAAAGCGATTTCGTATATATCAATCACAAGAAATCGGAAATGCAAATGTCATATATAATAGTCATACTTAATTGGAAGGCGATGTCCAATATATTAATCGTGCTTTACATAAGTGAAATGTCCTATCCGTTATTCATACAAAATTGAGAATGAAATGCTCAAAAAGTAATATAAATATGTTTGCAAGTTGACATGAACATTTTGCATTTCAGCTTGCCGACATATTTCTTTATGCGATATTCATCCAACCAAACAAGGAGTTTACTCGTTATAAACCATCCTTGGTGTATACTTACTATGTTCTGTAAATTTCTGTGTTAAGTGACCAGTTGTTTAAGATTTTAATTTTACACAGAAACACATATACATCTACTGATTTATATATTTAGATTAAATATAAATCATGATCATCATATCGTATGAATCTGAAAATCCTGTTGTTGGCATTTGATTCTCCAATTTTGGTAGTCAAACTTCTTTTTCTGGAAAGACATCAGCTACTTACGTGAAGGTTGCCAACATCCTAAGTGAAACTAATTTTTGTGGAACGAACTGAATTCGAACTTGTAACACCCAATTCGTCAGTCCGAGTCGTTAAGCACTTGAACATCGTCATCTATTAAGTATAAATATGTTACACATTGTATTTAACTTCTTTTTATAGCCCTGTGCAACGCCGGGTAGCCCTTTTCGTCTATTATAATCCAACTTTGAAGTTCTTTCATTCTCTACATTATTCTTGAAGTATATAAGTAGGTCATGTTTGAAATTAAAATAAAAATTTGTCTAATAAGCTGCAATCTGTAAATAATTAACCAAGTGCCCTGCCTATCACTCTCCCCCTCTTTCCGTCATATGTTTATTTGTCACTTATATTTCATATGCGCATTTTATCACTTTTACTGGTATCTCTCTTTAATTATCTGTTTATGTTATCCATTTCATCGCTCCTTCTCCTTTATCTCCTTTTCCTCCTACCGCCACTTTTTATGTTAACTAATAGAAGAAAACAGTAATGACACGAAGTTAACACGTCTCTGTTGCCAGAGAGAAACAAAGAGAAGAGAAATAAAAAGAGAGAAAGAGAAAGAGAGAGGGATAGAGGGAGAGAGAGAGAGAGAGAAGAGATCGAATTAGCGATCGAAAGAGAAACTAGTTTACTTTATATACCATTTTAAACAGCGTTTGTTTTGCTCTATCGGATCGTTTAAATTACAATCGTTTCAACACAATTATGTCTTCTTTTCGGAACGTTGAACACAACATAGAAGAATAGAAAATTTGCACAATTTTTCTTATTTCAATTAAAGCTAGGCTGAAAATCTGCTGAAACAGATTGTGATATTGAAACGTTTGGCCCAGGAACCACTGCTGAACATAAAACACAATGTTGGTTTAAGAAATGCCGTGGCGGTGACGAGCGTTTTGAAGATGATGAGCGTAGTGATCGGACATCGGATGTTGACAAGGATCAATTATTTGTTTAAGCCAATCCATGACAATTGACGCATAACTTTTTGAGCACTTGTTTCTTTTTTTTTATTACATTTTCACCCCAAACAAGGCACATTGCCACTCAGGTGTAGGGGGCTACTGTCAGGGTCAGCAACTACGGGGGCACTATGTAGGGATTTGGGCAGCAAGATGTCGGTTCACGTTGCACATGAACTTCTGCATATCAGTACAGTTAGGGAAGCATGATCCTGGAATGGAATTCCAGAGTCTAGCGGTTCTAGGGAAGAAACTACTGGAGTAGAAGGATCTTTTGCATCTAGGGATCTCTACTGTGTGGGGGTGGGATTTAGCTGCCTGTCGGGTTTGTCGAGGGTGTCTGCGACGTGGGGGCACAAGTCTGCAGTTCGTCAGAGCACTCACCATTAAAATACTTGTAGAACAAGCAGAGGGATGCAACGTTTCGTCGATGGGACAGAGGCTGAAGCTTAGATGCCAGTTCAGGGCCTATCAGATTGGCGACTCTTTTTTGAACCTTGTCTAGGAGCGAGAGACTAGCAGTAGACGAACCAGCCCAGATGTGACAACAATACTCCATACATGGGCGAATGGTGGCCTTATAGAGGTACAGGATACTTTCAGGTGTCAGTTGTTTTCTAGCACGGTAGAGAGAGCCTACCTTTTTTGCAGCGGCCCTAGCAATGTTTTCAATATAATTGTTCCAGCTCATGTTTCCTGTGAACGTTAGGCCAAGCAGTTTGAAAGATGTACTCTCAGACAGGGAGTCACTGGCCATTGCTATTGGTGGCAGAGAAGGTTTCTTGTAATTATTGAATGAAACCAGTTTAGTCTTGGCAGCATTGAATGTGACCATCCATTTATGTCCCCATTCCACTACAGATTGGAGGTCATCCTCTAGTGTTTTTGCCATTTCTTTAGATATGTGTTCATTTGTTTTCCTGTCATGCCTTTTATAGAGTGTAGTGTCATCAGCATATATACCCATCTCAGAGGCAGTTTTGTCGGGGAGGTCATTAATAAATATCAGGAACAATAGAGGTCCAAGAATAGACCCCTGAGGCACTCCCGCATTTATATCACACTGTTTAGATGTTCGACCGTCGAGAACAACCTGGATTTTTCTATTGTCTAAGAAGGATTTAATTATGCTAAGTATTCTACCAGTGATACCGTATGATTTAATTTTCCTGAGGAGACCCTTGTGCCATACCCTGTCAAAAGCCTTAGATATATCTAGAGCTACCGCTCTGCCCTCCCCCGCTTTATCCAGTGAATGGTATATACGTTCAGAGATTACAGTGAGAATGTCAGCTGTGGAACCGGCTTGTCTAAATCCATATTGTTGGTCAGTCAGACGTTTAGCGTCTGTAAGGTGCCGGACTAGAGCATGGTTAATTATGGTCTCAAATATTTTGGCGAAAAGTTGGAGGAGGCTAATGGGGCGATAATTTGATGGATCAGTTCTTTCGCCACAATTCTTGAATATTGGTACCACAGAAGCGGTTTTCCAACAGCCCGGAAAGCATGATTCATTAAGGCATTTGTTGAAGAGTTTGGAGAGAACTGGAGCTACTTCGGCTGAGCATTTTTTTAATAGCACAGCTGGGATGAGATCAGGTTTCTGAATTAGACGTTACGTATACGACTTCCAACCACTTGAGAGAGATTGGAAAGACAACTAACTTGATCAATGGGTGCCTCACGAATTGAACGACAACCAAACGAAATACTGTTATGATATGTTATCTTCCCTTTTTTTACGCAACAAGAACGAGTCGTTTTTCGACCGGATTGTGACTTGCGATGAAAAGTGGGTTCTTAACAACAACCGGCGACGCTCAGCTCGGTGGTTAGACGCCGACGAAACTCTAAGACATTTCCCGAAGCCAGAGTTGCACTAAAAGAAAGTCATGCGGACTGTTTGGTAGTCTTCGATCAGTCTCATCCATTATAGTTTTTAGAATGCAATCAAAATGATTATGACGGAGAAATACCGTCTATAAATGGATGAAATGCATCAGAAAATCCGACAACAACACTCACTATTAGTCAACAAAAAAGCCCAATTCTCCTCCACAACAATACCGACCACACGTTGCTAAACCGACGCTGTAAAAGTTGAACAAAGTGGGCTGCGAAACTTTGTCTGATCCACTATACTCTCCAGCCCTCTCACCTACTGACTACCAGTTTTTCAAGCATCTCGAAAACTTTCTGTATGCGAAATACTCCAAAAACCCAAGCGATATCAAAAACACCTTCAGCAACTTCATCGCCACCAAAACGCAAGAGTTTTACGTTACTAGCATAAATGCACTTGTTTTGCGTTAGCAAAAATGTGTTGATTCTGATGGTGCTTATTTCGGTCAATAAATGTTTGTTTGAACCGATATATGTTTATCTGAATTTAAAAGTTAAAAACTGCAAGAACTTCCTTGTCAACCTGATATGTAGATGCTTTTAGTAACGCCTAAAACGATAAATGTAAGATTACAGTTTTAGATTTGGTTTATAGTATATAGTAATCCAAATGTGCTCAACATCCAAGATAGAACAAGTGTGTTTTAACGTAACGTTCCCCGAGAGAAAACATTTTTTCTGTCTTTTGGTAAGTCGGTGTTGCCCGAAAACCCAAGAAGTAATAATGCAGTATTATATTTAGTAACTAATTAAACCAAAATGTTCAGTATCATAAATAGGGCAGGCATGTTTACAAATGATCAATATCCTAGACATACCTATGACATATGTTTTTCTTTCAGATTATTAATTAAAGCATCATTCATATTTTTCTGCAATGTTATCGACCATGTTGATTACCTCCCTGAGCCAACATGGAAGGGGAAATCTCCCATCATGATAATACTACTGACCAAAGGGTCTCCTAGGAGAAATTGGTTGGTGAATTTTGCTCAATCCTGTATATTTTCCTGATCTAGCTCTCTCAGATTATCACTTATCCGAGAATAAAAAAAAACATTTATATGGATGTAGATTAACATAACGAGAAGAGATTGGACATGAATTAAATTCATGTTTTACATCTAAGTCTACAAATAAGATATTTAAAAGCTCTTTGGAATAAAGCTACAGAGAGCAAATTTCCTTATTGTTATGATAAAGGTCTTTAAAAACACGCAATAATTCGTTTTTAAGATGAAATTTTAAATCTGCAATAGCTTTTGTACCGTCCTTATAAAATGAACGTGTTTAAGCTTGAATTACTTGAATCATGTCAGCGTTAATTCCTCATAGTTTTCACATTATATGTATATTTTTGATTAATGCGCACATTCTACATATTTAGATTATCTCTTTATATATGAAACTCAATGTCTGTGTGTACGTATGTATGTATGTATGTGTATATGTGTTTATGTGTGTGTCTAAAAGCTACATAAAACCTAAAGATATATTCTCACTTGAAAATTAATGGGGGAAAGATAATGGAAGTATTTCCGAATCTCAAAGTGCACCCTTGGAAGGCTATGAAGCAGATTTCACCAGGGTAGCGTCGAATTCTTCAGTATTCCTTCCGATCGGCATATTCTTTCCAATTTATTTTACGTTTCTAAAGCTTCGATTCGAATTAGGGAGGTGGAAAGCAAAAAATACCCGAAAAAAACCATAACGACATATATCTTATATATAAACAAACAAATAAGTAAACAAATATGGAACACGAAAAACAATAAACAAAGGAAAAAAAAATGAAAACTAGCGAAGAATAAAAGAGTAAATTAATATATCGTTCAAACCTGTTTGAACATAAGGTCAAGCAACAGTTTTAGTCATTTAGAACTGCTTCACCGCTCGCTCATTTTTCGACCAAATTAAAAAAAAATATTACAATTCATAGATCACCTTATCAGCTATATTGTGAAATTATTTTTGAATTTTCGTTCAGTAAAACAAAAGTTATGATCAATTTACTAGTGTTCAAAATCGTAAAAATATGTAAGGAAGTGAGCGACGCATTTTATGACTGATTTCGATAGCAACTACGTCGCTTCAGCGAATACTGTTGTTACTAATTCGAAAAGAAAAGTAACAAGTTAAACAGAGAGAATGAAAGAATAAAAGGGAGATAATTGGAGGATATTTTATTGAAAACAGACGAGTGCCGTATATTGTTATTGAATATGTTTACAGAACAAAAAATAAGACTGAAATTAAACAAAGAACAAGAGAATTTAATGGAAGCCTGGAAAAATCATGAATTACAATAGAAAAATGCGATAATGAAAGGTAATATGGTTAAGCTTTAACATGGAAAAGTAAACGACTAGTTGTTAAAAATGGAAAAGAAAACAAGATATTTTAGTAAAAATTATAATGAATTTATATCTTATATAAAATTATATTGCAGCATTAAATTTTTCTTTAAATTCAATTAAACATTATATAATCAATTCTTAATGCTGCAATATTTTAAGTTATAAATTTATTATATTTTTTACTAGAATATCTTGTCGTTTTCTTTTCCAGTTTTAACAAGTAGTTCTTTACTTTTCCATGTTGAAGCGTAACCATATTACTTTTCATGTTCGCATTTTTCTATTGTAATAGGAAATAAAGATAAAAACAAAAAAATAAAAACACTTATTAATAGAAAGTCGCCAACAGTAAAGTAAGGACAATAAAAGTACTTTAGATCAAAGCAATGCAAAATAGCCGCCAGACTAATAGAATTCTAACACCTCCCAACTGTCAGTGACTAAACCGTGTGAAATGTAATTTCTCTCCCCCTCACCTCTACTTTTGAAACTAAAAACTAAAAAAATACAAATGAACGATTAAAAATTAAAGAAAAACGAGAGATAAATGAATAAATAAATTAACTAATAAATAAAAATAACACTTTTCAAAAGGAAACTAAAGTCACCACCAATAAATGTATACAACCATAACAACAACCTAATGATATAGGAAATTTTAAATCAAGGGCAATAAATAACCACCAAGCTAATAGAACCACTTAATACCTCCCTACTAATGATGGCTTAAACAAGGATGGAATACTGCTGCCATATCTAGGCAGGAGCTGCTAAAAACAGCCTGTCCTGCCTTGACAGAGTACAAAATAGACTTTGTGGCTTAGTGGGGGATGCCCTTTTCTCTATCCTGCAACCTCTCTCCCACAGAAGAGACGTTGCGAGCCTATCCTTGTTTTATCGTTATTTCCATGGCAGGTGATCGTCTGAACTCCAATCTCTGCCCCCCTCGCCAATCCTTCACGAAAAACACCCGTCTAGCTGAATCCAATGTGAAAAATTTCCCCCACTCTTTATCTGTGCCTAAATCAAAACGTAGATCCCATGAACAAAGCTTCTTTCTTAGAACTGCACGCCTGTGGAACTCTGTTCCGTCTGCCTGCTTCCCACCGGACTACAACTTGGATGTCTTCAAGTCCAACGTTAACAAATTCCTAATAAACCGCCCTCTTAAGTAAACACTTCATTAAATCTCCACACTAACGTACTGTACTTGCAATAACCCTTATCCCTGATTGGCGTCCAGGCCTTGATAAGTGGTGACCACCGTGTAAAAAAAACACCCTTACCCCACTAGACCTCAGAAAAAAACCCTACTGCTCACATTCACAAAGCATACACCTCAATTTTCCCCGGAATAAATATCTTATAAAACCAATGTGGTCTTGAGACCCGTTTCAATATTAATTCTGTTTTGGTCTAATGAACTGTTGTCCCTATATTTAGACTCCACTGAAACATGTATGCACAATGTGCATTGCACATATGTAACCAATAATGTTTATACAATAGACATACTATATATATATATATATATATATATATATATATATATATATATATAAAATATATATAATATATTTTAAGCCCCCTTCTTTGGGTAGAGCACTGTCGTAAATAATCTCACCCGCTACTTAATTGGCTGAAAAATGCGAAGCTCGTTGTTTATTTGTTTACAAACAAGCGGCTTGAGCACTGTAAAAGTGGTGGCGGATGTCTATTTAAATAGACATTCCGACGAGTTATTTGCGGGCGTCGCTTCTATGGTCGAGTTGGATAACTGCCGACTGTCAACACGACGGTTCTAGGTTCAATCCTTGGCTTGGGAGAGATTCTAGTCTAGCGGCACTGATGAGTTGTGATACAACGAAACAAGACTATATGTCGATGAGTACATATATATATATATATATATATATATATATATATATATATATATATATATAAAGTCATTCGTCTCTGCTGATATCATACAACATAGTTGGAAGGGTCAAGGAAGATGAAAGGACTAAGGAGGTAGATAGATAGATAGATAGATAGAGCATTAATCAGATCTGTGTAAACATTTTAAGTAAATCTTTTTTTGTCGAAAGATACCAATCTGAACCATCGAACATTTTTATATATTTGTTATACGCCACCTTGAGTGGCCTCTGGGCCTTGATAAGTGGTGATTCCTTCGTAAAAAAGTAAAGATTTTAACTAGTGGGAATTCCGGCTAAACTTATATTAAACTATAAATATAAATTATAGGAAAACTTAGCGGTAAGACAGAAATAAGCATAGTATAGCGTGATTTAAATGAGAGAGTATAGGTTACCCCCCCTAGACAAATCGCGCTTGAAAGGCAGATGTCGAAATATAGAGAAGAGAAAAAATATTCTTTTTTAAATGTTATTTCGCGTAGGGAAGCGGGACAGGAAAGATATGCCCGCCAATGTAGAAATCTAAGCGAATGTTGCATCGAGACTCTGCCCGCGCGTGGCCATCTTTAGACTAAGTTAGAAAAACTATTAAAAAAGTAAGTAGGATAAAATGAACAAGCCATCTCTAAATAAAACATTCGAAATAAGCAAGTCTCTGTTGTATTTCCATGCATTAGTAGATTCGTCGTAAGAAAATCAACAACCATTAGTGGCTACAATGCAATATGCACGACTGAACCCGACATATTCACCGTCACTCCCAATAATAATAGTAACATGATTTTAAAACTCAGCATTGCTCAGCTGCAATAGAAAGTGGAAGCGGAAATAGTAACTTTTTTTTTTAATTATCCGACTATTAATCTCTTTTTTTTTTTTTGCTGACCTGTTTGTCTGGTTAGTTGATGAAACAATATGCGACTGTAAACAACAACAAAGTTGAAAGAAAAACTTTATGAAAAAAAAAAAGAAAAGACTAATAGAAAAAAAAACTACATGAAAAAATAAAACACGAATGGCAAGTCGATCAATTTTTTATTCATTTATTTTTTTCTTTAGAACGAAAAGTTGACGGAAATGTTGGAATTGAACGGATTCCTTATTTGTATTTTTCTTTAATTATATTTTGCAGACGGCAATTGTATCAAATCGCATCGGTTTAGTTTGAGACCTATTCATAGCAGACGATGAAGCTTTTCAGCGCCAGCATGCGAGAAATGGTAAAAAGGTTTGGTGTGAATTTTGAAAAGAATCAGGTCCTTCTTCTCGGTCTTCTTGTTCATCATCATCATCATCATCATCATCATCATCATCATCATCATCATCATCATCATCATCATCTTCTTTTTATCTTAAATCCTTCTCTTCCTTCTGATCATCATCATTATCGTAATTATCGTCGTCGTCGTCGTCCTCCTCCTCCTCCTCCTCATCATATATATATATATATATATATATATATATATATATATATATATATATATATATACTAGACTACCCGTGACCCGTTGGGTTAGTATGTTATATTAGTTATGGAATTCATGTATGAGCATGACACTTGTGACGTAAAGATAATAGTTTTTTTTGACATAAGGGAAACATTTCTATGAAAGTATATTAAAATGAAAAATCACGGATGAATCATTCAAACATGAAAAAAAACTCCCTATTCGTGTAAAGTTACCTATTTTTCCGAATAATCGCTCAAAAATAAAAAATTAAACACGATTTTCCTACGAATCGAACGCCGACGAAAGTCTTTTAGCAGCAAAAGCGCACGAACCTACCAATGAGAAATATAAGAATGAAAAACCCATAGTGGAATCCTTCAACCAAGTTATAGAAACTTAAAATCTAAAAAAAAAAAAAAATTAATAAAACCTGGAGCAAAAAAATAAAACCTAAATAAATAAAATAAAATAAAACTAATATTGAAACAGATTAGTAAATGTGTCAACAAATTCACCGTTCTCACACAACTATTTTGTATCTAGAAGTGTAAACAAAAAATAAAAAAAGAACGAAGGAATAGAAAAGGGACGGTTATAGAGTAGTAGTAGTAGTAGTAGTAGTAGTAGTAGTAGTCTTGGCTTTACTACAATTGTTCTTATGCTTGTCAACGGGTTAAAGTTGTTTAGAAAATAGCGACAGTATAGTTGTAATAAAGAATAGTTGAAAAACACCCTCACTCTTCCCATGTTAAATAATAATTTCGAAATAATAACGTTAATATTTCAGTGCGCAGGTAAAAATCTACAAAAGAAGCGATTTGTGTTTATTTGTTTACGTTGTTATGGGTTAATGCTTATACGCGCATGCCGGATCGGATGTCGTAAACCGGAAAGTGGGTTACATCACTCATTACATGGTCATTTGAGTTTTATAATTATATATATATATATATACACACACACACACACACACACACACACACACACACACACACACACACACACATATATATATATATATATATATATATATATAAATGTAAGTTTTGAGGGCTATCCCAACCTTCCACCAAGTGATAGTCCACCTAATTTTATCTTGATGCTCTGAAAGCAAAAAGGTCGGTCTCAATGTAGTAGTGGAGGCTAAGTGGTTTGAAAAAATAACACATATCGTGATGCAATTATATGAATGGATGGAGTCCCATAACAGCCAACTGTAGCTGCATAAAAGTGCTTTGAGATTCATCATATCGTGCTGGGTTTATGGGAATCAGTCGAGGATGCCAAATTAAACCATCTGCCTTCTGCATGAATTCATTTATGTACTTAGTTTTGTTGTAAACGATCCGTTGTGAACATTGAAAACAGAGTTCAATACGATTCGAATGCTGAACACACACGTTCAATAAGATTCGAACATTGAACACATACGTTCAATAAGATTCGAACATTGAGCACATACGTTAAATACGATTCGAACATTGAGCACATACATTCAATACTATTCGAACATTGAACACATACGTTCAATACGATTCGAACATTGAACACATACGTTCAATACGATTCAAACATTGAACACATACGTTTAATAAGATTCGAACATTGAACACAGATGTTCAATCCGATTCGAATACTGAACACATAGGTTCAAAAAGATTCGAACATTGAACACATACGTTCAATAAGATTCGAACATTGAACACATACGTTCAATACGATGCGACCATTGAAAACATACGTTTAATATGATTCGAACATTGAACACAGACGTTTAATAAAAATCGAACATTGAACTCATGCGTTCAATAAGATTCAAACATTGAACACATGCGTTCAATAGTATTCGAATATTGAACAAATACCTTCAATAGGATTCGAATATTGAACAAATACCTTCAATAGGATTCGAACATTGAACATATGCGTTCAATAGGATTAGAACATTAAACACATGCGTTCAATAGGATTCGAACATTGAACACATACCTTCAATAGGATTCTAACTTTGAACACATGAGTTCAATAGGATTCGAACATTGAACATATGCATTCAATAGGATTCGAACATTGGACACATACATTCAATAAGATTCGAACATTGAACACATACGTTCAATAAGATTCGAACATTGAGCACATACGTTCAATACGATTCGAACATTGAGCACATACGTTCAATACGATGCGACCATTGAACACATACGTTTCATATGATTCGGACATTGAACACAGACGTTTAATAAGATTCGAACATTGGACACATGCGTTCAATAAGATTCAAACATTGAACACAGCCGTTCAATAGTATTCCAACATTTAACACATACCTTTAATAGGATTCGAACATTGAACACATGCGTTCAATAGAATTCGAACATTGAACACATGCGTTCAATAGGATTCGAACATTGACCATATGTGTTCAATAGGATTCGAACATTGAACACATACCTTCAATAGGATTCGAACTTTGAACACATGCGTTCAATAGGATTCGAACATTGAACACATGCGTTCAATAGGATTCAGACATTGGACACATACGTTCAATAAGATTTGAACATTGAACACATAC
The DNA here is from genome assembly GCF_053919585.1 of Euprymna scolopes. Classification (NCBI taxonomy): domain Eukaryota; kingdom Metazoa; phylum Mollusca; class Cephalopoda; order Sepiida; family Sepiolidae; genus Euprymna; species Euprymna scolopes. The sequence goes on along the minus strand of NC_136482.1, from coordinate 114,995,211 downwards.
GTTCAATAAGATTCGAACATTGAACACATACGTTCAATAAGATTCGAACATTGGACGCATAGGTTCAATAAGATTCGAACATTGAACACATGCGTTCAATAGGATTCGAACATTGGAAACATACGTTCAATAAGATTCGAACATTGAACACATACGTTCAATAAGATTCGAACATTGGACACATACGTTCAATAAGATTCGAACATTGCGCATATACATTCAATACGATTCGAACATTTAACACTGACGTTTAATAAGATTCGAACATTGAACACATAGTTCAATAAGATACGAATACGACACAGTCGATCTCAGAGTTTGTAATTGCACGCAGTAGAACAACAACGCGCATATTATGTTTATTTGTTTGCTTATTTAGTTTTATTTTTATGTTTTTAGTTTTGTTTGTTCAAGAAAAAGCTGATTGCCACTAAGTCCTAAAGAGCTACTGTGAAAGTGGCAGGATTTTTACGGGGACCACCTGAGTAGGGTGTTGCTCAGCAATATATTTGTATGTGGTACATTTAATTTGAAGCAACTGGGGGGATTCTAAATGCAAGAAGTTGAGGAAATAATCCATTAGAGTAGAACGGTTTCCGGCATAAAGTGACCCCTATAGTTAAAAGGTGGGATTTTGTTGATATTTTAGTAAGGGAAGAGTATTTGTCCTGAGGGGATACAAGACCAGTAAATTCATCTGAACACATTCCGTTGAAATACTCGGCGAATGTGGCGGACTGGAATTTGGCAGAACATGCCTCGAAAGTTTCGGTACTCTTATTTTGTTTTATAGGTAACAAATTACATAAAGATGGTTTTAAGAAAATAATGCCAGACATTCGTTTTATGTGAGCAATACGAAAACAATAGAGAAAAAGTGACAGAATTATCTCTGATTGTAACATCATGGTTGTTTTTTTATGTGTGATAACGATTACATTAGCTAGCGTTATTCTGTATAAGAGTCGAACTAAGTACTGGCGGAAGTAACACGAATTCCCACGACAGATAGCAAAAATGAAGGACTGAAGGTTAGTCATGAGGTTCACCAGATCAAAATGGGCGAGAAAAAACAAAGAGAGTCATCAATCGCCATAACGTATAGGACAGAGCATTCAAGGTTACAAATCAATTTGGTTAAGGAACGGGGGAGGGACAGATCGGTAATAATACTGTAACAAACGAAAAGACAACAATATTCGCCAAACATGTTATACAATGGTATAAACGGTGACTTGCTACTTTTACCCCTCTGCCCGCCAAAATAAGCTTATTTCAAACCATAATCAACGCTTGTATCCTTGTTTTCCATCAATTAAAATGGAAAGCCTTTCTTCCTGTTGAATCTTCTTTCTATGATAAGTACTCGGACTGACTTTTATCACAAATCTAAAATGGAACACTTGCATCTAATCTTTCTTCAGTTTTGAGATGCGGATTGATAACTTATATTAATTGGATTATTCAGCTCCCATCTTGAGTATTATTCTGCACAACATTTTGGCCGATGTATCCTCCGATCTTCTTCAGGTGTATCTTGTCGAAGCCGGGAATCTAAACGTAACGATTTATTTAATCTATAGTGGTAGTATGTTTTCGTTCCGTCAGTCACAACTGAGGAGAAATCATGATTAATTCGCATTTACATTTTGAGTGTCGTCCACTCTAAGAAGTTAAGCTCCAGAAGCGTGTCACTTAAGACTTGATTTTACTTAGTACTTAATGCATTACGCCACTTCCAAAGAAATGACCCTTCCTTTTTAAAATTTTCATTGTTAACAAAATATGATTTAAATATGCAAATAACAAATATGTCTCTTCTATATTTGTTTATTTATTTAAAATGTTAAAGCTATTCTCTGACTTACTAATGCAAAAATAAAGGTAAGTTAAATTATATTCACGTCTATAAAACGACTATCACTTTAAAATTTTTTTATTCATTTACTAGCGTGCTGCCCTGTTGTAAAATACGCAAAAATATCATGTTTTAATTAATGCAGAATTCTCATTCATTATAAACCGTTGGTATTAAACGTAACGTAAAATTCCTTTAAAAATGTAGTTAAAAAAAACAACAAACAAAAAAAAACGGAGAGATATGTACATGCGGGTATTTTTTTTTCAACAGTTCACTTCTTGTAAGTAAATCGAATATTCGAGATGAGATCGAAACCAAAACCTAAAGGCAATGAGTCAAGTACGATAACGACTAATCCAGCTTGACACTATCTGCACAAAATGTTTTCAAACGTATTTACTCTCAACGTAAGTAATTTGTCATATGAACGATTAACGTATGCACATTCGTGAAACAGTTGACAAATCGATCCAATGAACCCAATGCACCAATATTTCAATTTTACCCCCTTAGCAATCCATTTTTCCGGATGAAAATGAATTAAAAATATCCCCGCATGTCTGAATAAGCTATACACACACAAATTTTAAAGCTGTAGATAAAAAAAAAAATTGTTGAGTATATAGGTTGAGAAGTGTCCTCTCAAACACATTCTCACTTTTAGCGATATAATAGATAGATAAATGTACTGTTTTAGTCGATCAGAATACAGAATTTGATTTAGGAGAAAATTCATTTTAAAGCTGGAGTTGTTTACCATAGCGATATCAGATTAATCACTATCTTTGCTAAGCGGAAGATTTCATTTTTTACATGTTGAAAAGGTTCTCGTGTAGTACAGGCACAAAGCAAAAAACACACACAAAAAAACAAAACTCAGCATATAATTACATAGATAAGAAAATATTTTATTACAGCTATATAGGAACAACAACGTGTGTCCTCAAATATCTTACGCACGCTCTATATTTTCTTTTGTATTTTTAGAAGGGGTTACCGTAGCTTGAAAGACAGAGTGAGAGAGATAGATAGATAGATAGATAGATAGATAGATAGAAAGTGGAAGAGAGAAAGTAGGAGGGAGAGAAAAGTGGGGGGGATAAAGAAAGAGGAGAAGGCTAGAGGAGATATATTAGTTCGAAATTAACTTCATCGTTTTTTTTTAAATTCTTTTAATATTTGTATCCTGTTCTACAATTTCTTTTAGCCAATCAAATTACACGTTGATAAGAGTTATAGAGGTGCATTATATTTGTTTTTAAATAGTAGAGCCGACTTAATGATTTTATATATGGTTATTAACTGAATTACACGAATAGGTTAAAAAAAAAAAGACGCCGGATTTCTTTTTTAATTGACAAAAGCAATCTATATGCATCTTTTAAAAAAAATCTTTTATTTGTATCTAACAAGGCATATGGCCACCGAGACGTAAGGGGATACTGTGATTATAGCCATATTTATAGAGGATTATAAGTGGGAAGTTGTGGAGCAAGATGTTTGTTTACAGTATATTTGAATTTCCGCATGTTAATAACGCTGGAAAACAAGAAGAAAAGATGGAATATTATTTTATTATTGAAATCCTTTGAGATGGTGAGACGACAACAACTATGGAAGGCAGTCATTATTGAGGATACAGTTAAGAGATTAAACATTCCTATCCCGTCGCAATTAACCACCTGACGAAGGCCAGAGAAACAGATGGCCGAAACGCCGTAAAACAACAACTATGAAGATGAGAATACAGTTTGAAAATAAATAAATAAAAAGATGGAATACAAAAAAACAAGGTGTCCGAATAGAGTAGAAAGTCCTCTAACATCTACGAACTTCTACATTGAAGGGGCGGACTTTTGCTACTAGCATGACCGATATTTACGTTCAGGTGGTATGAGTACAGTAGGTTCGTCGGAACACATTTCGTGGAAGTAGTTGTTAAAGCAGGACAGAAGTGCAATATTGCGGCGATAACAGACACTGCAAGATCTCTTAAGTCAGAGGCTATTTTTAACACTGTCCAAAGCCGGAGAGAATAGTGGTTTGTGCACTAGCCCAGATGTGACAAGTCTATTCCATGTATGGCTAATTGCTGGTCTTATAGAGATATATGATACGTGAAATGTCATAAATTTTCTAACCTAGCGACTATATGGGCTTTTGTAAGTTTAATAGCCAAGACGGCCGACCGATGCTGACGTCATGGGGAAACTTAGAATTGCGAAATGCGAATATAGGAACGAAATGCGTTTTAATAGTTTTTGACGCAAAAGAAGAAGAAAAAAAAACGACTTTTGCATCTTCTCTTTTTCACTGGAATCGTTTGCATTTAACGAGAATTTGAAAAAAAATAAATAAAAATTAAAAAAAAACATAGCAAAAGAAAAGGAAGTTGTGACTATATAGTTCATTTGTATTAATTTAAATTTTGGATAAAATATTATTTTAATTATTTTTAATTTTTAGTTTTTTTTCCGTGGAGTAGCTAGAATAAATGTCACCCGGGACGTTCTGCTTAAATGTCACCTCACTGACATTGTGCCATCCCTCCTTTGCTGTCACCCGAACCCCCCTCCTTAGATACGACGCTATATATATATATATATATATATATATATATATATATATATATATATATATATATACATATATATGCATATATACTTAATCATTTCTCCAATTATTTCCACAGTTAAAAGAAAATGAAATAAGTGTCCTCAAATTATTCTAAATAAAATACAAAAAATACAGGCGTTAGAGTTTTCAGTAAACATCTATTCTTCAGTTACTAATTGAAAAAATGTAAGAGTTTCTAATATTTTAGAAAAGATTAAAAACTAAAATCTTTACATATATATGATAAATAAATCCTATTTTCAGACTATTTTCGCACCTTAGCCTGGCTGAAAAATTTTGTTAGGGTGACATTGTGTCACTCCTCTTTTACTGTCACGCAGAGCGAACCGCACACCCTTCCCCTCTTGCTACGATGCTGACTTATTCTAAGATTAACATTAATTTAAAAACAGTAGTTGCAGCTTCCATTTCTTGAACTACAGAAATATGACGAGATTAACTGTTATAAAATGAAAGAAGAAACGAAAGCCTAATTATTTCAAAATAATTATTGTATTGTATTTACAAATGAGAATTTTGTATTTATAAATGAGAATTTTGTATTTACAAATGAGAATTTTGTATTTACAAATGAGAAGTTTGTATTTACAAATGAGAATTTTGAATTTACAAATGAGAATTTTATATTTACAAATGAGAATTTTGTATTTTCAAATGAGAAGTTTGTATTTACAAATGAGAAGTTTGTATTTACAAATAAGAATTTTGTATTTACAAATGAGAATTTTGTATTTACAAATTAGAATTTTGTATTTACAACTTAGAATTTTGTATTTACAAATTAGAATTTTTTATTTTCAAATGAGAATTTTGTATTTACAACTTAGAATTTTTATTTACAAATGAGCATTTTGTATTTACAAATGAGAATTTTTATTTACAAATTAGAATTTTGTATTTACAAATTAGAATTTTGCATTTACAAATTAGAATTTTGTATTTACAAATTAGAATGTTGTATTTACAAATGAGAATTTTGTATTTACAAATTAGAATATTGTATTTACAAATAAGAATATTGTATTTACAAATAAGAATTTTGTATTTACAAATTAGAATTTTGTATTTACAACTTAGAATTTTGTATTTACAAATTAGAATTTTGTATTTACAAATTAGTATTTTGCATTTATAAATTAGAATTTTGTATTTACAAATTAGAATGTTGTATTTACAAATTAGAATTTTGTATTTACAAATTAGAATCTTATATTTAAAAATTAGAATTTTGTTATTTAAAAATTAGAATTTTGTTATTTAAAAATTAGAATTTTGTATTTACAAATTATAATTTTGTATTTACAAATAAGAATTTTGTATTTATATATTAGAATTTTGTACTTACAAACGAGAATTTTGTAATTACTAAACAGATTTTTGTATTTAAAAATTAAAATTTTGTATTTACAAATTAGAATTTTGTATTTACAAATTAGAATTTTGCATTTACAAATGAGAATTTTGCATTTACAAATTAAAATATTGTACTTACAAATGAGAATTTTGTATTTACAAATTAGAATTTTGTTTTTACAAATAAGAATTTTGTATTTACAAATTAGAATGTTGTATTTTCAAATGAGAATTTTGTATTTACAAATTAGAATTTTGTATTTACAAATAAGAATTTTTTATTTACGAATGAGAAGTTTGTATTTACAAATTAGAATTTTGTATTTACAAATTAGTATTTTGCATTTATAAATTAGAATTTTGTATTTACAAATTAGAATGTTGTATTTACAAATTAGAATTTTGTATTTACAAATTAGAATCTTATATTTACAAATTAGAATGTTGTTATTTAAAAATTAGAATTTTGTATTTACAAATTAGAATTTTGTATTTACAAATGAGAAGTTTGTATTTACAAATTAGAATTTTGTTTTTACAAATAAGAATTTTGTATTTACAAATTAGAATGTTGTATTTTCAAATGAGAATTTTGTATTTACAAATTAGAATTTTGTATTTACAAATAAGAATTTTTTATTTACAAATGAGAAGTTTGTATTTACAAATTAGAATTTTGTATTTACAAATTAGTATTTTGCATTTATAAATTAGAATTTTGTATTTACAAATTAGAATGTTGTATTTACAAATGAGAATTTTGTATTTACAAATTAGAATTTTGTATTTACAAATGAGAAGTTTGTATTTACAAATTAGAATTTTGTTTTTACAAATAAGAATTTTGTATTTACAAATTAGAATGTTGTATTTTCAAATGAGAATTTTGTATTTACAAATTAGAATTTTGTATTTACAAATAAGAATTTTTTATTTACGAATGAGAAGTTTGTATTTACAAATTAGAATTTTGTATTTACAAATTAGTATTTTGCATTTATAAATTAGAATTTTGTATTTACAAATTAGAATGTTGTATTTACAAATTAGAATTTTGTATTTACAAATTAGAATCTTATATTTACAAATTAGAATGTTGTTATTTAAAAATTAGAATTTTGTATTTACAAATTAGAATTTTGTATTTACAAATTAGAATTTTGTATTTATAAATGAGAATTTTGTATTTACAAATGAGAATTTTGTATTTATAAATGAGAATTTTGTATTTACAAATTAGAATGTTGTATTTACAAATTAGAATTTTTTATTTACAAATGAGAATTTTGCATTTACAAATTAGAATATTATACGTACAAATGAGAATTTTGTATTTACAAATTAGAATTTTGTATTTACAAATTAGAATTTTGTATTTACAAATGAGAATTTTGTATTTATAAATGAGAATTTTTTATTTACAAATGAGAATTTTGTATTTACAAATTAGAATTTTGTATTTACAAATGAGAAGTTTGTATTTACAAATTAGAATTTTAAATATATCTGATGAAAAAGAAGATAAAAAATGGTAGATGTTTTTGCATATTAGTATATTAAAATGCATTTCGTTTCTATATTCGCATCTCGCAATTTTAAGCTTCCACATGACGTTACTACCGGTTGGTCATCTTGGCTATTTAATCCATGAACGTCCATAGTGCCTCGTCTGCATCAAGCATGATAATAGCTTTTTTATGTATTTATTCCAATCCATGTTGCCGGCGAATATTAGACCGAGACGCTAAGCGTTGTAATTCTTAGGAATAGTGCTATCAGTCACAGGGATCGGTAATTTCAAAGGTTTCTTAGAATTATTAAAAGAAAGAATTTTTTTTTGTAATTATTTATTTTTTACTTAACTCTACCACAAAATAGACCCAATCCTATCAAATTAGTCTTTTTGAAGATACCGACTTCATGACTAAAAATGCACCGAACATTCGTGTTATTGTTTTTACTTTCCCTTTGAAAAACTCAATCATGTTCTGCAAAGCCCAAAACAAAAGCAACAGTTTTTCTCTGCGAAACAGCCAAAGCAAACTCTGTAAATAAATATTTGAAGATATAAAAACCTGAAGCATAAATTTATTTTTTATAAAAATAACTGAATTTTGCATTAAATAACTCGGAAAAAGGTAAACATGCCCCAATAAAAGCAATAAAAACCAACTACATGTTGCATGTCATTTTATGAGGATTTAGCTGTATATGTAGAATAAAAAAACGTGTAAGGTGCCTTAAATAAGTTTCCATACTTTTTCGTTTTTGCACTTTTACTGATAGGCCCCATAGAAGTCTTTTGTGTGAATATATTAATGACTCCTGTCGTAGCCGCTTTCATCTTCGCCTCTAAGGTATTCTTTGAGCTTAGGGAATAACCAAAAGTCCAAAGGAGCCAAGTCTGGACTATACGTAATAGCGAGGAACTGCCTTGATGCCCAACTTGGTCAAATAGTCGGTGATAAAGATGGAGCAACTCCTAGAACAAACTTCGCGCAAATCTTCCGCATCTTCCTCGCAAATAATTGTGTGTACGGTTCCCACACTGACACCAAACTGTGCACTTTATTGTCTCTATAGACACACGACGGTCCTTATCCATGACATGTTTTATTTGACCAATCAACACTTGTGTTTTGACTTCCGTATTCCTTCCACACCTCTCATTATCTCTCACAGACTCCCTGCTTTCTTTTAATCTCTTATGCTACTCAAAAACTGATGCTTGATTCATGCAAGATGGTCCGAAAGCAGTCTGAAGCATTCCATATGTTTCTAAAGCATTTTTACAAGTTTAAAAGAGAATTTTATTGCGTATCGTTTTTGTAAAGTGTTCTTAGATTCAATTTTTGATATTCACCCACTGTGAGAATCAGGCTTTAGTAGGGTTCATTCCAGATGCAGTTGTTTATTTGAACCTGAAATCATAACCATTAGTCAGTCATCTCATAAGATATATAGCAATAAGAGTGAATCTTCATGAGTCGACAACAATTTTAATTGCTTTTACAAAAAAGTTTGGAAACTTATTTAAGGCACCTTGTATTAAAAATAGAATGACGTACGAAAACCAGAGCTATATTTCAAAATGTAATTATGTGAACTGCTGTTCTCACATCGGGTATTATTTTGACAGCGTTTAATCATGGCCACCGAGATATAATCTTCGAAGGATTATACAATCTTCATTATAAGATGATAAACAGATTACCTTTTTCGTGATGAAGGATGCCACAAGACAACAGTTACAACATAACGATGACTTCTTTATTCATCTGATCGATCGGTTGAATGACGTCAGGAATTCAAATTTAGATCTACATAGTCTAAATGTTCTCCCTTCGCTCTCAAGGGATCAACTGACCAACTGACTGGCTCTCTTGCTGACTAACTAAAATCCGAACCCATACTAAGGAAAAATGTCCTTTTTCTATGACGCCAGAAGTGTGTTTTTCAAACGTGACTAATTTCACGTGGCTTAACATATGTTTTGTCCAAACACATTTTTGGCGAACAAAAGAATCCTCAAAATATAACTCTAACCTATTTTTAAACAATATAATTTAATTTGCATTGTTCATTCTTTTACTGATATATTTAATATTCAGATTTCTAAAAGAATTAACAATAGACTTTATTTCTAACATTCCATTTCTAAACTTTGCATACAGAGTTCGATTATAGGCTTATCCTAATCTCAGTTTTACTTATCTAATATTCTTATTTACATGGAAAGGACTGTCCCCTTTCCATGTAACAATAAAACACACGAAAATATGTTAACTAAAATTTAATGGTCTCTTTATTTTTAGTTTACATCAAAAATTGAATTAAAACTGATTAGTTAATGAATTTGAAAGATGAATTTGTGTTCGTTATGTCTCAATAGAGAACATAAAATTTCCTATTTTATTTCCCATTTCAGTCATGTAAATTATTCACAGTTGAAATATTATAAAACAAACAATCTTTAAGTTTTAAATATATTTAAAAAAAAATAAATTACGCCCGGTGCTAAAATATTAAATTCATCGATCGTTTTGGTTTTAAATAAAGAAATTTAAAAACAACAGTCTTCTAACTTTAAAATATTTGAAAACCCTCAATGAAATGTTTTATTTATTATTAAAAGAACTGAAAAATATTCTTATATAAAATGTGCTTGTTTTGCAGTAAAAAAAATATGAAATATTCGATTTTCTTCGAAAGACATGTAAGAAAATTTCAAAAATCGGTTCACTTACTGTTATAATTTGTTAGATTAAAATTATCCCAATGTGCAATTATACAATTATCCAAATAACAAATTTTCCTTTCTCTTAAGAAAAAATACTTGTACTCTTAAATTACCACAACGGAAAGCGAAAACTATTTTTTATGACAATTAGCGTGGTCATGTGGTTGAACAAAAGATACTTTAGGCACCATATACCTACATGTTGATCTGGTAATGACGGAACGCTGTCATATTCATTGACCTTTACTATTCTCGATAGCCTCGGTTTGGCCCGTTATAACCACCGACTTTCTAAGATACTCCTTGTCAAGCCCGGGTAGCATTAAGTCGAACTTGTAAATTATACACGAAGTTTCTAACTTAACCGCTTATATGATTCACATGGACAGCCGTGGGATGTGAAGATATTGAAAGGTTTGGTATGGTTGACCACGCATGTAAAGAAAATGAATATCATCTACTCATGTGAGACGACGTAAACATTTTAGATGGAGTAGAAAAGCGGGGGGTTGGACGTCTCAAATCAAAAGCACATATGTTAGCCGACATTGGCCTGATTAAACTTAGTATAGAATTTATTATATGAGAAACATTAATTATAAAAAAGTAGATTAGAACACCATTAAAAATAATGAAGCAATTACAAATAATTAAATAAACACACACACAAATATATACATATATACATGTGTTTGTGTGTGTATGTGTGTGTATTTAATTATTATTGGATTCTATTTTTCAAACTGTCTTTATTTCGTAAGTTGCCGAAGTTTGTAATAGGCTGTAAGAACATATACTAAATAGTAAATGTCTCCCTACGTTAATAAAACAATGATATGTCTATGAAACATGACATGCATCGCCTTTAAATAAATGATTTTTATTTTAGCTTGCCTAAACTTACTGTGGAGCATTTTATTGATTAAATATACTGCGACGGTTCTCCTCTCTCTCTTTCTCTCTCTCTCTCTCTCTCTATATATATATATATATATATATATATATAAAAGTGAACAGGTCTGTGTGTCTGAGTGTGTATGTGTCTGTCTGTGTACATTTCCCTACGCAATAACTCTGTCAATTTGTAGTCTACAGACTCAAAATTTGATATACAACGTACTGAGATTTGGGAAAATCGATGTGATCGGTTTTCGGCCAGAAATTTTGCTGTTAAGGGGTCAAAGTTCAACGATTTGGCCTTTGAGAACTCTACCAAACTCCTCCGACAATTTTGGGTCTACAGACTAGAAATTTAAGATATAGGTTCCATGAGCATGAATCTAACTTAATAACTTGATTTGAACCCAAAACCATAAAGGTTAAGGGGTCATAATAGGGGTCAAAATTTTAAAAAATTAACACCTTTTTTTTTTTTGCTCAGCATACACCTCCAAACACCGGGGCTGAAATGCTAGTATATATATATATATATATATATATATATATATATATATATATATATATATATATATATATATATATATATATATATATAAGATTTGTTGTTGGGACTTTTAGCGATATTAAAATCTCGAAACTCTGTTAGTTTTTTTTCCGCTACCTTAGCGTTTTTTTTTTGAGAGCTATAAGATCTTTTTGTTATTCATATCATTCAGACACGGTAGTATTTGAATGATATGGTTAAGTGGCATTTTTAGTCATTTAGAACTGCTTTAAAGCTTCAGTGCTCACTCATTTTTCGACAAAATTTAAAACATTTATTACAGTTTATAGATTACCTTCTTAGCTATATTGTAAACATTTCTTTTCAATTTTCGTGCAGTAAAACAGAGGTTATCATGAATTTACTAGTGTTCAAACTCGAAAAAAATTGTAAGGAGGTGAGCGACGTTTTTTATGACTGGTTTCCATAGCAACCGCGTCGCTTCAGCGACTACTGTTGCTACCAATTCATCGCTCTCCGGAAAAGAGAAGTAACAAGTGAAACAGAGAGAAGAAAAGAATGAAAAGGAGATAATTGGGGGAATTTTATTAAAAGCAGACGAATGCCGTACATTGTTATTACATATGTGTATGTTATGTTTATAGGGCAAATAAAAAAAGACTAAAATTAAACAAATACGGAGCGAAAAATCATTGATTACTATAGAAAAATGCGAGCATGAAAAGTAATATGGTTAAGGTTAAACATGGAAAAGTAAAGGACTAGTTGTTAAAACTGGAAAAGAAAACAAGATATTCTAGTGAATAATATAATAAATTCTTAACTTAAAATATAGGAAGAACTTTAAAAAATTAAATTCTTACTGCTGCAATATTTTAAGTTATAAATTTATTATATTTTTTACTATAATATCTTGTTTTCTTTTCCATGTTTCTAGTCCTTTACTTTTCCATGTTTAAGCTTAACCATATTATTTTTCATGATCGCATTTTTCTATTGTAATATATATATATATATATATATATATATATATATATATTTACGTTTTAAAGTATACCTATGGACATGAATGTTTTTGATTCTTAGCTGTCGTCAGCATAGTTCGATCCTAACCTATGTTGACGACGGCTAAGAGCCAGAAACATACATGTCCATGCGTATACTTTTATGCACGTAAAATAATCTCTCTCTCTCTCTCTCTCTCTCTCTCTATATATATATATATATATATATATATATATATATATATATATATATATATATAAAAGTGAACGTGTCTGTGTGTCTGTGTACATTTCCCTACGCAATAACTCTGTCAATTTGTAGTCTACAGACTCAAAATTTATATACAGAGTACTTGAGATTTGGGAAAATCGATGTGATCGGTTTTCGGCCAGGAATTTTGCTGTTAAAGGGTCAAAGTTCAACGATTTGACCTTTGAGAACTCTACCAAACTCCTCCAACAATTTTGGGTATAAACACTTGAAATTTTAGATATAGATTTATTGGACATGGATCTAACTTAATCACTTGATTTAAGCCCAAAACAATAAATGTTGAGGGGTCATAATAGGGGTCAAAGTTAAAAAAATGGACCGTTTTTTTTGTCTTTTTTTTTTGCTCAGCATACAGCTCCAAACACCCGGGCAACGTCGGGCCGAAATGCTAGTATGTCTATAAAAGTGAACGTGTCTGTCTGTGTGTATCTGTATCTGTGTACATTTTTCTACGCAATAGCTCTGTCAATTTTAAGTCTACAGACTTGAAATTTGACATACAGGGTACTGAGATTAGGGAAAATCTTTTTAATCAGTTTAAGACCAGAAATTTGGCTTTTAAGAGGTCAAAGTTCAACGATTTGACCTTTGAGAACTCTACCAAACTCCTCCGCCAACTCTGGGTCTAAACACTTGAAATTTTAGATATAGGTTCCCCGGACATGGATCTAACTTAATAGCTTGATTTGAGCCCAAACAATAAATGCTAAAAGGGTCATGATAGAGGTCGAAGTTAAAAAAAATGACTTCTGCAGTCTCTACCAAATTCCTCATACAATTTCTGATCTAAACATTTGAAATTTTACATAAAAGGGCATTCAGAGATAGAGCAAGCTTTTTAATCGGTTTGAGTCGAAAATTTTTAGTTACCAATATATAAATATATGTATGTATGTAATTTATGTATGCATGCATGTATGTATGTATGTATGTATGTATGTATGTATGTATGTTTGCATGTCTGCCTAAAACTTTCGACTGAGGCGACGGATTTTTACCAGATCAGTATCGTTTTGAAATTCGACCTTTCCTACGACAAATATCGAAACATTGGCTAAAAACATTAATATCTTCATTTTCAACAGGGGGTACTTTTTCCCCGATATTTTTAGAAGTATCCTCTCCTTTCGATTGTCTAGCCTAAATTTACGTCACTTACGGTTTGGCGGTGGTCGTAACAGCAAATACGTCAGGTTTTTTTCCCGTTCTTTTCCTCCATTGCGGTACGGGTTTGAGCCTGCCTTCCTACTACCATTTTTTTTTTTGCTCAATATACACCTCCAAACACCCGGGCAACGCCGGGATGAAATATTAGTATGTCTATAAAAGTGAAAGTGTCTGTCTCTCTGTCTGTGTACATTTCTCTACGCAATAACTCTGTCAATTTTCAGTCCACGGACTCGAAATTTGATATACAGGGTAGTGAGATTCGGGAAAATGTTTGTAATCAGTTTTCGACTAGAAATTTGGCTATTAAGAGGTTAAAGTTCAATGATTTGACCTTTGAGAACTCTACACAAACTCGTCCGCCAATGTTGGGTATAAACACTTGAAATTTTAGATATAGGTTCCTTCACCTGGTAAATTTCATTTCTTTTTTAATTTTCACACTTTTGCACCGATTTTTCCCGGCTAAAACCCAAATATAAAGTTTTGTATGGATTCAAATACCTTATAACTCTAGAGGAGTTTGGTAGTAAAAAATTGTTAAACAAAAATATATACGTATACATAAATATAGATAGAAACAATTTTGTATTTACTATAAACTTTTTATGCAAATATTATGAAATTATAAATCATATAGAATATCTGCATGAATATAATTACATGTAATCTATATATATAAAAGTGAACGTGCCTGTATGTGTATGTGTGTATGTGTGTGTGTCTGCCTACATTTCCCTACGCAATAACTTTGTCAATTTTTACTCTACAGACACGAAATTGTTTATACAGGGTACTGAGATTTGGGAAAATCGATGTGATCGGTTCTTGGCCAGAAATTTGGCGATTAAGGGGTCAAAGTTCAACGATTTGGCCTTTGAGAACTCTACCAAATACCTCCGACAATTTTGGGTCTACGAACTTGAAATTTTAGATATAGGTTCCCCGGACATGGATCTAACTTAATAACTCAATTTGAGCCCAAAACAATAAATTTTACGGGGTCATAATAGGAGTCGAATTTAAAAAAAATGACCTCTGCGGTCTCTTCCAAATTACTCAGAGAATTTCTGGTCTAAACATTTGAAATTTTACATAAAGGGAATTCAGAGATATGGCAAGCTTTTTAATCGGTTTGAGTCGAAAATTTTTAGTTACCAATATATAAATGTATGTATGTATGTATGTATGTCTGTTTGCATGTCTGCTTTAAACTTTCAATAGAGGCGACGGATTTTACCAAGATCAGTATCGTTTTAAAATTCGACCTTTCAGACGACAAATATCGAAAAATTGGCTAAAAACATTAATATCTTCCCCTTCAACTAAGCACTTTTCTACAGGGGGGGGGTCACATTTTTCGCCGATATTTTTGAAAGTTATCCTCATCTTTAGATGGTCTAGCCTTAATTTAAAAAAAATTGTCGATTCTGGTTTGGCGGTGGTCGTAACAGCATAAACGTTAGGTTTTATCCCGTTCTTTTCCTCCTTTGCGGTACGGGTTCGAGTCTGCCTTCCTACTGCCACTTATTTTTTTGTTTATTTTGCTCAACATATATATCCAAACACCCGGGCAACGCCAGGCTGAAATGCTAGTAGTAAACTAAAGATGATTATCCCATTAGAAAACCGAAGCAACTAATAGGGAATTAATTCAAATAAATGTTTAAAAGAATATGCAAATTAGCTAGATCTTTTGCTAATGAATGCAATTCCACAACCCATATATAAGAAAATTATATTTTCTTTTTAAATAAAGAGAAAAAGAGGGTTTTTAATATTAATATCAGGGCACACAAAAGAAAAATGAATTCATAGGAATATAGATAGATAGATAGATATATACGAAAGGAGTTCCAAAAATGATGCATCCTATTTTTCATTCCGCCTGAATAAATCAGAGGGCATTGCAAATTGCCTTGTTATGATGATTGAACACGTGCACACATGATCTGAAAGTTTCATCTCTTTGTTGCAGATATCGATGCTGTGAGAGTAAGAGAAAGTAACTCGTGTCATGAACGTCCGTCAGGAGCAGAAATGCGTCACTGAATTTCTGGCTAAAGTTAATTAAGAATGGTGGTAGACATATTATTTCTTGAGCATTCAATGCCCTCGCTTTAATGGTATCACTTCCATGTTTGTAACACGTCCACCTTTTTGAGTGAAACAAGAGGATGCTTTACTTTTGAAACAACCTTTGTACACACACACACACACACACACACACACACACACACACACACACACACACACACACCTCCAAACTCTACAACAAATGCCTTAATGAATCTTGCTTTCCGGGCTGTTGGAAAACTGCTTCTGTGGTACCAGTATTCAAGAATTCTGGCGAAAGAACTGACCCATTAAATTATCGCCCCAGTAGCCTCCTCACACTTTTTACCAAAATATTTGAGACCTTAATTAACCATGCTCTAGTCCATCACTTTACAGATGCTAAACAATATGGATTTAGACAAGCTCGTTCCACTGCAGACATCCTCACTGTAATACCTGAACGTATATACCATTCACTGGACAAAGCGGGGGAGGGAAGAGCGGTAGCTCTAGATATATCTAAGGCTTTTGACAGGGTATGGCATGAGGGTCTCCTCAGGAAAATTAGATCATACGGTGTCACTGGTAGAATACTTAACATAATTAAATCCTTCTTAGATAAAAGAAAAATCCAGGTTGTCCTCGACGGTCGTACATCTAAACAATATGATATAAATACGGGAGTGCCTCAGGGGTGTATCCTTGGACCTCTACTGTTCCTGATATTCATAAATAACCTCCCCGACAAAATTGCCTCTGAGATGTGTATACATGCTGATGAGACCACACTCTATAACAGGCACGACAGGAAAACAAATGAACATATATCTAAACGAAATGGCAGAAACACTAGAGGATGACCTCCAATCTGTAGTGGAATGGGGACAAAAATGGATGGTCACGTTTAATGCCGCCAAGACTAAACTAGTTTCATTCAATAATTACAAGAAACCTTCTCTACCACCTATAGCAATGACCAACTGAGAGTACGTCTTTCAAGCTCCTTGGCCTAACGTTCACAGGAAACATGAGATGGAACAATTACATCGAGGGCATTTCCAGGGCCGCTGCAAGGAAGGTGGGCTCTCTCTACTGTGCTAGAAAACTACTAACACCCGAAAATATCTTGTACCTCTATAAGGCTACCATTCGCCCTTGTATGGAGTATTGCTGTCATATTTGGGCTGGTGCATCTGCTACTAGTCTCTCGCTCGTTGACAGGGTTCAAAAGAGAGTCGCAAATCTGATAAGCCCTAAACAGGTATCTAAGCTTCAGCCTCTGTCCCATCGACGAAACGTTGCATCCATCTGCCTGTTCTACAAGTATTTTAATGGTGAATGCTCTGATGAACTGCAAGCACTTGTGCTCCCACGACGTGAACACCCTCGACAGACTCGACAAGCTGCAAAATTCCACCCCCACACTGTAGAGATCCCTAGATGTAAAAGATCTTTTTACTCCAGTAGTTTCTTCCCCAGAACCGCTAGACTTTGGAATTCCATTCCAGGTCACTGCTTCCCCAACTGTACTGACATGCATAAGTTCAAGTGCAACGTGAACCAACATCTCGCTGCCCAAATCCCTGCATAGTACCCCAGTAGTTGTTTTCCAAAGTGGCAATGTGCCTTGTTTGGGGTGAAATTGTAATAAAGAGAGAGAGAGAGAGAGAGAGAGAGAAAGAGAAAGAAAAAGAAAAAGGAACAAACCGAGGTATGTGTACATCAACGTTTCGTCTTTATTTCGAGACTCCATCTGGATGAATGAGATTAAGGAAAAAAAACAAACAAAAAACAAAAAACAAAACAAAACAAAAACAAAAAACAACAGTACAAATATTTGAAAAAAAAAAATTTTCATGTGAAAAGTGTGACGTTGTTCTTTGTCGGAAATAAACGTCGCTGGGGACTTCTTGGATCAGGGCTTATCGCAAATTCAAGCACAATTAAAAACCGTGCATGTTTCTATAATGTAGCGTCACTAATAAGTAAACTTTTATTAAAAGAGCATAATTTAATTGTAGACACAGGTTAACCTTCTCGCACTCACATACACCAGTGTCCTAAATTATGAGATGAAAAAAAAATGAACGAATCTTAGTAAAAAAAAACAAAAAAAAAACAAAAAAAAAAAACGCCGGTTTCAGGAGATGCTGAAAACGAATATCAGTTAAATTTGTTTTGATATAAAGAAATTACTACGTGGCCAGAAGGTGTGTGCTCATTTTACGTTAAATTTATATAGGAAAGTGATCACCCACTTTTTGAAAAAAAGATTCTTCATATCATGAAAACTACTAATCTGTCCCAAATTTAAATGTGATATTCGTTTTCAGCATCACCGAACACCTTTAAAAATGTTTTTGAGGAGTTGGAAAGAAACTTGACATTGACCGATTTTTTTGTTCAAGAAAAGGTTCAAAGGTAAGTCAAATAAACACTTCTTTTTGTAAATTTTTTTTTTCAAGAAAAATTGAAAAAAAAATGATCCTTGTTTTTTGGGGTGTTATTTTTATTTTTTATTTTTAATTTTTTTTCTCAAGGAAAAACCTGAAAACTAGAAAAATTGTAAACAAAACTGGGTGGTATAGATTTTTTCTTTTTTTTTTCATATTAAAACAGATATTGTTGTTGTTTCCGCAGACCGTTGTTTTATTAATGGTGTGTGTGCGTAAATCGTATTCCGCATTCGCACTGGAGGTCTTTCTGTGTTGCTCGCTCAAACGCCAAAAATGGCAATTGTTGGCCTAGACTTGGCAAAAAAAAGGGCACCAGTCCGGATGATGTAAAGCATTGTATTTCTTTTTTTATTTGGCTTTGTTTTTGGGTGTAGTCCACTATGCATGACCATTAGTTTTCTTTCTTCTGGCCCAGGTGATTGAGCTTTTTTTTTTTTGTTCAGTCTATAAGGAATCCGGAATATTTTATTAGCAATATTGTTAAGGTATTAATAATTTTTGTCAGCTTCCCGTTATATAATTTGGTTTCTAAGAGTTTACTTGCCGTACTCATGTGTCCTTTTTTAATCTTTTTCTTAACTTTTGTACTATTATTATTATTATTATTATTATTATTATTATTATTATCATTGTACTCAATGAGTTTTCACGCATAACGGCAGTAAAGATATCTCTGTAAACAACCGATGGTGCTTTCTAATGTGTAAGTGACAACGAGTTTTGCCAGATTTTCTGTACTCTCCCTCTCTTTCGATAACCATTGAACATGATTTGGCGTTGTTGCAATAGCCGTTTATCATTGATTTCTCGCTGGCATCGATCATTGGCCTTCACTGAATTTTGGGTGGTAATTCACCTCCACAAAGTCCTGGTCTTCTTCACATTCATCCAATGCAGGTCTGTTCAGTTCCTTCTCAGTCTTTCCAGCTTCCTTGACATTTCACGACTATTTCGTATGGTGCCAGTTGTTGTCGACACTACTATTTTTATGAGGAGAGTTTAACTTACACCTATACGGTTTCAGTTTTCTTGATTCCTTATGGTGTTTTATATTTCTTTACTTCTGTTCCAATCACTATATGAGCTGTTAACGTTTGTAACAAGTGTCTGCATTCAATGGTTTTCCCGATTCCAATCTCTCCTATTCATTTAACGATATTTTTCGGAATTAGTACTAGTGCCACTTCTATTATTAGTGTTATCCTCACGTTCTTCATCTTCAATATCCTTTCACACCTCATGTGAGTTCCATGTGCTTGCTTAGCTTCTTCTGTGTCTCATAAATATTCACCCTGTTGTTTGTTACAACGGTGAAATCTACGATCTGGCAGAACTTTTCTCTTTCTGTTAACTATTACGATATTCGGTTTTCTTGCTTGAATCTATTTATCTACTTGTACAGATAAACCCATTCAAGCAAGAAAACCGTCCCAGAGAATTTTTGATTTCCAGAGAATTTTGATTTCCAGAGAATTATTGATTTCCAGATAATTATTGATTTCCGTTTTTTAATTTTGAGAATTTTTGATTTTCATTTTTGGATTTTGAGAATTCTTGTTCCAAAGAATTTCTGATTTCCGTTTTCTAGTACTGTTACTGGTTTATGCTTGTACCATTTGTCTGTGTGTTTTAAATATAATACTGCGTTCTCATATTTATTTTCAAAGCAACTCCAAATAAAAGAAAACAATGACGTTCTTGAATCAATGTAATTCCGTTCAACCCACCCGCCTTCACAATAATCTGAAGAGCAATAAAAAAAGCAAAGATCTAACAAATATATATATGATATAAAATAATTTTTAGATCGTAAACTGCTTCAGCTATTTTTAGGACTGACTTCATATACCACACTTCTCTTAAATATATATATATATATATATATATATATATATATATATATATATATATATATATATATATATATATATATATATATATAACATATACACAAACGACTTTCCTTTATATAATAGATAGCAATCATGAGTGCATCCCAGTGACCCTGATAATTAGTTTCCATTTCTTTCAGGTTCTGATGAAATTACTCCCCTTGCTTGTCACTCATTAAATTCAGATTCTTTTATGTGAAAGTAAATAGTCTATGTTGACGTTCGTGTTGCTGAAAGAAATCATCATATTTTGACAATTCTGCGTACCACTACCAGAACAAATGCCTTCCACACTTCAAGTTTCAATTCGTTCATTGAGATTTCGAATCTAGATCTCTGATGAGCTTCAGGATCCATAGATCATCAAAGATGCCTCCTTTAAAACTCTCTAAAAAAAAAAAGAAAACTGGCACAAGTGAAAAAGTTACCAACTTTTGTCCAAAGCCAAAACACAAACCTTACCTCCATTAATTCGCTTGTCTTCAAAGCATCAGTTGTGGCCACTGAAAAGAAAAAGGACAGAAAAAAAAAATGGCATCACTCACTAGAATCAATATTGTAATTTAAACATTGAACGAAAAAATAAAATAAAAATACAAGATGCCCCCAAACAAAGGAAACGTTTCTTCTAAGTTTCAAAAAATGATCAATCGATTTTCTATGTCAGATTGTTTAAGTATAAAAAGTTCAAGTCAAGTAATTTTATTCAGTTTTTAGGAACACCATTTAGGAAATTACATACATTATATACATTTATACATACATTATATACATTTATTATAATATAATATATATTATACATAATTATACATACATACCTAACTACATACATAACTACATACATAACTTCGTGTATGCTGAGTATCAAATTTGAAAGATGTCGAGGGTTTATGACTTCAACTTGATTTATCATTGACATAAACACCCAGAACTATCGGACCTGAACATTTCATATCATTAAAATAATTATTTCCAATCAAAACATTTCCTTCCAACAACTTCTTAAATACTCCGCACATGCTTACATGTGAACAAAAAGTAAAAAAAACAATATGTGACCATAGCTAAAAACAAACCTGACCCCACTGAGCAAAGCCAATGGGGCTTTTATTCTCAGCATCAATAATCCAGAAAAACGAAGACAACAAATATCTGATTGATTTTTTTTTATTCTTATCAGATCTATTCCGTAAGAATACCCCAGCCAATCAAGTACTGTTAGATTATGCTGGGGCGACACCAGGTTACCTTGCTGATAATCGATTTGGGAAACTCAACTTTATTATAAAAAGTTTATTATTGTTTGTTAATAGGAACAAAGACAAATAAGTTATAAGCTTCAGAATTTGAAATAGTTTAGTGGAACAATAGAACAATAATATCAGGAATGCAACCTTGGCGAGTTCAGTGTTAAAATACTCGAACATATAGGTTTTAAAAATAACAAATAGAAAACGTGATTCAAAGTAATATGTTAAAATATGTGAGTTGAATTACGTAATAACATATATACAGAGTTAGTCAGTAGACAGAGACAGTTAGAGAGAGAGAGAGAGAGAGAGAGAAAGAGAGAGAAAGAGAGAGAGAAGATGGGAGAGAGAGAGCTAGACAGACGGGGAAAGTTGGAGCGTTGGAGATAGGGCTGGGGCCCTGTTCGGCAGGCGAAGCAGAACTAAGCCGCGTGCAATCTTTTAATGGGAAAGTATTTGGAATAAGCATTTGGAATAATAGTTGCCTGATAATATTACCTAATGTCGGTTGTCGTTCCTTAGACTGAATCTTCCTTACAGCTTTCGTCAATCTCATCAATCACACTCAACTGATATACTAGGTATGTTCTCCTTCTTCTGGCCTAAATAATTCCCCAGAAAGACGTTCCATCCCTTTGTTGTGAAGAACTGCTTTCTTTTATAAAATGTTATACGCCCTGTTTAAACTGTGTCCATATGTGTAATGTATATATGTAAGCAGTTATGCTCATAAGGAACATTATGAAACACTAGACGACTCAAAGAAACTATATCATATACACAAACTACATTATATACTCACATGCATTATATACTCTTACATATATATAGACCCCACTGTCTAATGTATGCTTATTCTAGTTAATACGTAACAGTACCTTCGTGTGAAATTTACAGAAGAAATCGGCATAACCGTTTCTCAAGTGCACAAGTATAATTTGCTCACATTGTGTCAGCGATGAGCAAGCAATAATAATGAGTAGGTTACGCACTGAGGATTGAACCATCACCTTCCGAAAAAATGTCAGCTTAAACTGATTATTACTTAGTAGATATATACGTTACGTCACTGGTCCTTGTCATACAATGCAATTAAGGAGCCTTTAGTCTATTCTTGTTTAAAATGTGTAGCCTTACTACATATCGTTATATATTAGCACATATTACTATATATTATTACGGTCCTTGATATAACCTTAAACTATATCCGATGGTAAGGCCCCAGCTTGCGGGCTTTGGGGAGTGTGAAGCCACTCTTTAATTGCCATTGCTCCCAGGTTCACTCTGACCCCGGAGTGGTAGTACCTGTTAGAGTTCTAACTATGGGTTAAATAAAAACTGACTTGAAAAAAAAACCCCAATATATTCTATTAAAAATTTTTCTTCAAAATCACTGGATTCGGCATTAAATTACCTGAAAAGGGTTGATATGCTGTAAAACAAAAACAACCAATCAAATATATATTATTACATAGTACTATACTTTTTTTAATACGAAGATTCTCGAATTCGACAACAAACACCTGCAAACGATCGGAGGTTACATCGGGCCAAATTTTGTGCGAATAACATTCAAGATGAGGACAATAGTCCGAATAGTACAAGTAATACAATTAATAATTCCCCACCTCAAACATTCGGAAACAACGAATTAATTTTGTAGGTTATTATTTATTCTAAATACACGAAATAATTGATTAAAATGGCCGACCAGTTTTTTCAGTAAACGACAAACGTTCTATTTATGTTATTAATAAAGTTAATTTTCGATATAAAAATCTTATTACTAAACGCAATTCTCATTTTACGGATATATTCATTTAAACGGTGGGACTGATTTTAAGAAAACGGAATGCATTCAATTTGAATTATTTGAAGTCGTAAAATATTCAGGCCATGAGAAAACGTAATCGAGTGTTAAATATGCACGCCAACATGGCGGCTGTGTATCTACGAACGATTGTAAGACGGTACTTTGAAGTAGTTATTCATATTCACTTGTGTCAGATATCAAACGACGCGCCTTCTTGACCGAAAAGCTGTTATGTATATAATACAATATAATTATAAATCAATAAGTTTAACACTAGTTTATTTCTGTTCCTTGATCGGTCTTGTCAGTTTCCATCTTTACCTAGCTCACATTAACAATTATGATTTCAAGTCAAAATAATTCGCTTTAAACAGATGCTGAATACCTTTCGTGACTATGTTTTTGTAATTTATCTATAAAAAGATCACTTATTTTTACCAAAATATTTTTGATACGTTTAGATTATGTAAGATATTATTCCGACCTTTTTTTTTAGGATTTTTTTCTCAAATTATTTGCTTAGTAAGAAGATAATAGGTTTATGCATGCTAATTCATATTTGGTTCTTGTCATATATTATTTTATTACAATTGGATTTAAAACCATATTAAATATATAATACAAAATTCAAAAAATTATCGGTTTAAAGACCAAACGAGTACAGAATCTATTTCAATAAATAAACATATCTATTTATTCTAATTAAATTCGATATTTCGATTCATAACAAAATCTTCATCAGGAAAATCCATTTTTTTCGCGTGCCATGATGATGGTAATGCCTGGCACGTTTTTCTTCAGGTGTTGGTGAAGTATAAGGTTTAGATGTCCGATACAGTAAAAGGTGTCGGCTGAGCGCGTATGTGTTAAATAATAGAATGTCCACTATTTATAGTAAGCACTGTAGATGCTGGAATACAACATTATAAAATTAGACGGTTTAAACACCAAACGAGTGCAGAATCTTTTTCAATCAATAAACATATTTATTAAAATTAAATTTGTTATTCCGATTCATAACAGAATTTTCACCCAAAAAATCCAGTTATTTATATGTGTATACAAATTAGCTTCTTTTAACTTCATTTGGTCAAAGCTATATTTTCAAATAATGGCTTTTATATATTTGCTGCGTATATTTTGCATTATATTAAATTAGATGCCTATTTAGATTTGTACTCATAATTAAAATTTTAAGTCAAGAAAATGGAGAAAAGTCTTCATGATGTATGGAACCCTCACCGAACGAAGATGGCATATTCCAAAAAATCACGATATTTGATCAAGTATTTTTAAAATTAATTTAAGACAATCAAATTCTATGTCTTGCCTGATGCCAGTGAAACCAGTCGCCATATTTGATTTAATTCGAAATTATTCACTAGTGGTTTCCCTTTGACCATCCTCTCCAGAAGCCACAGCTCACAATGGATTCTAAAAATACTTAATCACTAAAAATCGTAAAATTTGTTTTTCATTATAAAAAAAAAATGTGATTTTTGGAATATAACATCTCCATGCTATGACAAGTAGGTACACACAAATATTTTCCTTTACTTTTGTTTTCCTAAATCAGTGCGAATTTTGAACAAATCCTGTTTATTGTAAGCCCTTATTGCAATGCGTAAACCGAGATTCATCTTCGCTTTCATGCAGATTAATGTGGGTCAATCATGTGTGATCAATACGAGTACGTGTTAATACGATCTATTTGCTTCCATCAATTATGTTTCTGTTTTCTATTTCAACTATGGGTTTAGGTTCAACGAATATGTTTTATATGTTCACCCCATATGTTTTATATGTTCAACAAATATGTTTTATATGTTTAACCAATATGTTTTATAGGTTCAACCAATATGTTTTACATGTTCAACCAATATATTTTATATGTTCAACCAATATGTTTTATATGTTCAACCCAATATGTTTTATATGTTCAACCAATATGTTTTACATGTTCAACCAATATGTTTTATATGTTCAACCCAATATGTTTAATATGTTCAATTAATATGTTTTATATGTTCAACAAATATGTTTTACATGTTCAACCAATATGTTTTATATGTTCAACCAATATGTTTTATATGTTAAACCAAAATGTTTTATATGTTCAACCAATATGTTTTATATGTTCAATCAATATGTTTTATATGTTCAACCAATGTTTTATATATTCAACCAATATGTTTTACATGTTCAACCAATATGTTTTATATGTACAACCAATATGTTTTATATGTTCAACCGAATATGTTTTATATGTTCAACCAATATGTTTTACATGTTCAACCAGTATGTTTTATATGTTCAACCAATATGTTTTATATGTTCAACCCAATATGTTTTATATGTTCAACAAATATGTTTTATATGTTCAATAAATTTCTTTCATATGTTCAACCCAATGTTTTATATGTTCAACAAATATGTTTTACATGTTCAACCAATATGTTTTATATGTTCAACCAATATGTTTTATATGTTCAACCAATATGTTTTATATGTTCAACCTAATATGTTTTATATGTTCAACAAATATGTTTTACATGTTCAACCAATATGTTTTATATGTTCAACCCAATATGTTTTATATGTTCAACCCAATTTGTTTTATATGTTCAACAAATATGTTTTATATGTTCAACAAATATGTTTTATATGTTCAACCAATATCTTTTATATGTTCAGCCCAATTTGTTTTATATGTTCAACCAATATGTTTTATATGTTCAACCCAATATGTTTAAATGTTAAACCAATATGTTTTATATGTTCAACCAATATGTTTTATATGTTCAACCAATATGTTTTATATGTTCAACCAATGTTTTATATGTTAAACCAATATGTTTTACATGTTCAACCAATATGTTTTATATGTACAACCAATATGTTTTATATGTTCAACCGAATATGTTTTATATGTTCAACCAATATGTTTTACATGTTCAACCAGTATGTTTTATATGTTCAACCAATATGTTTTATATGTGCAACCCAATATGTTTTATATGTTCAACAAATATGTTTTATTTGTTCAACAAATTTCTTTCATATGTTCAACCCAATGTTTTATATGTTCAACAAATATGTTTTACATGTTCAACCAATATGTTTTATATGTTCAACCAATATGTTTTATATGTTCAACCGATATGTTTTATATGTTCAACCTAATATGTTTTATATGTTCAACCGATATGTTTTATATGTTCAACCCAAAATGTTTTATATGTTCAACCAATATGTTTTATATGTTCAACCCAATTTGTTTTATATGTTTAACAAATATGTTTTATATGTTCAACAAATATGTTTTATATGTTCAACCAATATCTTTTATATGTTCAGCCCAATTTGTTTTATATGTTCAACCAATATATTTTATATGTGCAACCAATTTCTTTCATATGTTCAACAAATATGTTTTATATGTTCAACCGATGTGTTTTATATGTTCAAACCAATATGTTTTATATGTTCAACCAATATGTTTTATATGTTCAACCCAATTTATTTTATATACTCAACAAGTATGTTTTATATGTTCAACAAATATGTTTTACATGTTCAACCAATATGTTTTATATGTTCAACCAATATCTTTTATATGTTCAACCAATGTGTTTTATATGTTCAACCCAATATGTTTTATATGTTCAACCAATATGTTTTATATGTTCAACCCAATTTGTTTTATATACTCAACAAATATGTTTTATATGTTCAACAAATATTTTTTACATGTTCAACCAATATGTTTTATATGTTCAACCAATGTTTTATATGTTCAACCAATATGTTTTTTTTTTAAACATATGTGTTTATATGTTCAACAAATATGTTTTAAATGTTCAACAAATATGTTTTCTATGTTCAACTAATATGTTTTATATGTTCAACAAATATGTTTTATATACTCAACAAATATGTTTTACATGTTCAACAAATACGTTTTACATGTTCAACCAATATGTTTTATATGTTCAACCAATATCTTTTATATGTTCAACAAATATGTTTTATATGTTCAACCAATATCTTTTATATGTTCAGCCCAATTTGTTTTATATGTTCAACAAATATGTTTTATATGTGCAACCAATTTCTTTCATATGTTCAAAAAATATGTTTTATATTTTCAACCAATGTGTTTTATATGTTTAACCCAATATTTTTTATATGTTCAACCAATATGTTTTATATGTTCAACCCAATTTTTTTTATATACTCAACAAATATGTTTTATATGTTCAACCCAATTTGTTTTATATGTTCAACAAATATGTTTTATATGTTCAACCGATATGTTTTATATGTTCAACCAATATGTTTTATATTTTCAAACAATATGTTTTATATGTTCAACGAATAGGTTTTATATGTTCAACCCAATATGTTTTATATTTTCAACCCAATATATTGTATATGTTCAACCAATATGTTTTATATGGTCATCACAATACGTTTTATATGTTCAACCCAATATGTTTTATATGTTTAACCAATATGATTTATATGTACAACCAATATGTTTTATATGTTCAACCAATATGTTTTATATATTTAACGAATATGTTTTATATGTTCAGCAAATAGGTTTTATATTTTCAACCAATAAGTTTTATATGTTCAACCCAATATGTTTTATATGTTCCACCAATATGTTTCATATGTTCAACCAATATGTTTTATATGTGCAACCCAATATGTTTCATATGTTCAACCAATATGTTTTATATGTTCAACCAATATGTTTTATATGTGCAACCCAATATGTTTTATATGTGCAACCCAATATGTTTAATATGTTCAATAAATATGTTTTATATATTCAACCCAATATGTTTTACATGTTCAACCGATATGTTTTATATGTTCAACCGGTTTGTTTCATATGTTCAACCCAATATGTTTTATATGTTCAACTAATATGTTTTATATGTTCAATGCAATATATTCCATATTGGTTGTTATGTTAATTTTTTGTATTCTTCAATTTTCTTTTGAAAATCTACATCTTTACGCCTTGTTTTCTTCTTCTTGTTTTCTTCTTCTTCTTGTATCATGGCACGTTGATGCCGTAGATGAAATCATGGTTAGTGTTCTCCATAGGCTTCGGTTAATTGTTAGTCCTATTCCTCTGAAGACATCACATGATTTTGAACTTGGCAGAATACATGGGGTGGGTTGCCATTACCTTCCCCGCGCAGTGGCATCTGATTCGTCTGTTTGCACCTATCCATTGCCCTTAGATCATCCGCATAACTGCAGTCGAATAACACAACTCTTAATACCATAGAACCGTTGATCTGCTAGAGATTCATCCTCCTCTATGGTCATCCAACGTCCTGTTGCCGACGTCATCAGAGTTACCTTCTTCTAGATGCATATCTTTACTAAGACCCGGGGTGCAGCGCTCCAAATGAATTGATTCTCTTTAATGCCAACATGACTTAGCATCAAGATAAAGCTGCCTTTCATTTGTGCTAAACTATGCTATTCTTTCAGCATACCAAAAATACCAACCTTGTTCAATCTCCTTTCTTTTAAAATGATGAGGGAAGTTTACGAGTTTGTACATACAAACTTTGTTTTTTCAGGTAATTTTTAATCGGTTAGGAAATCAATTGTAATATAGTGCTTATATTTTCGCAATAAAATAGAAACCTTGTTGCGTAGCATTACATTTGGTTTTGCTGATGTTGATTATTGCTGCTCTAACTTTATTCTCATAATCAGATTAATTTGCAGAAATGTCCCCCGTAAGTTCAATTTCAATTCGTGATTATTATTCGCTTCTAGAGATGAGGTTTTGATCGTGATTGACGTTAGCATAAAATTTTGAAATAATCGCATGTTAAAAAGAAGGGAGATCGAACCACGTTCACATTTCCAGTATACTTGAAGAATACCATAATCTTGTATGCATAAAGGGTCACCATTCGCTAATGCATGGAACATTGTTACCACATCTAGGCTGGTGTCCAAACAACTAGGTTCTCCCTCTTAGACAGGTCCCCCCAAAAGAGTCACTCATCTATTAAGTTCCACACAGTTCAGCAAACTCCAGCCTCTGTCCTATTGTCGCAATGCATTATCCTTGAGTTTGTCTCTACAAGCACTTCAATTGAATGCGCTCCGATGAACTTTCTGCATTTGAAACATGAATATCACCGACCAACGCAAAATCCAACCTCTTCTTTGTAGAGGTCGCTAAACAAGTGTTCATCGAATAGCTTTTGTTCTAGAACGTCTTTCCTTTGGAATTCCCTCTGTGCCCCGGAAATTGTCCGAACGTCTCAACATGCAGACATTTAAATGTGAACAACCTCTCGCTGTACAACTCCCTACTTAGATTGCCCCTTTGCATACTCTCATTAATTAACAATACCACGTTACATCTCAGTGGCGGTGTGGCTTACTTAGAATTTTGCGAACAACTTGCTACCGAATTCCCAATCCAAGTTATCTCTTATAAATCTGGTCCCTATCACAGTAACCACTTACACTTTTATGTCAAGATGCTTTTTTTTTACTCTTATTTTTATTTTTTACTCAAATAAGGCATATTACCATCTGGAAATAAGGAGATACTATTAAGGATCATTTCTGCCGGGAGCCATGTGGGGAATACAGCAGTGAAATATTTATTCACATTACATTTACACTTCTGCATGTTAATATAGTCAGCGAATCATATTGCATATTCATTGTAATACAGCTCCCTATTTCAGAAGGATCTTTACGAAAACCACACGCTTATGAAACACTCTTCATGCTGGCTCCTCACTTTTTAATTAATCTTATTCTTTTCAAGACTAAGGTCAATAAGCATCTTCAGTCTTTACAATAATCACCTTTCGTTCTTGTTAACTCTTTACATTAAGTAGATTCACGCGTTGTCCGGAACTATTTTCATAACAACGAATGCTAGTGGCAAAATTTCAGTAGATTTTAAGTTGAGAAACGAGTTGGGAAATGGGATAGAAAGAGAGCCAAAAGGAAATATGGAAAAGGTGGACTGCTGTTTTTATTTATTGTTTGGAATAGCATAATTAAGTTTTACAAAAAGGAGCAGGAAAACAAAACAAACAAAAACATCAATGTTAGGTGTATTTATCTCAGGAAGCCAATATCTTATGGCAGCCTGATATATATATATATATATATATATATATATATATATATATATATATATATATATATATATATATATATATATATATATAATTTACCATTATTTCGCCTCTTACAGATTTAAGTTCTAAAAGGTGAGCACTGCCAGGGAAATAAAAGGCTTGATTATTTTAGATCGTCTCAATACCATTATACCTTTATTTAGCTTTATAAATGTAAAATTTCCTTTGATTAACGTGGCGGGTGACGGTAATCGTTACTTCCTGTACTGATGATTACGAAAGCATGAACTAGTGTCTGTAGGTATAAAATAATATATACCTGTGCATATAACCTTCAGAATGTGAGATAATATACAATTATTTCCACAGTCAGACACCGGCGCAGTTCACAAAAATCAGAGAAGACCAGAAAGAAAGATTTCATCGTAGTTTCTGGTCTTCTCTGAGCACTCTTGTGACAAACCTCGCGCAAATTTTCCAATCTTCAGTTCTTCGCAAATAATTCTATGTACAATTCACACACTGACATCAAACTGTTCACTTTTTGTCTCTATACACACGACGGTCCTAATCCATGAAATTCTTTATTTGGTCAGTTGCTTCATGTTCTGACTTCCGTATTCCTTCTACACCTCTCATCATTTCTCATAGACACCTTGCCTTCCTTGAATCTCTTATACTACTCTAAAACCGATGCTCGAATCATGTAAGATGGTCCAATATCAGTCTGAAGCATTCCATGTGTTTCTGTGGCATTTTCCAAGTTTTAAACTGGATTTTATTGCATATTTTTCTTCTAAAGTGTCCTTACGTTTAGATTGCATTTTTAAAATTCACCAGCTGGGGCAATCAGGCTTTAGTAGGGTGTATTCCAATTCCTGCTGTAGCTGTTCACTTGAACTGAAAATCATAAAAATCGGCATTCATCTCATAAGATTTATAGCAATAACATACCGAATCTACAAAAGTTTAAATGTCTATGAAAAAACGCCTGGAAACTTATTTGCAAACGTATGGAATACCCACGTGGGATGGGGGTGAACTGTAGATTTTAGTTTTTACTTCTCGTTTGACATTTTTAAATATTTATAATTTATCATTAAGACGAGATGTGGAAAATTAAGTTTTAAACAAAAAAAAAAAACCCTCAGACAAACTAAGAAATAAAAAAACAAACAAACACACAAAAAAGAATCGTTTCTGGCGTTGGAAAATAGTCACAATATGTTTTAGATTCTGATAGTGATTCCCACATCCCAAAGAGTTCCGATTGTTTCGATTCTCGATTCCGATTAACTGTCCCAACACTAATATATATATATATATATATATATATATATATATATATATATATATATATATATATATATATATATAATAAAATATGTCTCGGCAGTTGTGTGAAAAGGATATCTTATTTTTCTTTTATTAATATTATTGGAATTTTCCCCTTTTCTTTTCTTTGTACATATTTGTGAATTATTCCATGGATTTTGGCCTTTTGGATTATTTTGAACCACCTTCCAATTACGTGATTTCCTTGGATTTTACTTGTGCAAATGGAAATTCAATTAACTTTCTTAGAGTTATACTTTTGGATTTTACCGTCATTGGATTATTTACCTTTCACCAGACTATCCATTCACATGTAATCACCTTTTTCGTTACCATATACTCTTTGCTCCACTTTTTGTTATCAAGTAAGATCTTTGACTTACTTGTTGTTTCATCAAATACTTTTGTATGCAAAATCCGATCCCGCATTTTGCTAATTCCTACCTCTGATGAGCAGGAAAGTATTTCTTCGAAACTCCGCGGATTAAGGACTATCCACTTATCAAGTGTTTCCTTTTCAGATTAAATATGTTTTTAACTCTTTTTTATATTTTATTTTATTCTATTTTTACTTATTTATTTTATTTTTAAAACCAAACAAATCTAACCCTCTTTTTTTCGTTTGTGCTCATATCATTCTATGTAATTTTATCTTATTTCTCACAAATCTTGACCATTCTTGATTCACTTATTTTAAAACAATTTCCTGGCAAATTTTTCTTTTTTACCATGTCACATCGATGTAGTAATGGGGTGGGGGAATCCCTATTTAGATTAATTAGATGACAGAAGAACTTTATTTAAGTACAATACTTAATATTAACAGCCATGGTAAGGGATCAAAAAAAAAAAAGTGCCGCCCAATTTTAACTCGCTATTCGTAACCTAAATATGCGGTATCTTAGCTGTTATACTAGAGCTATTCTTCCTGAGTGGATGCTATGCTCTGTGCGTGACCTTAATGTCTGCCTATAAATACAAAATACGAATTTACGATCCGCCATGAACTAGTTCTTGTAACTGGAACAAACACCCAACTGCTAGCTACGAAATCCCAATATACATTTTACCTCCAAGACCTGTCTAACCTGCATGCGCAAAAAACCCCCAAAAAACTTACCTGCCACTCTAAATCCTAATGTAGATATGTTTCTTGTAAATTAATAACCCCTGTCTCTTGAAGGCTAACAATCTGCTCCTTCCCACCAAACCGCCACTTAACTCCTACATTTCACACCGTTTTGTACTGGAATATTTAACTTCCAGCCCCTAACCCTCACATGCTAACTGCTTAGTCATCACTACACAGCTATAAAATTCTACCCTTTAGACATGCATTGGAGTTCAGTCCTATTCCAGTTGGTATTTAACAGCCAAAGTATGTACTCGGAAGCAAAGCACACCGCACTGCATTACACAACTATGTCTCCTCTTAGATAGCTTTGCAACGCTAATACGAAACTGAACCAATGCTCCTTGCTATGCTAAATGTCCATAACTCTTACTTGAAAGCTGAAAACATCTTCTCTCAATAATAGAAACTCACTTTGTACCTTTCAACTTTATTCGCACCTACTAAAACCAGCCCATATATCTATTTACCAAATTACACATGACTCAAAACATACTGTTTTATCCGTACTATATTGCACTCGCATCTCATGCCCTGCTGTCATCTAAAATATAGTTTGGGCACAACTCGTAGTTCAATTCTTAACACCTACTCACACTTTAATGTTATACTAGGCCCAAGCTCACATGAATAAAAAAAAAATTAAAAAAATAAAGAAAAATAATAAAAAATGTATATATATAAGAGAAAGCCTTAAACCACATTATCTCCTCCGAAGGAGCCTCCTTACAATCATAGCTGCTTACACTGCATGAGCTCTACTCAACCCCTTTATCCAGTAACAATGAAATAACAATGTCCCTAATTCACTTTGAGGAGTGTAACTATTTAGCAGATATATAACCTCTACAAACTAACCCAATAACATTAACTAACCACGCGGAGTCGCAAAAATACCTGGATTAGAACCCAGGCGCGGAGCAAACCCTCTCAGTGGTGACGAACCCAGGAGATCTTTCCAGATCATCCGTCTAGGAGAAGGAAAACTCTTAAACTAAACCAAAGAGGAGGGAGGCCTCTTCAGTCTTGGATGACAACCTTCCTAGAGCTGGTGACTCAAACAAATTACCGGTTTGCAAACCTAAATTGCTTAAGGAGTAGATAGGTCCTGCCTATCGCCCGGCTTCCATACTCCTACTTTGCCTATTAGTCAGGCGCAGAGATACTATCACAGTGATTCGACAGAAACACCCATTGGTAGATCTTGTTTCTTGTCTAGGACAATGAACGCCGTTTCCCCCACTCCCGACACACCCCACCCCTAAAGCTGAGCACTTGAGAATGCTTGAGTACCATAAATGCCTGAGCAATTAGATTGGGTTGACCTTCCTCTGATGGGTTGAGGGTACCGGATTGACAGTTACTGGCTGCTGTTTCCGACTGGTAGTACAAGAGCCCTAACTCTTTGGTAGCGCTTAGAGCGGCTGCTCCATCAACAGTTGTATAATATCGGGATGTTTGCAGTGCCATGGCGCGCATGGAAAGGGACCCTGCACTAATCCCCGGTGGGCTTTCCTGAGGCCACAGTCCTAGTTGATGGAGGATCAGCTGATTGTCTACTTGTGATGCATGTGATATTCT
Source organism: Euprymna scolopes (assembly GCF_053919585.1). Classification (NCBI taxonomy): domain Eukaryota; kingdom Metazoa; phylum Mollusca; class Cephalopoda; order Sepiida; family Sepiolidae; genus Euprymna; species Euprymna scolopes. The sequence continues at coordinate 114,960,605 of NC_136482.1, read as the reverse complement.
GCATAACCTCCTGCTCGGCTTCCCCTAACCTAACTGAAACTCGTTAAAAAATGATGACAGTACAATATAAAAATAAGCTTAAACCAGGCTTAGGGTCAAACAAATCCAACTTGCCTCCTCCCTTGAGGCTTGCATTCACAAATATCTGTGGGCTTAGAACTAATTTAGCTGATGTTGAAGCATTATTCCTAACAAATACCCCGGATATCTTAGCACTAAGTGAGACTCACCTACACTCCTCCATCCCCTCTAACTACTTTAACATGCCTGGATATCTCCCACTCTGCCGTAAGGACTCTGACAGACATATGCACGGAGTTTACATTCGTAATACCCTTCCCTTGACTAGAGAAACAAACCTAGAAACGGATGATCAAGCCTTTATGTGCTTTAGACTAATCATGCAACACAACATTAGCTACTTTTACTTTCTCTACCGCTCTCCCTCGAGCCAAGACTGCACCATAATAAACAAAATATCTGACAGCATAGACACAGCACTCTCCTTCGACACTAGCGCCCAAGTACATGCATTTGGTGTCTTTAATGTTCATCATAAAAACTGGCTTGGATTCTCTACTTACACAGATGCAGCAGGCAATGCAACTCATAGCTTCTCTGTATCTCACTCCCTATCGCAAATTGTTACTTTTCCAACCCGCTTCCCTGATCAGGAAGAACAACACGCATCACTATTAGATCTGTTTTTGACCACAGTTTCTGATGACTGTGTAACGAAAGCCGACAGCCCATTTGGGAACGCTGATCATGCGGTGATAATGGTGGAAATCGCCCTAAACTCTAGACCCAAAACTGAAGAGCCAGTGCTCAAAACAACGAGATATTATAAAAAGGCTGACTGGGAAGCCATCAGAGATCTTATCAGAGACGCCCCATGGGGAAATATTTTTTCTCTTCCTGCGGAACGGTGTGCAACCGAGACCACTGAATGGTTCAAAACTGCAATCGAAGCGCATGTTCCCATGCGGAGATTCTATAGCAAGCCCCACTCTCCCCAATGGTTTACTTCGACTTGCGCAACTGCCATTGCCCAAAGGCAGCATGCATTCCGCAGGTTTAACTGACATAAGTCCAGTTCAAACAGACAGAAGTACATAGAAGCTAGAAGTAACGTTAAGAAAGAAATAGCGACAGCTAAGAGGGAATTTACTGAAATCGAAGCACAAAAACTAAGAACTCGTGACTTCTGGAAAATCTACAACAGTGTAGTAAATAATGGGCAATCAACAATTCCTCCACTAACCAACAATCACGAGGTTCTTTGCTCAGCAATCGAGAAGGCTAATATGCTTGCCAGTCGGTTTGCCTCAAACTCCACACTGGACCCTCTAAACCACCCCTACCTCAATTTCCTATGCGGACAGACGCCACGCTTGACGATCTAATAATCACCCCTGCTCAGGTGCATGATATCATAAAAAACCTTGACACTTCAAAAGCATGTGGACCCGACCTCATCCCAGCTGTGCTATTAAAAAAGTGCTCAGCCGAAGTAGCTCCAGTTCTCTCCAAACTCTACAACAAATGCCTTAATGAATCTTGCTTTCCGGGCTGTTGGAAAACTGCTTCTGTGGTACCAGTATTCAAGAATTCTGGCGAAAGAACTGACCCATTAAATTATCGCCCTATTAGCCTCCTCCCACTTTTTGCCAAAATATTTGAGACCTTAATTAACTATGATCTAGTCCAGCACCTTACAGATGCTAAAATTCTGACCGACCAACAATATGGATTTAGACAAGCCCGTTCCACGGCAGACATCCTCACTGTAATCTCTGAACGCATATACCATTCACTGGACAAAGCGGGAGAGGGCAGAGCGGTAGCTCTAGATATATCCAAGGCTTTTGACAGGGTATGGCATGAGGGTCTCCTCAGGAAGATTAGATCATACGGTATCACTGGTAGAATACTTAACATAATTAAATCCTTCTTAGATAAGAGAAAAATCCAGGTTGTCCTCGACGGTCGTACATCTAAACAATATGATATAAATGCGGGAGTGCCCCAGGGATCTATCCTTGGACCTCTGCTGTTCCTGATATTCATAAATGACCTCCCCGACAAAATTGCCTCTGAGATGGGTATATATGCTGATGACACCACACTATAGCAGGCACGACAGGAAAACAAATGAGCATATATCTAAAGTAATGGCAGAAACACTAGAGGATGACCTCGAATCAGTAGTGGAATGGGGACAAAAATGGATGGTCACGTTCAATGCCGCCAAGACAAAACTGGTTTCATTCAATAATTACAAGAAACCTTCTCTACCACCTATAGCAATGGCCAACGACTCTTTATCTGAGAGTACGTCTCTCAGGCTCCTTGGCCTAACGTTCACAGGAAACATGAGATGGAACAATTACATCGAGAGCATTGCCAGGGCCGCTGCGAGGAAGGTGGGCTCTCTCTACCGTGCTAGAAAACTCCTAACACCCGAAAGTATCCTGTACCTCTACAAGGCCACTATTCGCCCATGTATGGAGTATTGCTGTCATATTTGGGCTGGTGCATCGGCTACTAGTCTCTCGCTCCTTGACAGGGTTCAAAAGAGAGTCGCAAATCTGATAGGCCCTAAACTGGCATCTAAGCTTCAGCCTCTGTCCCATCGTCGAAACGTTGCATCCCTCTGCCTGTTCTACAAGTATTTTAATGGTGAATGCTCTGATGAACTGCAAGCACTTGTGCCCCCACGACGTAAACACTTTCGAGAGACCCGACAAGCTGCAAAATCCCACCTCCACACTGTAGAGATCCCTAGATGTAAAAGATCTTTTTACTCCAGTAGTTTCTTCCCCAGAACCGCTAGACTTTGGAATTCCATTCCAGGTCACTGCTTCCCCAACTGTACTGACATGCATAAGTTCAAGTGCAACGTGAACCAACATCTCGCTGCCCAAATCTCTACATAGTACCCCAGTAGGTGTTTCCCCTGATAGTAGCCCCCTACACCAAAGTGGCAATGTGCCTTGTTTGGGGTGAAAATGTAATAAAAAAAAAGAAGTGTTTTTTAACATGTTTTATTAACTGTTTGCTCCTATTTTGTTTCTTAAAGATTATTTTAGATCGTCTCAATAACACTATGCCTTTATTTAGCTTTATAAATGTAAAATTTCCTTTGATTAACGTGGCGGGTGACGGTATGTGGGTGTCACTAGAATATAAACAAAGGGAAGATAACATCTCCCTTTAAAGCACTCAAAATAACCACTACAGTATCGCTTATAAAAATATATAAATAAACACTCATAAGCGAGATAAGACTCTGATAGAGTTCAGATGAAAAATCCTGATAGATAGTACTTGAAGTAATACTTTCAAGGTAATCCTAGCCAAAAAGGAAAAGCTCAATATTTAAGAATAGAGCAATATATAAGTTTCGAGGTTAAATTTTAGAGACATATATTCGATTTAAGAATTTATTGTTTGACAATTTTGAGAGAAGTTGATACAACCTGGGTAATCCATTATCGGAAGGAGTCCAATGTCGTTCGGGGTTATAAATCCAGGTGGACTCCTTCCGATAATGGATTACCCAGGTTGTATCAACGTCTCTTTTCGTATAATTTTTTTTCGTATAATTATCCACATCCACTCAAAAAACTATTTTCAATAATTGTGCTGAAAAGCAAAAATAGTATTCATTTGTAGCTGAACATTTTGCTAACCGCATTTCCTTTCCTTGAAAATCCATGGATTAAGAAAATTAAAATAACCCCTTCTATATATTACTTTTGTCAAACAATAAATTCTTAAATCTAATATATGTCTCTATATGTTGTTTTTCAGGATTTACAATTTTAACCACGAAACTTATATATATATATATATATATATATATATATATATATATATATATATATATATAACTACTTCATTTACTCACATAAAATTAATATACGAAGGTACAGCGTATGCGTAAACTTTAAGTATTTACTTCAAAGTGCTCAATACGTAGGTAGAGCTAGTTAGTAATTTATAAAATATATATGGCGATTAAGCTACACTGAATATTCGGCGTTTCATCCACTCTAGGATTCCTCAGGCTTATGCGCATAAGCCTGAGGAATCCTAGAGTGGATGGAACGCCGAATATCCAGTGTAGCTTGATCGCCATATATATTTTATAAATTACTATATATATATATATATATATATATATATATATATATATATATATTTGTTGTCGGCATGTTATCAGCAGAAGAGAAAGCTTTGAGTTTCGTAAGAATTTTAATCATTATCAGGATAGCAAGTCCTTTTGGGTTGGAAAAAACAATTTGGCCTCAGTATGAGGCATTGGTCATATTGTATTATGGAGTGTGGTTGCGGTTAGTGTGCTCTAAAGGACCTTTGTTGCCGTTAGGTTATTAGATTGGCTCTTCTTTTTTCTTCGAATTAGTTTGTACCCACTTCGACTCTGTTTCTCCATTCATGTCTGTTGTTTGAGGAAGCTTCAAAGGTGTTTAGATCTATATTGGCCCCACCTAGAGATTTCTTCAGCTGGTCTTTGAATCTAAGTAGCGGGTGGCCTCAGGGTCGATTTCCTGCATTTAGTTGACTGAAGAGCAGTCTAGTGTCCTCCATGCGAGCCACGTGGACCGACCATCTCAATCGGTGTTTCATGATCAATACTGTTGACGTTGGCTCTCTCGAGAACAGTTATGTCGGACACATAATCGTCCTACTTAATCCGCATGAAAGTCGGCAATTTTTTCTGGTGGAACTATTCGAGCTTTTTAAGGTCTTTACTGTAGATAGTCCAGGTCTCTCACACATATAATAGGGTGGAGACAACTATGGCTTTGTATACCATCACTTTTGTTTGGATGGTTACATCATTGTTCTTGAAGACCCTGATGGACAGTCCTCAAAAAGTAGTGTGGCCTGCCTGTAGTCGGTTATCGATTTCTTTCGTGCAGTTAGCTTAATGGGAAAAAATGTTACCCAGGTATAAGAAGTGCTCGACGCATTCTATGGGGGGGGGCGACATCCATAGTAATGTTTAAGTGTGGTACAACTTCCCCTAGCAGATATCTCTCTCTCTCTCTCTCTCTCTCTCTCTATATATATATATATATATATATATATATATATATATATATTTAAAATATTATTATCCACTGACACGTGTTTCGTCGTCTACGACTAGCGAAACAAGAAATCGCGTAAACCACTAACACTGGACCTTCTCGCATAACTGCTTTTGATATATCGCGATTTACGTAGATTTTATTTATTTGTTTTTGCGACACATTTTGAATGGATTCAATTATTTATACAAAGTGCATTTTTACCTAAATGTGAATTGGGAATGAGTTTCCCTTTTACCAATTTGCTACCCCTAAATGAGGAGCGACATATATATTGGTTTTAAAATATAATCATTCACCATGGTAAGAAGCCAAAACCTCTACTACTGAACCATCTCGCACGACTGCTTTTGAGATATCGCGATTTACGTTGATGCTATTTATTTGTTTTTGTTTTTGCGATGCGTTTTGAATGAATTCAATTGGATTTTCACGTAATATATGTCTATTGCGAACTCAAATCGAACAAAATTCCCATAAAATTTTATGTTTGGAATCGAAAATTCACTACCACCATTACCGTTAAATATCTAGATGATTTTCTGCCCCCCCCCCATTGAGGGGTTGTATTTTTTTCAGTATCTTCTGTTCTTTTCAAACCAAATATGCAATTATTAAATTAGTAAAGAAATATAATGTCGAAAACTACTTCACCAGCGTCACTTCACCGTTGTTGTTGTTTTTGTTGTTTTTGTTGTTGTTGTTGTTCTTCTTCTTCTTCTTTTTCTTCTTCTTCATCCTCTTCTTCTTATTATTATTATTATTGATTACAAACTTGACTATGTCATTTAACATTTCTTTTGGATACCTAGTTTTATTCCATCTATTTCCACGTCGCATGTCCTTTAAAATCCAGTACGAACATTCGTTGCATCTATAAAGGACGTTATAGACACACGTGATATTGCGTGTTGCTAGTCATGAAAACTTAATCGCATTTTGTCTCTATAAACGTCATCTTTACAGACATTGATAGAGGTCTTCTCTAGAAGTCGACACACCCTTCACTGCGATAAATATTTGTCATGTAAGACTGTCACACCTGGGATAACAAGAAACTCACCTCCTAACCGCAAAGCCACTAGAAGAAGGAAAAAAAAAATCGCATTGTCATAAAGAGATTCTTCGAATGAAATTAACTCATTGGCATTTTATCGAATTATTTTGATTCTTCGGACTACTGTCCTCATCTTGAGTTTTATTTTCACAACGTTTCAGTTGATATAACCTTTGACCCTTTTCGTGTGTAACTTGCCGAACTCGCGAATCTGCACAGAATTTCTAACGAAACTTTTTATTAAATTCACGGGGACAGCATGCTATCATTCCGTAAACCATGACTAAGTAAAAGTCCCAAGTAATTCGCAATTACACCTTCAACCTCCAGATGTGTAACTTTTACAACTCAGTTTTATCAAGTACTATATCCACTACGCCACGGGTCCTTGCGGACAGTTTTACTATAAATTTGAGAAGCTTTAAACCTATTTCGCTTCCTAGATGTACAACCTTACTACTCATGATTATATATCACAATTTATTATCACATATTATTACACACACATGCACATAAACACATGTATATTTCACTATTTGTTACTACCTACCTATTACTATATATTTATACATATATGTTATTATTTTATTTATAAGTAATGTTTGCCAAATCGTGTTAAATTCCTTACTAGGTCTGTTTAGTAATTGATCGTCACCCAACATATGCGCGGCTTTTTTTAGTCATCTCATTCCCCACCGTTCTTCTCTGTCTATAATGTTTATTCTTTCTACACGAATAGATTATTTCCCTTATGATCTACCATACTCGACTTTTCTATCTATCCATGTATTACGGCCTGAACTACATCGACCGAAACGTTGTGAAAATAACATCCAAGGTGAGATGAGCAATTCGAAGAATCCACGTAAATACAATTAATCAATTGTCATCTCTAAAGTTTAGAAACGTAACAGCGTACGTAAGAGTTTAATAGAAATTTAGTCAGCGATTTTGTGCATTTTTTTTTTTTTTTTTAAATCTTGAGTATCTCGTATGTAACTGAAAAACAGTCGTGGATACTTCGATAGAAAGTAAAACATCGAACAGCAACATCTGGGAGGTGACGGTGACTTAGTAAGTTGTTAACAACACGGACTGACAACCTGGATGTGCCAAGTTTGAATTCAGTTCGTGGCACGAAAACAATTTTACTTGAGAACGTTGACAACCTACACGTGGTCCCTCCCGTAAGTAGCCGGTATCCTTTTAGGAAAAAAAAGTTCTTAATAGAAAGATACCGGGGAAATAGATGCCAGCAAATTAATGATGAATTATGTTTAAAAACAACAAAAAAAAAACAGTATAATCTTACACGGAAGTTGTAAGCGAAACGATTGTTTAAGTTTTGTTTTAATCCCACAATACAGTGAGAAGCTTATTGCAACCAGAAAGAAAACAATACATTATGATTATAAAACTAAATACAGATATTACGAAGAACATGATGTGCAAGTAATCTAGAATACTACGCAAATAAGGTTAATGATGAAAAAGCCTAAACATGTTATGTTTAAGCTACAAAAGAAATAATGTGAAAAAAAAAAATTCAAAGACTCCATTGGGACTCACTTAACATACTATGCAACCGGTTCGTTAAATAAATCTGGTATTCAGAAAATATGACAAACATGTTTAGAGAATAGGTCAACAGAAGAACAGACGTAATTTAGTTTATAAATCTGAATGAGTGGTACATTTTCTTTGCCTCATATAAAGAATATGAGCAGAAAAAGTTTACAAATAAATGAAATATTACGACATGGATAGTCGAAGTTATGTAGTCTTAAGTACGAATAACGGTGATGATATTTCACATGGAATGCAATATTCAGCTATTTCTTGAAAAGTCAGAAATCCTCGAAAAATGACAGTGAAATCGAGAGTTATTTATATTAAAAATATAGAGTATTGTATAATTGTCTGCATACCGTCGCTTAATTATGGTATTTTAATCATAAATACACGTATCAAATTCCCCGGTGCACATGAGGAACGTGAGGGTGGATAATTGTAGAATAGTAAAATTATCTGCAATGTATTTTGCTGAATACGTTGGTGAGAGAAGCATCCAATTCGGAATGATGGTAGGACATTTTGAAAAGACGAAATGTATGCATATTTTCTTGAAACATGCGCCCTAAAGTGTTGTAAATGATTAGTAGACCCCATTTTCGATTGAAAATCTATAATAGTCAAAGCTGCAAGGGATAACCAACTTTACTTTATTATATATATATATATATATATATATATATATATATAAGGTGTAACGAACAGACGAGGACTAAAAGCAAATTAAACATACAAAAGTTAAAGTGAAAGGAGTTTTTCAGCTCTCTATCTTGTATTTTCAATAGTAGCAGAGTGATTCGACATTGCCCGGGATTGAATGATGATCAACGAATGTTTCAAACGCCCAGGTTTTTATTGTCATCGACACCGGTGAAATAGCCACTTTTTCAATAAGCGTATATATGCTTGTATTGTATATATTTATATGGATATATATATATATATATATATTTATATATATATTTATATATATATATATATATATATATATACAGGTTTATGTATAAAAAAATGTTTGTTTTTATAATGAGTCTGCTTTAACTCATGAGTGTTAACGCTCTCATATGTGATTCGTCCAGTGTATTCTCTGTTGCGTGTTGATGCATGTATACATAAATTAACAGTTTATAGATATCGTTGTCGGTTGGAACACCAGCAAAACATACCTCAAATCTGCCTTCTATGCGTCCTGAAATTAAAGGTGCATCTCTCCGACAGTGAAAACGCTCAGACGGGAATTATATTTTGACATAATCAATTATTCCTTCCTGGGTTCTTTTTCAGAGTTGCCACGCTTTCTATAAGATTACATTTTTCTCAGTCGCCCCTTTCTGACTTCCATAGGCGTCTTGTCATAAAACCCATCTGTCTGATAACGCATTTCGCATCGAACTGCTCCCTTGTATCTACCAATACATCTCAAAATCTGTATTTTTATTTCGTCATCACTACACATAGCCTAAAGTTTCTTGCTGGGTTTTTGTCACGTATATTTGCTTATATTATGGTTAGCTTAAATTCCACCTGTCAAATAAACATCAAAATAACATTCCGTACAACTATTAAATGTAAATGTTTCAACTTAGAGTAAAAGCATAATAAATATACTGCAGTCTACATTGCACTGTTTATTAAATACAATTATTGATCCCCCGACAAAAAGATGGTGGATCTGTAAATTTACCCTTGTCCGTTCGTCCGTTCGTCCGTTCGCCCGTCCACACATTTCTCAATAACTACCATCTCGGAATTTTTACAATTTTTTCACAAACATTAAACATGATATGAGTAAAAAAATAATAGAACAGATTTTCCAGGTAAACTCCGGTTGGCCCGTAGGGGTTCCTTTTAGCTTAAACTGGCTAAAATTGGGACATTTGTGCTTATTAAAAAGAATTGATGCCTTGGATTTTTATAAAACTTTCTGAAAAGTTGTAACCAACTGATTTCTATATAATTTTGTTTGGCTATACTTCACGATAACTCTTGGGTGTGTCCCAGGAGCTCTTTAAGGGCTAATAAATACACTCCATTTTTTTTTTTTGGGGTGGGGGTATTTTACCATATTTCTCCAAAATTTTCTGTGTATGATATTTAGCAGTTTTGCATGGTGCTGAACTCAAATTAAAATATTTAAAGCCTTGGGGATTTGGAGGCTAAATGGGGGAGGCATATGATGGACTGAGTTATTTCTTTTTTTTTTGCATAGTGCAGAACTGAAATTTACATATGTGAAGACCTAAAACTACACCGATTGTTTATTTTCACCAAGATTTGACGTCCCCTGGGGGTTGGGGGGGGGGGGCTAAGTAGGGGGTGCAAATGCTGATCTTAGTAATTTTTATGCCTCGTTCACTGTGCATGCTTCACGTTATATATATATATATATATATATATATATATATAGGAAATTTATTACTGTGAGTCCAGAATGAGTTTACAAATTGTTTCAACTAGAGGAAAATCCTCAAAGAGAGGAAAAATCCAACTAGCATCATCAGAATTCATAGATGGACTGAAACAATTTGTAAACTCATTCTGGACTCACAGTAATAAATTTCCTATATACTGCTCTGACTACACATTGAGCACTTTAGTCCGGTTTTTTTTACCACTGGTAAATAAATATATATATATATATATATATATATATATATAATGATTTGCATTAAAGTTTAAATGCAAAGGTCAAGTTTCATGCTTTGATTGTTCTATAAACAGAAACATTCATTTCGAACGCGCCCTTTTCATAGCAAAGCTACTACTGTTGATTTTATATGCCTGATATTACTGGTTGTGCAGTGATAATTGCTTCAATTTAAGTTAAATAGAAAATGTCAAGTATCATTGTGAAATTGTGCTTTAAAGAGATACTGCCATTTCGAACGCGCCCCTATCATATCAAAGAACCTATTGCTGATTTTATATGTTGGGCCTTTCAGTTTGTATGGTAATAAAACTTTTAAAATGTACTTGCGATGTTAGACTATGTAAGATGTTAACTTTGGTCAAAATCGCCTGTTCCTTCTTTCAACAGATTATTTCAATTATCGATTGTCGACACTTATCGAAGTCGTTCTAATACAAAACCTATCTAAGAACACTGTAAGGCACATAAAGTACTTTCGTGTAGAATTTCATAAAAATCAACCCAGCCGTTTTCGAGTCCATAGGGAAGGAACTCACAAACACACAGATACACAGACACACGAAGTTTCATTTTATATAATAGTAGAAGCTGGTTCTTACCAGATCACCGAAGTTAAGCAACATTGAGCCTGGCCAGTACCAGATGGGTGACTATTTTGAAAGGCGAGGCGCTGTATGGATCGCAAGGTAAAATACCAGGTTGAGAAACTGGCGCGGTCTATCTTTCTCTCGAGGGTAGATGGGACTCTCTTAAGTCGTGGTACGCGCCCCGTCTAGTGATGGCGTCACGATAAAAAATAACCTTTATAGCCCTGGCGAAACATCAAGTATTCAGCTACCGACAAAATTTGAATTACAAACTCGTGTAGTGAGTTCAATCTCGGGCAGGCTGGATTGGATTGGAGAAGTAGATAGACAGATAGATAGATAGATAGATAGATAGATAGATAGAGATAATTAATTATATACCTATTTTGATAGAAATGGTAAAACTCTTATCTAATATCAGTGACGATTGATGTAGATTCTGTATGATATAATATTCCAGAAAAATAACTCCTTGTAAATTTTACTTCAGTTTCAAATATGCAAAGCATGACAGTTGAGATTAGTTCAAAAGAGAATGTGTTTCGCATCCTAATAATTCAAATATTAGTTCTTAATGTCTTGCTTTGCCTTTCATTTTTTAGTGTTGCTTTGGGTGTTTTTTTTCTATTTTGAATATTTTGTAATTGTTAAGTTTCATTTTTTATATTCATTTATTTGCCTGTTCTTACGTTCAGTGTTACGGTTGTAATTAATTGAATTTAGTTTTATTCTTTACTAGCATGGGTGCTCGGCGTTGTCCGGGTGTTAGAAGTTGTTAGAAGTTGATGACAACAGCTCAACCGAAAACATCCATCGCATACACCTTCCCCTTGTTCACTCTCTAATTGCCCAATATCACACACAGGTTTATGCTTTAAGAACCACGTTGTTTACGACCTACAATGCGCGAAATGCAGTGCATCTTACATCGGAAGCACTACCAGATTGCTTCACCACCGCATTAAAGAGCACTTAAACACTACTGCTTCGTCGTTCTATAAACATATTCGCACTTGCATTAATTCAGAACCAGATTTTCACATCAACATTCTTGCTTCTTCAAGAAACGTAGGTCAACTTCGTATCCTCGAATCTTTAATTATTTCAAAAAATACTCCCACACTAAACAATAGACTGGAATTGAGCTCCGCTTTTATAATATAAGTTTAAAACATAAGAAAAACAATAATTAAAATAATAAAAAAAACCTTGCTTGAATAGTCATCTCCCTTGATTCACAAACGCAACAAGTATTTCAAACATCAACTGATTTATTTTAACGTTCTCCTAACGTCATTTTTTGTTCTATATTTCGCGGTATCACGTGGCAAACTCTGCGGCTGCTTTTCCAATTTTGAACACTCTTCCGCTGTCTTCTCTTGAAAAAGGACTAATAGGTCTGAAATATATTGAGATTTATAACACCATTGAATGCAACAGAAAAAAAAATACTGTTGTTTAGAGTTAAAATTTGTGTGAAAAAGAAAAAACAAACAACAAAAAAAGAAATTTATTTCTTTTGTTTTCATTTAATTTTACTCTATATAAAAAAAATCTCGCATTGTTCTTGGCTTTTAATTTTACCTTATAATTTTCTTCAACAATGCTTCAAGCAAACTACAATCTACTTATATATATATATATATATATATATATGTGTGTGTGTGTGTGTGTGTGTGTATGTGTGTGTTGTTTGTTTTGGTTTTAGCGATACGTTTTGAATAAATTCAATTATTTACGAAAGTGCATTTTTACCTAAATGTGAGTTGGGAATAATTTTCCCTTTAACCAGCTTGGTACCCCCACATGGGGAAACCTTTACACATATCGTTGTTTATTTATTTACTCATATATTATAGATAACATAGTTATCCACGAAGACGTATTTTGCTTTATCTACGATTCATCAGAGCGGTTGGCGTAGTGGTATACGCACTCCATCACACATCTGTAGTCAGCAGAAAAGTAACCATATATACATATATATAAATATATATATATATATGTGTGTGTGTGTGTGTGTGTGTCTATGTACATACACACATATATATATGTACATACATGCCTATATATATATATATATATATATATATATATATATATATATATGATGGGAGCAAACTCGTTCTCGAGTATTGCTATTACTTAATACATCTCTGGCTCAAATGAGGCAGACATGAGCACCACCAACAGCAGGTACCGGACGCTCACGCATATGAACCTTCTACAGTCCTGCACATCTGCCGATGACCGGGTCCAGGCTGTGATGTCCTGAACACCTGCCGGACCAGACCTTGGCTGTTCCAGAGCCTTTATTCCATTGACGCCCATATCCGCATCAGACGTCATTGGGTGTCCGTTTGCCGTTTAAGGCTACAGCTACCCTTTTTGTTATCGAGATACACACTCATGGTAAAATGTGCATTCCATTGCATATCAAGTAATGCCTATGCTTGAAGCTTTTTATAGTGAGGAAAGTCTTTGCATCGAGATAATCCCACTCTCTAAACAACTGCCACATTGAACTTAAAGAAGAGCAAGTAAACATCATTGGAAACAGCAGTCACCGCATGTTTTATATCAGAGTTTTCCTTCTCCTAGAGAGGTTGTATCACCCCGGCTTACGGAGCCCTATCCACTCATCATGCCATTTGATCCATGACCGGGACTTACGTTGCTGGGCACCAGAGCATATTCCACACGTCGTTGGGTCATGTATGCTGCAGCTTTTTTTTTTTTTTTTTTTTGTTACACAGTGATCAAGGCCCGGAAGCCGCTCAGGGATAAGGGTTATTGCAAGTACATTACGTTACAGGGTCTAAGCTCCTCTGAAGGTTTCTGTCAGGGTTACCTCACCCTAAGACTTTGCTTTAAAAAACCTTGAATCACAAGGCAGTGGAGGTCCAGTTATACAGCGCAGGACACTCGCCGTTCATCAGAGCCCCGTCTGCGTGGCAGTGGTCACGCCGTGCACGTGGAGGTTGATTTGTTTGGGAGAAGCGCAGTATGCCGCTAAGACATCTGTGTGCTTTTAACACACATTCATACCAGACCTTGACCTTGACTATATATATATATATATATATATATATAGATGTAGTACACACACACCCACACACACCCACACACACATCTATCTATATATATTTTATATGAGAAAATTATTTCCGCCAATATACCGTATGTAAGATATTAAATCATTTTTGTTATTCTTTTGCGCGGATGATATTATTAAGCACACTATTTCCTTATTCATCGGGTAGAGACCTAACTGGAGAACACCACCACGTAGACGTACACGTCTCACTTTTCACTTTTGATATTCTATGTAAATATCCAACTCGGTGGATTAAATAAATAGCAGCTCATTCATATTAACTCGGGAAACGAAATCATAAACAAAACTGCAACTCAATAATAACATGAAAAAAAAAACACAGACGCACACGGACCCACACTCACACACACACACACACACACACACACACACACACACACATACACACACGTACGCATACATACATGCACATACGTATGCGAACGAGTAGTTATAAAGGCAATAAGCAATCTTGCAGAATGATCGCTTAGCAAGTGTTACGCCTAAGTATTATGACCCAGACAGATGCGATATAAATTAAATAATTTATGAGTTAGAATCTGACCGTGTAGTTTAACCCACTTTTAGGCTTTCTGAAAAAATAAACCAGACAACACGTGTCGATCACAATTTCCATGTAAAATATTTAGGCATATATAAATAAAAATCTACATCCCAATACATACATGACACGTAGACTCCTTCTTTTACCCCTTCATATCTCTTTCTCTCTTCTCTCTCTCTCTCTCTCTCTCTCTCTCTCTCTCTCTCTATATATATATATATATATATATATATATATATATATATATATAACTACTTTATTTAATCATATAAATTAATACACGAGAGTGTTATTTTATGCGTAAACTTTAAGTATTTTCATCAACAATGCTCAATACGTAGGTAGAGCTAGGCAGTAAGTTATAAAAAAATATATGGCAATTAAGCTATACAGAATATATATACAGGCTTATGCATAAGCCTGACGAATCCTAGCGTGGATGAAACGCGGAATATTCTGTGTAGCTTATATGCCATATATATTTTACAACTTACTATATATATATATATATATATATATAATTACGATTCGAACCCCGCGACACGAGACATCTCTGGCTCGATTAGCGGAGGCCGTATCCATTCGGCTACCATTAACCGTGTGAAATAGCGTTGAATTTTAAACATTTTAATTTAAATGTTCATTACGTCAGACAGACAGTGATCAAATCGTTATACGATGATCTACGCATAAGAGCTAAATTGACCGACTTTTAATTCAACTTAAAGTGCTCAACGATAAGAAACGAATTTCTTAAAGGGGCTGTCATAATTATTTTTTTACTATAATAATTAATTAAATACCTACAGACACTAGTGTTTCATCCTTTCGGGATTCTTCAGTGCAGGGTGTCACGATTACTACCAGTCGAACGATTCGAACCCCGCGACACGAGACATCTCTGGCTCGATTAGCGGAGGCCGTATCCATTCGGCTACCATAACGTTGAAATATATATATAATTAGTTTTTTTTTTCAAAAGGAAATCCAACACAATGCTCAATTATAAGGAAAATCCGAAAATAAGAATGTATTTATATTCTGCTTACAGAACATTTTAGATAAGTCATTGGTACCGTCGGTTTCAAACTCGATAATTAGGGACGGTTTTAGATAACCATATCAAGCTCTCGTCAGCAAATACCCAACATGAGTATTGGCTGAAGGGAGCTTGATATGGGTATCTAAAATGGTCCCTAATTATCGGGTTTGAAACCGACGGTACCAATGACATATCATCTTAAACTTTCTGTAAGTAATATATATATATATATATATATATATATATATATATATATATATATATATACACTTTTGAGTTCATATAAAATATATATTTAAGGTATATTATCCTCTATAATTACATTTCTAAATTTTTTAGATGACTTTTGCGTATCTGTGTTATTTTAATTCTTCTAATTAGTATTCTCATCTTGGGAGTTATTTTCATAACGCTTCAGTCGATTAAAACTCCGACTTTCTTTGGGAAGCTTATAATAACCCGTGGCGTAGTGGATAGCATTCGGTTTTAAGTTACATACAATTCTGTAGGTTGAGGATTCGTTGGTAGTGCGACACTCAAAATACAATTGCTAATTTATTGGAACTTTAAACAAGTCACGGCTGGCGGAACGAGTGTATGGTAACTCACGTGGATTAAATAAAGGATTTAGCTCGAAACTCCGTGCGGATTCTTGAGACCGACAGAAATATCTCCGAGTTTCACAATGTACACTTAAAGAAGGTCGATGGTTAAATCGACCGCAACGTTATGAAAATGACATTTGATGGCATGCAGAATATATATATATATATATATATATATATATATATATATATATAATGAGAAAGAAAAGAACCATAATCAAATGTTAAAAAAAAGTATATAATACATAAGTCGATTAAAAATCACGAAGTGCACAACAAACCAGGAAAAAGGTGAACACTGTTCGGAATGTAATAAAATATAAAACAGTCGATTATAAGAAAAAAAAAAAAAATTACGAAAAATGCAAAAAGAAACGAAACCCAAAACGCTTTTCGTACAGACAGACTTTTTCAAGGATATACGTCTGTAAAGAGGAATAGAATTTGTTTGTTTTTTTGTTTTTGTAGTATTGTTGTAATAATAATAAAAAGAACCCAAGATGGAATGTGTTTTTTATTATAATTACAACAATACTACAAAAAAACTCTCTCTCTCTTTCTTTCTCTCTCTCTCTCTCTCTCTTTCTCTCTCTCTCTCTCTCTCTCTCTCTCTATATATATATATATATATATATATATACATATACTCGCCGGTTGTTCATTGCTCAATCGTAAAATACGCTTAAATATTATATTTTAATTCAGAGCTATTTTGTATTTATTATTACAATGGCAATTATCTATCGAATCATTAGAATATTGTACCTAATATATAGTAGTGATTGTATCATCAGCTAGAATCAAAACCGAAACATGTTGCTCTTCAAATCCACACGTATACAGATCTCCAAAATATACGTTGTTTAACCTATAATTTCAATTAGCCCATGGGGAAAAACAATAAAAAAAACGAGTATAGTCGACTTCCGCCAGGTTTTTCAATTTTCACGTCTTACCTATTTTACTGGCTACTAATGAAATCGAAAGTATGCTACAGGTCCAAATATCCTATGCATCAAATGTCAACGCTGTAGACCAATTATTCAGAGGGTTGTTCGGTAGAGACCTTTTGCGCATACGCACTGATAAGGCCACTTATATATATAGTCTTTGAAGTTTTTAACGTTTAAAACTATACAAAAAATATTTTTTATCATTCGTTAGAAAACCATCTAGTCAGTAAGTCATTTAATCACCTGCAATCACTGCATCAACTCGCTCTCGAATTTACTATAATACCAATAATTTATTTTTAAAGGGATCATCAGTTGTTTACCATGAAACACTGTTTCTGGATTTATATATATATATATATATATATATATATATATATATATATATATATATTTCCGTTTGTTTTCCTCCATCCATCAGACGCTGATGATTTGTATCAGATTTTATTCAGCCACATAAGGCTGTTCCAATACAATTAAACCATTAGTTCGTCTTTTGAATATGTATGTATAGTTTATTTTTTAAATAAATGTTTGTATTTAGCTCTCACATTCGAGATCGAGCACTTTACTTGATTTCTTTCCATCGCATTCTGACACCCTATATATATATATATATATATATATATATATATATATATATATATATATATATATATATATATGTGTGTGTGTGTGTGTGTGTGTGTGTGTGTGTGTGTGTGGTTGTGTATTTCTGTGAGCCAGAACATTTTTATCTAAGATTTTGTGCAGCTGTGCAGAATGCAGAAACTATGTATAAATCGTAATGGTGAAATAAAACCAATCGTCTAATAAGGACCATAAGAAATTAATAAGTATATGATTAACACTAGTGTTTCAAAGGAATATGCAAATTAGTTAACTTTTCTGTTGTCACTTGCATATCAGTTACAGTATATTAAAAAAGTTCGTTTTAATAATGTTTAAATAGAAAAAAAGTAGGCTTTTAATATCAGTGCCAGAGCGAGAATTAACTTTATGATTATCTACAATTATATCAATGCAACTTTGTCTCTGTGTGTGTAAGTCTTTCCTCGTAGGTTCCCAAACGGCTGCGCTTATCTATTACAAATTTCATACAAAGGTACTTTATATGTCTAGCAGTGTTCCCGGATATGTTTTATTTTTGATCTGATCAGTATCGAAAAGCGAAAAAAAGAACGATCCCCAAAATAGTTTTTTTTTTTCTTAAAGATTTTTACAGGGAAATTTTTATACGTCACACCGGCAAGGGAGATAATGCAATCTTTGCAATTGTTTTCTTATCAAGAAAAAGACATCTGAAAATATAGCTCGATTGTAGTGGATTCGAGTACAGATCGAATTATCCCGGGTGTACCTCAACATTTTTTTAATTTTTTTCTTATTAATGAGTTCTATTTACAATAAATGAAGATCAAACCGCAGCAAATCCTTTCTTCGTTTGCATGTTTTTAGACTAAACATTAATCAGAAGCGACTTTTCAACAGCATTCATTATCAAGCCCAAATATCAGCTGACGTGATATTCTAAACAAACACAAACAAAATTCGATGAACGATATTATCATTATAATTTTTTATATAGTTTTAGCGAATTAGTCCACCGGGAAAATTATTCTCCGTAATATATAATATCTATCTATCTATCTATCTATCTATCTATCTATCTATCTATCTATCTATCTATCTATCTATCTACAATTATATGAATACAACTTTGTTCTGTGTGTGTGTGTGTGAGTTCGTTCCGAACTCCGAAACAGCTGAACAGATTTTCTTTAAAAGTTACAGGACTTTAGTGTATAAGGCTGGGAGTGATCTTAGTTAAGTTTTATCTGAGAATAGCCTCAATAATTCCCGATAATCGATAATCGAAACCGTTATTTTAATTTATCTATTATCGGTAAAGCCAATCTTTTTCCACGTCGTCATATAGCAACAATGATAAAACCACGAGACTTGAAAATTCTACTGTGGGTGGTAAGTTGATAGCATGCCTTTTTTTTTGCATGGCGTGGTCTGTAGCTTCAAACTCCGCACGTAATTTTTTAATTTTTTTATTAATTGCAAATATTTTTTTTTTTTTTTGCATGACGTGGTATGTAGTTTCAAACCTCGCACGTAAATTCCTTAATACTTTTTTTTGTTTACTGGCAAGAAGTTTATTTATAAGATTGGAACCGGGTACCGTCGCTAGTATTGTATATTGGTAAGATATAGATTATAAATAGTATGTATATACATAGTATATGTGAGAAACCTTCCCTACAATTCTGATAACTCAAATACTTGTAAAAGTTTAAAAGGTATTATGCATTAATTAATGGTTATCGTCAACTTTTATTTTATTTTCAATATTTTACAATGTTTTAGAGTGCATACTATATTGGAATATTTTGTATTTGAAAATTAAAATATAGCTTTGCATTAAATTTGATCCATAGTCATTAGATTCCGTGATTTTTCGTTTCTTCATATCCTTAAGATCAAGCCTTAAGTTTCGAACTTTTTATAAATCGGATTTTTATAAAATCGCGAATAATGATTCTAGCCATCAGGTTTAATAGCATTACATCTTGATATTAATCTTCGTATGTAGACATAAAACATTGCCAAATTGTTCGTTCAGAGAATTAAGATTACTTGCCCTGAGACAAGCATTTCCCTATATGTGTGTGCATGTGTGTATGTAGGTGTGTGGTTTCATATCCACAGACACGCATATAGTCATACGCGAATATATATATATATATATATATATATATATATATATATATATATATATATATACATATATATATACATATATATATATGTGTGTGTGTGTATGTATTTTGTATGTATATGCATACGCTTATATATATACGTGTGTGTGTGTATATATATATTATGTATTCATGTGTATACGTCTGTTTGCAAATAAAAGTGTCAAAGTTTAAATCGAGACTTTATGGATGGCCATCTGGAAACCTGTTTGCAATTAGGAAAGAAAAGGCAAAACAATGACTAAAGAAAAATACGAGAAAAAAAAACCAAGCAAAAAAAAAAAAACAATGGAACAAAACAATAAAAAAACACATTAGAATATGGACAGATTTGCAGACAGATAAATTGATAGACATCTGTATGGCCTTTAGACTTGAATCAAGGTGTGGTATCTGTCCTCTCCTCGCTCGACTGGGTCAGTTTCCTTTTTGTACGCGTTGGTGTCTTCCCCACTGCAGAACTAGAATTTTCTCACATAGTGTCTAACGTTATACTCATGATGGGCAAGAGAAGAATATTATCTATCTATCTATCTATCTATCTATCTATCTATCTATCTATCGTCAAACATACAAAGAAATAGAGAGAGAATGGGGTAAGAAACCTTAGAATATATATATATATATATATATATATATATATATATATATATATATATATATATAATCTGAGGTTATTATTTTCCGGAGGTTAAGTAACCAATGAAGTTTAACGAGGAACGAGGTTAAGACGAGATTGCTCAATACCGAAGTAAAGAAGGGCATAGGTTTTATTTGTTTTTACATAAGCATTAATATGTTGCTACACAGTCATGAGCATTTTTCGGTTTCGGTCAGCTAGTTACCAGTAACTAGAAACCTCTTCAGACGATACAACTTATACGAAAGCAAAGTTTGCAATAAAAATATTAGGTTTTCCTTATCACAGGGAGTTTATATCATGAGGTTCCATCAAATCTGGTGAAAAATAAGATTTGGCTGTATGCAAATAAGACCGAATAGGGGTGCAGATTTCAGTCCGTGTTTAGATACAGGAATGAATGAGAAACGTTAGGGGTGAAGGATAGAGATAGAGGTATTGGAAGACTACAAAGAATAGTATTTCGTATGCATAGAAGACCTGATATTTTTATTGCAAACTTTGCTTTCGTATAAGCTGCATCGCCTGAAAAGATCTGTAATTACTGGTAACTAACTGACCGAAACGTGCTCATGACTGTGTAGCAACGTATTACTGTTTATGTAAAAGCAAATAAAGAGTATATATATATATATATATATATATATATATATATACGCGAAAAACGAGAGAGATTGCTAGATAGGATAATATTTATATATTTATACAAGCATGTAAAAGACTTGATTTGTAGTTACTGATAACAAAGATTTCGTCAGACGAAACTGTGTATTTTCATTTAGGTGTTCATATTTAAAGCTATATAATATAAGCTATATAATATAGGAGAGAACTTGAATGCCGACTAGAGGGAACTTGAATGACTACGGTGAAGAACTTGAACGCCTACTGGACACTGTCCTCGAGTGTTGCAGGTGGTTCTGTACAGGGGTTTGTCACTACAATTTGGCATGAGTATACTTTTCACCATACGAAAAACCTGACTCTATATGCAAAATCACACAGTATTCGTGACCCAAATAAGATCTCCGTATGGCTAACCCACAGCGACTTCAAGTTCTTCGAATGATTTTTACTATAGTAACGCTCCTGGATATGACCTTAAATATATATCCGATGGTGAGGCCACAGCTTGCGGGCTTTGGGGAGTATGGACCCACCCTTTAATTGCTACTGCTGCCTGGCCCACTCTGGTCCGGAGTGGTAGTATCTGTTAAGGTCATAACTATAGGTTAAATAGAAATCGACTTGACAAAAACAAATATATTCTATTAAAAATTTTTCTTCCAAATTACTGGATTCGGCATTAAATAACCTGAAAAGGGTTGATATGCGGTAAAATAAAAACAACCAACCAATCCTTTAGCAACAACACTAGCTTGATACTCCACCAGACTAGATGTATTATTGTCCTGGAATCCAGATATAACGAGAAAGACGTACTATAACATTTTAATTGGTCGATTGGAGAGAGAAGATTAATATTCTAAACTTCATTAATAACTCAACATCTAAAACGTAAAGAAGATTTAATTGAATATTCGAATACTCTATGTATCTCATATAGAGATCATGTGTAAGGCTCTAGAAATTTTTTAATTTTGGAGAACTTCGATTAAAGAAAAATTAAACAAAATTGAAAGATAATATAAATTAATATATAAAAGAGAGAACTTGAATGCTTACTAGACACAATCTCTGAGTGTCTAATCTATATCCGTACAGGAGTTTGTCACAACCTGACATGAAGATAATTTCCCTGAAAGTTATCAAATCCATTGCCAAGGTCGCTGGAAAAATGGTGGGATCCTTTTACCGCTCAAGTAGATATCTCACTCCTGATGCAATTCTCTACCTATATAAAAGCCAGGTACGGCCAACGATGGAGTACTGTTGCTACATCTTGGCAGGAGTTGCTAGAAAGACATTATCCTGCTTTGACAGAGTCCAAAATAGACTTCGTAGCTTAGTAGGGGATGTCCTTTTCTCTTCTCTACAACCTCTTTCTCACAGAAGAGACATTGCGAGCCCGTTTCTGCTTTATCGTTATTTTCATGGCAAGTGTTCAGCTGAGTTTCAATCTATGGTCCCCCTCATTAAACTTTCACGAAAAACACTGGTCTAGCCCAAATCACTATTAATAATTTCCCACACTCTTTATCTGTGCCTAAAATTTAATATAGATTCCATGAACTAAGCTTCTTTCTTAGAACTGCACGTCTGTGGAACTCTCTTCCGATTGCCTGCTTTCCAGCTGACTACAATCTGATTGCCTTCAAGTCCAACGTAAAGAAGTTCTTGATGAACCGTCCCCCTAAGTAATCCAATTTACAAAATTCCAACTACTTATGTTTATTACGCTATAATTATATTGACTAATGTATACCCATTAACCCTTATCCTCAAGTGGCCCCGGGCCTTGATAAGTGCTGATTAATGTATAAAAAAGTAAACCTTTCCTAAATATTTAAAATCACATAGTATTCGCTATGGCCACCCTACACTGGTTTTTACGAGGAATGGTGCACCTTCTCCAATTAATGTTATCGCAAGTGAGAACACTAAGCTGGATAGTGCACCTA
The DNA here is from genome assembly GCF_053919585.1 of Euprymna scolopes. Taxonomy (NCBI): domain Eukaryota; kingdom Metazoa; phylum Mollusca; class Cephalopoda; order Sepiida; family Sepiolidae; genus Euprymna; species Euprymna scolopes. The sequence goes on along the minus strand of NC_136482.1, from coordinate 114,937,367 downwards.
ATAATATGAATTCCGATCCTGGAATCTGCAAGAAAGATATAGTATAACATATTTAAATGGTCAGTTGGAGAAAGGAAAATGATGTTCTCAACGTCTTTACTAATTCAGTATTTGAGAAATTTATTAGAATATTTGAATATTTATATATATATATATATATATATATATATATATATATATCATATAAAGGTTAAGTGTTTGTCGCAGGAAACTGGCGCTTAGATTTCAGAGAACTTCGACTAAATTAAACTGAAACACTCGAGAGAAATTATATATATATATATATACTAGCAGTTCAGCCCGACTTTGCTCGGGCCCGTTGTACTGTTCATAACTTTCTATGCATATGTATATATATATATATACATATATATATATATATATATATTAAAAAGTTTGACTCATGTCCAGGAAACCTACATCTAAAATTTCAAGTGGTTAGACCCAAAACTAGCAGAGGAGTTTCGTAGAGGCTGCAAAGATCAACTCTTTCAACTTTGACCTTTTGGCAGCCAAATTTTTGCCTAAAAATTGATTCAAATGCTTTCTGCACGCCTGAATACCCTTCATATAAAATTTCAAATGTTTAGACCAAAAATTGGCTGAATCGTTTGCTAGAGACCGTAAAGGTAAAATCTTTTGAACTTTGACGCCTTGGAAGCCAAAATTTCGGCCAAAATCCGATTAAAAAGTTTGCCATATATCTGATTGCACTTTATGAAAAATTTCAAATATTTAGATCCCAAATTGGCTGAGTAA
>NC_136482.1:114929108-114934108 GCF_053919585.1 Euprymna scolopes | reverse complement strand
AGATAATATTTTTTTTATTTTTTTAATTCAATTTTCACCCTAAACAAGGCACAGAGCCACTTTGAAGCAGGGGGCTACTATTAAGGACTTAATTAGCGGGGTCATTATGAAGGGAGATGAGTAGAAAGATGTTTGTTAACATTAGACTTGAACTTCTGCATATCATTGAAGTTGGGAAAGCAGAATCCCGGAAGGGAGTTCCAAAGACCCGCAGTTCTGGGGAAGAAACTATTGGAGTAAAAGGCTTTCTTGCACCTAGGGATCTCTACTGTAAAGGGATGAGACTTAGTAGCTTGTCGGGTTTGTCGGGGGTAGTTACGTCGGGGAGGTACAAGTGTTTGCAGTTCGTCAGAGCATTCACCATTGAAGTAGTTGTAGAACAGGCAGAGGGATGCTACATCTCGTCGATGGGACAGAGGCTGAAGCCTAGATGACAGTTCAGGACCTATCAGGTTAGCGACTCTCTTTTGGACCCTGTCCAGGAGCGAGAGACAAGAAGCAGATGCACCAGCCCAGATGTGACAACAGTACTCCATGCATGGGCGAATGGTTGCCTTATAGAGGTATAGGATACTGGCAGGCGTAAGTAGTTTTCTAGCACGGTAGAGGGAGCCAACCTTCCTTGCAGCAGCCTTGGCAATGCTCTCAATGTATCTATTCCAGTTCATATTCCCTGTAAACGTAAGGCCGAGGAGTTTAAAAGAAGTACTTTCAGGTCAGGTGTTCTTGGCCATTGCTATTGGTGGCGGATAAGGTTTATTGTAGTTATTGAAGGAAACAAGCTTAGTCTTAGCAGCATTGAATGTGACCAACCATTTTTGTCCCCATTCCACTACGGATTGGAGGTCATCCTCTAGCGTTTCTGCCATTTCCTTGGATATGTGTTCATTTGTTTTCCCCTCATATCTGTTATAAAGAGTGGTGTCATCGGCAAATATACCCATCTCCGAAACAATTTTATCAGGGAGGTCGTTTATGAATATCAGGAATAATAGAGGTCCAAGGATAGACCCCTGAGGTACTCCCGCATTTATGTCGTATTGTTTGGATGTACGACCGTCGAGGACAACTTTGATTTTTCTATTACTTAAGAAGGATTTAATTACATTATGAATTCTTCCAGTGATTCCATATGATCTAATTTTCCTTAGAAGACCATCGTGCCATACCCTGTCAAAAGCCTTAGATATATCGAGGGCCACCGCTCTACCCTCCCCTGTTTTATGTAATGAACGGTATATACGTTCAGAAACTACAGTTAAGATATCTGCTGTTGAACGGGCTTGCCTGAATCCATATTGTTTGTCAGTCAGGAGTTTAGCAGCTGTTAGGTGCTGGACTAGGGCTTGATTAACTAAGGACTCAAATATTTTGGCGAAAAGCGGGAGGAGGCTAATGGGGCGATAATTTAGTGGGTCAGTTCTTTCACCAGAATTCTTGAAGACTGGTACCACAGAGGCGGTTTTCCAGCAGTCGGGAAAACAAGATTCGTTAAGGCATTTATTTTAAAGTTTGGACAAAACTGGAGCAATCTCGGCAGAGCATTTTTTTAATAGCACAGCCGGGATGAGATCTGGTCCACATGCTTTTGAGGTGTCTAGGTTTTTTTATAATAGCATGTACCTGAGAAGGGGTGATTTTCAAATCTCTAGTGAGGCGTCTGTTCGCAGAGGAAAATCAGGGAGTGAGTGGTGTACCGAGTTCAGTGTGGAGTTTGAGGCAAACCGACTGGCAAGCAGATTAGCCTTGTCATTTGCCGTGCAAGCAACCTCATGATTGTTTGTTAGTGGGGGAATAGTTGACTGTCCATTATTTACTACGCTGTTGTAGATTTTCCAAAAATCTCGGTTCCTAATTTCTGTGCTTCGATGCGTTTTCAGGTGGTTTCAGAGTAATCTGTCTTAGCTGTCTCTATCACTCTCTTACAATTATTTATAGCTTCTATACACTTCTGTTTATTTGAGCTGGACTTATGTCAGTTGAATCTGCGGAACGCATGCTGCCTAATATATAATAGAATAGAAAATATATAAAAGAATATATGAACATTTTTATTATCATATTTTATAAATATTCATACATAACGAAAGTCATCGGATTCGCAATTGTTTATAAAAGTATCTCCAGTAAATAACAAACAGTAAACCAAATATTACAAATAAAAGAAAGTAAAATAAAGAATAAAACCGATGTATTTTATTAAGTAGATCTTTGGTAGAGTGAAGTGCTTTGTTTTGGGGATTTCTGTTTCGAATTTCACTAGGTTAACTCACTTAAGTTGGCGCGAAAAATGATTTATACGTCGGATTTAGGTAAAAAATAGTAGAATTCTTTCCAAGTATTGGCAATAAAATATTTTGTTATTGCTTAAGTAGAATGCCAATTTTCAGTCTCGTAATTTCCTAGTTTGAAATCTCACTGTATTCGACGAAAAACATGTTTATGCACTCATACATTTATATTAATAGCAATTTATACATACTGTAACATGTTTTGCTGCACTGGCATGGCAATATCTTGTTCTGTAGTTATTAACTAAGATCTTATTAGGCGAAAAATCTGCCTTTTGCTTTACGTGAAAACTGAAAAGGACAATGGAAAGAAAAAAAAACATTTGGATTGAAAACTGAAAGACATGTCATCCGATTTTAAAATAATCTTTTGAAAAGCCGTTACTATGTTTGGAAGTAAAAACATTAAATTGTTATTTTTAGCATTGAATTCGTCTGTGTTGTTGGGTGATACGGACAGAGGAAAGTAAATATTTGTGTAATAAGGCAAAGAAAGGAGTAAATAACAAAATTCTTTATTAAACGGATGAATCGGGGTTCGTTTAACGTAGAATTTGTTCATTTTTTTATTTAAACTTTTATATTTTAAATTTTGATTATTTTATTATATATATATTTTCTAAGTTTTTATAAACGCGAACAGCTTTTTTTTTTCATTAATACATATTTCGTTAAATATTACAGATGATTTCTGTCTACATATTATTTCTTTGTCATTTCTGAGTAATTTTTGAATTTCCGGCTGAAACTGGCAGATGAATTTCTTGTAATCGCCGTGTACCTTAATCTATATATTAATACGGTAATTTGTTTCGACCGTTATTATTCTGACATTCCTTAAAAGGAAACAGAATATTCCAAATAGCTAATAAACATTTGATTAATAATAAAACAAACAAAAAAAAGTGTTTGTGGTTAGTAAAACCCTAGCCACATTCTGATTGGATGAGGAAAACCCTAGCCACATCCTTATTAGATAAAAACATCTTGGTTACTAATGGCGTTTTTTTTTTAGCTTTCTGTTCAAATATAATTTTTTCGTCCAAATAATCTCCTCGATTAAATTTTTATGTACGTATTAACATTTATTCATAAATAGTTATAAAAATATTAACAAAGCTCAAAATGTTTTTAGGAAGATTCTATTATGCAAATTTTAAATTAATTTTAAAAATTAAAATTATCATTTTTATTGTGTGACGTTAATAAAGGACTCATAATAAATATGCACTTCCAATTTTTTTTTTGAGTTTAACTTATTTTAAACTGATATAAATTATTGCACAGTAAATAAAATTAAATTAAAACACAAATGTATTTGGATGTTTGTATGTTTGTGCATCTCTTAGTGCGTTACATTTTTATTGTATTTACAAGTTAAATTTAATTTGTACGATATTTTTGTTTATTAAATTGTGAGGTAAGTGTACAAATAGTTACAAAACACCCTTCTTTAACCAAATGTCACCAATAATACTACTTACTGATTCATTCCATCATTAAATCTCATTGCGAATTGACATCCATTTTCTTAGCACTATGAAAAATGTGTAAAAAGTTGAGACTTAACATGTTTTTATCAACTCTTATTACTTATCAAATTATCAGATTAAGTAGAAAAGATTATGACATAATAATTAATTTTTTGCAAGTCACTTTAATAAAATTACAATCTCTAAGGGTTTCGCTGTAATTCTATTTCTTGTAATAATCTCAAGTAGTTCTCCATATTTGTCAGCAAACAAAAATGTGATCCGAACTAATATTCTACTGATTAATCTATTGAAGGAGAGCCTCATTTTAATTGCTTGCTTATATGATGAGAAGGTGACGTGAGGGTTTATGTTTTCAACTACCATGGAATTTCCACAAGTACTGCTAGTATTCTATTAATACTACAGCAGTCACACAGTTCCTGCGAATCCAATAAGTACACAAATAGGTGTTCTTTACTCAACACACGCACACTGAAGATAGTTCCGAAAGTGGCCGAGCACACAACCAGTACATCAAATACATATAGAATTTTCAACCTGCCACCAAAAATTAATTAGGTATTCAAAAGGAAGCAATGAAAATATACGCAAACACAAGTCATAACAATATATATATATATATATATATATATATATATATATATATATATATATATATATATATATATAAGCAAAAGTACCTGTCGTTGACTGGGTTCAAAAACAGGCTACAGAAAATGGACTGTGATTGATGAAAGTATGATAAATTATGAAAAGGAGGGGTTGTAAAGAGATAGGTTTTGATACTCCAAAAATTTACCTATAGCAAAATATGAGTAAAGTAAAGATAATTTTCGCGAAAATATATTTTTTATATCAACTTTGTTTCCATTCGTAGCCAAGAGTGACCAAGAAAATGATGTTTCCTTACAAAGAGAAAATGTTATATATATAATAATATAAATATACAAGAAATAAATGTTACCATAGTCAGTAAAATTTACTTTTATGGTAGAAAAGTAAAATTTACTTTTATGGTAGAAAAGTCCATTGGTTTGTATTTTAAAGTAGTTTGTAAAAAAAAAAAAATATAATTCACGAACCAGTTTTTAAAAAAAAAAATCAAAATGGCAGCGACTTTGAAATGGAGAGCCCCGTTTTCAATTTGAAGGAGGGGCACCTGACCATTCTGTGTTAACAATATAAGATAGTTCCGTCAACGTAAGGAATATTT
>NC_136482.1:114906608-114924108 GCF_053919585.1 Euprymna scolopes | reverse complement strand
ATGAGTACTCGAGCATACAGCAAAGTTCAGCGCGAAATGCGGGTATCTTTGCTAGTGTATGCACACACACACACACACACACACACACACACACACACACACACACACACACACACACACACACACACACACACACACACACATATATATATATAATATAATTTTTTGTGTCTGCGTTTCGAAGATAGCTGGGTTGATTTTTACTGAATTACACGCCTAGGTACTTTATGTGTCCGGCAGTGTTGTTAGATAGTTTTTGTGTCGGAATATCTTCAGTAAGTATCGATAATCAATAATCTAAATAATCCGATGGAAGAAGAAACAGGCGATTTTGATAAAAATTAACATCTTATGCAACCTAACAGCACAAGTGAATTTGATAAGTTTTATTACCACACAAGCAGAAAAGCTTAATACATAAAATCAATTGTAGCTTCTTTGATATCACATGGACGCTTTCGAAATGAATTTTTATGTTTAGAGCACAATTCAAGCATGGTAACTGATTTTTGCATTTAAAACTTTAATGCAAATCATTATATAAAAATAATTTTATAAAATCAAGAGTAGGTTCTCTACGGTGCAATCTAGACTATTGTAAACTTAATCACTGCGAAAGACATGTGAAGCTTCCTCCAGGTGCATCGCGATGGGCCCCAAACAAGAACAGGCAATCAATCGATTTGGTTAAAAAATGGTATATTTTGTCACCCTGCTATATATATATATATATATATATATATATATATATATATATATATATATATATATATATATATGTGTGTGTGTGTGTGTGTGTGTGTGTGTGTGTGCCACTTTGTCTCTGTGTGTGCGAGTTCGTTCGCTATTAAGTCCAAAAGGATAGACCTATTTTTTGGGAACATTACACGCATGTACCTTATGTGTATGGGGGTGTTTTAGATGGGGTTTGCATCGGAATATCTCCAATAAGTATCAACAATCGATTATAGGAAAAGATCCCATTGAATAAGAAACAGTCCAATTTTAACCAAAGTAAACACTTTTATACAGTCTAACATCACAAGTGCATTTGTAAAGTTTTATTCCCACGCAAGCAGAAACGCTCGGCGTATAAAATCAATATGTTCTTTGATAAGACAGAGGCGCGTTCAAAATAAATATTTCTGTATAGAGCACAACTGACCCATCATACTTGACTTTTGCATTTTAAATTTTAATTCCTCATCATATAAAAATCTATACTCTTATAGATTTATTGACATTCATATTAATAACCCTTTTTAACTTATTTAAAAAGAAAATAGAACTTTGTTATATATGATTCGTGGAATTGCATCCACCTGCAAAGATCTAGCTAATTTGCATATTCTTTTAAACATTAAGTTTAATTAATTCCCTATTAGTTTTTCTTTAGTTTTCTTATGAGATGATCATCTTTAGTTAACTATTACGTGTAATTATATAAATCATCTCCAAAGTGTGAAAATTAAAAAAAAAAAATGGAATTTGCCAGGTGAAGGTCGAACGACAGCATTACACATATGCGTGCAATAGCATAATAGCTATTGGTTCGTGTCTTAATGTTTAGCCTTGCAGCAAACATGTCTACATAGCTCAGGCATTAAAGTCAAAGGTAAAAGTAAATCGTAAGCAAAACATTTTGGTTTTGATTCTCGGTGGTGGCGCACGTGTCATTTTTTATATAATTTTATAAATCTTGCTATATATGGGTTCAACATACATAATAATAAATACGAAATCTGCATTGATCAAAATACCATATTTAAGTGCATTTTACGACCGGGCAATGCCGATAAGCCTGCTAGTAATTTAATAAAATCAAAAATAGGTTTTTAAAAATGCAATGTAGACTACAATAAATTGTGGACTAAGTTATTCCAAGGATGCATCTGAAGCTAACTCCCGGTGCATCACGGTAGATTCCGGACTTGAGCAGGCAATCAATTGATTTGATTTATGAATGGGCGATTTCACCGATATCGACGTTTTTTTTTTACAATCAAGGCCCGGAAGCCACTCACGGATAAGGGTTATAAAATTATTGAAGTATGGACATTTCTTTGATCCTCATTCAATCCCGAGCAACGTCGGATCTCCTTGTTATATATATATATATATATATATATATATATACATATATATTAATCGATCTAATATATACATGTATGTATACTATATCTATACACACAAAAACACACACACATATTATATATATATAGAGAGAGAGAGACACACAGAGACAGAGACAGAGACAGAGACAGAGAAAGAGAGACAGAGAGAGGGAGAGACAGAGGGAGAAAGAGAGAGAGAAAAGGTGAAGTATTTAAGAGACACGCCGACAGATATACGCATCATCGGAACTACTTGTTCGAAATAAGGATTTCTTAAAGTGTTTTCATTATAAATTCTGACGTCATTTTGACGTCATAAGTGATTTAGTCGTGATCATCCAGACTGAGAGTGAAATAATTACACCAAACTCAAGTAGTTGGCTTAAAGCCATTCATTGCTTTTATCAGTTTCTCTCTCCCACACACTCTCTCTCTCACTCTTCTTCTCTCTCTCTCTCTTACACAAGCACACAAACATGTTCCGCTGTAACTTTGTTAAATTTATCCGAACTTGTTTTAGCTAGCTCGGTGGTCGAGATTGTTGCGATCCGTTTGCCCTCGAAACGGAAAACACTACTATTACAGTTTGCATATAGACTTACTTTTTCCTTCTTTTAAATATGATAGCTGGCATATTGAATTTGCTTTTTCAATTGTTTCAAAGTCTTGTCGGCCGTTAAGACAGCAGAGAATGGATGGACTCCAGATTGCCAGCAGCATTCTATGAACAATGTTCATGGTGAAGTCTTGCAAGATTGTGTTTTATCTAAAGGAATGAACCCAGCTACGCCTACTTTATCACATCTGAGACTATAATGTATAGCAAAATAATTTGACATACTTTTAGGTTTGTAGTAAAGGCAAATGAGAAAAGAAATAATGAAATTTTTTTTTTTATTTTCGAAATATGAATATGATTTTTTTGTAACATACACACATTTAATCTTTTTGCCTTGTATTTGAATACCAGTCAACTATACCAGTCTAGTTACTGACCACATAAAAGCATAAAAAACGCCCTCTTATTAGTCATTACTTCTTCTCCTGTCATGTCTTCTAAAGGTGTTCTCACATCCAGTTCATTACACTGAAGAAGGCCGAAGTTATAGTCGAAATTCTGTTCTTTTATATAAATTTTTTAAAAACACATTTTATATTCCTTCACATGACCAGATAAGAAATAGAGAAACATATATACATATACGATTGTCGCATTGATATTAAGTACACACATACATACATACATACATACATACATACATGCATACATACATAAATATGATGTATGAATGAGAAAAGTCTATATTCCAAAGTCATGATGTTGACCGTCTTACAATTTATTCCTTTAATTCAGTTGACATTTACAACTCTTGAAAGTATCTGTTTCGTAGCACAAAATCAATCACTTAATTATTATATCAATCCAGTTCATTACACTGAAGAAGGCCGAAGCTATAGTCGAAATTCTGTTCTTTTATATAAATTTTTTAAAAACACATTTTATATTCCTTCACATGACCAGATAAGAAATAGAGAAACATATATACATATACGATTGTCGCATTGATATTAAGTACACACATACATACATACATACATACATACATAAATATAATGAATGAATGACAAAAGACTTTATTCCAAAGTTCATGATGTTGACCATCTTACAATTTATTCCTTTAATTCAGTTGACATTTACAATTTTTGAAATATCTGTTTCATAGCACAAAATCAATCACTTAATAGATCAATCAGTAAATCTATTTTGCCCTTAACTCATCAGAAGAAATAGCAGCAATCAATCAATCAAAAGGAAATAAAGTGCGTTTTGACATGATTAAAAATCGGGAATTGAAAGAGAAGCTGTAAATACCTTATAATATGTTTCCATTACGCCATTTCGATGGATTGATTGTTGCAACTGAATGAAAGGAATAAATTGTCAACATCGATGGTTAACATCATGAACTTTGGAATATAGACTTTTGTCATTCATTCATTATATTGCTCTGTAATTACATTGAGCTACTTAAATAAGGATTGGTATATACTACAAATAAATAACGTATATTTCCACAGAAATGTATATATATATGTATATATACACATATATATATATATATATATATATATATATATGTATGTGTGTGTGTGTTTGCACAAAGAGAGAAATTAATTATGAAAATATATGTCAATTAAGCTACAAAAATTTTCCACGTTTCATCCTCGTCATACTAAAATAGGTGTAACGAGAATATTTTGTGTATTTTAATTGCTATAAATATATTTTCATGAATTATTACCTCGGTCTGCGAAACGTACTGAAAACTATTGAAGTAAATTCTGAAAAGTGATGCATAAAATATTATAATTACCTCTGAAATGTTATGAGAATACATGGACAATATATATATATATATATATATATATATATATATATATATATATATATGCGTGTGTGTGTGTGTGTGTGTGTGTGTGTGTGTGTGTGTGTGTGTGTGCTAGCAGGATGGCCTGATGTTGGCCGGGATTGAATAATAACTAACGGATGCTCAACACTCTTGTATTTTTATTGCCATCGAAATCGATGAAATACCCCATTTTTCAATCAAATCGATTGATTGCCTGCTCTAATTGAAAACCCATCGCGATAAACCTGGAGGAAACTTCATATGCCTCCAACAGTGATCACATGCATCTCCGGAGTTATTTAGTCCACTAGTCATTGTAATATTACTAATATATTAATTATTAATAATATTGCACTGCAACAAAGCTACTGTTGATTTTTTTTTACATAGGCATCACCACTTATCAAGGCCAAGAGACCACTCGAGGATAAGAGTTAAAGAGTGTACATTAGACAATTGGACAATAAAGTAATCGTTAGTTATGGAAATTCGGTAAATTTGTTAACTTATATGGAACGGCTCATCAAAAACTTGTTTACGTTAGACTTGAAGACAACCATATTGTAGTCAGCAGGAAAGCAGGAAAACGGAAGACAATTCCACAGGTGTGCAGTTCTAAGAAAGAAGCTTTGTTAATGGAATCTACGTTTAGGTTGAGGCACAGATAAATAGTGGGGGAAATTATTGATAGTGTTTTCTGCTAGACGGGTGTTTCTTGAGAAAGTTTGACGAGGGGGACCATAGATTGGAGCTCAGTCGAGCACTTGCCATGAAAATAACGATAAAGCAGAGACAAACTCGCAACAACTCTTCTCTTATATATAATGTCTTGCAGAAAAGTTTATAATGCAAAAGTCAAGTATCATGCTTCAGTTGTGCTCTAAACAGAAATATTCATTTCGAACGCGCCCTTGTCATATCAAAGGAACTACTGTTAATTTTATTAGTCGAGCCTTTCGGTTTGTGTGGTAACAAAACATCTCAAATCCACTTGAGATGTTAGGCTGTATAAGATGTTAACTATGGTCAAAATCGCCTGTTTCTTCTTTCATCTGTTTATTTTCATTAACGATTATCGATACTTATTTCATGAACAAAAGTATCAACAATCGGCTAATAATTATTGCATTTTAAAAGTGTTTTTATTAGCGCTTTAAAATTATGTATCAGTATCCTTGTTTTGATATACTAAATTAGCCAACACCTTTTTGATTTATATATTGAAGTAAAAAAAACAGTTCAGCTCGGTAAGTATATCTACTTCAATTATTTATTGAGTAAATGCAACCTAGATGAGTTAAAGTATCGTACACTTAATATTTATTTTTATGTTTAATAACGTGATATATGGCATTATTTTTTATAATGAGTCATTTTTAATATTTGGATTATTCTGACTACTCGTCTCACTTCGAGTGTGAAAATAAAAGTTATGATGGAAAGAGTAGTTCGAATCGTGCTAATTTTAAAACATCATCTCTAAAAGTCAGAAACAGCAGAACAAATATGCCTTAGCAATCATCATGGAACTATACATTGGATCTCTTTCTTCTTCTTTTTCTTTTTCTTCTTCTTCTTCTTCTTCTTCTTCTTCTTCTTCTTATTATTATTATTATTATTATCTGCATTCTTTCTGTCGACAAAGTGAAGACTTGCGTGAAAAAATTGAGACTGAGTCAAAATCTTTAAATGATTTTGAGAGTAAGCCCTAAGTATATTTATTATTTAATCAGAATTCATTATTGAATATTATTTATTAATTTTTAATTAATTATGGACTATTATATCCTCATCTTTTTAGTTGTTGATGAGGATAATAGCCCGCTTAAAAAATACCCGAGCTGAGATCGAAATAAAAACCACAAGAGTTAGTCAAGTACGATAATCATTGTGAATGATTCACGCATGCGCATTCGTAAAACACTTTACAAACAGATAAAAATCCGATGACCCCCCACGTATCAATTTTTCAATTTTGACGCCTTAGTAGCCACTTTTTTCGAAATAAAACCAATTAAAAAAATTCCACATGTCTGAATACCTTACATATTAAATACCATGTATAAAGATCAGAAATTCGTTGAGTATATAGTAGGTTGATAATTGCCCCCACACGCACACACGGTCTCTCTCTCTCTCACACACACATGTTATATTTTCTTATTAAAAGAGTCTTATTAAAGTGCAGTCTTAGAAAGAGTTTTATTATAAGAGAGTCTTATTGTAAAAGAGTGTTGTTAGAGAGGGAGATGTTGTAAGAGTTTTAGAGAGAGGGCTGTTGTTGAGAGTCTTAGAGAGAGAGTACGACACCAAATCGTGTTTGTTATATAGGGGTTTCATTATTATTATTGTTCTTGTTGTTATTAATTGTTGTTACTGTTCTTTGTTAAAAGTGAGTCTTATTAAGAGAGTCTTATTAAGAGATGTTGTTGAGTCTTAGACAGAGATGTTGTTGCGTTCTGCGTTCGTGTTATGAAGATTCATATATATTAAAATGTTCATACTTAGACGTGTAATGGAGGAACCTCTTAGAGTGAGGAAATAGTGTTCAGACAGTCTTAGTGTAAATATGAGATGTAGAGTTCACATTGTAGATATGAGATGTGTATGTCAAGACATTTTAAACCACATGATATACAAAACATATAATAACAATTTTCACTTTATCTTTTAGTAGAATCACAACACAAAGACGACGTTTATAAAAACACATGATGGTTTTATTTCTTCTCACGACCGGCCATGGTTTTCATCATCAAGAATTCAAAGCTCCACATTCTAAGTTTCAAAAGTGACCGTCTCGCTTCTAGACGTCCGAATGCCAACTCGACTGTCGTCTGTCCCCCTCAGACTCTCTCTGACTCTCCCCCAGTTCTCCTTGCTTAACTCTAAAGTTTTCTAACTATATCTAGAACTTCCCATTTTCCATGACGTCATACACATGTTAAAACATGTACCTTCTTTCACGTGTTCTGGACATACGTGTCCAAAACTTTTCCTTTTTTTACAAAAGGAATTTTAACCTATATTCTCAGTAACCTATATTTCCAATATGTTAAAAACATGTTTATTAAATTATCTTGTAGCTGCATTCTATCAATTGAATTTTCATAACAAAATTGACAGTGCACATTCTTTTCTTGAAACTATTTTATCTCTAAGCTAAACAATCGTTTGTTTTACATTCCGTTTTCTAATTCTCTCTCGTAATCTATTTCTAAACCTAATTTACGAGGTTTGAATTTCGTCTATGCTATTTCATTTTCATTTTAACTAAATCTCTCTATTTTTATACTTACATGAAAAGGGGGCAGCCCTTATCATGTAACACACACACACACACACACACACACACACACATATATATATGTATATATATAGGAAATTTATTACTCTTAGTCCAGAATGAGTTTACATATTGTTTCAGCTAGAGGAAGATCCTCAAAGAGAGGAAACATCCAACTAGCATCGTCAGAATTCATAGATGGACTCATGAATTCTGACGATGCTAGTTGGATATTTCCTCTCTTTGAGGATCTTCCTCTAGCTGAAACAATATGTAAACTCATTCTGGACTCACAGTAATAAATTTCCTATATACTGCTCTGGCTACACATTGAGCACTCTAGTCAGTTTTTTTCACCACTGGTAAATATATATATATATATATATATATATATATATATATATATACACACATATATATATGTAAGCGAAAAAGAAAAAGAGAGAAAAACGAAGAAAGAGAGAAAGAGAGTTCGTGTGTGTGTGTGTGTGTGTGTGTGTTTGTGTGCATGTGTGTATGCTCACGCTTTTTGGGGAAGGATGACACTCCTCTTTATTCCGTTGTTAAGTGTCGAAACTTCAATTGCGGTTAACCATTACCAGATGCACTATTGAGATATCTTCATTTGAATTGATCGCACTTAAAATAGACAGCATAGTTCGAAAGTTGTAGTCTGACAATATCAACTCAGCTTTTACCTCCATCTCAGCCCGCAAAAAAATATGAATAATAACAATTAAACAATAATAATAATAGATATGTGCTTATGGATAAAAGTTGAAACGTTCAAATTTAACAAGGGAGATGCACGAGAAAACTTACAGACATATGTGTACATGCTGACGCAGTTTGATACAAGGTCAATAATTAACCTACATATTTTCAAACATCTACCACTGTGTCCCTCATCAGCTGCTCATCCGCTGCAGGTGCCCGGCAAGTTTATGAGGACAAATATATTATTGTAAAAATAAAATAACTAATTCTATGTTGTAGCATTAAGATACATATTCAAAATTTATATTTTCAATTACTAACAAGCGGTTGATCTCCAAGTGGGAGAGAAAGAAAACAAGTGTTGGAGTTTAGAGTGTGGGTGCTAAGGAGAAAAACTATAAAATTTTATGTATAGAGTGGCATGATAAAATTGTCACTCTAGAAAAGACGACATGATTCTATTTCCATTTAATGAAAACCGGTTTTCTTTTTTTTTTTGTTGTTGCAGACCATCTGCTAGTTGGCCAGTTGTGTACAAATTCCAAGAACGATAGGAGCCTTCTATCATGTCTGAAAGTGATTCAATGTTCAACGAGCGAGACCGGAGATGCGCCGCTGTAAAATGCTCTCTACCGATCCAAGTTATGAGAACAAGACTATTGCCACCACCCTCAAAATGCAAATCCGAGAGGGTCAAAACTTGATGGCTCAGCTCACCGAAGTTTCCTGGCACGGTTATGGTCTTTGATGTAGTTTCAAGTGAGGGCCACATCATGCCACCTCACATCTTCGAAGTCGGCTTGAAAGTCAACATTAAAATGTACCTGGATATGCTGAAAAGTGTGATCATCCCCTGGTGTAATTAGGTGGCTGTTGGCAAACTCCGGGCCTGGCAACAGGACTGGGCACCGGCTAACAAGTCTAAAGAGACCCAACCTTGATTCCACAAGGAGTGCTACGACTGTGTACCCTTTTCTCATTGGCTCCTCTCCTCCCTCAACCTGAACCCACTGGACTACTTCGTTTTGTAATACATCAAGAACATCACCAACAAGACCTCCCACATTATCAAAGCCAGCCTGATCGCCGCCATCAACCGAGTCTTCGCCGAGCTCCCACTAGCGCTTGCGGAAAAGGCATGCTCCCAGTTCCGGACTCGTATCGAGGTGGTGATTGAGGCTAAAGGCGGCTACATTGAATATATGTCAGCTCTACTACATAATCCAGTTACCTGAATTGATCTTTTCAATAAAAGTTTTATCCTCCATGGTCGTGATATCATTCTCTCAGTCAGTACCTTTAACTTTTTCGGTCAATCCAGTATATATTTGGGGTTAGTCTAGTATATATTTGTTCACTATGATATTATCCTCCCAGGCTAGCAAAAACATGTGACCGGAAGAAGCGTATAGTCACTTAACATTGAATAAAAATACTTGTTATTTCTATTTATATGTAGTTAGGTACGTGTATATATTTATATATTGCTATCCACTCCTAAATTAATAATATATTTTATGGAGATTGGAATATAGTTGCTAGGCGTAAGTGATCCAAATGTAAGCTATATTTAATTTAATTTAGTTTAATGTAAAGAAGGCTAACAAGGGGCGGGGAAAATAGTCGTGAAAATTTAGATACTTCTGATTTTTTTCTGAACGTTTTAACCATCAGATGTAGACACAAATTAAAATAAATATTCCACAAATTTCGGGTTCTTTGGAAATTTTAAGGTTTTAAAGGACATTGTCTATGCATAATCTCTCATTTGAAAGTTCAAATATAGAATATTTACGTTAATTCTTTCCATAGGTTTTAGAAAACTATTAAGATTATCCTCGCCATCCCAAACTAACAGTGATTAGCGCATTCCTGTAATAAGCTGGTCTCTGTTGATTTCGGTGTAATTTTAGTTTTGTGCAGTTCTAGGAGGCCCACCCTTCCAGGCTTTGCCTCCTCGCGTTGAGAATGAGTTAGTTTATTGCCAATAACCTGAGGTGCATTACTGGAAAATGTAGACGGAACTGCCTGTGAACTTTTTGCAGGTATGAATGCCCCTCACAGAGGGTGCTGACTTTGGAATTCCACTTTCTGACTCTGGTAACACGGTTCTTACTGTGGCAGAAAATTATGCACCTCCTTCTGAGTTTCAATTGCTTTCTAAGTGTAAAGCCATACATTTGAGACATTTTCTAGAATGAAAATCATATGATGCAATTTGATCAAAATTTGAATAAGTATTCTAAACATAACGTTTAGTGTTGTTATATCATGATTTTTTTTACTCATGTTCACTCCTTACAAAGCATACCGCCACTTGGACATAAGGGGCTACTATTTGGGGCCATGTCTAGGAAAGATTAACAAGATATTTGTTAGGTTACATTGAAACTTCTGCATATAAGTACAGCCAGGGAAGCAAGCAGTAGGAAGGGAATTCCAAGGTCTAGCTGTTGAAGGGAAGAAACTATTAGAATAGAAAGCTTTTTAGCACTTAGGGACATCAACAGTGAAGGGTTGAGGTCTTATTGCTAAGCGGGTTTGTCGGGGATATGTACATCGAGGGGGTACAAGTGAAAGGAGTTCATCAGAACACATTTCATTAAAATATTTGTAAAACAGGCACAGTGATGCAACATTGCGGCGATGAGACAGGGGCTGGAGCTTAGTTGATAAAGTGAAACCGATTAGATTGACAACTCTTTTTTGAACTTTATCTAAGAGGGAGAGACTAATGGTAGATGCACCAGCCAAGATGTGGCAACAATATTCCATGCAATCTTTGTAATAGGACGTAAAAGTGGTGCAAATCTTTTACGATCTGGCAATTAACTTAACACGTCCTCAAACAATTGTATTCTATTTTATCGTATACAACTGAGTTGCGTTTCTGTTGATATAAAAACTATCTTTTTTATCGTCAAATTCTTTTTTTTATTTAGATTCGGCTTCTTCTTCAGTTAAAATGTAGATGTAGTTTAATTATTGCTAGTGTTGGCACTCCCAAAATATGTACTGAGCTTAATTTAAACTGAGATACTAAATAAAACACTTGGGGTTTTTCTCTAGCAATTCAGTTTTCGAGGGGACGTTTCTGATTATCGTAAACGGATATACGTAACTCCGTAATTAATAGGCTCGGCTCGTTATTACGCGACTC
Source organism: Euprymna scolopes (assembly GCF_053919585.1). NCBI lineage: Eukaryota > Metazoa > Mollusca > Cephalopoda > Sepiida > Sepiolidae > Euprymna > Euprymna scolopes. Next base: position 114,912,420 of record NC_136482.1, on the reverse strand, counting down.
CAAACGGAAACCAGCAGAGATCGGATGATTGGATTGTGGCAATCCTTAAAAAAATTAGAGAAGATGAAAAAAAAAAAAACTTCACTTCGTAGCTTATTTTTGTTTCGCTCTAAAAATCATTAAACAACCACCTCTACAAGCATTGGGTCTATTTTTAGTGAAACAGCACCCTAAAAATCTGTATCTTTTACCTTTCTTCTTCTGTCCTGAGCACTATATCAGTTTAATAATACTAAACTAGCAGTACCACTGACACATTTTTATTATAAATCACCATTTATCAAGGCCCAAAAGCTACTCGAGGGTAAGTGTTGAGTGTACGGTGGACGGTAAGACAACATGGTGATTGTTAATGATGGTGATAGTTGTGAAAAACTTGCCTTTTCGCACTACAAATGCGATACATTAATAAAATTAAATCAATATCTTTATACAAAAATCAGTTTACGAATATTCTTATTTATTATATTTAAATCCAATACTGAAAAGAAACAAACAATAACTCATCTTTTATCAGGTTACAGGAAACAATCTATTTCCGATACTTATCGATGATTCTACCGAATAAATATACTACACAAACACACACACACACACACACACACACACACACACACACACACACACACACACACACACACACACACACACACACACATATATATATAAGAATTGAAGTTAAATTTTGTAGATTAAAAAATATATAGAAATATATTCAAATTAAGAATTTATTGTTTGACACAAGGAATATATGAAAACGAATTATATTCATTTCCTTAATCCATGAATTTTCAAGAATGGCTCATATCATGAGAAGAAATGAAACGCAATTAACAAATTTATCAGTTATGACTAAACATATATTTTGCTCCTCAGCACATATATTGAAAAAGTTATGATAAAAATCTTTAAAAGGCATAGATAAAAGATATCGTGCAGTCTAGTCAGACCAAACACATTTATAGTCATATCTATCTCTTTCTCTCTCTCTCTCTCTCTCTTTCTTTCTCCTGTTTGATGGATTTACTGTGAATAGTTATGTTTAGGTTAAACTGTGAGTTTACTGTGGACAAACATTCTGTTTTTTTCTAGATTTATTTCTAATCCTTTGCATTCGTTGCTAATACATTGACAAAAACTGGACGTTTTTGAATCATTAACAAGAGCCATGTCATAAGCGTAGGAGAGATTGGAAAGGATTTGTCCACCTACAGAAAAAATACCTTTGGCAAGGCTCTTCTGTCTTAAGCATAAAAGCAGCTCGTGCAACACAGAACAGGATTGCTGAAAGCATATCTCCTTGCTCGTCACCGACCCAAACTCAGTTTTTTTTATAAAGCATGTGATCCGTCATAAAGTGATTTCAAAAGATTAATGTAGTCTTTGTTGAGATGGGGTTTGTCTTACATTGACCAAAGTTGTCTAATTTGATACTATCGAAATTTTTATAAAATCGATAAAAATGATGTATAATAGTTTATTAAACTCGATTGATTTTTCAATCAATTGGTTAAGGGCTAAAATCTGTTCTACCGTGCGCTTCCAGGTTGATTAGACACTCGGGAATTAGAGAGATAGGAATAAAGATCACTTGTGATTCTGTTGCCAGAGTTTATAAACATAGCTCAACAAACTAATAGATCTACAATTTTTACATTCGAATTTGACACCGTTTTTGTACAAAACAGCGAATAATACTTCCTGGAAATTAAAAGGAATTTTACTAGTTTCTAAAATAAGATTGAACAGTTTATGAAGTTTTTAAAAATTCGGAGTGAATGTTATTGATGGCAGGGCTTTGTCGATGGATATCTTGTTCATGGCTGTTACGATTTTTCTTTTGTTATATATGGAATAGGTAAGTCTCCTGAAATTGGGAGTGGATCACAAGTATTAAGGTCATCATATAAATCTTCGTAAAAAGAAGCCCAATTTCTCTACAATTTCTTCTCTGGAAATTAAAAATTTTCCGTTTTTATCTTTGATAATCCAGCTAATATTACGTTTGTGAGTTTTTAGTTGCTACACAGCGAAGAAAAATTGTTTATCCGGGGGTAAATTTTAAATTTCCTTAAGGTCATCATTTAATTGATTTTATCCCTTTTGACGATTTTTTTCGTTTCTGTTTTTGCTAATTTGTATTGAGTTGAATTGTCTTTATACTTTATATAAACGCTTTTCTTGTTATCAATCGCTCTCCTGGCATCAGGTAGAATCCACTGTGGAACTCGTTGCTTAACAGGTGGCGTGACACTTTTAGCAGCTTCAATGATTTTCATGTTCACTACATCTGAAAAATTTTTTAGCCTCAATAGGAGGAGGATCTATTAAAGTTGAAATCAGTTAGTAAGCTCTAATTGAAAAAGCAAACCACTAGTTTCAATGTTTTCAAGAACACTACGCCAATCCAATCATTACCGGTTCTCATGTAGTGTAAATTTTGATAAAACGCACAGAACTCTCTAAGGATACTAAAAAAATAAAAAAAAATGTGGTATAATTTCTCGGACTATCAGCAATTGGCATGTTAGAGCGTATGGGAGATGACCGTAGTTGCGTTTTGAATATTAGCGTCGATACTCTGGCTGTGCCTACTTTCGCCAAAATTATTGCATATATACAGGAAAAAATTGGACGATAAAATTACAAATGAATAACAGGATACATTTATTAAATATGAACTGTTTTAAAAAAGTTTTATTTTGTCTTTGTGCTGTACGTCTCATACAATAATTAAACATACTATGTTGTATTATTGATTTCATTACATGATGAGGAATGAGGACAAGTGTTCATCTCTATCCCATATCACCATTACTAATCACTGGTGTTATCATTTGTTTTCAGAGTTTTAAATTGGAATACTTTTCAATTTTCCAAATATTTTATTTAGCTTCTTTCCGAGGGATTAGACACAAAATCGGGTGTGGATTTTGTTTCTGTTGAACGAACTGGATTCGAAATTGTACTACTCAGGTTATCTATCCATGTTTTAACCACTTAGCCACCGTTAATGTAAACTGAGTTCTTCGAATTACTATTCTCATCTTAGATCATCATCACACCCTTTCGACCGATGTAACCTTTCGCCTTCTTCAGTTCCACTGTTTTCAAAATTGTGTATCTTAATTTCTTACACGGGAACCTAAAGTGAATTTTGAACTCAACCCTTTTTTTTAATCCAGGATGGTAGATTGTTCTCGTTCGTATCAGCAAGGGATGGGCAGAAGTATTGATTAATTATTGTTATTCTTATTTATTATCGCCTATTAAATTATAGCTTAATCACAAATATTCAAATTGGTTAGGCCCTGACGGTTGGTTATTTATGAATACCAAGCACTGTATACGCGACACTTTTCTGCAGCTACTAACGTCGTTATTTCATGTGATTAGGATATAAATGTGACTAGGACCCGCATATGAATTTAATATACCCTAGCAACTCTCTTCTTTGTATGGAGACAGCTCAACACGCTAAGTAGAATTCTGCACCAGGTCCCCTCCCCTATAAAGGATTGAACCTCTAACCCCAAGAAAACTGTAGCTTCGAACTGACTATTAATCATAGTCACGTATCTACAGATATCTGGTTTGTCCGCGAACACAGCAATATTATTGTAGAAACTCATAATACACAATGAATATCTGTATGATATTCCGTGTGAAAATATCCCAAAAGAAAATTTTGTCTACTTTTATAAAGTTTTGTTTTTAATTGTTTCCTGGTCAGACAGAGAGATACATTTAGTATAGGGAGAGGCTAATTCATAAAAAAAAAAAAAAAAAAAAACCCAGATGGAGTCATTACGCCTCGGTGGATTTACTACAAAATAGTATATTTAAATAAACACTCTATCTGACGGTAATAATTATCAATGAATCGTCACATAATTTGTTTGTTTACTGGATTCATCATGCCCATCGACATGTCTTCGTAACGTGGGAAGAGCTACTTCCGGCACTCCCTCGGAAATGCGCAGATTAGCTAAACAGCATTCAGATTCCGTTCGATAATGTAAACACAAGAATTCTTTTATTTTTTTTATTTCGGAATATAAGAAATGCGTAGCTGATGAATTTATTTATGATTTGAATAATTTAGTTTCTCGGTCAGCTATTGTTGCGTAACTTATAAATAACCACAGTTTTGTTTCGACTTTCAACAAGGATTGTATTTTTATTTCCCCGTGTATCATCTCAAAATACTAGATGCGCTTGACGTATATATATATATATATATATATATATATATATATATATATATATATATATATATATAGCTACAGAAAATATATCCAGTGTTATATATATATATATATATATATATATATATATATATATATATATATATGCGTGTGTGTGTGTGTGTGTGTGTGTGTGTCCCACTACTAGCGGGGTTCATGACTCAGCGGTAAGGCGTCGAATTCTACTACTATTCTAAAGATCGTTATGTTTAGCTACACTGATGCGCCCTTGGTGACAGTGCGCATATTTATGAATATCTATATTTAACAAATATATACGTTCACATATGGGGGCCATGGACTTGCTGGAAAGATAGATACATAAATAGATTTAAAGATAGAGATAAAGAGATAAAGGCGGGGTGTGTTTTTGTATTTTATTATTACTTCATTGTAACCATTTCTTATTGTATTAATAATCATTTTTTCCTCGTGTAGGATTTGAACCGTGTGTTACTTCGACCCAAGACTTATGGAAGACAAAAGATATTTATTCAATGTGATCGTCGTTCCAACTAACTGATAATTGGTGCCCACATTATTTGGATTCTTCGGGTTGCTGTTCTCACTTTTAGTGTCATTTTCACTACGTTTTTATCGATGAAACCTTTGACCTTCTTCAGGTGTATCTGTTCAAGCAAGGGAATGTTACATCGCCAGAGATGTTGTGAAAATTACACTTAAGATAAGAAATGTAGTTCGAATAACCCAAATAAAACGACTATTCAATCCTCATGTAAAAAATCAGAAACGTGATCATTGATTTGTTTGTTTGGGCAGAGAAATCAATAATCACTGCTTGACCATCCCTTGTCAACAAATTTTAAATTAACATATTAACATCTGAATAACTCTAAGGGACCAGCAAATATACTTTTCTATATATAGATCGCTCTCTGTTTGAGCCATGTGAGGTCACATCTGTTTATATCAATTCTCACAGATTTGTAAATGAAACTACGAGTCAACAAGTTGACCTGAGCTGCACTATCATTTTCCATTATTTTGAACTAATTGTATATGGTATTATTATTATTATTATTATTATTATTATTATTATTATTTATATGGTATTATTATTATACTAGCGGGACCTGTGGAAATTCCACAGGGGACTCATTCATATGTAATATATTGATGTTGTCTTTCTGTAGATGTTCAATGTAAATAGAGACGCTCTGATATTATTGTAGCTCTTTTGTTAAAGCTGCAAAATTATTTATCTAAGCTAGTACGAACGCCCGGCAAAACCCAGTCGTAAAGTACGCTTAAATATGATATTTTAATTCTTGCAGATTTCCCATATATAATTAAAGATAACGTTCTATCGATTTTTATGTATTATAAATTTGTGTTTCCAAAATAATAAAAACATATATCCATATGACTTGGATGCATTTGATTGAATCGAAACTAAAAGAAAAACATCCGAAAAAAAGATATATGTATCTATATATAAATATATATCTTGAATTCCTTCTGCCATAATCGAAACCGAAACCAAAACTTATGACGAATGCTTGATAAAATTATTTATATATATAAAATATAGATTACTGGAATGC
>NC_136482.1:114869108-114901608 GCF_053919585.1 Euprymna scolopes | reverse complement strand
CATTCTTATGATGTATAAGTCTGACTAATACTAACGAGAATGAAACGCTGAATATTCTGCGTAGCTTAATTGCCATATATATATATATATTCATACCTTACTAGCTCTACGTATGTATCGAGCACTGTTGAAGTAGATACTGAAAATTTACGCATAAAATTATATCCTTGTATATTAATTTATGTGATGATATATATATATATATATATATCTATATATATATATATTACAATTATTACAATAGAAAAATGCAAGCATGAAAAGTAATATGGTTAAGCTTAAACATGGAAAAGTAAAGGACTAGTTGTTAAAACTGGAAATGAAAAGGACAAGATATTCTAGTAAAAAAACAATACATTTATAACTTAAAACATTGCAGCATTAAGAATTGATTATATAATGTTATGAATTGAATTTAAAAAATTCTTAATGTTGAATATTTTAAGTTATATATTTTTACTAGAATATCTTGCCCTTTTCTTTTTCCAGTTTAAACAACTAGTTCTTTACTTTTCCATGTTTAAGCTTAATCATATTACTTTTCATGCTCGCATTTTTCTATTGTAATCCGTGATTTTTCCAGGCCTCTAGTAAATTCACTTGTTCTTTGTTTAATTTCAGTTTTAATTTTTCCTCTCAAAAACATAACATACGCATATGTAATAATAATGTACGGCACTTTCAATAAAATCCCCCCTTTCATACTCAACCAGCACTTCTATCAAGGAACACACACCCTAACGTGAATTCCGCGTGACCAACGCACCGTTCCGACATTTGAAAAGATTACCGTAAAAACAACAAACGGACTTCTACTAATTCTATGCCCCAACAACAACATGGCAAAAAAAGAAGAAAGAAAGCAAGTCATGCTGATGCTGAAGTGTATCTTCGAAATATATTCATAAATTTCAATATAAATTTCAAACAAAATTAATATCTGTTCATTTTTTAATAATTCGTTGTTTTGGTTTCAAACGTATCTAATACGTATTTATTTTATTCAAACTCCACCAGCGTTTCTGTCAAGGAACACAAACGCTAACATCTTTTGTCTAATTTGTTCCAAATTGTTCTCATTTTTATTCACAAATAAAAAATGTAGTGCAGCACCTCTTCTGATAATACATTTAATCTTCTCTGTCCCTCCATCAGTGAATAAGCAATCCGGACATTTATTAGTATAGTCAACAAAAATAAAAGGGGGGGATATACAACAAATAACTGTTAGATAATTTATTCTTCTACCAACCTGGGTTAGATCTTTTTGTGTTTTAACTTATTTTAACGTGTATTTTTTACTTAAAAATAATAGAAATGCTACATTTGTCATGTTATAACGAGAAAAAAATATACTGCTTTATTGTCGAGTTTTAATAACCGCTCAAAAATCGAAAATAAAACAAAATACTAGTAGAAACCCATCCAATAAATGCCACCATTTGTGCGAAAATGTAATATTCTACCTATCCTTTTTTTGTGTTTTATTGGCTATTCTAATAGGTGTCAGAATTCCTTCTAGACTGAGACAATATTTTGGTTTTTCCCTAATTCAGAGTGTTCCTTTTTTTAATAGAACTGGACGTCCCCCATCATTAGTAACCGATCTTGTATCTATCTCTCTGCCCTCGTGGGGATCTTTCTCATATTTTGATTAATACAGAGAGAATGAGTTTTTTTTTTATGTGTTAACTGTTATTTTATTTACCTCATTTCTAGAAAGTCATGTGTGAGTTTAATGAAAGTGTTTCTGTGGCACGAACTGGAATTGAACTTGGAACCTGCATGTTTTCAGTTCGTGTCGTTAACCACTTCGCCATCATCATTTTCGTTTAAGTGTTGAATATTATTACAAATAAGATTTGCTTCCCTTGGAATCAACCGAATCAATATGACAGATGAAAATTCTCAGTTTCCATGTCTAAAAATAGTCGTTTAGACGTATCATTGACGAAAGCGAGACATTGGGTGGGAGGAGGTTAACGGGAAAAAGTAAAGACAAAAGGGTTTCCCCACATTCTAAAAATAGGCACTATGGGTATCTCCTTTCTCCTTACATGACCTATATTTTAACCGCTCAGAGTTTTTAGTTGTCCCTTCCCCTCTTTAAACTTCCTCTCTGTCCCTTCTCCTGTACGAGGCACACTTCCTAGCAGGCAATGACGTCATGACACTATAAGTGTTTTTTTTTCTTTTACACAGAAAAAATACTAACCGGACTTTCAGTCGCTGTCAAGAAGCAGCAGCAGTTGTGGCTATTGATGTCAACGGGAGTGGCGCCTTCCATCAGTTGCCTTTAGAGGAGAAACTTAACATATTTCCTTTGTCCTTTATTCACGATTCTCTAATTCTGCTATTTTTCTCCTTTTTTCTTTCCCTCATTATTAGTATCATGACAAAGCCGTATGTAAATAGATTCTAGGACATTGTATCAAACGGACAGTACAGACAGCTATTTTCTTTATCAAGAGTGGGGGGGGGTAGAAAAAAAAAGAAAGCCCATTTCGGCCAATACAAAACATACAAAATATAAAATAAAATAAAAAATTAACGCAAATTGCATAAAAACTTTAAAATGTCTATTGACACTTTATTTGTAAACGCATACGTAGGCATTTTCCTTCTAAAAGCAAATTGTTCATGCTAAAATTATTTTATTTATTTTTCGTATTGCCACCTGGACCTAGGGTTCGTTACAGAGTCCGAGAAGGCTATGTGTTTTATATGACTTTATTTGTTTATTCAACTAAAATGTCACCATTTTTATAAAAGACGGTTGGTAATGATAGCGAGTATTTGGCAAGATTTGGTTATTTAAATAGGACGGTTTAACAAAAATTTGTTTACATTAGACTTGAAAACGACCATATTGTAGTCAGATGAAAATCAATCCAGTCACACTGTGTTCTACAGATGTACAGTTCTAGAAACGAGAAATTGTTCATGGAAGTTACGCTTAGTTGCAGGAGAGAGAGAACAGGATTAGAGACAGAAAGAGAGAGAGAGAGAGAGCGAGAGAAAGAAAGAGAAAGAAAGAGAGAGAGAGAGAGAAAGAGAGAGAGAGAGAGTGAGAGAGAGAGAAATTGAAACTAGTGACAGCAGTTGTATTTAATCAAGTTTTTGTTGTAAAAAATTACATTTTATGGCGAAATTGGCATTTAACGCTCTCAGATAATTTATTGAATAGTTATTGTTCCCGATTAAATGTTAGGATACATGTAATAAAAGAGGACCCAAGACGACGCCGACGGAGAATTCCGAGTCGGTCCCAGAAATGGTAGAGCCAGTTTATGATTTGAAAACTAACTACTTTTGTTTCCATTTTTGAGCAAATCTATTCATTTTTATTTATTTGTGTGTGTGTTCGTGTATAGATGTGTACATATATATGTGTGTGTATATATATATATATATATATATATATATATATATATATATATATATATATATATATATATATATATATGGTTGACAGGAATGTTTTTGCGATTTTTAACTGTTAAATTCAGATGAACACATTTCGGTTCAAACAAAGAAACATATTTACTAAAATAAGCACCATCAGAATCAACACACTTTTGCCAACTCAAAGAAAGTGTATTTTCGCCAGTAACGTAAAAATCTTGTGTTCAGGTAAGCCCATTGATATCGCTTAGGCTTTTGAAGCATTTTTTACGCAGAAAGTTGTTTAGATTCTTGAAAAAAATGGTAGTAGGTATATAAGAGGTCTGGAAAGTGTTACGGATGAAGCTTCGCAGCCTAATTCGTTCAACTCCTGCAGGGTCGATTAAGCAATGTGCGGTCGGCCATTGTTCTGGCGGAGAATCGGGCCTTTTCTGTTGACTACTGCTGGGTGCTGATTTCGAAGTTTCTGATGCATTTTATCCATTTGTTGACAGTGCTTCTCCGCAATAATGGTTTCGCCTGCATTAAAGAAACAACTGAAATGGATAAGACTAATTGCAGACCACCAAACAGTCAGCATGGCATTCTGTTGGTGAAACTTTGGCTTGGGGAAGTGTCATGGAGCTTCATCGGCGCCTAACCACTGAGCTGAGCCAACGTTTCATCACAAGTCACAATCCGGTCGAGAAACGAGGCGTTCTTGTTGCGCAAAAGAAGGAAAAATGACACTTCATAACGGCGTTGCTTTCGGTTGTCGTACAATTCGTGAGCCATCCATGTATCAATTTTTTTTGCCCTTCCAATCTCTCTCAAATGGTTGGAAATCGTCGTATACGTTACGTTCAGAAGTTGTGCATGGGTTGGCTTCGACTAAGGCTCTTGATTGTTGTCAACATCTTCAATATTTCTCGCCGCAACAAACTTCCATAAACCACTATTATGCTGTGCGTTCAGTAGTGGTTCCTGGATCAAATGATTCGCTGATGTCGCGAGTTGTTTCAGCAACTTTTCGACATAGCTTGAATGTAATTGAATTATTGTGCGAATCCATTTTGTATTCAAGGTTCTGAAAAGAAGACATAATTGTTTTTAAACGATTGTAATTTAAACGATTAGATAAAACGAAAAACGCTCTTTGTATGTATATATAGATATACAGTAAAGGTATTATAACGAAACTCATTCGAAAATACATAATTTGAAATCAAAATAAAAAATTCGCAAGACAGAAGATTATATATATATATATATATATATATATATAACATCATATATATAACAATATATATATATATAACAATGTATATATATATATATATATATATATATATATATATATATATATATAACAACATTATATTTTCAATTCAGTTCAATGGTAAATGTGTCGTTGTTTCAGTTATCTGTATTTCTTATTTAAGTGAAAGCGTATTTTTTTATTATTTTGAATATTCCACAAAACAATTCAAAACAACGCAAAAATACAAGAACAACTACAACAGCCGTAGATTGTATCGCTTTTTCACTTGAAAGAAAGTATTATGTGAGTAGTATGTACTTTTCCTTACTTTGACATTTCCACGGATAATAATTAATTTATATAGTTTTATGTGTATACGTGTGAAAATATCTATAAAAATGCAAATATGTGTAATACCCCAGGAAGATGTACGCCGCTACCTGTACATTACCAGGTCACCCTTTGAAGAGGCGTAAACCCTATTAGCGCCTCTCTGATGTTCTAGAGGGTAACCATACCCACCCTACACAGTAGAGATCCCTTGTTGTAAGAAAGCCTTCTACTCCAACAGTTTCTTCCCCAGAACTGCTAGACTGTGGAACTTCCTTCCGGGATTCTGCTTTCCCAACTGTACTGACATGCCGAAGTTAAAGTGTAATGTGAACAGACATCTTGCTGCTCACCTCCCTTCATAATGCCCCTGCAACTTATGTTCCCGATAGTAGCTCCCTACTTCAAAGTGGCAATGTGCCTTATTTGGGGGTGAAAATTGAATAATAATAAAAAATACGGCAGGAACTGGAAAATCAGGTTGAAATCTTTTCTCGATGAGGGTAGATGGGTCTATCTAATTCTTGGCTGTCAACCCATGCAGGGTTCGTTACATGACACCCTCACCTGCGGCAGATACAGTTACCATTTATCTTGCTCCTGCCTGTCATGGATTATTACTGTTGAAGCTCAGAGGGTGATATATGTACAGTACATGCATATATTATTGCCATCTTTCATGTACAGATATCTCTTTAAAAGTCCTGTGGCGTCGTATCTCCACTGGACCATTTGTAAAAAATTAAACATCCAATGTAGCATCAAATCCTTGGAACATCGACCTGAATGAACAGTTGAAAATGACTTATATACCATACATTACAACCATGTAATCACTACAGCTACCTACCTTAAAAATGCTGCTGTGAAACCTGACAGTTATATGAAATAAGTCAGAGAGAGTTGCAACCTTGGTTGAAGTGAGTGTCCCTTATGATGGAGGTCTGAACAGATCTGAAAGGGGAGAAACAGATCAAATATCAAGGTCTCATGTATGATATGTGAAGAAACTGGAATCTTAGAGAGATATCAATCATACCAGTAATTATAGGTGCTATAGGGCTTATGAAGAACAAACTGAAGTCCTACCTAAGTAATATTTCTAGTGAACCAAGTGCAAAAGAGATCCAGATCATTGCACTTAAGGGAACAACGAGGATACTAAAAAGAGGTCTCGGTTGGTTTCAATAAAAAAACATGGCAATGTTGGCAGCTGGTTTGGCTACCCTATACTTAGCATTACAAGCTTCAAAGGAAGAAAATTAAAAAAAAAACAACAAAAACTAACAAGTTGGAAGTATATAATCTCAAATCCTAAATCTTAAAGCTTATCTTAACATCATTGCTAGTTTTCTTCGATAGGGACTAGCTTAGGTGGAGCTTTTTTGCGACTGGGCCGCCAATTTTAGGAATGACCCTGCTAAACCAATGCATAGGAAGGGTATAGAAACGATAAACTTACATCGCCTTTTCAATCAGAAGCTGATCAGCTACCTGCAGATGATGGCTGTTCAAACCTGCATAACAAATCATAGAAAAAATAAAGTTCATGCAAAAGAAAGGGTTAAGAGGAATATTGCAGTATGGAATGTGAGGATACTTCTTGATCGGGAGGATTCTGCTTCCCCAAAACGAGGAACAGCTATTGTAGCTAAGAAACTATCAATGTAGAATTATGACATTGTTGCTCTATCTGAAGCTCGTCATTATTAACGTTTAAAAAACGATTAAAATGTTGACACAACTTATTTACTTTAGTGTCCCCGTACTTTTGGCACATTTAATAAGTTCCCCATTAGAACTCTTTATTTTCGACACAATATTATTTTGTACGCTATCGATTTTCTCCTGATGAGATGATAGCCAAAAGAGCTCTTGAGAAACTTCCGCTTATTATTTTCAAAACTGTATATAAATTCTGTACTTCTAAACATTTACTTAAATATATATATATATATATATATATGTTTATATATGCATAGATCATCATATAACGATTAGATCACCGTGACTGACGTTAAAAACATTTAAAATTAAAATGTTTAAATTGAATGTTATTTCTCGCGGTTAATAGTAGCCGATTGGATATGGCCTTTGTTAATCGAGCCAGAGGAAATGGTTCGTGTTGCCGGGTTTGGATTTATCGATTGGTGTTAATCGTGACACCCTGCACTGAAAATTCCCGAAAGGATGAAACACTAGTGTCTGTAGGTATTTAATTATTATAGTAAAAAAAAAGATAATATATATATATATATATATATATATATATATATTATTTATATATATATATATATATATATATATATATATATATATATATATATATATATATATATATATATATAACTGAAAAAATCTCATGTAAAAATTATGTTTTCTACATTTTTAAACAATAAAAGAGAATTCTTAAATTTCTGCCATCGAATTGATTAATAATTTCCCATTTTTGTCTCGTGGATTATTTACAATTTAAGTGGTATGACATAAACAAGAAAGTTTTGTCGAATTTTAATGCATTAAAAAACAGTAAAGAAGTAATACAGTGGACAAATCAATGATTCGGTATTCGGAAAACTACTTGTCTTTTCAATATTTAATTGTGATATTTGTTTTCAGCAGACTTGAAAACATATAAAAGTCGTATTTTTAAAGGTTACTGACGAAGTGGAAAAAAAAATTTACCGGATAAACTTATGTTTATTAAAAAAGAAATACACGATATGAATTTAAAAATATAAAAACATCTCTAAAATATTTCGAAATACTGACTTGAAAGAAATTCTTATGTCAAAATTGTTTGTTTTTTAATTTTGAAAACTAAATAAATATGAAAGTTTCAACTATTTTGACTATGTGATTAATTCAGGTAGCGAAAGTACAATTTTAATTAAATACATTTTTAAAAAATAAGTTACGTTTCCACTCTCTATCTAAACTTAAAAAAAAAGTCCCAAAACATATTCAATGCTCGAGGTAAAATTGTCCACTTTGAGCCACATGGAGACAGAGAAAATATTGCGATGCTAAAGCGTTGTCTATTCTCTAGATGCTGTTACGTCATGCGTCATATGATTCAGTTCACTAGCCTTCTTCTCTTGGAAACCACGGGGGTACCCGGCCTTGCCGGTCATAAAATATGCTTAAATATATTTTAATTCATACACATTTCGTATTTAATGCATATTCTCAAATGAATATGATATATATAAATAGAGTAGTGATTTCAAAAGTTTTCAAAACTGACTTGCGTTATATCATCTAGAAACGAAACCAAAACGTTTAGCCTTTCCTTGTTAAAATGCAAAAAAAAATAAAAATAATAACTTCAAAATAATAAAATGCTCACAATTTGCAAAATAAGCACCGTAACACATATTTAAGTTTAAGAATTTAAAATGTTACCCTTTGTTGTTAACTAAATATAAACCATAGTCTAATCATTTTTAAGATGGTTTCCATTGCACGTCTTCACATTTTTATGGGGTAGTTTCAATGCATCCAAGCAAATAGTCAGACCGACGCGCACAATTGTAGATAATACTCACCTTACATGCTAACGCACAATTTCCTGTTCACCTACACACACACAAATATATACGCGCATAAACACATGCACTCCCTATCATTAACACTCACTAGTTGTTCTCTTCCTATAGCATACTCACGCAGATACCTCAAAATCATACGGCACGCACAGAGGTGGCTATAGATATTTTTGTCTTCGAAATATCTTTATGTCTATCTGCTTGTATAAAATAAAGAAACATTTTTCACAAATGAAATATCCTGGCTGGGATTTCGTTGTATTCAATAGAAAAGAATCTGGACCAAGGTTAAGAGTAATTCAATATACAAGTTAACAAACCGAACCAGCGTATCTATTAGACACTTGCGACTCGGGATATATATATATATATATATATATATATATATATATGCATGCGTGTGTGCGTATTTATATATATATACATATAAACATATATAAATATTATTATATATACATATAAACATATATAAATATATATGTGTGTAAATACAGCTAAAATATAAAACTAAATTAAAATGTATAAATTATATGTATGATATATATATATATATATATATATATATATATATATATATATATATATATATGGGTAGTTATTTTCGTGTATATCCGTTAGAAGCGCTGAGTGAAATTTGAAGAATAAAACATGTATAAATACATTTGAAGCCAAAACTACAATGCGAAATTTTTTATAAAATAAACAGGTGTTTATTTTTAAAGAAATATATTTCGGAGTAAGACTCCTTTATCAATCTTTTTTTTTTCTTCTTCCTCGACATGATGTAGTGGAAGATAGTTCGATGAAGAGTCCACGTGATGTTGTTAACTGAGTTGTTTTTATGAAGCCGGATAGGTGACGCGTGGTCGCGCATTTTGAAAATCTGGGTAGTTATTTTTGTGTATATCCGTTAGAAGTTAGATATATATGTTTGTTTACTGTTTTTTGGGGAAAGAGTTCCAACAAAATTACAGACAATACTTTTTCTTCGATATAAGAGCTTGATATTTATTTATTTAATTGTACAGAAGTTCAGAAAAAAAAACATTGGTAACGTCGGTTTGAAGCCCAAAATTTTGTGCTGAAATTTAAATCTGTCAGGTCTCAATTTTAGAAACAAAACACACGCAAATTTGAGCCATAGTTGGTAGATACTTGATACTGAAATCACATTCACCTTGTTTAATGCCTGCTGTTTGCCTGGTAAGCACAATTTACGTCATTTGTCTTTTTAAGGGTATATTTTGGACAATCCAGAGAGTTAATGCTTAACAATGGTTGCCTGCAGCTTAAAATGCCGTCAATGGAAATGTATACATACATCCAATATGTGGCCGATTCACTTCGACAAATATGCAATGAAATATTATAACATTTACAGAAAAGGTGTATAATGCCTATTTTCAATTTTCTTTTGATCGTAAAGATAAAGACCGACCCGCATTCAGTTTGCAATTCATGTAACAACCACCTCACCAATTGGTTTCATGGTCAAAGGCCTATTCGGCTTGAAGTTTAGGATGCCTATGTTGTGGAGAGATCCACTGTAGTGGATTGTTATTTTTGTGTTATAGCAAGATAAAAGGGTTAAATGCAGCTCGACCTACTAAACAGTTCCTATCCCCCCCCCAGAATATCTCAACACTAGTTACACATCGGACCCTGTTAAAATGGGCACAGATTTATCAGCTAGAGGTCATTCAGAAGCAGAACACGTCCCGCATTTTTTACTCAAGAAGCTCTTAATGACTTGATCAGAGACCTGGATTTGTCTAAAATAGGTCAGAGTTTTAGCGTCAAGACTCAAGCAGCGAAATCTGTTACAGGGAGGTGTCCGTATATCATTTACCATTTATGTTTCAAACTACTTTTCTTTGAAAGGATCATTGTGTTAATATCATGACGCTGAAGATTTCGTGATGCACAGGTGCATTGCGAAGCTATATGATTCTATGTGCCAGAGACTCTTCATAGATTCAGATAAAGACAGCCTGAAAGCAATGTAAAACGTGAACTTCCATCGCCTTAGGTCCTGGTGCAAAAATGCAGAAACTCATGATACCATGAAAACTCTTCTCTTGGAACTGAATTATTGTAAGCAGCAATGGAGCATTTGTGAAGATTTAAATGTAATAGCATTGCTGTTGTGCTTGCAATTGGGTGATGCAAACCACATATGCTTTCTTTGCCCCTGAGGTAGTAAAGCATATGCGCAATATTACATCTAGAATAATTGGCCCGTGAAACCATAACCTATTGCTGAATAATACAATTGGCGCTATATTTCTCTTGTAGACACCAGAAAAGTTTACCTACCACCGCTCCATTTAAAGTTATGACTTATCAAAAATTTCATTAAAGTCATGGATAAAACAAAATCAGGTTTCAAAGAAATTCTTAAAATATTAGAAGGTCTGAGACTAAATTGAAGTAGTGAGTATTGGATGGACCTCAGACACGTATGCTTATTGAAAATGGCGCTTTTGAAGATTACTTAAATGCTCAAGAGAAAAGATCATGGCGACCATTTAAAGACGCATTCAAAAAAAAAAAAAAACTTTTAGGAAGTGTGCGATCAAGAATAGTGTAACGGATATGTTGAAGCAATTTAATAAACATGGAGTCCGGATGTCACGGAAAATATATTTCGTCCATTTCCACCTTGATTTCTTTCCTAACAACATGGGGGATGTCATTGACGCACACGGTGAAAGTTTCCACCAAGATATGCGCTTTCACGAAGAGGCACCAAATGAAGTTGAGCCCAAACATATTGGGTGACTATCATTGGAGTTTGCAGAAACAATACGAAGATACTACAGGTTAAAAAGAAACGAAAGAGCACGGTCTGGAAGCATTTTTCAGAACATTATTTCTGCTTTTCAACAATTATAATAATATGTTTTGTAGCATGTTTATATGTTTCATTCCACTAGTATCCATCCTTGAATAGGTGGGGTACCACCTTTTGAACAAATTGGATCTGAGAAAAAAAAAATTCCCAGTTTTTATAATGAATCATAAAAATCTAGTAAACAAATCAAAATTTATGAGAATTTCAGCAAAACCGCAAAAATATATCTATACATATCGATAATAGGTGTCGAATTTTTGCCAGACGAAGTGGTTCCTCCGAATAAAGGTACTACAAAAGCCTATACACACATATGTAGTCAATCATGTTTTTTTCAATAAACATACTATAAACATGTTCTGTTCATTCATAGAGCACTCTTTGATAAACATAGGGGTTTCAAGGGATTTAGATCCACCGAACTAAAACTCTACAACCAGTATATATATATATATATATATATATATATATATATATATATATATATATATATATATATCGCAGTGTAGATATGCTACTTTAATTAAACTGAACATACGACAAAACAACTGGATGTAGATGACTATACTTTATATATGAATATATATATGGTGAATTAAAGTGAATATTTATAAAGTAATAAATAAATTTTGTAGTAGTCTATAAAAAGAGAGCAAGGTAATAATGTTGCGTTGTTATCTCTAATAAGGCATTAGAAGAGATGACGTATATTATATATTTGTTGTATCATAAAGGGGATCGTGTGTTAATGTCGTGTGTGATCGTCTAGTGGTTCTGCCTATTTGTTCATATGCCGTTGTGTGTGTGTGTGTGTGTGTGCGTGTGTGTGTAGTTCATATATTTTCAGACATACCTTCTGCTTCTTAGATGTTCGTCCATCTGGAATCATATCGTCTTGGAGGGGAGATCTGGTACCTGTTTTGGATGAAGATCCAATCACTTCAAGGCAAGGAATTGGTTTTATAGTTTATTTCACTTTCCAGATGTCCCGCGGAAGATTGAAAGTGAATCTCCGGCTTGTGTTGTTTCTGTTCTACACACGTCAGCATCCCCGCCCCCAGTGAAGGGGAGAAGACAACGGTGAAGCTGTCTGTCCTCTTCTAAGCCCAAACCAAATCTTTCCGATTCAGCTAACCTGATCACGTGACTCACACACAATCCGATTAGCTGATCCTGACTTCCGGTCAACATGTCTAATTAGAATTTACACACCTCCCCCCCTCTCTCTCTCTTGATCCATTCTCTAACAATAAGACGAAAAAAAATAAGACAATGTTGTTATCAAGAAAAAAACCCCGAAAAAGAACTAACAATGAAAGAAAAAAATGAACGAAACATACTGAAGACAGTAAGAAAGTAAACGTAACCAAACGAAAGAAAGACAGAACATAAAAGATTAAAAAAAATGGCAACCAAAAATAAAGAGAAAGGAAGGAAGATATAAAAAACAAGACAAAATAATCGAAAGACAAAAAAAGGAAAAGAAAGAATGAAAGAAAAAAACTCAGAGAAAAAAGATAATAAAACATAAAAGGGAAAATATAAGAGAGGATAAGAAAGTAAATAAACATTCAGTATATTCTCACTTCTTCTCTACAATCTCTTTGAAACATAAGAGACGTTGCTAATCTCTCTCTATTATAACCTTATTTTGATAAGAGATGGCCAACAGAATTAAAATCCATTGCTCCCCGTCCACCAAAAACTTGTCTAGCAACCACCACTATAAAGAACATGCTTTCTTTGTATACGTAGAACCAAACATAATCTCAGAACATTTTTCTAATAGTTTCCCATCCTTGGTGGAATACAATACCACGGTAGTGATTTCCTGTTTACTAAAACATAGTCGTCTTCAAGCGGAATCTCAAGAAATATACCGGTTCAGTCGTCCATTCTGCTATTTTTACCCATGATTTCCAGTTCTTCCCTTGTATTGTCTAACATCCGACAGACAATCTTATTAACCTTTTCCCTTGAGTATGATTCCTTTTATCTGCACAAGTAGATGGAACATTGGAACACAGATTTCCAGGAAAGCACTTGGTGACCAAGGAAAAACGTATGAAAAGGCGAGTACTCCTCATCAACCCTTCATCCTTTTCCTCCTCTTACTCGTAGTCTTAGTAATGATACTACTACTACTACTACTACTACTACTACTACTACTACTACTACTACTACTACTACCACCACCACCACCACCACCACCACCAACAACAACAACAACAACAACAACAACAGCAATGATAAGTATAACAATAATAATTATACCGAAAAATAAATGAATAAGAAATATAGCGTTTAGAACCTAAAGCCGAAACAATAGCATTTTTAAAAAGTAAAACCGGTTACCAAAAATATGTAACCAGAAACACGGGAATAATACTTTATGAATGAAATAATTTTTAATAAGGAGAGATTGGGCTGCTATTGGACGACCGCTTGCCATAAACGAACATGAAACGTGAACTCCAAATTCTAAAGTGAAATTAAATACCAAAATAATAAAATAATCGGAAATTGCCGATTCGATTCAAGGAAGAATTATTCTCCATTATCCATTTAATGAGGAGCAGTTACAAGGGAATCGCCGTTAATTTGTCTTGACACGAAAGAGCGTTATTCGCAAATTCTTAGAATACAATTAAAACTTTTAAAATATACTACTACTACTACTACTACTGCTACTACTACTACTACTAATAATAATAAATGCGACAGCATCTTCTGCAGGTTTGCCAAGACACAAACAAATAAAAGAAACCGAAAAAAAACACTACTGATGCCAAAACGGAAAGAGAGTGTAAGTATTTTTGAAAGGAATCTCTTTAAAAATCTACCAAAAATTAAGTAATTATTCAATCAATACGAAATTTTCGCCGATTATTAAGTAAGAAATGAACTTCATAACGGTTTATTTGTTTTTCATAATCGATATATTTATATATATATATATGCTTAAAAAAACCCTCTTTATTTGTGGTTACCAATATGCTTAAAATAATCAGCCGAAACTGAATAAAATATATTGTAATGTGGGAAGGGTGAAAATTGTAGATATAAACAAACAAACAAAATATTAAATGCGCATATTTTAATGTTGAAAATCCGAATTTTGAATGTGTTTAATTTTTTTATCATTGTGTTTCAAAGTATGAACTTCGTTAAATATGTTAATCATAAATTTATTTTCAGACTATCAAAAAAAAAAAAAATCATCATTATTTTTACGAAAAAACACTACTTTTAAATCTTTGAAAAAAATAAATTAATCATTTTCTTTTTTGAGCCTAATATTCCAATATACCATTAAATAGGAAATGCTTTAAAGAATCTATACAAAAATAATATCGATAAATAACTGCGAATTTTGCTAAAAATACGATCATTATTTTCGCCAGTTTGTTGTTACGTGATATTTCCTCACGTATGGTAGACCATAAAGGCCTACACACGGTTGTTCTTATTTACAAACAGTTGTTATCTCCCCCTTTCCTTTTTGCTGTGAGTTGCGCTTGACTTAGTTTAAAGTGTGGGGGACTTGCATCTACTCTCTTGTCAAGAAACGCTTGATCCTGATGGCAAGACAGGGATACTAAACACGTACGGCGCTGAACATTTCCCAAAAGATCACTCATTTTGTACTAGCCAGCCTCATCGTTGCTTAACTTCAGGGATTATGTAGGCAACAAATATGTATCACTTATGAAAAAAAAATTAAACCCTTATAAAGTTGATTCCTCACTTAATCGTCAAAACAATGTAAAAATACATGGACATTTTCAGGAATAAATGACTTCATTTATTCATGTAAATTCTACCATAGTTTCTTCTAAACTATTATTAAATTTTGGATTTTATTTAATTTCGCCACGCGAAATTTATAGAGTAAGATAAAAAAATAGAATTATTTGAAATACGTATACTTATATTATAATAATTTTTCATGTGCTTATAACAAATCATCCTAAATCTTATTTAGACAAAAAAAATAATTGATTTAAAAAATGGCGTGAGTAGTGCTTTTTTATTTAATGGAAAATTTAAAATTTAAAATTTAAAATTTAATTAAAAATAGTAGACAAAGTTTCATACTATTCTGCTTTTCATATGATAAAATTCAGGCTTTTATCTTTCTTGGACAAAAAAGTTGCTCAAGAATGATTGATTTTAATAGATTTTTATTCGTTTAAAAAACAACAACAGCTTGGTTTTTCGACCATATTTTGGCCGTGTCTATGTGGATTTCGACGTATAGGCTTCACCTCCGCCACAACAATTAAGTTGCTCGGAAATCCACACAGATGAAATATGTAACCTGAAAGAAACCGGTGCTTTACTCTGTCTCTATTTTGACGGCGATATGTGACACTACAATATGTCTATCTCGGTCTGTTCTCGTGTGTGTCTCCAATGCTTTGTTTCTTTTTCTGTCATCTTTATCCTAATATGAAAACCGACACACTTATAAAGAAATAATTCCGATCAATCACTTCCATCAATCATTCTGATCTTGATCTCCTCACCTTAACGAATTCAATTTCAGATTCGATTTAGCTTATGGTTTCGCATAAGGGCAGATAGTTTTACAAGACTATGTTAGCTATGAACCACACTTAAATACACACAGACAAATTCACCGATATATATATATATATATATATATATATATATATATATATATATATATATATATATATACTATCAGGCCGCCCGGCATTGCCCGGTCGTAAAATAAGCTTATAATATAATATTTTGATTAATACAGATTTCGTATTTATTATTATACTAGTAGTTCAGCCCGGCTTTGCTCAGACCCTATGTACTTGTTCATTACTTTATGTGCATATATATATATATATATATATATATATATATATATATATATATATATATATATTAAAAAGTTTGACTCATGTAACCTACATCTAAAATTTCTAAGTGTTTAGACCCAAAATTAGTGGAGGAGTTTGGTAGAGTCTGAAAAGGTCAACTCTTTCAACTTTGACAAATTGGTAGCCAAATTTTCGCCCAAAACTGATTAAAAAGCTTGCTGCATGTCTCAATACACTTTATGTAAAATTTCAAATGTTTAGACCCACAATTGGTTGAACAGTTTACTAGAGACCGCAAAGATCAAATCTTTTGAATTTTGATCCCTTTGAAGCCAAACTTTCGATAACAAAAAAAAAAAAAAATAAAATAAAACGATTCAAAAGCTTGCCTGAATACACTTTATGTAAAATTTCAAATGTTTAGACCAAAAATTGGCTTAGTAATTCGGTCGAGACCGCAGAGGTCAAATATTTAAAAACTTTTACCACAGTTTCGACCCCGTAACATTTATTGTTTTGAGCTCAAATCAAATTAACAAGTTTGCTCCATGTCCAAGTAACCTACATCTAAAATTTCAAGTGTTTAGACCCAAAATTAGCGGAGGAGTTTGGTAGAGTTTTCAAAGGTCAAATCGTTGGTCTTTGGCCCCTTGCTAGCGAAATTTCTGACCGAATACCGATTAAATTTTTTTTTCCCAAATCTCGAATCTGTAGACTGAAAATTGACAGAGTAATTTGGTAGGGAAATGTATATACACAGACAAACACACATGCACAGACAATTTCACTTTTATAGATATACAGATAACGTTTCTTAATTTTTGAGATGAGGATTGGTTATTCGTATTATTTGGATTTATCGGACTACTGTTCTGATCTTGATTGTGATTTTCACAACGTTCCGGTTGATGTAACCTCCGACCTTCTTCAGATGTATCTTGTAGAACTCAAGAATGTTTCTCTCGAACTCGGGAATTAAGGCGGAATTTCGAGCGGAACCCTTTATTAATTTCACGGGGGTAGCGTGTTCTTGTTCTGTCAGCCATAACTGGATAGAGATGCGAAGTAATTCGCAATTGTATTTTTTTGTCGCCCCCACTGAGGATTGAACCTTCACTTTTTACAATTACTTTTTACTTGATTTTCGGTGCACATACTGATCTGCGCTATTTTTAAATCGTATTTCCAAGTTTAATTAAAGTTTTATGATATGTTTTTTTATTCAGTTGTAAGGTTAAAGTACTGAATAGGTACAAAACACCCTCCCCTCCCCATGTTAAGAATGGCTTTTTAAATGATAACTTTATTATTTCAGCACGAATCAATAAGTGAACTAGTACCGATTTTTCCAAGTACTCTAACCACTGCGGACACTTCTAGTACGAATTTCAGGAGCCTTAAAACTATTTTGTATTCCTAGTTGTTGATGTCACTATTTATTACTAATTTTTACCATATATATATATATATATATATATATATATATATATATATATATATATATATATATTAAAGTTTTATAAAAGGCTAAGTGGAGTCATTAGAATTTTGAGGAAGATCGATGCAGGGAGAAAAAATAGATACTAAAAATAGTCAAAAGACTATTCGACTAAATAAAAAAAATGAACGTCAAATTCACTATAGAGGAAGAGCAAAATGACTCTTTACCATTTTTGGACGTCCTTGTAGAAAAGACAGAGAATCGGTTTAGTACAACTATATACAGGAAACCGACATTTGCAGGCCTGTATATAAGTTGGGATTCTTTTGAAAAATCAGTTTGATCAAGACTCTGGTCCACCGTGTCATCATTATTTGCTCGACTAGCAAACTCGATAATGAATTGAAGCTGATATTCTAGCGAAAAATGGTTTCCCTGAGTGTGCAATCTCTAAGCGTGTTCGCCAAGTTCTTGTTAAATTTAATACCAACCCTGCTTTTGGTCCGGCTAAGTGTCCAGTTTATCTTAAACTCCCTTATATTGATTCTATCAGTAAAGGGGTTGTCGATAAAATTACCTCGGTTGTATCTCACTGTTTCTATGCGGTGCAGCCTCGTGTGGTGTTCGGCACTAAAACTGCCTTCCCAGCTTTTAAGAGAGATACACTTCCCACACTACAAAAAAGTTTAGTTGTATATCAATTTAAATATCAGTGTGACGCTGGTCGGAGGATAGGATGGCAATATCTATGAGGGCGTTTAACTTGCCATCCAATCCTCCGACCGCCCCCTTTATAATCATACTCCCTATATCATAAGAGAAGAAACTTAAAAATATTGCCACATATTACCTAAACAATATTAAAACCTTGCATACCCCCCCCAATTATAAGTGATTTTATAGCCGGCATTTGCCGTTTAGGTCACACTTGTCAAAAAATACCACTCCATAGATAATAGACACCCCACAAACCGTTAAAATAAATTAACACGCAGCAACAATAAACCCCCAATTTAACCCTGAAACATATACCCCTTTAACTCAACACTATGTTAAACACCATATACAATCTTATATATCATACTATATAAAACAAGCTTCTCCTAAGAATTCAATAAAGCTTCCCCTAACATTCTATAATTCCTCTTAATCTTTTTCGTCCCCAATGAACACTACGCTAGACGCCGCATCATCCCCATGCTACCTAGCACCTTCTCTACTCTTCTGATGAGAAGCATTAGGCTTCGAAATGCGCTTCTATCCCCCAAATTTTACTTGTATAATCCATTATTCAATAAATGATCCATTCTATATCTACTAATATATAGTTTTGTGACTTCATTTCATACTCTTGTTGTCCTATTATATATATATATATATATATATATATATATATATATGTGTGTGTGTGTGTGTATGTATATGTATATGTATATATATGTATATATTTATATGCATATACTTATATGTATATGTATATATATATGCATATATATATTTATATGTATATATATGTATATGTATGTATATGTATATGTGTATATATATGCATATATATATGTATATATATATGCGTATCTATATGTATATATATGCATATATATAAATGTATATATGTGTATAGATATATGTATATATATGCATATATATGCATATATATGTATATATATGTATATATATATATGTATATATGTGTGTATATGTATGTATATATATGTATATATATGTGTATTTTCTACACATATATATATGCATATATATGTATATATGTGTAAATATATGTGTATATATGTGTATATATATGTGTATACATGTATATATATGTGTATATATGTATATATATGTATAGATATGCATATTTCATAATGTTTTTAGGGATACAAAACTTAAATATTGCAATTAGGAAGGGACGACTTTTATGATTCATGATTAAAAGTAAATTTGTATATATATAAATATATATATATTCTTTTAATCTTCTCTTCAAAAAGGGGGAAAAGGGGGAGCAGGAGAACAGGAGAGGAAAGAAAGAGAAATGGAGAGCCAGCTGACCGGTTTTGACCTTAGCTTCTCTAAGCTGTATTGAGGGAATTTTTAAAACAAAGAATGAAAAAAGCGATTAAAATGCGTTTTATTCAATTTACGGGGAGAAAAAAGTGGGAAAACGATTAAAATAAAACAGCGTTATGCTCGAATACCCTAGAGATTAATCACGTTCAAACCCAGGAATATTCTCTTTGCTTGCAAAGTGAAGTTTTCCTAAGTCGAACGTGAATAGTCTCCAAGATCTTAAGGTGATATAGTGAATGAGCACGACTCAGAATAAAAAAGGACTCCGTGCTTAAGTTCGCTGCACAATACGTGTTTTATCCGTATGTGATAGTAACAACGTCCGTTGCCCCGTAGGTTCCATTCCTAATTTTACTGGGTACATGTTGTTGGATTCTTCCATCTAATCTTAATGTCGTTCGACCCAAGTAGTTGGCACCGCAACCACATTCAAAATTGTAAATAACGTTACTATTATGGTAGGGGGGTAGAACGTCTTTTCGAGAGGATGGTAATAAAGATCTCGTAGAGAACACAACACGCACATTGGCAGCAAAATAACATACAGGAACTGCTGAACTTATTTGTTTTGCAAATTTCTCACTTACTGTACCCAACCAAGGCAAACGAGGATAAATTGGACATTTGGCTACTATATTCTCTTTAATTTGAGAGAATGCAGCCAATTTCTTTTGAATAACTGACCTAATCACATCTAGTGGGTACCCGTTTTTGGATAAAGTATCCGTAATTGTTTCCAATTAATCGAAATTATGATTCAAACTTATATATTTCAAGGTTAAAAATAGTGAAGTAAACATTAATAAATCTATTTTAACAACAATCAATATTTGGAATGTCCTTCTTTTGCCTTTATAACAGCTTTTATTCATTTTTGCATTTTATTGGTTAAATTGTTGCAGGTGGTAGGATCTATATTCTGTCATTCTTCATGAAGTTTGGCCTCGAATTCTTTTTTTTTTTATGAACATTTGTACATACTCTTTTCCCTAGAGTGGACCACAATGCTTCAATGAGATTTAGTTCTGGGGATAGAGAGGAACACTTTATCACTGTAATCCCTTATTTCTCAAACCAAGCCATTGAAACTTTTGAGGTATGGCATGGGCCATTGTTTTGTTGGACCATTGCATCACTTGGAATATAAAATATTTTACTCAAAGAGGTTTGGTAAACCTGGTCCCGCATGTTAGTATAAATTGTGGAGTTAATTCTGCCCTCACATGTGTACAACTGTTCGGTGCCAGAAGGAGCCATTAACCCCCAAACCATAATGCTTGATAGTTGGAACCACACAATCAGGATTAAATGCCTCTCCTTCCCTACGACGAACATAAACCACAAAAAATGAAAATAACGAGAATTTGCTACAATTTTTGAATAGATGCTATGGATGTGTATTCACATAAAAATTTCAATTGTTCCATTCAAAGTTTAGGAAATAGAAACTGTTAACTTATCTCAAAGTCACTTTCGTCAGATCAAACAATTTGGGTCTCATCATCAGGTGTCTAATTTTCACTTTTTTTTGTGTGTAAATTCCAGTCGGTTTTTTCTTGTTCGTCTGAGACAAGTATGGCTTCTTTCTTTCTTTGCATCCTTTTAACTCCGCTTCTAATAACCTTCTTCTTACTGTTCGAGCCGATATGATTTTGTTTGCATCCTTCCTAGGTTGAGCAGCAAGTCCCGAAAAACTTTTCTTTCTATCTGCAAGGGATGCTCTTTTCAAAGATGTCTTTATAACGGTTGTAGACTTTTTATGGCCTAGTCCTTTTATTGTTGTTGAAGGACTGTTTCATTGTACTTTTAAATCGTTGTTTGAACTTCATTCCTTGAACATTTCATTTTCCTGGTAATTTCTTCCTGAGAATATCTTCCACCAGATAAAGCAACTATTTGTGTCTTTTAAATTTCTAAACTCTGCTTCTTTGGAGGCATTTTCAATTAAATATATATGTATAGCACTATCAGAAATCAAATATTACATTAAAAATAGGAAATGACTTTTGTATGACAATGGATCATTTTGAATATTGGAATGAATTTAATATTAAACTCAGCAAATCTCCTGAAAGAGGCTTTAAAGCAAATAAACACTACAATCTTCTGTTAAATATTTTACATTTGCTCTCAACTGTTCGGTCTATAATTCTTAGCCTTTAAATACATAGGTTTAAAATATTATTTACGTTTTTTATAAGTGCTCTATAATTATGACCATGGCTCTATGTGTGCATAAATATGGGTCCGGTTTTATTCATAGATCTTAGATACGAACATAGTTATAAATATATAATGTAATAAACTTAAAATAACCTCATGATATGAATGTTAATTAATTTTATGTTATTGGGCAAGTATATAATGTATATTGTAATTGAAGTGTATTGATAAATAAATATAATAAGAATATTTTGGATTTTAAAATAGTTTAGTTAATAAACAATGTGAATTTCAGGCGATAGATGGAATTTAAAATATTAGATAGAGCGGACTCAAGTTTAGGTACATTAGTTAATTTGTATCGTTCAAAAGGGAAAATGTTGAATTTACCAAGGCTTAAAATAAATTAGTAAATTTACGTTTACTTGGAACTGATTAACTAAAACCATGTACTTATTAATATGTGCAAGATAGGAATTCAATTAAAAATTATTTTTTTTTATTTTTACGTTAGTGCTACGTTATTTCAGTGAATTTGTGTATTTGGATGGCTACGAAATCGAGCGAAAATCATAGCATGCTAAGTTTCGTATTCGTTCAATTATGAAGCCTTTATACAGGGAAATTTAGTTTGACTATATATAAACCTTTATTAATAATATTTTATGAATAATAAGCATCTATATTTTTAACACAATTTTTCGTCGTCAAAATTTGAACCTAAAATTCACAAACACGGTCAATAATAATAATAATAATAATAATAATAATAATAATAATAATAATAATAATAATAATAATAAATTAAATACGGCGCTTTAAATGTAGACGTAAAATTCCTACAGCTTTTTTCTCCAGAAAAGTTTCAATATATTTTTAATTAGTAAATTCTTATGAATCTGACAATTTTAAAGTGTTCCTACTTCTCTTCGCCAGCTTTTATCCTCTTTAATGAAAGGAAATAAAATCACCAACTGTTTGTTGTTTTCAAGGAATATATAAACTGTCTCTGATGAGATGTTTGTTTTTCCACCATTCAACGAACACAGATAAAAGAAAACCGAATTTAAGAAAAACCGGATATAAGAGAGATTTTCTATGTTCCCAAATTAGAGCGTTTGTTAATGTACAGTGTAACCCGGATAAAAGAGAGGTGTACGGACACGATAAAAAGTCTCTTAATAAGGCTTTGGCATGTTTGCGTTTTGATAATTTACATATCAACGTAAATGTATCAGTTAATACCCAATTATATCAACCCGTCTCTCTCTCTCTCTCTCTCTCTCTCTCGCTCTCTTGCTTTCTTTCTATATCTCTCTTTCTATCTTTCTCGTTTTGACATGGCTATCAGGACACGGCCACAGTAACAGAAGAAATGTATAGCATCTCGAAGCACGCAACCGCTGTTATCAATCATGCCTTGTTATTATTATATCAGTCATTTACTTTATTTGAAAATTTTTTCTTTTCTTTTTTTTTGTAGACAAAATCTCGAATGCCTCCCGTAATAAATTAGGAAATCTTAGACGAATATCAACCGAGACAAAGAATGTACAAAAAGGCCCACACATAACAGGATCCACACAATTGTATAGACACATTCAGATGCGCCAACCTGAATAGAAAACCAGTTGTCAACACAAAACAACAAAACCAGAGACGACGACTTACTGCACACTTGGCCGAATGCAAATGCATATCTATTTGTTTAGCAAACAAGGAAGTAATGCTTCATATATATATATATATATATATATATATATATATATATATATATATATATATATATATATATATATATATATATATATATATACAAAAGTGTACATTTAAAATTTGAATTCAAAAATCTATTAATGTCAATGTGTGCGGGTGTACATACGATGTATCGGCGCCAAATACTCTGAAACGGTACGTGCTAGAAATCCGAAACTCTCGACATGGTCTAACAAGATTCTAATGATGTTAATATGTGTCATGTCTCTCTGTCTGTTTTTACTCCCTGTCTGTCTGTCTGCCTGTATCATCCCTCCCCCCTCTCTCTCTCTCTTAATATAGGTATATACACATATATATGAAAGAAGTAAATAAACACCATTATCAACATTAATAATGAAAACTGTTGTCATATATCTAGGCAATATAGAATTTATTTTTGCCCTTTCCAGATCATTCAGTGAATCAATCAGTTAAGAGTGGAAAATGGAACCCCGTGGTTTTCTCTAATTTGACTCTAATTATGCCTACCTTCATATTAACCGATAATATAGCTCCTCTGACATTCCGAACATTCTAATGCTTCTTTGGTCAGTGTCATACTTAAATGGTAATGTATAACAGATATAGCTATATGTTAAAAACATCTCAATTAGTAAGAAATATTTATATTTTAAAAACATCTCAATTAATAAGAAATATTTATTTTTTAAAAACATCACAATTAGTAAGAAATATTTATATTTTAAAAACATCTCAATTAGTAAGAAATATTTATATTTTAAAAACATCTCAATTAGTAAGAAATATTTATATGTTAAAAACATCTCAATTAGTAAGAGATGTGTATATTTTAAAAACATCTCAATTAGTAAGAAATGTGTATATTTTAAAAACATCTCAATTAGTAAGAAATATTTATATTTTAAAAACATCGCAATTAGTAAGAAATGTCTATATTTTAAAAATATCGCAATTAGTAAGAAATATTTATATTTTAAAAACATCGCAATTAGTAAGAAATGTCTATATTTTAAAAACATCTCAATTAGTAAGAAATATTTATATTTTAAAAACATCGCAATTAGTAAGAAATATTTATATTTTAAAAAACATCTCAATTAGTAAGAAATGTCTATATTTTAAAAAACATCTCAATTAGTAAGAAATGTCTATATTTTAAAAAACATCTCAATTAGTAAGAAATGTCTATATTTTAAAAAACATCTCAATTAGTAAGAAATGTCTATATTTTAAAAACATCTCAATTAGTAAGAAATGTCTATATTTTAAACTATTCCTGACGCTTTGTACAGTTCCGAATGCTAGCCGTTGGCGAAGGAAGAAAATAAAGGGCCCTGCCTTCTCC
Source organism: Euprymna scolopes (assembly GCF_053919585.1). Classification (NCBI taxonomy): domain Eukaryota; kingdom Metazoa; phylum Mollusca; class Cephalopoda; order Sepiida; family Sepiolidae; genus Euprymna; species Euprymna scolopes. Next base: position 114,876,634 of record NC_136482.1, on the reverse strand, counting down.
CTTTGGGAAGAGATTAGTTTATTATCAATTGACTGAAGAGCCTATACCGGAGAAGACTGACGAGGTTGCACAGGCATCTTTTGCAGAGTCAGAGTACTCTTCTTCCGGAACTCTGACTTTTCAATTCCACTTTCCGACCCTAGTGTAACATTTCTCGTGGTGGGAGAGAAATAAATACCGACTAAGCGTTGTTTAGGATTTTGTGGGAAACGCTATGTATTTGGCGCACAGTTATTAATAGCTTACTAAATTCTTTATTTTTTAATTTTTACATTTAATTATATTAAATCTTTTACATTGGAACACGTAGCGTTGATTATGTAACGACGTACGTGGTCGCAATCAATGGCAGTTACTCTTATCCATTGAGTCAGTGCTGTACGGTTACAAAAGAGAGAAAAGTTCTAACGTTCTTGAAACTGCGATGTGAAAATGCAATAAAATCTCTATATGTACAGATATTCATAGAATTCTTCGCTCAATTGATCGATGTTTCGCCCAAGGATTGATGTGTCGTTATTTTCAGCGAGAGAACAAAGAAAAAAAATGAAATGAAACAAAGCGAAAGCAACGTTCAGCAACCTATATATATATATATATATATATATATATATATATATATATATATATATATATATATATATATATATATACTTGATCACAATATAGGCGTTCATTCCTTCCGTGTTTGTTTATGGGAGCAAATATTAGACTGAAATGGAATTCTTCATTTAAAGGAAATCAATTAAACAGATGAGTGTCTTTTTCATCTTTCTATTTATAATGACTTTTAAATCAAATACTAAAAGAAATTACAAGGAATCTGTTATTAATTTTAATTTTTGAACTGTTTCCAAAGATTTGTCCATATAGTATTTATTTTCTGCTATCTGTTTATTTCTGAATTGATTATTTAACATTTAAACTGATGAACATAATAATTGTTCAAGTAAACATACTTGTGGACTTAAGTTTTTATATGTCATTGGTTTAATTTAGAAAATGGATTTTCAGCACTAGATTTTTTAGCTTGTTCCAAATATTTGTTTTAGAATTCCACTTTCTTTTTTTTTACTATTTTTGTATATTTAGTTATATCTTTGAATTGTATTTGCTGCTTCTACTGTTGATTTTACCTTGAAATCATTTTTTGAGATTTATACGTAAATGAATTAAAACATAAAATTTATTGCTTTAAAAGTATTTAACAATACGTATTTCAAAAATATATTCTCTCATAATATTTTTAAAGATTAATTCTTTCATAAAAAATAATTGAGTATTAATTATGCGTACCAATCAAATGAATAAAAGTTATGATTTTCAACAAAAAAGGAAATATCATTACAAAACAGAGCCTAGACAAATTGTGATTACGAAGAAAAATGCGAGCATGAAAAGTAATATGGTTAGATTAAACTAAGAAAAGTTAAAGGAATACTTGTTAAAACTAGAAAAGAAAAAGACAAGACATTCTAGTAAAAAAAATAATGAATTTATATCGCAGGACTAAGAATAAAAAATGCATTTAACATTATAAAATCATTTCTTAATGCTGTAATATTTTAAGTTATAAATTTATTATATCTTTTACTAGAATATCTTGTCCTTTCTTTTTCAATTCTAACTAGCTCTTTTACTTTCTAAGTTTTTATGTAAACGATATTCATTTATATATATATATATATATATATATATATATATATATATATATATATATATATACATGTATATGTATGTATTAAACATTTAAAACACAAATGTGCTTCTTAAAATCGCAGGAGAACATGGCTGGTATATATATATATATATATATATATATATATATATATATATATATATATATATATATATATATATATACTATCTGGACGCCCGGTGTTGCTCGGTCGTCCAATACGCTTAAACATGATATCTTAATTTATTCAAGAAATAATAAGCCCGGTAGACTAATTTACCATAACTAAATAACTAAATAAATAAAATAAAAATGATAATGTTGATTGACTACGTTAGCTGATATTTTGGTTTGTTTACTAATGCCCTGGAAAAGTCACTTCTGATTAATGTTTCGATTCAAAATATGCAAACGAAGAAATGATTTGCAGCGATGTGAAATAGTACGTCTTCTTTTATCATAAATTGAACTCATTAATAAGAAAAATAAAATAAAATGGCAAAGTACAACCGAGCTTGAACAAGGGGATCAATCGATCTATAATCGAATACTTTACCACTTTTCATGAAATTTGAGCGCTTTACAGTAGATTGACAGCTTAGTGCGAACAATTTTAAAACTCATATTTCATACATATAACTATGTCACATAAACCGTACTGTCAAAGAAGCGTATATAGACAGCCAGCCTTTTCGCACATGTTCCGAGCTGCATCTCTAGATGAGAATAGTTCTCATTTTTAAGATGAAATGATATGCTGAGAATTATCTCGCTTAACTGGTGTAACGTGAAATATTCCCCTGTAAAAATTCTTTTTTATCTATAAGAGCAAAAAGACTACTTTTAAGATCGGATTTTTTCGATTTTCGATACTTATCAGATCAGTTTCTGTACAGAACATATCTTAGAACACTGCCAGGCATATAAATTAGCCCTGTATAAAATTTTTAAAAGATAGGCTCAGCTGTTTCGGATCCTTTGAAGAAGAAACTCACACGCACACAAAATGACTTTTATATATATATATATATATATATATATATATATATATATATATATATATATATATATATATATGTGTGTGTGTGTGTGTGTGTGTGTGCGTGTGCGTGTGTGTGCATATTAGCATTTAAAATATAGATGTATTATTTTACTGATGCGCTTCATTAAATATGATTTGTCATTTCTCGTGGTTTCATGAAATTTGAGCGCTTTTCAGTAGATTGACAGTTTCGTGCGAACAATGTTAAAAACTCATATTTCATACATATAACTATGTCACATAAACCGTACTGTCATAAAAGTGTATATAGACAGCCAACCTTCATTCAAGCATGTTCCGTTGTGTAAAAACCATCAGGAGCGTCAGTCCTTGTCCCGTCGGCTGTTCTTAGTGCTACCAGAGCGAGATATCTTAAGATATAGGCTTCCCAAACTGAAAGGCACCGAACATGTTATTGTTTTTCTCCTTCTCCTTTGCACAACTCAATCATGTTCCGCAACGTTAAAATAAAAAAAAACAACACTTTTTACAACAAAACAACTACACTAAACAGCATGAATAAATATTCGAAGATACAAAGAACTTAAAGCATAACTACTTTTACCAAAATAGCTTACCCCGAAAAGGATTCATATACTCTTTTCCTGATCTTCATCAACAACCTCCCAAATCACATTCATCATTCATTCGTTCATATCTATGCGAACGATATTACCATCTATGGCAACATATAAAAGGCCGATAGAGATCAGCGTCTTGCACAGTCTCTCTCCTCCGGCATGGAGTGGAGTAAAAATGTCTATTTACGTTTAATGCATCCAAAACCAAACTTCTGTTTTCTCCCCACCAACGCTCAAATGCCAGCTTTGCTCATATAGAAATGGATAGCCCTCGCCTCGATGAAACACCCGGCTTTGACAAACTTCTGAGACTGACCTTTACCCCTGACCTGAAATGAAAGGCCTCTATCAGATCTTTTGCCAAAATCACTGGAAAGATAGTGGGATCGTTCTACCAGTTCAGAATATATCTCACTCCTGATCCAATCCCCCACCTGTACAAAAGTCAAATACGGCCTAAGATGGAGTCACATTTGAAGTGCAGCCCTAAAAAGCATCCTTTATTGGCTTTGGCAGAATACAAAACCGTCTTCGAAATTTAGTGAGCGATGACCTTTTCGCCTCCCTACTCCCTGAAGAGAAGTTGCAGGCCTGTCTCTGTTTTATCAAAAAATTTTGTGGTAGATGTTCGACTGAGCTTCAATCTATGGTTTCTTCCCGCAAAACGTTTACAACAAATACTCGCCTAGCTTATACAACTGTCAACAACTTCACTCACTCCCTACTTCTGCCCTAAACTAAACGCAGATTCCTTGAGCAGAGTTTCTTTCTTAGAGCTCTCCATTTGTAGAACGCAACACCGTTTGTCTGTTTCCCGGCCGACTATAACATGCCTGTCTTCAAGTCTAACATGAATAAATTCCTATTGAGTTGCCCATTTAGATTATCTAGTTGTACCCAAGGTCCACTGTGTCTAATCTTGTCTCACCACTAATCTAACACTTAACCCTTATCCCTGAGTGGCCTTTGGGCCTTGACAAGTTGTTACACCTCAAGTAAAAAAATGCAGTAAAACAAAGCAACCAAACCTATCAGTATAAATAAATATTTGAAGATATAAACTACTTGGATTATAAAAAGTTTTATCAAAATAGCGGAACTCGAAAAGGGTTTATATGCCGTAAAAAAAAACCAACCAAACAAAAAGAACAAAATTAAACATTATAAATAAATATTTGAAGATATGAAGGAGTAAAAAAGTTTTTTTCTCAAAATTACTGAATTCAGCATTAAATAACTCGGAAAAAGTTGATATTTTATAAGACAAAAGTAATCGTTACTAACCACCACCTAGACACTATTAAATCAAACTTTATGAAGTATTACAATACCTATTATATTATAGCAGAATATTTGTCTCAGGACAAGTTCAATAAATTCCCCAACAAAACAGTTTTGCATACCTTTCATGTCTTTTTAGCAAAATTAAAATTATGAGAGAACTACACTACACTTTTTATTCTCTGACTGGGGTCGAATTTTATTTTTGCACTCGGTGTCAATATAATCTATAACATAAATCTCACCTGTCTGTATAAATGTATGTATGTATGCATGCATGTCTAAACTTTTCGACAGAGGCAACGGATTTTCGCGAGGTCGGTATCGTTTTAAAATGCGAACTTTCGGACGACAAATATCGAAAAATTAACGCAAAACATTAATTTCTTCACCCTCAACTGGGTACGTTTCTACAGGAAGGGATCGATATTTTCGAAAGTCATCGCCTCTTTTCGATTGAATAACGTTAGTTTAAACCTACGTCACTTCTGGTTTGGCGATGGCCGCAACAGCAAATACGTCACGTCTTTTTCTGACGTTCTTTTCCTCCTTCGCGAAACGAGTTCTTGCCTGTTTGCTTTTTTTTTTGCTCAACACATACGTCCAAACACTCGGGCTAGTTAGATATGAGAATACAATGGAATTTTTTTTTTTTAAATAAGTATTCCGATATTTTTGGTAACGTTTTCACAATGGTTTAAAAGAATTAAATTTTTTTAGATTTTGATTTTTTTTTTTTTCAGAGAAAATCGAAAATAGCTTATTCCGTGATTACCTCCCTTTAATGATAAAGAATATTTGGAGAGTAAGAGAAAATGTATTTACACTAAACGTTTTATAACGGAATAATTATTTTCAGAAGACAATAGATAAAGTTGGGCTCCTGATACTTCTCCCCCTACCTCTAAATAATAATAAGAGCATCACTTTTAATTCACGACTTTGAAGCGACAAGATGCCCGTTTTTAAAAGCTTTGGGACTTTCTTATATCCTGCTAACCGATTAACTCAATGAATATATACTTCTTTTTAAATCTAGAATCATTAGTTAAATTTGTATATGAATGAATTTATGATTTCGATTTTTTAATGCGTCTAAAATGCAGAGAATCTTACCTAAACGATGTCTAATAATTATTAATCCAAATTAATATAAATCTGAAATATTTGAATCTTCAAAAGGTACGTTTGTTCCAATATTATGCATTTAAAACCTTTTTTACCCAAGGAAACTGAAATTTAGGAAATCTCTAATATATAAACAGATATATATCTGTCTGTCAGTTTGTTCGTCGGTCCTGTCTGTCAGTCTGTCTGTCTCCGTATTTTCAAACTCTATCTCCTCCGAAACTAAAAGTCTCTGAGTGATTAGATTTTTAAGGGCCGTTATTTTATGGATCTTTAACCGTTAAAATTGTTTTTAAGAGGTCAAAAATGGAAAATATTGAAAAAAAAAACAAAAAAAAAACATCATTAGCATTTTGTACATTTATCTTAGTTTATTTTTTATTTTTATTTATAATCGGTTTATATGCGTGTCACCTTGGTACACTGGTAACGTCACCGACTTTGAATACTACAGTTTCGGTTCTAGCTAATGGCAGCTAAATACTTTCTATTTACTTTCGAAATCATGACTCTATATTAATATATACGAAATCTGGACAAATTAAAATATCATATTTAAGCGTATTTTACGCTGGGCAAAGCCCCCCCTCCTCGCTAGCGTTTAATTATTGATATATAAAACATGCAGTTAAAATTTCACAAAAATTAGAGGTACCTGAATTGTTATGAATGGCTTATATCCCATTTTGCATTACTAAATTAAACTTAATATAGCCTACACTCTTCGTCTTATCGCACAGAGGCTATGATTTAAAATTTATAGTGATCGGTTTATTATTTTTAAATTGAATTATATCCATGCAAATATAGTAGTAATTTCCTTCAGTTTGACAGAATATGGATACCCACGGTAAGGGTGCCTGTGCGTGGAATTTTTCTGGCAAGAGTTGCGCAATTTTCAACCACACCTCCCCTGTGTCGGCGTTGTTAAATATCAGTGACAGGTGAAGTTTCAGAACGACTGGAAACAATGCCGAAATAAGTGGAGAATACATACAACGCCTAAAATTCCCAAATGGTCACCTGTCTGATACTAGGCAGGCTCAACGTTGCTTAACTTCAGTTATCTGACAAGAACCGGTGTATCAACGTGATTATGCCGTATAAATACAAATATATAAACATACACATAGATAACTTTATGTAAATATTGTTACTGTCATTGTTTTTTTTTAATATATAATTCCGCGATGGTGGCTAATGAAAAACTGAAAATTTGATTGAGTTGAAACATGAGTGTGGATTTAGTTTTTATTCTATCTGAAAGGAAAGTAAAAAAAAAAAAAAAAAAAAAAAAAACTCGTGGAAATAAAAGAACCAAACCCGTTCCTTATTGGTCTAATATCAAACGGTCCATGCAGTTTTATAAGAAGAAAACAGCGTACTAAAAATTTAGGAGCCAATTTCCCCAAAAGTTGACAGGCACGCGGCATACCAGGACAAAAAATTAGCGTAGCTTAAATTGTACGCAACCTGTTTTCCTTCACAGAGTTTAGTAGGATATTAACAAGCCACGCGTGCGTGCCCCCCCCTCTGGTGCTGCATGTGAGATGACACCACAAAAAATAGTGAAGAAATGATGAATGTGAGAAGTGTGAAGGGCCAACGTTGCCTTTACGTTTCTGCCATCTTTCAGAAAAATCTAACGGATTGGGCAATAGTTATGGGGTAAAAAGTGTCATTTTTTGCAATTTTGCGGAATTGTGACACAATTTGAACTCCTGGGAACGCCGAATCCAAATGAAAATGGACAAATAGTGCAGTTTCACGCCTTAAGACATGCATATTTGAATTCAGCACCATGGAAAACTACTAT
>NC_136482.1:114846608-114866608 GCF_053919585.1 Euprymna scolopes | reverse complement strand
AATGCACTCACATAAAAATATCATATACCTACAAAGTTGAATTTTCCTCGTTTTGACTTTCATATCAAAATACTACTTTTTCTACTAAAAGATTTATAAAGCAAATTTCTTAATATACTCAGTCATTGATATGCGAGCGGCTACATGAGGGTACTAATTTGCATATTCATTTGAAAAACGAGCATTAATCAATTGCTTATTATTTTTTCTGTTTCTTTTAAGATGATTGTTTTCCGTTCACTATTACGCTGAATTCTGTTTATGCATAGTTCCTACATTATGCATAATTGCGTATAACTTTAAATGAAAAAAGTCTAGCACACGGAAATATAAGTGACCTTGTCGGTGAATGTCGTTGTCTGTGCGAAAAATCTCTACCAAACTTTTCTCTGAATATATCGTATACAGTTCAAAGTTGATATATAGGATATTTGGACCTGTTTCACACTTTCGATTACTTTTTTTAGCCGGTAAAACTTGTTTCTAAAGGGGAAAAATTACAAACAACATTGACCTTGGCCTGGTGTAAGTCGACTATACCCGTTTTTTTCTGCGTATGTGTAAATAAAATTTTTTAAGTAGACAAGGGTTTTTTTTTACAGTTTTTTTTATACATATGGCTTTAGGTCATACACTAATTGATAATACTAGAGCGCTATATGTTCTTATCATATCTATCTATTTTGTTGATTCAATTTAAAAAAATATATATAATCGGTGAAATGCATCATCATCGTCTTCAACAAGAGTGTGGGCGTTGTAAACAAACTGTTTTTTATTTAAAATTTCGAGAGGCCTACAAATGTAACGGTCGTGAAATTTGTTTTCGTTGGATTCATTTTGTTTGTTTATATCTATCTACTTTCCGTCATGTATCTGCTATGCATAATCATAGTGCATGACGTATGATTTATTTTAAACTGTTCTCTCTGGTATATATTCTCAAGACTTTCGGCTGCATTCGATATTCAACTTTTTACAGATTGTACAATGGAGATATGTGTACACTCTATTGTGTTGCATTGCATAGTAGACGTTCCTTAGCAGAACGTTACCACTGGATGACAGGTGGCTCACGCTCTTTATTTCTGTGTGGCAGAGCTTGCTCTTGTTGTGGCTACTCATTTTTTTTTAAAACATCGATTATCAAGCCTTGATCTAAAGAAGTCATTATAATACTCTCCACACTATCGTGGGGCGATCCTCTTTTTGTCAGTTGTTGGAAGTTATGCACCGTTAATTTAACCTTGCTCTTGATAAAACATATTGGTTGTCCAATGAAGCCTAGACTTATAAAATGTGTTATGCTTCGGCATTAAATAACCTCAAAAAAGGTTGAGATATCGTTACAAAAATAAACTAAAAATATTCTTCTCCTTCCCTACTACTACTACTACTACTACTACTACCACTACTATTGCAATATTTACTACAACTAGTACAACAGCTATAACAGCTACAACTAGTATATTTTTCTTCTAATCAGTTTAAGAAACCAAATAGAAGAATAAAGAATTCAAAATGTAATAAATACTATTAAGCAATGGCCGAAAAGTAAAAAAAAACAAACAAAACAAACTCGAAACTACAACGAATAAACAGCAACAATCAAAGAATCATAAAAAGATAACTGAAATAAAAAACAAAACAAAACAAATAAATCTGTAAAGAAGTAATTTGACGCCTGCAATTACCAGTCGATTGAGACATCCGACGTCTCTCGGCTGGCGACGTCCATAACTGCTTTCTTCGTCTACGTGTCGTCAGTACTCGTATGCCCGCCATCTGTATTGGCTCTGGCCAAATTGCTGGAAAAATAATAGAAGCAAAAAAAAAAAAAAAAAAAATCAAGATAAACTGACCCGATACCTGGACAATAGAAACAATTTTCTCTCGGCCAATTCTTGTCTTTTCGGTTAATTATTACATTCTGACGACAAACACTACCACCGGTCTCGCCATCATCATCGCTCTTACCATCACCATTGCGTTTACCCCCATATCTTTCGCTTAATTAAAATTTTCCTTTTCATTATTTCTATTATAGATATCTTTTTCTTTCTTTATACATCATATTTTTTGGTGTCTGCTATTGAATCCATCGAAAAACATCGCATTTTTGGCTCTGCATGATTAGTCAAAACTTCGCAAAACTCGTAGATTAGGTAATTACTAATTATGTAGCGAGCGTGTTTATCAACTTTTCGTCCGTACTTTAGTCACTTATTATGCAATATGATGCCCCTCCCTCCAAACGCTTTCAAAATAAGCCCACTGGGCACCCATTAAAAAGCAAGTATTTCACAAATGCAAAGCATCCCTATATAATTCTAGTTTGTCGAGGATATTCACCATTAAACTATATGGCGGGAAAATAAGGCTGATTTTATTATTACTTTGAAACAGGAGGGCCATTCCAAGAGTAAAGTCACGTATTTTTTTAAAACTAAAAATGTTGATAAGCTACGAAGATGGCATTGGTGTCATTAGAAAGAGCGACCTTTTATGCTGCAAGGTTTATTTTTCTAGATAGTCACCACTGTTCTCAATGCACTTTTCTCAGGAATTCAAGGACGCATCTCTGCTTCTGACGCACATCCATGGTAGGTACCGTTTCCTTAGAATCTCACACCATCAATATCTACAACAGAGAGATGCAACTTTCAAGTTATGAATTCTTATAATTTCATTCATCATAACAATACAATTTGCAATCCACTCTGATCCATTCGGGCGGAATAAATAGGAAGCATAACTTTTGGAACGCCCCCTCGTGTGTGCGTGTATATATATATATATATATATATATATATATATATATATATATATATATATATATATATATATATGTACTAGACTACCCGTGACCCGTTGGATCAGTATATTTTACAGCTAGCTATGGAATAGTGAGTATGCAGAATTAATGCATAAAAATGCAAGTTAGTATAAAGAGTTAATGTATGATCGCGCAAAAGTCGAATGCACGTGCGCGGGAAAACAAACGTGGGGCAAAGGGAAACAATACGCAATTTCGTGCACATACAAACAATTGAATACACGGGTGAACGAAAAATAACCTGGCGACAAGCGAAAACAATACGGAATACATTGGATGATAAAGCTCTTAACACCATGGCCTTAGATTAAATGAAATATACTATATATAAGAGGGGTGGAATCCGTAGAAAAAAATTGAAAAAAAAAAATGAACAAAAAATACAAGAAGGGAGTTTGCGTTGTACAGGTCCATTCTAGTTTTTTTTTTGTGTTAACAGCCTTAAAATATCAGGAAAATATAATTAACTGATTAAGTAATATTTAACGGTGACACCTTTTCCAAGCAAATCTTAAAAAAATATGAAAGTTCCCTCCGCACATAAAGGTTTTAAAATGTTTCAACGTATTTTAAAAATGTTTGGAACTTATGACTCAACTCCCACCTCATTTCCCCTTATCTGCCCTCATCCACGCCACTAAACTTGAAAAAATGCTAACGAGTACATATCTCGCTATATTGACAAGACGTGGGGTCTTATTTTACGCTAAATTTATATAAGAAAATAATCCCTTCAGCTAAAATGTTAAATTTTAATTATGTAAAAATAAAAAAAAATGGTTCTTTTATATTATCTTCAAAGGTCGCTGAAACGTATTAGCCCTCCCAAAAGAAGATTTTGATTTCTTGCTAGGATGTAAACTACCCTGGGTTAGGTCGTAAAAAAAACCCCAAATTTTTTATTTTAAATATGTAAATAAATCAAGTAGTTTTTTTTTTTTGCATTAGAAAAGTATATTTGTTTTGTTTTTTTGTTTGGAAACAATTCCAACTTGTGATGAAAAATGCAATTAAAATAATCTTAAATGAAAAAATTTGGACACAAACAACGTAGTTGTTTTTAAATCAAGATGTAGTTTTAATCACGCACAACTTGGGTAAAAACAATGAATATGTAGGTGCACCTGAACAATCGGCCTCCCATACAATTTTTTCCTTTTCGTCTTTTTTTCAACTATTTCTGCGAATTATTGGACACTACCAGATTATATAAAAAAAAATTGAAAAAGTCAATATGTTAAGATTTGGAAAGAGGTTCAGTTTCATATACAACGTTCTAGTAAATTGATTCATCATTTCCAGAACCAAATTATTGCCCGACTTGATGTTGAACCATTCAAGCGTCATTATTATTTTGTTTTCTTTTATTTTTTTCAACTTCTCACTTTGAGAAAACTTCAAACCGCCCCGCCATCATTATTTGTAATTATTTATTTACGACTTTTTAAAAGATGTTTTAACATTTAACGGCCCGTGCTATTTCTTAAATAGTATGGTGTACCTGTTGTACCTTAAAGGGTAAATTGAAAAATGTCCAAAATAAAAGCAGTTCTTTGAGATTATATTATCTTTTATTGCCTTGAGAAAAAACTTTTTAAGTGATGAGTGAAAAAATTAAATCAGAAAGCCACCGCAACACTGTTGCAAGCACTGATATAAATTAAGCAGACCCTAATAAAAGCCCTACTAAAATCAAGCTTCTACTTCTTGAAAAGAAACTAATTTTAAGTAAGGCCTGACAAAAAATTAATCGTCAGAATACACATGGGCTGCTGCTAAAAGCAGTATATGTGGTTATAAATAATTATTATAAATAATTATTATAAATAATATATATATATATATATATATATATATATACGTTTTTTAATTCATTGGGGTTAAATATCATTATATGATGAGGAAAACCTATTACAAAAGTTGAAACAAAAATATCGTTGACCTTGTGTATGCTTTGATTAGCAGCAGTGGCCTTTAATATTAGACTTAAGACAAGGCGGCCAGAGAAATAGGTAAGTGGACGGATTTTTGAAATCGTAAGTCATTTAAACACCCAAGCAAGCAAGTTAATCTGAGTTATATATATATATATATATATATATATATATATATATATATATATATATATATATGTATGTGTGTGTGTCTTTGCGTACAGTTTCACATATATATATTATTCAATAATTATTATAGTAAATAATTACACACACATACACACACACACATATATATATTCAGAATGGGAGAAATTATATAATTATTTCCACAGTCAAACAACGTCGCTGCTTACAAGAGCCATGACTGCCAACAAACCTGAAGGCTAAGACTCTCACATTCTGAATATATATCCCATGTACATAATATTCACACTATGATTATATTGGCATACGCATTTCGAAATCTTGCTTCTACTTACTCATCTTTCATTATCAACAACCAGTTTGCATAAATGCGCACTTACTGGCGGGGGAAAAATCTTATAATATTCTAGATATAAAATGTTTTGTTATAAAATTCCGTGTTTTTCTACTTATGTTTGCACTTGCTAACAGGTGACCCTTCTCCTCTTTCAATGTGGCGTATATTTTCATTCTAATATGCATGCACGTCAGTGGAATATGTTTTATTTTCTTTATTCACTATAACATACGTTTTATAAACAATTCATAGTAAATGTTATGCAGGTCTTTAAAAAAAAAACCAAAGACGCTATTGTCGTCCAAAATATGACCTTACTAAGTCTAAGGATAGACCGACATATAAAATTGTTGCGTTTAAGTTGAACACTCGTGTGACTGTTGTAGATATAAAAATTGTCCTTAATACCAAGGTTTCTGCGTTGGATTGTTCCACATTAGTAGCTCGAGTTTCAAAGACGACGATGGTTGTATAAGGCCCCCAAAATCATACACCACTAAGCACCGTGTTATGTATGCGACCATGTTCAGCAAAGTTTCCTCTACACCGAACGCTTATCGGAGGTACATAATGAATTTCACAACACGGTCAAAATCCAATGTTTATGCAGGCGACGCAACACCATCTTTGCTGATAAAAGACAAACCAGCCGATGTGGAGACTCTGCTCATCTTTTTACATCCAGCGCATGCCTCTTATCTGTATAATCTTCTAGATAAACAAAAGATCTTGGTCAAGACAGGGAAGAAATCCCGACCTCACAGGCAATTGCGGCTGTCAGTAAAGAAACTAAATTCGTTAATGTTTCGGATGATTGCAACGCATTCATGAACTATGTTCACACCAACATCAGCGCAGAATGACTAAGAATCAACCTAAGTGTAATAAAACTGTCTTATTTTTTTTTTTAAACTTTATTAAACATTTTTTTATAATGTTTATAGAAAATAATAACCCATTTCATTATAGCTGTTTTCACAATAATCCTCATTACTCCACAACTATTGTCAATGTTTATATGAAAATGATATGATATGATAGCCTAGGCAGAACAATTCATTCAAAAACAAACAAATATCTTTATTAATTCTCGAGATAGATTGATCACAATGTCGCAAAACGTTGAACCCGTTTTTTGACATTTTTGTTAAAAGTGGCGCTTTGTATTGTGTGATTCTAATAGCCTCACATTATAAAGTCTTTAACCTGAAACTACCAGTAAAATGGTCAATTTGAAACCACCAAATAATTGCGACTAAATAGAAATAATTTGTCTTCGATAATATTAAAAATAAAAACACATTAAAAAAGCAAAAAAAAGAAAAGAAAATGATACAATAGAACTATAAAATGCTTCGACCAGCCATTATTATAAATAATTAAAAACAAAGATGATAATCTTTACAATAATGAAGTTGGTTCGGCACAGGCAATAATTGGGATCATTATAATAGCGGGAAAATGATAATTTCTTCATCGCCCTCCCTCCTCCCTAATGTTTTTTTCTTAAGGCTTCGATGTGTGTACGTGACGTTTCGCATGACTCCAAATGGATCTTCCCTGGAGGAAGTTGATCAAGACACGTGAGTTTAAAAATAAAAACGAGAAGAACAGGAGCCAACAAACAGGGAAAACAACCACAAAGCTCTGGTTATGGCAGAGAAAGCATTGTTTGGATAAAGAGGATCCAGAAGAAGCTTCATAAATAAAACGAAAGTTAATAGTTTAGTAGAGAGTATATGAGTTAAAGATTTTAATTCCTATCTCTTTTATTAGCGACTTATAGCAACTCAAGATTTAAAGTTTGTCTATATAAACGAGGTACTAAAAAAAACGGCCTAGATTACGACGAATTTCCATTCATAAAACGCAGTTTTTTATTGGAGCAGAAGATATAAAACATACCTATCATATATATATATATATATATGTATATATATATATATATATATATATATATATATATATATGTATATATATATATGTGAATAAAAAGGAAAAACCTAAAAGAGTAAAAACCAAAATAAAATCAACGTTTCGTCCCTATTTCAGGGGACATCATCAGGATTTCTAGGCGAGGATGTACAGGAAGACGGTCATATATCACATGCGAAAAAGGAGAAGTTCAGACTTTTTTGGTTACTTGGGCATGGATAAAACTTTTTAATTTAATTTGAGCCTAAAACAATAAATGTTAAGGGTCAGCATTGGTGTCAAAGTTAAAATTTTTTATACTCCTGCGGTCTCTACAAATTACTGAGCCAATTGTTGGTCTAAACATTTAAAATTTTACATAAAGTGTATTCAGACGCAGTGCAAGCTTTTTAATCGGTTTTTGACTGACAATTTGGAAGCCAAAGAGTCAACGCGCAAAAGATTTGTACCTTTGCAGTGTCTTGCAAACTATTCAGCTAATTTTGGGTGTAAAGATTTGACATTTTACATAAAGGGTATTCAGACATGCAGCTAGATTTTAATCAGATTTTGGACGAAAATGTGGCTGCAAAGTAGTCAAAGATGAAAGAGTTGACCTTTGTAGACTCTATTAATCTCCTCTGCCAATTTTGGATTTAAACATTTGAAAATTTAGATGTAGGTTTCTTGGACATGAGTCAAACTTTTTAAAATATATATATATATATATATATATATATATATATATATATATATATATATATATATATCATATCAAGCCGGGATGAATTACTAGCATATATATACATATATATATCATATATTAGTATGTATATATATATATGTATATATATATATATATATATATATATATATATATATATATATAACGAAGGGTTGCTTTGTGTGTGGGGGTGCGTGCGTGTAAGCTCATTCTATATGGACTCGGAAACAGCTGGGCTGATTTTTTTTTTAATTTCACACAAAGTACTTTATATGTCTGTGAGTCTTCTACGTGGGTTTTATATCGGCATTTTTCTTATAAGTATCGAAAATCAATAACAAAACAATTCTATTAAATCCTATTATATATTTTTAGTCAAACCTGATTCGCCTGTTGGCTCGTTAAGCAAGATTTAACTCGTGTATTCATTTATTTGTTTGAAGTTAATCGCGATTATTTGTTACGCTGCTTTTTTTTTTTGTCCTAGGATTTATCTCGTTTGCGATAATAGTACGAAATCAATTGTTATTGATACAAATTAAGTATTACTACTCACCGAGAAACGTCGGATAGCCTTGCTAGTTTAAATTAATCAACGTTTCATTCATAACTTCACGGTTGTAAAAGACAACTGAAAAGTTGCCTTTTTCAAAATTCATTCGAAATATATTTATCTATCTTTTAATATGACCGAAAGAAAGGAAAACGAAGAAATCAATTTACCTTTTCACTTGCGATTTAAAATCAATCAAGCCGACTCCGCCAAATAAAGGGATATTTAAACAGATTACTAAAACCTATTGACCCTCACTGCATTTTTCTTTTATTATGCAACCTGTCACACACATGACGCTGCTAGTCTCAGTTTTTTTTTTAATATAAATACTATAACGGCATGTGTGATTTAGAATTATCTTACCTATTTCTTGCTTTATTCGTTCCAGCTTCTTTATTCTTTGACCCGTTGGTTCAGTGCTCCACAACAATTTGCTGTAATACCGTTTTCTACTCTAATATCCCCTTTCCAAGAATCGCAAGCTTGCGGAACTTTCTACTTATTCGTTTCTTTCTACGTATCGCCTTGTTCTTTTCAATACTAGGGTCACTACACATCTCCTGCATTTGCGGTAATAATCTTTCGTTCTATTTAGTTCTTTACATGAAATGACTTTACACATTATCATAAGCGATTTCCATAAGGAAATGTAAAACATTTGTCAATAAAATCATATTATGTTGCAAAACAGTATTAATTTTTGAAAAAATCAAAACGTTGAGTGAATTAAAACAAAACATCAATATAACAGTTAATAACTAAGATGTTCTTCTGCAAAATAAATATGTAAACTAGTTAATCTCTCGACAAATATCGCATAAAACAGGATATAGAAAAAAGATGGTGCATCTGTTGTGTACAGTTAAATAAAGTTAATAAATGACGTTTAACTTAACCGACAGTGCGAGAAATCGGTCCAGCTTTTGAATCAATTCATTCAAATATTATGGTTCGGCATGTTTTGATTATCTGTATGTCTTTTATAGACTTGAGAACTGCATAGAATTTTACAGTTCGACAGAAAACAAAGCACGACATCGGAGAAAAAAGATGAGCTATCAAGAAAAATCGTCTAGCGCGGAAACCAACTCTTCTTACTAGATGATAACGACCAAATGACAGGTCAACTGAAACAGAAGAACATTGTGTAGACAACAATATATATATATATATATGTATATATATAGTATGTATATATAATATATATATATATATATATATATATATATATATATATATATATATATGTATATTATAGCTAGTAAAAAGGGAAGACTGATTTTTTGTATTCATGGTAAAAAGAAGGACGGAGGGAAAACATTCGATGGAGGTTGAGAAAGAAAAAAAGTTAGACAAATAAGGAGATAGGGTCGACCGACCAGGTTTCCAAGAAAAAAATGGGGAAACGACTAAAATACATCTATCGTTATGATAAATGTACAATGGAGAGTCTCTAAGGCGTTTCCTCTCCATTGAACGATAGATTTATTTTAGTCGTTCCCTATTATATTTTTTTTTCATTCTGATAATTTTATTTCATTTTAGTTGTTCCCCCCTTTTAAATTCGTCTCCCTACACAAAACAAAAATGGGTCGATTGGGCTTTGAAAAGTGAGGGCGAAACCTGGTCGGCCGACTCTACCCTCTTCTTTGTCTAATTTTTTTTTTCTTTCTCAACCTCCATCGAATATTTCCTTCTGTCCTTCTTTTTACCATGGGTACAAAAAATCTCAGTCTTCCCTTTTTAATAGTTATAATAAAGTTCTGTACCCCCTCCCCCAAAATAATTAATGTAGATATACTTCTATAAATTTGGGGGTTTGTGTATTGATATTTATATCAAAAACCTTTATGTCTATATATTTAATACAAAACACAACTTTCTTATATATGGGTCGTTGAATTGCATTCATCTATACAAGATCTAGCTAATTTGCTTATTGTTTTAAACGTTCACTTAAATTAATTCCTTTTTTAGTTTTTACTTGTTTTCTTAATGGGATAGTCATTTTTAGTTAACTATTACGTGTAATTTTATTCATGCAGTATTCTACACAATTTATACTTGCGTAAAACGCTTATAGTAAACACAGACCTCTTTTTATTTATGTATGGGTATATATATTGCCAACCAAAATTTCTTTGTTAGCTTTTGGTCTACAGACATGAAACTTAGCATTTAGGGTATTCGAACCCATATGAAACTTTATATTTGTATTTTAGCCGGTGAAAATCGGTGTAAAAAAAGTGAAAATTAAAGAAATGGAATTCATTGGGTGATAGTCGAACGACGGTATTACGAATGTACATGCACAACGTAATAGGTATTGGTTCCTGGTTTAAGTTTTAGCCTTGCAGCAAACATGTCTTCATAGCTAAGGCATTAACATCAAAGGGAAAAGAAAATCGTAAGCTAAACGTTTTAGTTTCGATTCTCGGTATTTATGTTGGCTCCAATATAATATAATATTAAATACGAAATCTGCATTAATCAAAATATCATATTTAAGCGTATTTTACTACAAGATAATTCCGGGCAACCTACTAGTATTATCTATATATCTATAAAAGTAAAATTGTCTGAGTGCGTGTCTGTCTTTATGTGTATATTTCTCTACCAAATTACTCTGTCAATATTCAGTCTACAGACTCGATATTTGACATAAGGGATATTGAGATTTGAAAAAATCTTTTTAATTGGTTTTCCGCCAGAAATCTGGCTGGCAAAGGGTTAAAGTTCAACGATTTGACCTTTAAAAACTCTACCAAACTACTTCGCCAAATTTAGGTCTAAAATCTTGAAATTTCAGATGTAGGTTCCTTGGACATGGATCACATTTTTTAAAACTTTACTTGAGCTCAAAAAATAAATGTCAAGGGGTAAAAATTGAGGTTAAACTTACAAAAAATTGACCTTCTACCCAATTTTTGGTTGAAACATTAGAAATTATACATGAAGTGTTTTCAGACAAGATTTTTAATCGATTTTCGGCCGAAAATTTGGCTACAATGTGGTCAAAATACAAAAGATTTGACCTTTGCGGTCTCTAGCAAACTATTTAGCCAATTTTGGGCCTAAGCATTTGAAATTTTATATACAGGGTATTCAGACATGCAGCATGCTTTTAAATTAGTTTTTGGGCGGTAATTTGGCTGCGAAGAGCTCAAAGTTTAAAGAGTTGATCCTTGCAGGCTCTATCTAACTTCTCCGCCAATTTTGAGTCTAAACACTTGAAATTTAAGATGTAGGTTTCATGGACATGAGTCAAACTTTTTAATATATATATATATATATATATATATATATATATATATATATGTTCACATAAATTTATGAACAGTACATAGGGCTCGAGCAAAACTGTTCTGAACGGCTAGTATTATAATAAACACGAAATGTGCATTAATTAGAATATTATATTAAGCGTATTTTACGACCGGGCAATGCCGGAATTTTCTTCCCGTTTCTCCCTTTTCATGTGTCTAGTTTTCTTAATCTCATAAACTGTCACTAACTGTCAAATAACATTTTTGATGCAATTTTGGTTAATTTCATATTGTTTGTTTCCTTTAATGCATCAACCTTCAAAATTTATTGTATATTTTGAAAATCTCTTCCCTCTGATCAGGAGTATTGCACGTCCGAAACTCCAGGGAATAAGGCTTTTCTTGTTTACTTGAACTCCTTGTCGGATAATTGAAATTGCATACCCCTTCCTTACAGGTGTGTAATGTTTTTTAAAAATTTGAGTAAATTTTCAATAACAAGATTTTTTTTTTTTTACACAGTGATCACCACTTATCAAGGCCCGGAAGCCACTCAGGGATAAGGGTTATTGCAAGTACATTACGTTAGTGTGGAGATTTGATGAAGTGTTTACTTAAGGGGGCGGTTCATTAGGAATTTGTTAACATTGGACTTGAACACATCCAAGTTTTAGTCAGGTGGGAAGCAGGCAGACGGAACAGAGTTCCACAGGCGTGCAGTTCTAAGAAAGAAGCTTTGTTCATGGAATCCACGTTTTGATTTAGGCACAGATAAAGAGTGGGGGAAATTTTTCACAGTGGATTCGGCTAGACGGGTGTTCTTTGTGAAAGATTGGCGAGGGGGGACCAGAGATTGGAGTTCAGACGAGCACCTGCCATGGAAATAACGAAAAAACAAGGATAGGGTCGCAACGTCTCTTCTGTGGGAGAGAGGTTGCAGGGTAGAGAAAAGGGCATCCCCCACTAAGCCACGAAGTCTATTTTGTACTCTGTCAAGGCAGGATATGCTGTTTTTTGCAGCTCCTGCCCAGATATTGCAACAGTATTCCATCCTCGGACGTACTTGGCTTTTATACAGATAGAGAATTGCATCAGTAGTGAGATATCTTCTGGAGCGGTAGAAGGATCCTACCATCTTTCCAGCGACCTTGGCAACAGACTTGATGTACGTGTTCCATTTCAGATTAGGAGTAAAGGTCAAACCCAGAAGCTTGTCAAAACACGGGGCCTCACCCAGACGAGAGCCATCCATCACAATTGATGCCAGATGGGGATCAGAGTGTCGATGATGTAAGGATAGGAGTTTGGTTTTGGATGCATTAAAGGTAACCAGCCACATCTTCCCCTACTGAACCACGCGCTCGAGATCAGAGGAGAGAGAATCAGAGAGAACTTTGTAATTTACAGCCTTTGATGTGTTGCCGTAGATGATCGTGTCATCAGCATAGATGTCAACGAATGATTTAAGTATGTGTTTAGGGAGGTCATTGATGTAGATCAGGAAGAGAGTTGGGCCTAGGATTGACCCCTGAGGGACTCCAGCATTTATATTGCAGGCCGCCGATTTTTGTCCATCTACCATTACTCTTATGAGCCTATCGGAGAGAAATGATTTAATGATTGAGAAAACATTTCCAGTTATACCGTAGCTGGAAATCTTGTGAAGTAGACCCTTATGCCATGCCTTGTCGAAGGCCTTTGATATGTCAAGAGCAATTGCCCTAGATATATATATATAACTAAGAATTGATATATATATAACTAAGAATTGTCCATATATATATATATATATATATATATATATATATATATATATATATATATATATATATATATATATATATGGACAATTCTTAGTTTTGTTTCTTTTCTCTACGTTAAAAAACAAGAACAAAAAGTAAGAATTGTCTCAGTTTTAAAGGATGTTTTCCCCACTGACAGAAAATATTGAAGTGCAGAATCTGAAGAACAAGTACTACACTTTGATCTTGGCCGAAAGCCAACACACACACACACACATACACAAGGAAATGAAAATTCACTGGGATCTGCCTCGGCTGTTTCCACAGGAAAATGGTGACGGTGGCTAAGAAGACTTAGAGAGGAGAGACCACTATTCAGACTTTTACGAGAAAGTTACCAAGAGTACCGACCTGCTGGAGAAGTATAAGGCATCTCACATTCGAAGGGAAACGGACATTCACTATTAATTAGAAAGGCAATGACAAACGGATGCTGCGAGAACGCAACGTTATCGAAAGTAGGTTATAGTATAGGGAATCTGAGAGTACTTATTGTCACTCATGCCTCAAGGAACGCTATCTTTGTTGCCAGTGATCGATCTTATAAAGTACTTGCAACCTACCACTTAATCTTCTACTTATATATGTAGATAGATATATATAGAGAGAGAGTAGAAAGTGAATCTTGTGTTTATTTTTGTCATCCTCGTAACTCTCACTAGCTCTATTTTGTTCTTTAGTCCTCACGTTCCATGATCGATGTTTTTTTAAAAAGGGGAACTATTGCTGTCGAAATCTATGCATATAACGTTTCTTGTTGGTCACTTTTTGACTGTTAAGTAGTATTTTTTTTAGCTTCTTATATCAAGTGCATGTAAGGTATAGTCACGTTTGACACACCGGTTCCCGTTAGATCACCGAAGTTAAGCGACGTTCAACCTGATCACTACTAAAATGGGTGACCATTTTGAAATACCAAGTGATATATGCGCTCTACATTTATTTTAGCATTGTTTTCAGTCGTTCTGCATCTCTCAAATCAAGTAGTGATGATTCAGGGGAAGTATGGGTAGTGAGTTCGCAACACTTGCTTCACAATTACATACGCAGTCATCTTCACAAGAGATATTCGTTATCTCCCGAGACTAAACGGATTCGATAGTGACAGTAACTTACTTCATGCCTTATGTGGATAGATTTCATCAAAAAATATATATGCGAGTCAGTCTTATTTTATTTTTGCGATACTTTTAAATAAATTCAACTATTTATACGAAAGTGCATTTTTACTTAAAGAATAAATTTCCCTTTAACAAATTTGATACCCCCAAGTTGGGAGCGGCATATGTATTTTTAAAATATAATTTAATTATGAAAATTATAGTTTAACAATTTTTGTGAGTCAGTTATATTCTAAAACCCACAGGACACAAAGCACGACATGCCGCTAAGTGCAGGCTTTCTACGCCTGATCTTACAAAAACGACTTGTCAATCTAGTGGAGAGTAATCTCTTCTGTCTCTACAGCCCTTCACACACTGAAGAAACGTGGTTAGTCTTTCTCTACTCACTAATAATCTTCGATTCCTTCATGTAAGACATTCGCAACAAGAACTCGTCTTACTACCACAGCGGAAATGAGCTTTCTTTTCTTACCTCATATGCATAGGATAAAATATTTCGTTTTACAGATTTTCTTAACAAGGACTTCACACATGTGCAGCATATCAGCCACAAGACTGCTTTCAGCAAACTAGCACATAGTCGTCTTTGAATCCAATGTCAAAAATACTTGTTATAAACCGTCGGTATAAATAATAATAAATAATATGTATAAGAATATAAAAAAATATGAATAATATATATATATATATATATATATATATATATATATATATATATATATATATATATATATATATCCATAAAAGTGAGAATGTGTGTATGTGAGAAAACCTCTCAATGTATATGCTCAACAAACTTTTAATCAACAGACTTGAAATTTGGTATATCGGGTATTTGGACACATGGAAAACTTTTTAATCGGTTTTCATCTAGGAAAAACGGTGCTGGGGGGGTCAAAATTCGTAGGTGGGGGGAGTAATCGGAATTTATTCTGTTTTTTGACATTTTTACGAATGCGCATGCTTGAATCTTTCATATGACAGATTCATTATGTCTAGGATAAATAGATTTGAAAAAATGTCTTAAAGATCACGTCAAGCTGACCTAATGATTATCGTACTTGACTCACTGTCTTTGTTATATTTTCTTTATTCCTTATTATACTTAAGATGATGAATTTTCTTTTGTTGTTTATGTTATAAGTAAGAATAAGTGTCTTAAGAGTGATGAGACTCTTAGAGTGATAGACAGTCTTAGGAGAGTTCATGTGTGTGAGGAGATGGGATCATTAACATTAACATTGTTAGTGAAGAGATGTGGACATTAACACGTAGCTATAAGGAGAGAGTGTACATATAAATAAACAATACCTTTTTCATGTAATGATGGACACAGGAGACGGAGTTATAAAAACACATTGAACATTTATTCTTCTTCCACTTGAACCGGTTGGTGGCTTTGCGTTCAGGAATTCAAAGGTTCACATATTAAGTTTCAAAATGTGATCCTCTCGCTTCTAGACGATTGAAACCCATGTCTGTCGATCTCAAACTCCCTCTGAGTTTCTCACTGACTAACTCTCTAACTAACTCTCACTTCCTATATTGAGAAATCCATGCATGTCCGGCCACGTGATCACAATTCGCGTGCCATCACATGCGCGAGTCGCACGTTTCTCGAACATTCTGATTTTCCAATAACCTATTTTTTCTTTGTTATTTTCACAAAGGAATCCAACCTGTATATCTAATTTATTTAACCCATATTTTATTTTCCACATTCTTTCTAACAATTGAATAGTTTATTTATTATTTATTTCATCAGAATTAACAATTTACTGGACATTCCATTTAAACGTATTGTTCTTTAAAACTTATATCCAAGGTTCGATTTCTGCTTTCTCTCATTTTATTTTCATTTTAAGTAATCTCTCTATTTTTATACTTACATGAAAAGGGAACAGCCCTTATCATGTAACATCTTTAGGTTTTGGTTTCGATCTCAACTCGAGTATTTTTTTACAAGAAGTAAACTGTTTAGAAAAGATATAATAATTGCATGTACAACCCTAGATTTTATTGTTTTTTTAAAATTAATTTTTTAATGAATTTAACATGACGTTTAATACCTACGATATTTCGTTCAAAATAAATGAGAAATCTGCATTAATTAAAAGATAATATTCATGCGTATGTTACGACCGGGCTACGCCGGGCGGGCTACTAGTAAATAATAATACAAGTGACTAGTGGTCGCTTGTTGATTTAATATTCCCGTAAAAATTCCTTCTTCAGAGGAAGCCGTCTTAACCTTCCTAGAGTTAATGTCATTTCATTTCTTCGTTTTTATAAGTAACTAGCGGGGGTACCCGGCGTTGCCCGGGTGTTTTGAGGTGTGTATGTAAGGAGGGAGTAAAAAATAAGCGTAGTTATAACCCTGGTAAAATATTAAAAAAAATAAAACTATTATAAACTTGTTAAAAAAATAGGAGCCCTCTCCCCCCCCCCCAAAAAAAACAGCGAACAAACGTAAAACTTCCTTAATACAGAAATCGGAAAACAAAAAGCAAAAATAAGGGGGAAAATGATTAATGTGGTCGGAAAAACAAAAACAAAAACACACAGCGAAAAGCGAAAAAAAACCTCTTCGATTCTGTTAAGTCCATGGTGCATTTCACCCAGTACAAAGCATAGTACGAAAAGGAACGTTAAAATTCCATTTCACCCAGTAGAAAGCACAGAACAGAAAGGCACGGTAGAATTCCATTCCAGTTTTTTTAAGCAATTACGAAGTACAGAAAACCCAAAACCGGTGTTCCTTAGTAACTGTCCTTTGTGAACAATTCGGGAAACGTTGTTAGTGGTGGCAGGGGAAGGAGAAATTAATTAGAGAGAAAATATTTTACTTCTTCCATTGATTTTAACGAATTCTGGCCGTTAACTCTCAGCAGAAAAAAATATAGGAATCTACGATTATCGAGGAAGTTGAGAGGTAATATGCCTATAACACACCTCAAATATTGTGCTACAGTTTGTGCATATTACATTTGCATGAAATGCCTTGATTTTTAATCCTATTAAGGTCAAAATCATAGGGGAAAAATGAGTTCATTATATATATATATATATATATATATATATAGATAGATAGATAGATAACAATTTGTACATCCCCACGATCGTCTCCAACTCTCTTATAATGTTATTTATCTATATCATTAACTCTTATCCTCTAGTGGCGTTTGGTCTTGATAAGTCTTTATTCCCTAATAATAAAGTGTAATACAAAGCGTGTTTTTTTTAAAATGTATTTAAAACGCTATCCTGTATGTGGTAGATTAAAACAATGTCGTCGTTTTGGCGGCTTTTAGGCTATTTACAATATTGCGTCTCCATCCCAATTAGTTCAATAATAAATAAATAATAAAGAAAAAGGAATAATAATACTATTACTAATAGATCTCGTTATTTATTTATTAAAATTCTCATATGGGAAACAAGTTCCAAGTGATCGCCTTGTTGCTGGCGGCGCCGCCAGGTGTAAGTGGTTGTGTGTGTTTATATGTGTTTGTGTGTGTGTGTGTGTGGGGAAGGTGGGTTCAACTCGCCAGATTGTCGTCCTCTTTTGTTGGTTATCGAAGGGCATCTTGATTGATTTCCACTGGTTGGAGTGATTTTCCCCGGCATCCGGTTCCGAAGATACTCGGCTGTGCTGGCTTCGGCCAGTGGAGACGCTTGTCCATAAAAATCTGCCCAACTTGGCGATTTTGTGTCTGCAAAGCACATTTTCGGGATTGGCTTCTTTTCCGGCTGACGGGACAAAACGGCGTTTAAGATAAATGGCGGAGCAGACAGATCGACTGAAAAAAAACCCGCTCAGTTCAGAGAGAGAGAGAGAGAGAGAGAGAGAGAGAGAGAGAGAGAGAGAGAGAGAGAGAGAGTGGATGATAGAGAATAAGACCGTACTTCTAGAGAGAACTTAATGAAGAGTAAGAGAGAGTATAGAGAATTCAGAAAGAGAACTCGAAAAGAGAATTCAGAGAGATAGATAGATAGATAGATAGATAGATAGAGAGAGAGAGTGAAAGAGATAGAGAAAGAGAGAGAGAGATAGACAGACAGACAGAGAGTTGTAGTGTGAGAAATAGAGGAGAGAAAGAGGAAATATTCAGAGAGAAAAAAGAGTTCAGATAAGAGGGCGAAAGAGAGGGTGTAGAGAAAAGAGGGGAGGGAGAAGGAGATCTAGAAAAAGGGATAGATAGATGAGAAGATAAAGAAATAGAGACAACGAGAGAGAGAGAGAGAGAGAGAGAGAGACAGAGAGAGCATTCAAAATTAGAGGAAATGAGCGTTTTTTTTAATGAAAATCGCTAAGTCATGAAGCCACTTGATGTAAGGAGTAAAAAAAAAATGAAACAATAAAATGAAATCAAACTTGTCATAAAATTACCGACAATATGTGTTTGTTGGGTTAGGGTTGTACTCAGAAAACATCTACACTTCCCGGTTCCGGGAAAACTCGTCCCGGGAAAACACGTCCCGGGAAAACTCGTCCCGGGAAAACTCGTCTCCGGAAAACTCGTCTCCGGAAAACTCGTCTCCGGAAAACTCGTCCCCTTTCGCTAGGTAGAAAAACTGGTCCCTTATTGAATAAATATCGATTGAAAACACATTTTATGATCGGTCTTGAATGAGATATTGTTTTTTAAAATAAACTATAGCCCCCCCATCATATTTTTTTAAAAAATATTTTTACTTGTTTAATGTTTTTTTTTTGTGTTTTTAATAAAAGCGTTTATTATGTTCATAAACGAGACCGCATATTTTTTTTTATATTAATATAAAAAGAATTTACTTATATACTGTTGCTTATAAAAGGGTAAAATCGATTTTTCTACCTCGCCGACTATATTGTTTATTTAATTTATTTGGAATAGTTTATTTGGTAAAGAAAAAAAAAACAGAAAACAAACAAAAAACATGTCGGTCGAGTGTTACGGGAGAACGAGAAATAATGCCCGGTATATCACATCTTAGGGGGTCTTGATAATCGCTAAAAAATAGAAAATTAAAGAAATTACTGAGGGAGATTTGGTTTTAAAAAGAAAATAATAAATTTTAATATTTTTTAAAATATAATTTAGAGAGAGAGGGGGGGATAAAACCTATATCTCCCTTCGAAAAGCAACCAACAAAAAATGAAATTAAAAAGATTCTTGATAAACGATAGCGGAGTTTTCAATAACATTGATTAATAAATTTATTTAGTGATTACTTTCTCTCTTAATGATTGATTTTAGAATTTTGAAGTAAAAATTCAAAAAATTAAAAATGAGTTAACGAGAGATTGTTAGCACATGGCATCTCTCGCGCCAAAAAAGTATTTCGCTTTTAATTTATTAGTTAATTTTTGCAAAATT
>NC_136482.1:114836608-114844108 GCF_053919585.1 Euprymna scolopes | reverse complement strand
GGTTTTCTGTTTTATACAGTGCGAGGTCGAACTATAATCTCAATATCATTGAAGCGTTAGTCATTAATAACTCTCGACCTAGCTTGTGTAGACAAAAGATTTTGAAACATCAGTTGGAGATATTTATTGATTTAAAACCACCTGAACAGTGAGATTTTTTTTTTCACTGGTCTTCCAACTGAAACCAAATTCCCTTCTTTCCTCATTCGTTTCTTAGTTTTTAATTTATCATTTTGACGTTTCCTCTTAGAGGGTCAGACTTAGTGGTTTAACTTATTTTAAAGCGTTTATTATGTTCATACAAAGTTAATTACAAATTTTTTTTTGTTCTTATTTTAATTAGCATTTGTAAGTCAGAAATATATTTGTTTCTCAAAGAAAAAAAATAGAGAACAGGACCTTTTTTATTGTTTTCATGAAAATAAAGTTTCGAGATTTTTAATTATTTTTTTTTTTACTTATTTAGTCAGTTTGTGTTTTTTTTCTTTAAATTGTTTTTGTGAAAGGTGAGTTTTTTTTTCAAAACTTTTGTTTTGTTTCTTTTTAATTTTTTTAAAGTATTATAAATTTCACTAACATGCTGGAGAAATGTTTAATAATTTGGTATTTTTTTAGATTAGGTCCACCTCCACAATTTTCCTTTCAATGACGACATTTATAGGTTTCCGAGTATGCTGAACACGCAAATTGCATTGAAATTTTGCGGAAATAAATAGTTGTATTATGCATTGTATTCTTCGGCGGTCATCTTTTTACGTGCACACGCGCCATAAACAAATACACACACGTAAAAAAGATGGCCGCCAAAGATTAAAATGCATAATACAACTTTTTATATCTTGATAACTACTTATTTCTGCAAAATTTCGATGCGATTTTCGTATTCAGCATAGTCGAAAACCATTTCAAGTCGTCATTTAAAAGAAAATTGAGGAGGTGGACCTAATCTAAAAATTTACCAATAATTTTTAATCCCGTACGCCTCCCGATACATTGCTTCGTCAACATGCGACCATTTTATATCTCCCGAAGACACTTCCGTATTTAGAAAAAAAAAAATAAATAAATAAAAAGTGACCAATTTACCAGAACGTGGTAACTAAAAAGTGAGTATCCCTTTCAAATGTTGAAATGATTTTTTTTTTTCAATTCTTTTTCATAATCTGGTTAGTGTTCAATCAATAATAATCCAGTGAAAAAATTTCAAAAAAACCTATCAATATAGAAACTCCACCACGTAAGTAAATAAATAAAAAATGTTACGTGCGCATGCGTAGCAGTATCAGAATTTTTGTAGGAATTTTTGACACCCCTAACACGAAACTGCGAATACAATATAAAAATCTCGGAATTTCTCTGTTAAAAGTGGGTTATTTATTTTCTTTATGGATTATACTTCCAAAAATAAACTATTACAGTTGTTTTAAAAGTAATAGAAATATATATATTTTTTTAACAGTAATGAATTTTCCGAACTCAATATTTATCAATTTTTAAACTCAATATTTTTCAATTTTTAAATTTTAAAAATCTATCAAAATTTTTCTATTGATTCTATTTTTACGATATTTTCAGGGTTAATGTGAAATTTTATGTTCTTTCCAATAAATTGAATATAATATTTTAGACAAACGTTTTTTTTTTAAATTCACGACCCAATTTTTTTTTAAAATTCACGATCCCAATTTTTAAGTAAATACTTAATTTAGTAACCCGAAAGTAAATAATTAATTTACTCACAAATTGAAGAGAAAAGGTCAATACATAATATATTCAAATTTAAAAAAAAAACAGTGTTCTTTTAGAATTTTACCTGTAAAGTTTGAAGTTTAAAACCTTTTTTTTTTTAAACCACGTTATTTGTTTTTTTTTTTTTTTTTTTTTGGAACCCTGGTCCTTGCTCCTTTAATTGAAAAAAAAAATAGGGCTTGAATTGCATTTTTCGAGGAGTTATAAGCTTGGAAAGATGGGGTGGAATTATTCGCTATTTTCACGAAATTTCTGACACTGCTAGCGCATGCGTTAACCTTGACTAGGGGGGTACTAAGGGAACGACCATTAAATAATTCTGCAGATCGCCATGGAACTCAACGCCCAAGGAGTATCAAAATAGTTTTCATGATCTGAAGGAATTTTTTTTCCCGAAAAGTGGGTGATCACTTTTCCATCTAAATTTAACTTAAAATGAGCACCCACTTTCTGGCCACCTGAGGAAGGGGCATTTATTTTCGTGTTTATTGGCTTAAAGGTTTTTTTGACAAGGCAGTTTGGTACGCGAATGCATATTTAACAGTTTTCGTTTATGTTCACGCATACCATAAACAAAGGCTACGTCTGTGAAATGGAAAATAGTCCCAGAGTTCAGGGGTTAATACCATGCAAAAGAAATCAAACAAAAAGACTTTTAAGCCAAGAAACACACAGAAAGAAAAAAAAATAGCATCCATTTTTTTTCTATCGAATTCATTTGCTGTTTTTATTGAAAACTATTTTCACCCGGATTTTTGATATAATTTTCCATTAAGGGCTGTGCGTCTGACGTTCGTAAATAACAACATTTTTTTTGTAGATTTTGGTGTGCTAAAAACGAATCTGCAAACCGTTTCCGTCACAAAAAATAGTTTTTATGATATGAAGAAATTACTTTTTCGAAAAAGTGGCGATCACTTTTCCATGTAAATTTAACTTAAAATGAGCACCCACTTTCTAGCCACCTGAGAGAGGGGGGATTTTTTCCCATGTTTATTGGCTAAACAGCTTTCGTTTATATTACGCATAGCGTAAACGAAGGCTACGGCTGTTAAATGGAAAATAGTCCCAGACTTCAGGGGTTATTACCATGCAAAAGAAATCAAACAAAAAACTTTTTAGCCAAGAAACAGAAAAATGCCCCTCTCTCAGGTGGCCAGAAAGTGGGTGCTCATTCTAAGTTAAATTTACATTGAAAAGTGATCACCCACGTTTCGAAAAAGTAATTTCATGAAAACTGTTTTTTTTGCTACGTAAACGGTTTGCAGATTCGTTTTTAGCACACCGAAATCTACAATAAAATATTTCGTTATATATGAATGTGAAACGGGCCTTAAAGTAAAATAATACCGGATTTTTTTTAGCAGATTTGCCGTTTAGTTGTACAAATATCCTCAAACCAGGTAATCACTAAAAGGGATTTTTAAACGTCGTCACCTGTATCGAGCAAAAGTTTAAAACCACCGATTATATGCCAGCCTACATCATGGTAACATATATTGAGTGAGTTCCTAACAGTATTTTTAGTTTAAACTCATTTTCCCAAAATTTCCCCAAACTTAACATGTTCGATACAGTCTGCCGCCATTTGTATTTTTCAGATATACCGATAAACATTGAATGTTTTTGAACCGATTATACATTACATAAAAGCACTAAAATCTTATCCAGTTAGGTAGAACACTTACTTTTCTTGCCTTTGATAACATTTATTTGTTATATATTTATATTTTGACAACTTCTTTGTATCTGTGTTTAGTAATATAAACCCTTTTCATTTAATGTAACGTTTAGTCGGCTCGAAAAACAGTGTTTATTGGTGTATTTGAAAGCTACAAATGGTGGTGGACACTGTTGATTACTTTAAGTTAGAGAAAGTGAGTTAAAACTAAAAAAACTATACAAAATACTGTCAGAAACCTATCCATTATGCCAGCCTATGTCATGGTAACATATGTTCGGTGAGTTTCAGACACTGTTTTGTATAGTTTTTAGTTTTCAACTTACTTTCCCAAACTTAACGTATTCAACAGAATTCGCGACCATTTCTGTTTTTTGAGCCAATTAAACATTTTACATTACATAAAAACACTAAACAATTATCCAATTAGGTAGAAACGTAAATTACCTTACCTTTGCTTTCATTTATTTGTTTTTGGACGACTTTTTCGAATCTGTGTATAGTAACCCCCCCTCCCCCCACCATCAACCAAATATTAACTACTAAATCACATTTTTTAAAACAACAACAACAACAAAAAAGCATTTAGCGTTTCAACATTTTTGCTACGTTCGGCTTCATCCACTGATTGTTGGTCAAGTCCAAAACATGAATGATTGACAGAAACTCTCGAGGATCCAGATCAAATTCTGCAAGAGCACCATTTTTTTTAGTTTCGCCTTCTTTTTCACTTTTTGCAGTGGATTGCTGTACTAATATAAGAAACATGCATTTTCTCTTTTATTAAATTTTTCCATTACACCAAATTGAGCCACTGCAACGCGTGGCAGGGTACAGCTAGTATATATATATATATATATATATATATATGTGTGTGTGTGTGTTTGTGTTTGTGTATGGCTGTGTGTATATATAACCATAATATATTTTAAATAAATATTTACAATTATTTTTATACCTTGAATCTCTATTGTTCCAGTCTTACGCAATCAGCAGTGTATAAAGTAATAATAAATGGTAGTTGAGAGATTCGAACCCAGCGATGAAGTCACACCCGACTTCGTATACTGGCATTCTATCTCAAGGCTACCAGGGTTTAATACAAAAATTAAATATCTTTGAATCTCAAATCAGCGGGCATAAACTATAAACAGTCAAACAGTATTCAAGGAGTCAGAATATGCTATTTGCGATTAGGTTGATCACTTTTTAAAAATCTTTAAAAGGGTTCAACTTTATTTTCTTCAAAGGCTATAAAACAATATTTTTAATACATATTAACAATTATATTTCATATGTTTCATGTTTCATGTTTCATATGTTTCATGTTTCATGTGTTTCATGCTTACGCAATCATCAGTGTAATAAGTGATAATTGCCGCTAGTCAGGAGATTTTAATTCAGTAATTTTACCATCGTATACCCGTGTATTATATATATATATATATATATATATATATATATATATATATATATATAAATTAATGATTTATAAGGCTATATACAATAAAATATATATTAGGTTGGTGCAAAAATAATATCGTTTTTTGACATGAAGTTGAACGCTAAAAAAAACGACATTATTTTTGCACCAACCATAATAATATCATTTAAATAAAATTTCCAAATATAAAAACTCAAGAAGGTTAATATTACGCACGTTTCTAAAAGCTTAATAGTGTTCATGTTGGAGTCACGAATTAATATCAAGTTATCATTTTGCAGATATTAATATTAAACGTCCAATCTGCGCTGTTGGTCTTATCAATCGATAAAAATGAAAAGGCTACAATTATAATAATATAGACTAGCGGGACCAGTGGAAATTCCTAGCGGACTCTTTTCATATGTAATATATTGAGGTTGGCATTCCGTGGATGTTCAGCGTATATGGAGGCGTCCTGATATCATTTTACCTATTTACAATGCCTCCCCACGGGACAGAGTTAGACACCAGGGTCGTTTTTTTAACGTGGAGAAAAGGTACAAAAAAATTGTCTCTGTCGTGAAGGACTGCTCCTTCACCGAAAGAGAACACACCAATAAATTAACTCACATTTGATCATTTATCATTTTTCATAATTCTGGAATATGTTACTAATTTCAAAATTTTTTTTTCATAATTTAAACTCACCTTATCGCCCATTTCTAAAATAATTACTTGGATATACTGTTTTGGCTGATTATTTTATTACAAACACACCAATCCATTAACTCGCATTACATCATTTTTCATAATTCTTGGATATGTTACTAATTTCGACCATTATTTTTCATAATTTTAACCCACATTATTGCCTCCTCTTACTAAAATAATAATTCTGATATATTGCCTAGGTTGATTATTTCATTACAAACACATCAATCAATTCCGGGTATTCTCATACTATATATGTTCCACCTATCTTATCCAATCCCAGATGACGCTGCGTATTCTGCTAATATACATCTTCCACTTATCTCATTCCATCCCGGGCGACGCTGGATATTCTGCTACTAGTTGTTTTCCACCTATCTCATTCAATCCTGGGCGACGCTGGGAATTCTGCACTTATCTAATCCAATCCTGGGACTGACTTAATGTCCACCACGCTACTGTTAAAAATATACATGAAATAAAGTAATGTCGAAATAGTAAACTGTTTCAGCAATTTTACAGGACTGACTTCATATCCCACACCACTGTTCAAAATATACTTGAAATAAAGTAATGTTTAAATCATAAATTTCGAAATTAATACATAAAAACGTTAACACGGTTAGTGATTAGGCAACCATTACTTCAACATGAATTTCTGAGTGTAGTATCACTCTCAGAATTCTAGTGACTTTACCCCCTCCCTCCTTAAGAAGATTTTTTGCAATTACTGCCATGAGGGCATTAAGGACGAACATATGAACTTAGGATTATTTAATATATTTACGTTATTTTTGGAGTGTTATAAATAAGCCCCTAGCATGCTCTGATCTATTTACCTGATTTTTGGAATCAGCAGTACATCGATGTGTCAATGCAGTACATCATAAATATATTATATGCATGTTTTTTACAGAAGATAATGACATCATCACAGGAAGTAAATACGTTAGCCTATCACCCCCCCACTACTCGAAAAGCAGGAGGAGATTATGCCTGGACTCTCATTAAATGCTTACCAAATCTAATAACTGACATTTAGTATAATCTATATATTAATACGATAGCGTGTATGTTCTTACATCTCAACCAATGAAATTTGCCGGAAAGCGTGACACACAAATGAACACACCCGCTATCGTATTAATATATAGATTAATTACTACAATAATAACACATATCAATAATAACAACACTGAGTCCAGTATATGTAACGAGTCTAAAATTTATGGTTAATATACTGTATAGATATATTAACTTCTCTACATGAAATTTTTCTTAAACAAAAATGATGAAATATTCGATAAGTTTAATTTCAACGGATATAACAAGCATTAAAAAAATGCAAAATCAAGACATTTCCGAAGTTTTAATCACAATTATTTATTTTTACTTAAAATATACCTATATATATATATATATATATATATATATATATATATATATATATATATATATATATATATATATATATATATATATTTTAAAAATGTTTTCGTGTGAAAATATTACCCCATGAGCAAGGGCACCTGTCTCTCAGAGATTTCAATATGTTTGGCTGAGACGAACGCTTCGGACTTAATAAACCGCAATTATTAAGCCAATCGATCGCCTTTTTACGTCTCCATTGGTCGAAGTGGATAGAGCCTGAATGTCTGCCAACTCGCAGATGGACTAGAACAACTGGCTCGTTCAAAACCGGCTGACTTCTATTTAGTTATGAATTTAATTGAGATTGAATATCGCTTTTATTCGAGTTTTGTTTTCTGTATTTTATATATAATCGCAATATTTCGAAGTTTGTTATACGTAAGTAGTTATTCACGTCGTTTATTTGTATCGATGTTATTATTATTATTATTATTATTATTATTATTATTTATAATATTGTTGAAGTTGTTGTTGTTAAGAGTTCCTTGCACAGATCATCATA
>NC_136482.1:114701608-114831608 GCF_053919585.1 Euprymna scolopes | reverse complement strand
GAGTTTTCCGGAGACGAGTTTTCCTAAATTCATATATATATATATATATATATATATATATATATATATATATGAAAGAGCACTACGGGGAATTTGGATGTGCCAAAATTAAAAAAAAAAAAAAACGATTAAAAGAAAAATTTAATCTGTAAATACGGCGTTTAAAAGCGACTAAAACTTGGTACAACGAGGGAGAAAAAAGGAGGGAGAAAAGTTGTCAAAGTTCCACAAAAAGAAATAATGCTTTCGTTGTCTCCTTTTGCCGGCATAAAGAAGTTTTGCTAACCGCAATAGAGACAGACTTTAAAAGCTTTAAATGGTTTTTGGAGTCTGCTCTGTGTAACACCTCGAACAACTCTATTTTATATTTGTTGGCACAACATGGACTGTCAACCAAATGCTGGCCAATAGCAGAGTCCAAGGTTACAGAAGGAGGGGGACTAACAGATCCTACCCTCCTCTGTCTGATTTTAGATGGAACGTGCTGGTTTATACGAGTAGCAAATGCAAAGATGTTCGCCAACATAACCAACATCGAACTGGCATTTAAATTGATAAACAATATTACTAATTTGAGTGTAAGGCAAACTATGTTTGCAAAAAGAAGGAAAACAGGTCTCGTAGTGTATACCAAACGCAAGGAAACAGAGTAGAAGCACTTATAAACACTTCTAACAATCTATTTTGCAATTTAATATTCTTATTTCCAATCCACGTTAATTTTAAATAAACCGGGCACTTCGCAGGTCAAAACTTTTAGGGGATTTAAAATCGTCAACCTTCTGGTCAATGCAATCATCAGTAAGGTCCAAAGGATAAACATTATTGATAAATATTTCCTTGATCTTATCAAGTTCGAAGTCTAATCTATTAGGTGAAAATATCACGAGAGCTCTATATACCAGCGTAATAATTTAGCCGACCTTACGTGATTTGGGTACAAAGGACAACCAGTTCACATATAAGCCAGTTAAAGTAGGCTTCCTATAACTGGTAGTGAGAAAGCCTCCTCTTAAACATTCAACAACAAAATCCAAGAAGGGAAGAAAATTGTCCTTCTCACTTTTCATAGTGAACTTCAGAGCCCAATGCAAGGAATTCAACCTATTAAAAAATGTTGACGCTTAACTTTGCGATGAAAACATAGCAAAAGTGTCGTCAACCTATTTGAAATATGTGGTGGGTATTGTTCCAGAATTAAACAGAACGGATTCGTAGTAAGCAACACAAATATCATCTAAAGTTGCGGCCAACGGACTCCCCATTAAAATCCCGTCGACCTGACAGTACATAATGTCACCAAAGCTGAACTCCACTGATTTGGTTCACATTAAAATGAGTTCAATAATATTTCTTTGGAAAAGCGTGGAGCAGGCAGGCGACCGCCATAAAGCGCGTATTTTTCTTTTAATCGTTTTTTTTTCCTTAATTTTGGCACATCCAAATTCCCCCTTGACATCTGGAAAACAATGACCTCATATATATATATATATATATATATATATATATATATATATATATATGACGTAAATGAACATTTAAAAGATTAAGATGTTTACATTCAACCTTATTTCACGAGGTTAATGGTAGCCGAATGGATTAGGTCTCCGCTAATCGAGCCAGTGATGTCCTGTGTTGCGGGGTTCAATTCGTTCGACTGGTATTAATTGTGACACCCTGCACTGAAGATTCCCGAAAGGATGAAACACTAGTGTCTGTAGGTATTTAATTATTATAGTACAAAATAATTATATATATATATATATATAGATATTAATATACATATTCTATTTTGTGTACAGAAAGTTGTTAGATGAGACAAGTCATTGGTACTTATCAGCTATTGAGATGAGTATTGGCTGAAGAGATCTTGATATGGATATCTTAAACGGTCCTAATCATCGGGCTTGAAACCGACGGTACCAATGACTTATCTAACAACTTTCTGTACACAAAATACAAAATATAAATACGCTCTTATATTTCGGATTTTCCTTTTAATTGAGCACTCTGCTGAATTTCTTTTTCCAAAAAAGCTAATCAATTCGCCCTATTCCCTGTGCTTCACTTTTTGTTATCAAGTAAGATCTTTGACTTACTTGTAGTTTCATCAAATACTTTTGCAAGCAAAATCCGATCTAGCATTTTGCTAAATGCTACCCTCTAATGAGAAGGAAAGTATTTCTTCGAAACTCCGCGGATTAAGGACTATCCACTTATTTAGTGTTTCCTTTTCAAAGTAAATATGTTTTTAACTCTTTTTCAAAGTGTTTTTAACATATTTTATTAACTATTTGCTCTTATTGGCTCTTACATATATATATATATATATATATATATATATATGTATATATATATGCTTTATTTTTTATTACCGTATTTTTTCTGCTTAGTTACATTATTGTTTCAGCTACACGACCGTTTTTTGGCCGTCAGGTAACTTCCTCAGACTTTTACAGAAATGTTCGTATGTTCGTTTTACGAACATTTCTGTAAAAGTCTGAGGAAGCTACCTGACGGCCAAAAAACGGTCGTGTAGCTGAAACAATAATGTAACTAAACAGAAAAATACGGTAATAATAATAAAAAAATAAAACGCATATTTGCTCTACAACAGTATTGAGCACTTTCTTCAGGTTTTTATTAATTACCATTTCTACTAAAAAAAACTATATATATATATATATATATATATACATATATATAGTGAGAATGGAGAGAGAAAGAAAGAGGGGAGAAGACATAAAATAGAGTAATTGTGTAGCGTTACAAATAGAACATTTTTCATCTGTTTTTTTTTTCTTTCTACACTTTTTATCATCATAATCATGTTCGTATTTATTATTTTTGTTTTAATTACACTCGGTACAGAAACAACAGAAAAGAAGGAGAAAATCGTGTCCCTCAAAGTTAGCAGATCAAGGATATGATTAGCTTTCAATGCTCATTTTATTGGGCGATGTCAATTGGTCACGTCATTCCCCCCCCCTCTTACCTGTTCTCTTTTCAATAAGAAAAACAAAAGACAAAACGTCTTTGCACATCCTGTTGTTTGTGAGACCTATAGATAAGAGTCATGCTGACGCGTTAACGTGGAGTCAGACGAGAGTTGAGACGAGCGAAGACGAGAAGTGGTGACTATCTCGCGCGATCTTTATTAAATAGGAAAAAAGGGTGGGGGCGTTGGGCCAGAGAAAGATGAAAAAGGCAAAAGGAAAACTATAAAAATCTTCTAAATCAATAGATGCAAAATTTTGGCCCATTTCTCGCACTGACAATAATATATATAAAAAAACACCCTATTTAAAAGTGAATTTAACTTTACACAATAGACATACGAGATGCGTTCAGTAAGTTTATAGACATTTTTTTAGTATAGGACACTTTTATTAATATTACACACACTAAACCCTATCCCCCTTCGACGTTGTTTGAAATGTATTACAAGTGCATTCTAGGCGGACTTGTGATACCGTTGCAATAACTTCTGGATGGCCTCATCGAAGTTCTTTTGTGTGAGCGTGTCATTAATCCTCGTCACATCCCTTTCATCTCCTCAATTGTCTCATAACGACAGCTTCTAAGGCTTTCTCTTAGACTTAGGGAATAAGCAAAAGACACAGGGAATAAGGTCTTTACTATCGGGTGAGTGAGGAATTGTCTTGATGCCCAAATTGGTCAAATAGTCTGTGATAAGGATAGAGTTGTGGATTGCACCCTTGGAACAAACTTCGCGCAAATCTTCCGCATCTTGAGTTCCTCGCCAATAATTGCGTGTACAGTGCGTATACTGACATCCAACTATGCCTTATTTTTTCTATAGACCCACAAAGCTCCTTACCCATTAAATTCTTTATTTGGCCAATCAGTTCTAGTGTTTTGTCTTCGTTACTCCTCTCATCTCTCTCATCATCCCTTACGGACTCTCTGCCTTTATCAAATCTCTTAAAACTGATGCTTGATTAATGAAACATGGTCCCAAAGCAATCTGAAGCATTCTATACGTTTCTGAGGCATTTTTTCTAAGTTTGAACAAAATTTTATTGCCTATTGTTCTTCTAAAGTGTCCTCCTGTCCAGATTGCATTGTTGAAATTCACCTGATGTGACAATCAAGCTGTAGTAGGGTGTAGTCTAACTTCTGACCTAGCTGTTCCTTTCGCCCTGAAATCATTAAAAAATGGTGAGTCATATCATAAGATGTATAGTAATAAAATACTGAATTTTCATGAATTCCCGACAATTTTAAAGTCATGTACAAAACAGTTTAGAAACTTATTAACGGCCCCTCGTATCATCATTTTCTTCTATATTGCTCTTGTATATGCGATATCACATGGAAGTTTAGCATATTTTCGTTTTTTTTTTTAACAGAGATATTTCTTAATCATTATTTCTTATCGGAATGCCAACGATTGCTTTGATTTTCACATAACAGATGCCCCTCTTGTATTTCTGATTTTTTTTTAGATAGTCATTGATAATTGGTATTAGTTGGATTAATCGAACAACTGTTCTTGTTATTCTTATTAGGTTTCAGCCTATGTCGGCTTCAATCGCTTTTAATTGTATCGTGTCGAACTCGTGAATCTGCACGGAATTTCAAACGCCGTCCTTTATTTAATCCAAGAGATAGCATGTTCTCATTCCGTTGAACATGAAGTAGTAGAAGTCTTTGAAGTAATGCACGGTTATATTTTTGGTATAGCTCACAATGAGGATTGGACCAGCAGCCTTTATAAACGTGCCATTTAGAATTGTATCTGATTTAGTACCCTTGTCTGTTCCGTCGTTGGTCCGCAACATCACGTGGTAAACATATAAAGTCACAATTTCTTAGCATTTGTGTTTATAAAAGGTGCCTTCAATAAGTTTTTAGACATTTTTGTACTGACACTTTACTGATAGTACATATATAAAAATCTAGCCCCCTTCGAGGTAATCTCTTCCGACTACAATGCACTTGTGTACCGTTCAAACAAATTCTGGAAGGCCTCATGGAAGTCCTGTTGTGTCAGCGTGTCAACGACCCTCGTTACTTCATCTTTCATCTCCTCAATTGCCCCATAACGACAGCTTCTAAGGGGTTCCCTGAGTTTAGGGAATAACCAAAAGTTAGAGGGAGTAAGGCGTGGAAGGGCGAGAACATAGTCCGTGACAAGGATGGAGTTGTGGATATAATGTAATCTCTCGCATCTTCAATTCATCGTTGACATACAAACTGAGCATTTATTGTCTCTATAGACACACAGCAGCCCTTATTCATGAAATTCTTTATTTTTCCAATCAACTCTAGTGTTCTGACTTTCTTACTCCCCTCACACCTCTCATCATCTTCACAGACTCCTTGCCGTCCTTGAATCTTTTATGTTACACAAAAACGTATGTTCGATTCATGCAAGATGGTCCAAAAGCAGCCTGAAGCATTTCATGTTTCTGTGGCATCTTTTTAAAAAATTCATTGCATATTGTTCTTCTAAACTCTCTTCACGCCCAGATTGCATTTTTGAAATTCATCAGCTGTGACAATCAGGCTGTAGTAGGGTGTATTTTAATTTCTGCTGTAACTCTTCCTTTGAACCTGAAATCATAAAAATTGGTCAGTCATCTCTCTAATATGTATAGCAATAACATACTGGATTTTAAAGTATTTACAAACCAGCCTGGAAACTTATTGAAAGCACCTCGTATGTTTCTTTATTTAAAGGATCTGGCTTAATTTTCGACAAAGTGCAATATATTTCGAAATTGCTAAGTTAAAATGCAAATTGATTTCTCCTTTCTCTGCCATTACTTACGATCACACCAAAAGGATAAATAAATTTGTATCTAAATTAGAATAATGTTATTTGTGTATAAGAATAAATGAAACCATTTTGTTTCGTTTTTACAACACAGTTACGAATGGACTTTATATTATTCTAAATTGATTTCAAGCAGTGAAGAAGCTGTCCTGAATGGACTTTATATTCAACAGACCTTAAATCCTATATTTTTTTCCGTAGGTTTATTTTTATTCCGCATGAATGAATCAAAGGTAATTGCAAATTGCATTGTTGCGATGAATGATCTTTTGCATTCATGATCTGAAAGTTTCATCTCTCTGTTGCAAATATCGTTTGTGTGAGACTTTAAGAAAGTAACACCTGTCAGGGACGTGCGCCAGAAGCAGAAATGAGTCATAGAATTCCTGGCAAGTGTCCATTGAGAATCATGGTGACTATGTACAAAAATAAATTCTGGAGCACAGATGTCGCTCGTTTAAATAGTAGCAGTCCCGTCTTCGTAGCCCTTCACCATTTTTTTGTTAAAAATAGGAGGCATTACATTTGGATCGATCCTCGTATCAAAAGTCATCCCCAGACTATTCCAGGACTGAAAAGGAATCATCACAGCTAATATCAAGGTATTACGAACAAAGGAGTGTGTCATGGATATTGACAATTTTGCAGGTTGGCTTAGCTTTAAAAAGTGATAGACCAAAGATTGTTGGATATTCATAACTCGTCATTTGTACAGTTTTATCAAAGCATTAAAAAATGAAAACATCCTTACTGTTATGTTTGATGTTCATCTTTGTCGCCAACTGTTATGTTTTCAGGTTGAACCAAATAACGTATAAGGCAATACAAATGAAAACTCAACAAACATAGGTAGATAAATAAGAAGTGTATTGGGAAAAAGTATATTTACAGTATATTTACATAATGGTTGTCAAGTAAGAGAGTCTTGGCTGGAGAACATATCTGCTCTCGGCTCGGCCTTCGGTGGCTTCTGGTTAACACACACTAAGACTAACCGAGTATTGCTATTTATGTGTAATATTATCCACATATGTAAATGAATGGGTGCCACCACAACAGTTACATTGTACGTATCCGTTTTGGACTGAAGATCACCGAAAAACTTTTTTCACTTAATTTGATCGAGTAGTTTGTTTTTTGTTTTTGTTTTTTTTTACAGCGGAAAAACACGTTTTTATGACACCGCGTTGAAGATAGTATTCTTGGAATTTTTTTAACACACCACGGGGAGATAACTCAATATAAAGCGCCGACACTCTCTCCCCATCTTTAATACTAGCTTTTCTTCCTAAACATCGAACCTTTTGTGCGGTATCATAACAAATTGTTTTTTCGCTGTAAAAAAAAAAAATACTTCATGAAATTAAGTGAATTTTTTTTCGAACTTCATTCCATAACGGATACGTACAATTTAAACTTTTCTTTTCGATATTTTCATTTTTTAATGCCTTGATTAAACTGTACAAGTACGTATAACTCGAATTTGGTGCATAAGCCAGGAATAGACAATATCTCTTTGTACAAATATGGTTATATTGCAGAAATAAATGTTAACTTTATTGGTGACTCCATTGGTGAAATTATTTTAGATAGAAATGTCAATCTATATATCGGGTTGGTGGAAAGGTTTTTGCAGGTTTGTAGAAGTGTTTTATAGTTTTTTCCTTGGATACTCTAGAACTTATCATGAACTTTATTGAACTTTATTCAATATAAAATATAAATATTATCTATGTAAAATTTAGTAATTTTATAGCAATATACAATTTAATACTGATAAACCTGAATTATGAATTGAGGGAACAAACAAAGAAACATATTAAACAAATATTTTTTGGCCTTCGGAACAATACCACAGCGTAATATCTCTTTTGATGCTACACTTTATCTTTTCTGTCCTCAGTCGATGGAGGAGAAATCTTTCATGATTGAGATTATTTTTGTTTCTATCCAGAGTGCCCCTTATTGGGAAGCTGGACCCCCCCCCAAGATTATATGTTGAAATATTTAAATAACTATTACATTAAATACAGAAATTATATTTAAAGTTTTGGTTTTCTGTTCTTCTATGTCCATTTCCCCCCCATGTTTTTCATCAAAATGTGTAGCGTATTAATTGTTTCACAGGTCACTATCAGTGATCGCTCACTGGCAGTAATCTGTAATGTTCCCTGGAGACCAAGTGACAACAAGTCTCCCCAGATTTCCAGTGTTCTCCACCTCTTGGCCACTTGTGCAGATGATTGCATGTTATCGCAACAGCCGGTGTCATTGATTTCTCATTGGCATCGGCCACTGGTTTTTCCTGGGGTTTAGATGAGAAAATGCCTCCCCAAAGTCACAGTTTTTTACTGCACACTTCCAATGGAGATTTGGTCAGTACACTCTCACCTCGGTCTTCCCACCCTCTCTGACCCTTCACAACTAGTTGGTGTGGTGTGGCACCAGTCGATGTCATCTATACCAGTTTTCTTTTTTATTATTATTACTATTATTCTTATGATAATAATAAGGGTGCTTGTATAGTGTACACACATGTATTTAAAATATTATTTTCAAGTTAAATTGAATTTTGTTGTAAAAAAAAAAAACAAATATATACCAAATGAATGTTATAAAAGGGAAGATAAGTTACTCTTCTACCTATCTTGAAAGGTTTTTCGCATCTATGTGTATAGTAAAACAAACCCGTCATGTAAATCATTTACAGTTAAAATGTCATAAAAAAAAATAGAAGTTTTAAATATATTTCAGAGAAATAAATTACGCCTGATGCTAAAATATTGATAATTCACCGATCGTAAAAAAAAAACAAACAAAAAAAAACTGCCGTGAAAAATGCTTACTTTAAAATATTTGAAAATACTCAGTGAAAAGTTTTGTTTATTATTAAAAGAACGGACTGAAAAATATTATTTACAAATTGTTTGTTTTGCAGTAAAAAAAAAATAAAATGAAATATTTGACTTTCTCCGATAAAAATAAAAGTTTAAACACGAATTCATTTACGATATTTTGATTAAAATTATCCCAAATGTGCAATTATAATAATTATTATCCGAATGGAGAATTGTTCTTTCTCTTTAGAACATTCATGCACAATCGGTAACACATATTGGTAGCCATATTTTTTTATGCCTGTTAGCATGAATACGTGGTTGAATATCGGAAGGTGTCTATACCTACACCTTAATCAGGAAGTGACGTTACGCTGTCACATGCATCGGCCTTCTTTCTCGGTAGCCACGGTTCTGTACGCCAGGTAAGCTATCAGTGCAGAAGATGGCCAAAAATGGAGAACAAAGAAAGCTTGCAACTTTTAAGCTGGGAACATTTGAAAATAAAAGATGCACGAAAGTATAATCCGAGACTTGATAGTTGTTCCTTGGAGAAATCTTTATTGCAGATTTTGCAGATACGTCGAATAAGACCAAAAGATGGACGAAGGTATGTGTTCCTGTTTGACCAATGTAAAGACCTGGAAGATGTTGTTCGTCCCGTCGTGTACAGAACTGTCTATTTGTAAATTTTTATTGTCCGTTTGAACTGTTCATTATATGTGTCAACACCACACACACACACACACACACACACACACACACACACACACACA
Source organism: Euprymna scolopes (assembly GCF_053919585.1). Lineage (NCBI taxonomy): Eukaryota > Metazoa > Mollusca > Cephalopoda > Sepiida > Sepiolidae > Euprymna > Euprymna scolopes. Next base: position 114,822,192 of record NC_136482.1, on the reverse strand, counting down.
CACACGCACGCACACGCACACACACACACACACACACACACACACACACACACACACACACACACCGCTCGAGTATTATATCGACATGTACAAACATACATGAACACTAGACGTCATAACACACCTATATAAACACATTTGATAGATAGACACGTTTAAGACACGCGTAAGTATATAAACTCGTTATGCAACAAGTTCGGCCGATGCAAATATTTTCGCCGATTTGTAAGAGAGGTATTTGAATCCATTGTGATTATTTGACGTATACTGTTATTACGTAAACATATCACCATTATTAATTTATAAATTGTTTGTTTCAAATTATTAAAGCATCAGTCACATTGCAATATTCTCACCCATGTTGGCTCAAAAATGAACGTCTATAATCAACATCATAGTAATAATGTTCATCGTCACCCTACACTACTAATGAAACTTGTAGGAATATTTGGTTGGAAAGATCCAGGAGAATTTAATTGGAGAAATCTTACCCCATCCTGCATATTCTCTTGAAGTGTTGGATTATCACTTATTCTGTGGATTGCCAAACCTTTTATATAGCCTTGGATTAGCATTACAAGAAGAGATAGAACATGAGTTAGACTCAAATAATTTTTCTATCTATATATTAATAGATAGCGTGCGTATTATTTAATTTATGTCTCACGCTTACATCCGAGTGGCTGTCGTTTAATTGTTATGGACTTCTATTTCTTGTAATAAATAATTTTACCAAGAATTCTTCATGAGTTTTGAAGTCGGTTTCGATTATAGCTGATGGCACTCAAGTAATTTATTTTTTATAAATAATTTTACCAAAAATTCTTCATAAGTTTTCGGTTTCGATTTCGACTATAGCTGAAAGAAATCAAGTTATATATATATATATATATATATATATATATATATATATATATATATATATCATAAGTTTTGATTTTGGTTTCGATTCAAACTGATGCACCGAAGTCATATGGATATATATTTTTTTCTAAAATCGCAACTTTAAAATATAAAAAAATCAATAGAGCACTAACTCTATAATATCATATACAAATCCACAAGAATTAAAATAACAAATTTAAGCGTACTTTACGACTGGGCTACGCAGTGTGTCCCTGCTAACTTAGTTAAATTCTTTTGAATTTTTAACAAAATTGCTACAGTAATAAAGCGTCTCAATTTACACTGAACATCTACAGAATGCCAACATCTATATATTACATATGAATGAGTCCTCTGTGGAATTTCCACAGGTCCCGCTAGTAATCTATAATATTTATAAGATCGTGGACAAATGGAATTAATTATATAGAAGAAAGATTGCTATCATTATGAAGAAAGATTTACAACAACATACAAATTTTTCATTTTCAAGATGAAATTTAATATCGAGAGAAAAAAATTGCGTCGACCTACTAAAATCCACCAAATTATTTTTACTGATTCTCAATTGCACTTTGAGGTACTGCCATGTTTCAGAATAAATGTTAGAGAAATATAGATCATATTTATTTAGTAAAGAAAAAAAGTTAGTGGGGAGAGTGTATACCTCCACCTACCACATAAGGATGAATCAAAGTGTTACCAAGTTATATTTTGTGGCTCTACGCCGGTAGGTAAAGATTGAGTCAGTTAGTATAGATTTTAAGAGCGTGCCATTTAGATGTATTTAAGGTGCGGCCTGGCAGCGAGCGGAATATCCCATGAGTCATGTAATAAAGGTCAACTCCTACAACAAGACACAGCAAGACGCATGTGTTGATGGTTTAAGAAATTTGATTACGTGTTTTGAGTGGAAACAGTTTTCGGATAGTGTGTCTGAGAGCCGAACTACGCAGAAATCTGGAAAAGTCAGCAACACACCTCCCCTGAATCGGCACTACTTCAATCCTGTGCCAAAGAAAAATTCAAGACAACTGGAAACAATATCAATGCAAGGAAGGTGTATATACAGTACCTGGTATTCTAAAATTGTCACCTTTTAATACTGACCAGGCTCAAGTTCTCTTAACTTTCGTGATCTAACGGGAAGCCATGTGCTGAATCGATTATGTTGCAGTGAGTTTCTACGGTTAGCAAAACTGTAGTTATCGTCAAAAATATAAATTTATATTTTCTGTGACCACGACACTCAGCTTTGAATTAGATATCGAAAAAAGAAATCTATTGCAGTTATAGCATGCCCGTTATTTTGAGCAAGTTTGGTGACGATTGATCAAACAATGTTGATGCTAAGTTATGCATAAAAAAAAAACAGACGCAGTGACAAGCTAATCTACAAACTCGACTAAAAACAACTTTCTTGGCGGACGTAAAACATGAAATAGAGTTTGTCGTATAAATAAAACTTTGTCCTGTGTTGCTGTTTTTCTTTTTATCATCAAAACTCGGTGAAGAGTTTTTGCCTACTGAAAACATCCTTCTGTTTAAGCCCGAAAGCTATGTTTACTTTTGAGGCCCCGAAATAATTTTATGAACAGATTTAATAAACGTTTCTCTCCGAACACACATGAATTGAAACACTTGTCGGTTTTCGCATGTAAGGAAAAATTTAAAAGAATATTAAAAAGCCTTTGTTCCTCCATGCTTTTGTTTTAGAAAAAAAGAAAAAAAAGAAAACGAACAGATTTTAAAATAATTTACAATAAAGTAAAAAAAAAAAAATGAAATAAAAAAAACAAATAAAAATATATGGAGGTTGTTTATGGGAAGTTAGCGAAATGTTTTAATAAAACTAAGATGAATGAAACAAGTTTAATCAATTAAAGAGGAAATACCCTTCCAATATATAAAGTGTTCATGTTTTTAATGTGTTCAATTTTGTTTTTCTTTTTGTTTCTGTTTTCGCTGCATCAGCAACCTTGGTGTGCCAAGTTCGAACCCAGTTCGTTCCACAGAAAGACGTTCATTTTAGCACGATGGCTACATTTACGTGGTCCCTCCGTGGGTACCCGACATCCTTCTCGAAGAATTATTAATAGAAAAATATTTTGAAAAAAAATGCGAACATCATTCATCATTATGAATAATTTTCAATAAGTAACCAACCAACCAACCAACCAACCAACCAACCAACCAAACAAACAAACAAGCAGCATCAGCAAAATAATGTGCATAGAAGGGAGATTTATATTAATATTTATATATCTGCAAACGTAAAACACGCGCAAGTATATATATATATATATATATTTGTGTGTATATATATATATATATATATATATATATATATACTTGCGCGTGTTTTACGTTTGCAGATATATAAATATTAAAATAAAACTCCCTTCTATGCACATATATTTTAAGCCCCCCTCTTTGGGTAGAGCACTGTCGTAAATAATCTCACCCTCTACTTAATTGGCTGAAAATGCGAAGCTCGTTGTTTGTTTGTTTACGAACAGGCGATTTGAGCACTATAAAAGTGGTGGCGGGTGTCTATTTAAATAGACATTCCGACGAGTTATTTACGGGCGTCGATTCCATGGTCGAGTGGGAGAACTGCCGACTGTCAACACGACGGTTCTAGGTTCAATCCTTGGCTTGGGAGAGATGCTAGTCAAGCGGCACTGATGAGTTGTGATACAACGAAACAGGACTGTATGTCGATGACTCCAAATATATTATATATATATATATATATATATATATATATATATATATATATATATATATATATAGCCATCTAGACATTTATATAGATTTCAACTGTATTTGTCGAGGTTAACGTGGGCCGTGTGGTTTGTACCTTGCTAATTGAGTCAGTAATGGTTTCGTGGCCGGCTCCAATCTCCCAACCGGCTTGTATTGTAACGCTGCAATTCCCAATTTATGATGATAATTGCTGCCATGACAAACTAGTGTCTGCAGGTATTAAAAATAATTATAGTAATATTTACACACACACACACACACGCTCACACACACGCTCACACGTATCTCTGTGTGTGTATGTGTGCGTATATGTATGTGTTTTTGTCCGTGTGTGTGTCTGTGTCTGTGTATGTGTGTGTGTGTGTGTCATGACAATATTTCCGATGAGGACATTAGTTGACTGAAATATTGGAATTTTCTGTGTCATGCGTATGTACATTTTTCATGTTAAATGAAGCAAAAAACTTTTTCAATGTACAAAAACTATACAACATTTGGAAAATAATACACGAACAAACCCCAATGGCTCTATTCACTAACAAACTCACTAGGAGTTTATCGTTGGTAGTCAATAAGATGTAAAAAGACGAATTAAATTGTCACGCAAAAGGAAATGCTCGGATATACACAAAAATAAAGGGAAGAAAATGCGAATGGGAATATTTGTGAGATGTAGAGAAAATAAAATAAATATATGTACAAGTAAAATTTGAGTGGGCATGATTATCTCCGACCTAATCTAATGATTTAAGAATTGGACAAAACGAAGGCTTGCGTGAAAGAGTTGCGACTAACATCAACATTTTTTTTAAAATGATTTTGAGAGTCAGCCCGGTGTAATATTCTGAAACAATCCATTTTATAGCCATTGGCACGAGCTGGATTTTCAAGTAGATATTGGCCAATGATTTATTCCAAGGCAGAAGAGGGGCGAAAACAACCTGGCTTGCCTAGTCGAATTTTTACCAGTATATGTTTGTATATGCGTGTCTGCAAGTTCAACGAGGTTCGAGTCACATAGCCAGCAGCGGACTGCCAATTAAAGTCATAAAATAACATTACTTTGCGTGATGTGCGGCAAACCGTCTTTTGTAACGAGGGGGAATGCAACCGTTCGTATACTATTTTAAAAACGCTATATATATATATATATATATATATATATATATATATATATATATATATATATATATATATATATTTATATATATATATATTGGAAAAAAAACAAATAGGAAAAACAGGAAAAATTAAATAATTAATAAATAAAAATAAAAATACGGAAGTACGGGTTAAAACTGAAAACTATCTTCACATAACACCAAAAGATGGAGGAAGTGAGGAAGCATGGCTGTGGAAATCCTTTTACCCAAATACGATGTCCAGCATGTTAAAAATATACCATTTGTTGTAAAAACCTAATAGATAAACATCTAAAGAGGTTGGTGGGGACAGAATATTTTTACGGAAACATAAATCGTAAAATTGCCACTCATCAATGAAACAGCTGTAATGGAAAAATCCAGGAAATAAACGAAGGTTATACAAAAGAAAACATGAGTCTTTGAATTTTCAACAAAACTTTGCACTATATATATATATATATATATATATATATATATATATATATATATATATATATATATATATGTAAACTTAGGTTGATGATGATTTCATGCATCAAATCAAAAGTACTGGCAAAAGAGAAAGAAAAACGGAATAAGAAACTCACAAAATCGATATCACCGATTTAAGCTAAATTGAATGTAATGTTTAAATAAGCTATTCCTCATTTCATTCGCCTTTTATTCTTCTATAATGTTACCTATTCATATTTTACTTTTAACTGTTGTATCCTAATGTTCACGTCAATTAAAAAGAATAACTTCAAATCGAGACGGCAAAAAGAAACACAGCAGCAACAAATGAGCTTAAAATAAGCTTAAAATATCCACCTTTTAAGCAAAGTTTAAACTGTGATGTGAAAGCAGTACGAATAACTATGAAAAAGCACCAAAACACTAGAAGTGTTCGTCATGTTCCTAAATCTGGTCGTCATTGAGTTACTTCTTATAGGAAAGACAATGTTATCAAGATCTGCAGCCTCAGAAACAGATTTTTACCGCTCACCAAATCAAACAACTGTGGTTTCTTAAAAAAAACATATCATAAGAATTTAATGTGCGAGGCTGTTTTGCAAAACGCAAGCCAATGATTTCTGTAAAAAACAGAAAGCGCCGTCTGGATTTCGTCAGATGCAATGAAGATCATGACTCTTCATATTCTATTATAATACATACGCAATCTATATAAATTAAAATACCATGTTTAAGCGTATTGTACGATCGGGCAACGCCGGGTAACCAGCTAGTATATATATATATATATATATATATATATATATATATATATATATATATATATATATATATATATATCTTACTTCATTTAAAGAGAGATAGAAAATAGGATGTATGTCAGTTTAGATATTTGTTTTATTAAAATTTCATTTGTCTTTTCATATATCTCATTTTTTTAAATAGTTTTTACTCCATCCATCCGCACTTGTATTTTCTATTCCACACCCAGCACCCATGCAAGAGTTATCTCAAGTTTATAAAGTTTACTTGACGGACATGTTTTCCTGATAATACAAGTTCTTTTGATCCATTTGGTGAAACAGGGCTTGTTTCGTCGGGCGCGCCATTTTCTTTTACTTTATTATTTCTGCTTTCTTTTCTGAAATCACCCGAGGCGACCAAACTCGATTTTCGAAAAACTAGAAATCGTCAACAAAAAAACAAAACAAAAAAGAAACTTCTTTTATCTTTTTGATTTCTTTGTTTCTTTGATAATTTTCACTTGTCTAATTTTTGCTGACTCAGGCCCGAATAAATTGAAGAAGTCCGTTGGAAAATTTATAAACACAATTCAGCTAGCAAACATATAAACAAACGTCCAAAAAATTCCCAGTTAGCAGATGTACCTATCTATCTATCTATCTATCTATCTATCTATCTATCTATCTATCTATCTCTCTCTCTCTCTATATATATATAAATATATATATATATATATATATATATAAATACGTGTATATATATACATATATCTACTATTATATAAAAGTTACTTTGTGTGTGTGTGTATATATATATATATATATGTGTGTGTGTGTGTGTGTGTGTGTGTATGTGTGTGTGTTCTTTTCTCTTGGGTTGCCAAACGTCTGAATTGATCTTTTGAAAATTTCACAGATAAGTAATTTGTCTATCTGGCAGTGTTCTTAGAAATGTTTTGTATAATTGATAAGTATCGAAAATCAATCCGATCCTAAAAGTAGGTTTTTTTTCTTATAAATAAAAAGAAGAATAATTACAGGGGAATTTTTTATACGTTACACCGTAAAGGGAGATAATAAAATCTTAGCAAATGATTTTTTCTTTAAATAAACTGTATTATTAACATCTGATGTAATAGCTCAGTGGTAGAACGTTCGACTATAGATCAAATGATCCCATAGTTAAATCCAGGTGTACCTCACCATTGTATTTTAATTTTTTTCTTATTAATGAGTTTAATTTACGATAAAAAGAAGTACGATTTTAAATTGCCGCAAATCATTTCTTCGTTTTATTTATTTATTTATTTCATTTATTTATTTATTTATTTTCTGCGAATTAATCCACCGAGCAAATTATTCCTCGTAATATATAATATTAAATAGAGGATTGGTTCTCTTGTAATGCATACGCAATCTGCATAAATTAAAATATCATGTAAAGCGTATTGTATCATGAGGTAATGCCGGGCGTCCAGCTATATATAGAAGGAACTTTGGCTCCGTGTATGTGTCTGTGTTTGAATTCGTTTCCTAGTGACTCGAAAACGGCTAGTTGGTTTTTATTAAATTGTACACAAAGGTACTTTTTGTGGCTGGGAGTCTTGTTAAATATGCTTTGCATGGGACGGTGTTTGATAAATATCGATGATCGAGAATCGATAATCGATAATTGGTGCGATGAAAGAAGGAACAGGCGATTTTGATCACTTTTAACACCTTACACTACTTAACATCACAAGTGTATTTGAGAAGATGTGTTTGAGAAGTTTTATTGACAAACAATACGAAAGGCTCGACGTATAAAAATTAACAGTAGGTTATTGGATATGACAGGGCCACATCCGGAAGAATGTTTCTATTTAGCGCACTATTGAAGCAGGATATTTGAAATCCAGATCGTTATTTCCTTTTTTTCATCAGAGTTTGTCGATTATTGATTATCGATACTTATCGAGAAAATTTCCGATATAAAACCGGTGTGAGAATACTTCCAGATACATAAAGTGAATCTGTGTGAAATTTCATAAAATACGCACGAGCCGTTTTGAAGTTCATATGTAACGAACTCACACACACACAAATAAAGTTTCTTTCGTATAATAATAAAGATAAAGATATTTGCGTTAAGACGATTAAACGAAATCGGAATCAGAATCGGAAATATCGTAATTTTTAGGGATATTGAAATCAGTAGCGAATAAAATTGAGCCTTATTTCCGATGTCAAAAGAGGATTCCTTTAATTTCTTTTTGTTTGCTTTTGTTTAAATCTTAATTCATTTTTGATGATACTAATGGTAAGCAATGAATAGTTATTGACTTTAAACAGCCAGTAAAACTAAATCTGTGGATTTCTACCGCCAAACGAGTATTTTTTATGTTTGCGAAAATATATGCACATATCACACGGGTTTTGGCGGTAAAGAAAAAAATTAATAAAATATTAACTACTCTACAGCTAAATATTTAGAGATTCAAAGAATCGGAATCGGTAATCGCATTGGAACCAGGAATTTAGAACAGAATCGTATTAAGGCCAGAAAAACATATTGGAATTGTCCCATCACTAATCTAATATATAAAAAGCTGTCTGTCTGTCTGTCTTTCTGGCTGTCTCCATATTTTCAAACCCTATCTCTTCCGAAACTAAACGTCACAGAGCGGTGCTAGGTCTCTCAAATGGTTGGATTCTTTATGGACCGTTCATTTATAGGCCATTAGCCCGTTAAAATAGTTTTAAGGGGTCAAAAATGAGTAAAAATTAAAAAAAAAATCGTTATAAATTTTGTACATTAATCTTAGTTTATTTTTAAGTCATAATTTTTAATCAGTTTATATGGGTGCCACGTTGGGACAATGGTAACATCACCAGCTTTGAATGTTACCATTTCGGTTTCCATTCTAACTTGTAGTACCCCCATAACTCTTCATTTACTTGTGAAATCACGACTCTATTAATATACGAAAACTGGACAAATAAAAAAAATATCACATTTAAACGTATTTTACGATGTGGCGAAGCTCCCCCCCCGCTAATCTAATATATAAAAGGCTGTATGTCTGTCACCATATTTTCAAACTCTATCTCCCCCGAAACTAAAAGTCGCAGAACGGCGCCATAGATCTCAAATGATTGTTTTTTACGGACCGTTAGTAATGGGTCTTAAGCCGGTTAAAATAGATAAAATTTGAAAAAAATTGTTATACATTTTCTACATTAATCGTAGTTTATTTTCAATTTTTAATTTTTTAATCAGCCTTATTCTTGTCATGTTGGTTCCTTGGTACAGTCACCTGCTCTGAATGCTACTGTTTTGCTTTCAGTTTCGATTCTAGCTGATGGCAGCCAAATACTTTTTTATTTTTAGTCGCGTGCAAGCGACTCTATAAGTCACTCCGTCGGTCGGTCTGTCCGTAACACTTTTGTGCTTGGCCTTTTTGGTTAAGAACAAAGGTATGTTGCTAATAGATGCTGTTCTAAGCTTTTTAAGTTTTTCTTGGCCTTTTGACCAAAAAAATGTAAAAAAAAACAAACAAACAAACGAATTAATGTATTGAGAACTTAAAATATTAGCTACTTTAATAAAAAAATGATTTAATTTGCTCTTTCATGCGACATCTTTGCAAAGATCGTCGTTGAGTTATGAGTATAATAAGCAAATTTCGTCCTTGAAATAAAAGTGGGGGATAAAGTAATTAAAGTGCCCCCCCCGCTTTTGCATTTTTAGTTGTGTGCAAGCGACTCTATAAGTCACTCCGTCGGTCGGTCTGTCGGTCTGTCGGTTTGTCGGTCTGTCGGTCTGTCTGTAACATTTTTGTGCTTGGCCTTTTTGGTTAAGATCAAAGGTCTGTTGTTAATAGATACTGTTCTTAGCTTTTTAAGCTTTTCTTTGCCTTTTGGCTAAGATCAAAGTTCCAATGAATTAAACTTTTTTCACACACACACACACACACACACACACACATTTTATAAAAAAAAATGCACATACACACAGAAATTGTAAATATATCCTTTTTGCAAAAACGCTGGGGGTTTCATTAGTTAGTTTTGAGTCAACAGAGTGAATGAGGTATTGTGGTAAATGTTGCCAGTCAAGAGTAAAGTCGCCAAAACCTCCAATTTTTACTTTAGTTACAAAGACCCTGCAACACTGCCCTCCCCAGATCTTATAGGGCCTTGTGCCTAAATTTGTTTTGTCTTTTGGAGATTTTACTTTTTAAAATTTTTTAATTTTATATTGGAATTTTTTTCAATTGTAATTTTTTCTTTAAACGAAATAAATGAAATATAAAGATCAAAGTGTAGTATCAGTTTCGACAGATACTGCAAGCAAAGACCATACGTGGGGCAATCTCACATATAAGACCTTGGTCAATGTGGGTGCAACCCTTCATAGCAATTGTCACTATCCAGCTCCCCTACTCCCCAGGAATTGGTCCCCATTTCCCCCTCACTCCCCACATTAAAAATCGGCCTTGTGCCTTATTTGCTCGGTGGGGGTGCAAATAAATACAGCTTTATTTGGCCTTTTGGCCAAGATCACAGTGTAGTATCTCTTCCGGCAGATACTGCAAGCAAAGAACATATGTGGGGAAAACTCCACGTATAAGACCTTGGTACATGTAGGGGCAACTTACCAATTGTCACTATCCAGCTCCCCTACTCCTCGGGAATTGGTCCCCATTTCCCCTCCACTCCACACATCAAAAATCGGCCTTGTGCCATATTTGCTCGGTGGGGGAACAAATAAATACTAACCCTTCATACCAATTGTCACTATCCCACTCCTCTACTCCCCGGGGAGTTGGTCCACATTTCCCCTTCACTCCTCATATTAAAAAGAAGTGTGCGTTCTATCCCAACCATTATCAATGGACTAGAGGTCATCACGTCAGCGTCAGACAAGGCCAAACTATTTGCAAATAACTTTGCAGCTAATTCTACCCTATGCGACGAAGGCCATCAACTCCCCATATTTCCTCCTATAACACAGAACAAGCTAGGTAACATACAAATATCCGTGCATGCGGTCGCCAAGCTAATCAAGAACCTAGATTCCAGTAAAGCAACTGGCCCCGATGGCATCCCAATTATAGTGTTAAAAAAGCGTCAACCAGAACTTGCTCCCATACTTACGAAACTATTTAAGCGCTGCCTTAAGGAGAGGTGCTTTCCGACTCCCGGGAAGACCTCATCAGTTTACCCTGTATTTAAGAATTCAGGTGATAAGTCATCTCCCTCTCAGTACAGACCAATAAGTCTCCTGTGTGTTATGAGTAAGTTGCTTGAATCCATATTAAATAGAGAAATAGTCAACCACCTCAGCAGGAACAACCTTCTTAGTGACACGCAATATGGTTTCCGTTATGCAAGATTTACCGCAGATGTGCTGACGGTTATATCCCACAGGATTAGTGAATCTCTTGACAAAGGCTTCCTTTCTAGGGCAATTGCTCTCGACATATCAAAGGCCTTTGACAAAGTATGGCATAAGGGTCTACTACACAAGATTTCCAGCTACGGTATAACTGGAAATGTTTTCTCAATCATTAAATCATTTCTCTCCGATAGACTCATAAGAGTAGTGGTAGATGGCCAAAAATCGGAGGCCTGCAATATAAATGCTGAAGTTCCTCAGGGGTCAATTCTGGGCCCAACTCTCTTCCTGATCTACATCAATGACCTCCCTAAACATACTCAAATCATTCGTTGACATCTTTGCTGATGACACGACCATCTACGGCAACACATCAAAGGCTGTAAATGACAAAGTTCTCTCTGATTCTCTCTCCTCTGATCTCGAGCGCGTGGTTCAGTGGGGGAAGACGTGGCTGGTTACCTTTAATGTATCCAAAACCAGACTCCTATCCTTACATCATCAACGCTCTGATTCCCATCTGGCATCAATTGGGATGGATGGCTCTCGTCTGGGTGAGGCCCCGTGTTTTAACAAGCTTCTGGGTTTGTCCTTTACTCCTGATCTGAAATGGAACACTTACATCAAGTCTGTTGCCAAGGTCGCTGGAAAGATGGTGGGATCCTTCTACCGCTCCAGACGATATCTCACTACTAATGCAATTCTCTATCTATATAAAAACCAAGTACGTCCAAGGATGGAATACTGTTGCCATATCTGGGCAGGACCTGCTAAAAACAGCCTATCCTGCCTTGACAGAGTACAAAATAGACTTCGTGGCTTAGTGGGAGATGCCCTTTTCTCTACCCTGAAACCTCTGTCCCACAGAAGAGACGTTGCGAGCCTATCCTTGTTTTATCGTTATTTCCATGGCAGGTGCTCGTCTGAGCTCCAATCTCTGGTCCCCCCTCGCCAATCTTTCACGAAAAACACCCGTCTAGCTGAATCCACTGTGAAAAATTTCCCCCACTTTATATCTGTGCCTAAATCAAAACGTAGATTCTATGATCAAAGCTTTTTTCTTAGAACTGCACGCCTGTGGAACTCTGTTCCGTCTGCCTGCTTTCCACCTGACTACAATTTGGGTGTCTTCAAATCCAACGTTAACAAATTCCTAATGAACTGCCCCTTTAAGTAAACACTTCATCAAATCTCACCACTAACGTAATGTACTTGCAATAACCCTTATCCCTGAGTGGCTTCCGGGCCTTGATAAGTGGTGATCACTGTAAATAATAAAAAAAATCGGCCTTCTTCTTAATTTGCTCGGTGGGGGTGGGAAATAAATGCCGCTTTTCTTGGCCTCCAGGCCGAGATCAAAGTGTAGTATCTGTTCCGTCAGATACTGCAAGCAAAGACCATATTTGTGGGCAACCCCAGATATAAGACCTTGGTCAATGTAGGGGCAACCCTTCATACCAATTGTCACTATCCAGCTCCCCTACTCTCCGGTGAGTTGGTCCCAATTTCCCCTTCACTCCTCACATTAAAAATCGGCCTTGCGCCTTATTTGCTCCGTGGGGGAGCACATAAATACCGCTTTTCTTGGCCTCCAGGTCGAGATCAAAGTGCAGTATCTGTTCCGGCAGATACTGCAAGCAAAGACCATATGTGGGGGTAACTGCACATATAAGACCTTGGTCAATGTAGGGGCCACCCTTCATACCAACAGTTACTATCCAGCTCCCATTTCCCACCTTTCAGGAGCTGGTCCCGCTTTTCCCTCCCCCTCCCTCTCTCTCCATATTAAAAAACGGCTTTTTGCCTAATTTGCTCAGTGGGGAAGCAAATAAATACATACTGCAAGCAAAGACCATATTTGTGAGCAACCCTACATATAAGACCTTGGTCAATGTAGGGGCAACCCTTCATACCAATTTCACTATCCAGCTCCCCTCCTCCCCGGGGAGTTGGTCCCCATTTTCCCTTCACTCCTCACATAAAAAACTCGGCCTTGTGTCTAATTATCTTGGTGGAGGAGCAAATAAATACTCTTTTCTTGGCCTTTTGGTCAAGATCAAAGTGTAGTATCTGTTCTTCAGATGCTGCAGGCTATGACTAGCTATGACTAGCAAAGACCAGATGTGGGGGCAACCCCACATGCCTGACCTTTAACCAGCTCCCATTTCCCACCTCTCGGGAGCTGGCCCCCTTTTCCCCTTCCCCCTTCCTTCACTCCTCACATTAAAAATCGGCCTTGTGCCTAATTTGCTCGGTGGGGGAGCAAATAAATACCATCTGTTCTTCAGATGCTGCAAGCTATGACTAGCTATGACTAGCAAAGACCAGATGTGGGGGCAACCCCACATGCCTGACCATTAACCAGCTCCCATTTCCCACCTCTCGGAAGCTGGTCCCCTTTTTCCCTTCTCCCTCCCTTCACTCCTCACATTAAAAATCGGCCTTGTGCCTAATTTGCTCGGTGGAGGAGCAAATAAATACCATCTGTTCTCCCAGTTACTCCATTTTTATGTTTTTCAAAGGGTTTCTTTCTTGATACCCCGGGTTAAGTTCAAGATGTCACTTTTGTCACTTTTGTTAGTAGGACCGACGTGATTGTGTGGTAGTTTGGACCCGAAACCGATCCCTTCTTTGGGAGTTTGCTGTTTTCGGTACTGACAGCACTTTCTTTGGTAGACGCGACCTGCTCGGGTTAGCTTTAGTTTGTTGAGTAGTTTGTTGGGTACTTCGTTTCCTCCTCTCCTCTGAGGTTGAAATGGTATATTATCTCCTCTCTTAATTGCCTGAGCAGCACTCTGACCTGCAAGACCCAAAACTTTGCCTTCCTTCGCGGCTCTCCCAGTGGATTGAGCAGATCGGGTTCACTGTCTTTCTTCCTTGGAGTTGTTTGTGGGTAGAGTGACGTGGGTAGGGCGGGTGTTTCGTTTCTGCTCCCCTCTCTGGGCAGAGATGTCTATACTCTCTCTCTCTCTCTTAATTGCGACGCGGCAATTTCCCCGCAAGTGGAGGTCAAACCTCTGTTCTCTTCTGATCCGCCACCACCCCGCTCATTTTCCCTATTTTTTCTTTTATCCCCGCTACACTTTGGTCCGCATCAGCGGCCAGTGAAACCGCTCCACGATGCCGGGCACAGGGGACATACCACCCCAGATGCACCAGATTGCTCCCCTAGAAAGCTCCCTGATGGAGGGAGCAACTCCCAGCTACCATGAAGAAGAGGAGAAAGGCAGCATAGGGCCGCAGCCCTCAGCGACCCTGGAGAAGCCACCAACTGGTGAAAAATCAAGTCTGGACCCTGGTGCCCAAGAGGGCCACTCCCCGGCTGAGGGAGCAAAGGCAACAGCAGACGAGGGAACGAAGAACATATCAGGTGGACCGCAGCTGGTGAAACACCTGCACCTCAATTCTCGTAACCACTCATCAAAAGAGGAGGAGAAATCAAGGGACGAAGAGACAATGGACGTCACGGGCGGACCACAGCCAGTGACACCCCCGGCTCCTCAGCCAACTACACCATCACCCAAATGTAGCACTCCATATCCCCAGGAGGACGCCCCCTCACGGAAAAAGGGGAAAATGATGAGGATGGAGTAGCTAAAAGGACTAAAGCACTAATCAATGAAACAATAGCGCCCTTGCAGATCCTCGGCGGGGTGACCAAAGATCCAGCCCGCTTCAATGCTCCCCAAGAGACTAAGCACCGACTAACCAACTAGCCACCCCTCCAGAAAGGGAGAAACCAAGTTTGAAACCCAGCAACATCCGAGTAACAAAAACTGCAGCAGAGGCAACCTCCGTCAGTGGTGGACCACAGCAGGTGGCACCCAGGAGTCAACAACCCTCTCCCAGGAAGAAGAGGAAAGAGACCCAGAAGGAAGAGACCGGCAGATTGGTAACACCTCACACCGATTGGCCGGTTCTAATCCCACTAGGCAAACTAAAAACCCCAGGTCAGCAAAAGCAGCAACAGCAACATCCAAGCCAGACGACAGTGTCCCGGACCCGCATTGCCAGTATGGAAGACACTGAATGGGGTCCACAAACCCTAATGTCCCCTCAGGAATACCGGGACCTTTTCGAGTCCACTTGCAAGGACCTCACGGAAGGGAACGTTATAAAACCCCTTCCAGGCGCCGCAGAGGACTTTAAGAAGAAGATAGTATCTTTCATCAACTCGGACACAAAGAAAAGAGGCCTCACAGGAGTAGACAAGGACAACATGGTGGACCTCCTCCTTGATCTGAAGATCCCAGCCAAATACATATGCAGGAAGAGCTACGCAATGTGTGACGTCCTGCTCCCAAATCAAAGAGAGACCGAAGAGACAGCTAATAGAACTAATCTGCGCTGGAAAAACATCAAACTCCAGTCAGAATACCTTAGTCAAACGGTTATGAATGTCGCCATACTGAACATCCCCTGTCTCCTGGGAGCAAAACAGCTAGGAGCAGTCTTCAGCCTGTACGGGGACCTGGTGTCTGTGGCCCCAACAAGCAAGAAGAGGGACGTCCTGACTGGGGACTACAGACTCCAGATGCGCCTCGACAAAGCTGGCTTCAACCAAATACCAGCGACACTGAGCTGCGAGGAGGGGGACAATGTCCGTCATAGTAGAGGGGCGGAGACCGCACTGCTGGCACTGTCAGCAGAAGGGACCAAGAGAAGATAGGACTGCTCCCCAGAAGATGAGTCTGCTAACGAGAGGAAGGGATAACACTCCCCTCCCCGGTCCATTCGAGGAACAAAAAAGAAAGAAAAAAGTTAAAAAGATGGAAGGGGAAGAAAGAAAAAAGTTAAAAAGATGGAAGGGGAAGAAAAGGTGGCCCCATCCCCTGTGAGCATACACCATCCCAAACAACAACAACAACAAAACCCACCCCACCCCAAAACCAGACACCGCACCAACACCAAACACCGCACACACCACAACAACACCGTACACCACATCAACACCTGACACCGCACCAACACCCACTCCCACACCAATGCAAACCGTACCACCACCCCAAAAAGAAAAAGAAATTCAGGGACCCGGGAGAGGGAGGGATAAATTTGCCTCTCGCGGACCAACTAAAAGACAAGAACTTTGTAAAATTGATCCTCTGACGGTGGCAACGGCCCTCTCACATCATCAGAGAAAGACTTTAAAGCCACTGCTGGATTGCCAACAGATAGAGAGAAAAGATGTTAATTTCCCCTTCAATTTTCCGGATGCGCCGCTCCTAATAACTTTCATTAGAACTCCAGACGCTTGCAAGAGCAACTTGTGGTCATTCTGGAGGTACCTGAAGGGGTCTCTCCGGGAATGGAACTTAAAAAAAAGCGACTTCTCCCTTGACGAACTGTCAAAACAATGCAAGGGAAGGGTCCCAGTGTGGGTCCATCCGTCTCTCTATAGGACCCTAAAATTGACCTTTCCACTAGACGTTGGAGGCATTGTGAGAGAAGACCAGGACCTGAAAAACCTGACCTCCTTGAGCATCGCGTACAACGTCGGCATCCTAAGGGAGGTACCATGTCTTAAAATTTGGCCAGTTTGAATGCTAGGAGCTTGAGATCACCAGGCCGGGCGGCTCGCCTTCGGTACGACCTCTTGTCCCTGGGAGTGGATGTTGCTGCGATCCAGGAGACGCATTTCGTTTCTTCTGTAAACTATCAGGTGCTGAACCGGGATTTCAAAGTTTTCTCGGCATATGGCAGCTCGCGGTGGGAGGGAGTCTCCTTGCTAGTGAAATGAACTCTGTCCGCGACGGTCAACGTTGTTCATAGAGATACGGTGGCCAGGCTGGTCGTGGCCGATGTTGCCATAAAAGATTCTGTGTTTCGGGTGGTCGCGGTTCATGCACCCAGCACCGCATGCAAGAGGGTCTACTTTTCGGTCAGCTTGACGCGTTTGTAGATTGTCGGAGGGTGTAGTGCTAATGGGGGCTTGGAACGCCATCTTCGACCCAGAGTTAGATAAGATAGGAGGCGAAGTTTGAGGGTTGGAGAGATGTGAGCCCAGCCTGGCTGACCTGATGGCTAGATGCGGTCTGGTCGACAGGTTTCGGGTCGAGCATCCAGGGAGGGAGATGTGGACATGGTCCAATAGCGTTTCCTCCTATCCGAATACCTATTTGGACAGGGTACTAGTTATAAAGGCGAAATAGATTTCCCATCTCGCCCCACATTCACTTGGTAAGGTCAGCCAAACCATAAAATAATTATGGCCCGGCTGAAGCTAATTTAGCGGGGTACTGGAAGTTAAACACCTCCCTTCTGGAGATACAAGACTTCCGAGACCAGTTAAGAGAATTAATTAAAAAGGCACTAGTGTGGGCGGTTATTGGGAGTAAGCGGTGGTTAGGTCTAAAAGCCAACATTAGAAGCTTTTCCGGCAAGTATGTCCAGCGCCTCGCACTAGATAAGGCCAAGACGAAGAAGCAACTAGAGCAGAAACTAGCCCGGGTAACGAGGGAGGCTGATAGGGTTAGTCAGGAACTATCTAGGCAGGACCTTCAAGTAGTCAGAGCTAGGCGTAGAAAGATAGGCAACGAAGCAGTCAACTCTGACGCTGTTTCGCGTCGTGAGATTTCTAGGCGTAGCTCGGACAAGTACATTGCAAAAGTAAGACATCCGGATGGACGCACCCTTGAATCGACTCGGGAGATCTGCGAAGGGGTTTCGAGAACATTTCGAGGAGCGTTTTACGCAGCATCCCGATCTTTCGGTCCTTGAGTTTAGCGACTATTTGGTCGACTCTCCCCGTCTTGACGTGGCTAGAGCGGCTAGTTGCGAGGGCCAGTGACGGAGCGGGAGGTTTTTACTGCGCTGAAGCAGGTCAGCTGTGACAGATCGCCTGGACTCGATGGTCTGCCATACGAACTGTACTTGAGGCTGTCGCCCATGTTTCTGCCTCTTCTGACGGATGTGTTCAACCATTGGTTTACTCAGGGACCCATCCCAGGGCAAGTAACCAAGGAAGTGATCACATTGCTGAGGAAAGGTGATGGGCACGGTGGGAAGAGTTAGACAATTAAAGGCCCATAATTCTGCTTAACACAGAGTTGAAGATTTTTGCCAAGGTCCTGTCGAATCGGCTGCAGGTTGTTATCGAAGAGTTGGTTAAACCGGAACAGAACTATGCTGTGAAGGGGAGATCGATTCAGAACAACTTGCACTTGATCCACACGATCCTAGAGGGGGGGATAGATGATTACATGGAGGCCGCACTGATCAACTTAGATCAGTCCAAAACGTTCGATAGGGTCGACCATTATTTCCTGGCATCTGTCCTAGAGGCCGCCAGTTTTAAACCGGACTTCTGCAAGTGGATCTCCGGTATGTATGGACAGCCCACGGCTATTGTGCAAGTCAACGAAAAGCGCTCAAAACCCTTTGTTATCTCTGGATCGGTTCGTCAGGGTTGTCCGCTGTCGCCCCTTCTTTACGTTCTGGCCTTGGAGCCTCTGTTCCGCAAGCTGAGACGTGGGGAGGCAAATTCGGCCCTGTGCGGAATGGCTCTGCCTGGCGGCTCAGCTGCCAAAGTATCCGCGTTCGCCGATGATGTCACGGTCTTTGTATCGGGCTTCAGAGACATAGAGATCGTGTCGGAGGCGCTTGCACAGTACGAAAGAAACACGGGGCCAAGATTAACTGCAGCAAGTCAGTCGGACTGCAGTTGGGCGCCTGATGTGAAAACGCAAACCTCCCAGCGCCCTTCAGCTGGACGGAGGGCCCGGTTCGGATCCTTGGCGTGTAGTTCAGACCTCCAGCTTGATAAGAATTGGTCGGAGGAAAGGTCAAAGGTGGCAGCTGGGTCAAGGCGTGGCTTCCTAGGAAACCTTCTTCAAAGGGTAGAGCTGAGGCGTCCGCCACATACGTCTTCCCTCTTATCCTTTACCGACTGGCCGTACTTCCTCTGCCTGCACAACACCTAACAGCTCTTTTCGAACTCTTGTTCTCGCTCCTTTGGGACAGAGGAAGACACTGGGTGAGCAGACAGGTCTGTATTCAACGTCCGTGTGAGGGAGGTTTAGGAATGCCGGACTTGAGGTGTAATCGATACGCCGAGAGGCTGGCCTTCCTTCTACCTTCAAGGCGATTAACCGTGGCACCCCGCGATCACTGCCGCCTTTCCTAACCTCATTCTCAACCCCGCTATCAAGAGTCGTCGCAGTCGGCGGGGAGATTCAGCCTTCCTGAAAGAGTGCTGAGCCGCGCTAAACCGACCACCAGGGTCCAGCGACATTGTGACTGCCACCCGTAGGGAATTACAGAGGGATCTAGTGAGGCGGGCCGCCGACAACTCGCTATGCACGCGTTTGGGTTGGCAGCAGAGTGAGATCCGCTCCGCGTGGAGCTGGGCGCCAGGTTCGTGTCATCTGAATAATTCAAAATTCTCTCTGACCTGGCGATTGGCTCGAAACGCGCTTCCCCCAACAATATACAATGCAGTTCTGGTTTCTTGGAGTCGACGGCCTGTCCCCATTGCGGGACGATGTCCGCAGAAACAACTGATCACGCATTTTTCGATTGCCGCAAACTCCGGCAGTATTGGTCGTATGTTGGGAAGGTGATGGCTCGCATCGAACCCGAGCATCCTCGCTCGATTATTGTATCCAACGTAGTGGACAACGTGAGGCCGCCGGTGGACCGGGAGGGACAAAAGTTTGGGAGGGCCTTACTAACCGGGTTTTTTTTTTCAAGTCCCTCGACACAAATGAAATGTTAACAATATTATTAGCTTTTTTTGTATTTTTTGATATAAATAAAAATGTTTTAAAATTGGGTTTAAGTAGGAACACCCCCCTCCCATCACACACACATAAATACAAATTTAGGGGAGTAACCATGATAAAAGATGCTGGCCGAGAGAAAAAAATCATATCAAATTATTAACAGGGACGAGATGGATCAACCAACCTCACCATCCCCGCTTCTTTTTGAGTTGGCCTTGTGCCTAAGTTTTTTGTTCACTTTCCCCATTGTATTTTTCTTTTTGAATAAAATATTTAATATTTCAAAGTGTAGTATTGTTCCAGCAGATACTGCAAGCAAAGACCATATGTGGGGAACCCCCACATATAAGACCTTGGTCAATGTAGGGGCAACCCTTCATACCAATTGTCACTATCCAGCTCCCCTACTCTCCGGTGAGTTGGTCCCAATTTCCCCTTCACTCCTCACATTAAAAATCGGCCTTGCGCCTAATTTGTTCAGTGGGGGAGCAAATAAATACCCCTTTCCTGTCGTTTTGGCCAAGATCAAAGTGTAGTATCTGATCCGGAAGATACTGCAAGCAAAGACCATATGTGGGGGCAATTCAATATATAAGACCTTGGTCAATGTAGGGGCAACCCTTCATACCAATTTTCACTATCCAGCTCCCCTACTCCCCGGGGAGTTGATCCCCATTTCTCCTTCACTCGTCACTTTAAAAATCGGCCTTGTGCCTAATTTGCTCGGTGGGGGAGCAAATAAATACCAACCCCACATATAAGACTTTGGTCAATGTAGGGACAAACCTTTATACCAGTTGTCACTATCCAGCTCCCCATACTTTCCGGTAAGTTGGTCCCAATGTCCCCATCACTCCTCACTTTAAAAATCGGCCTTGTGCCTGATTTGGTCGGTGGGGGAGCAAATTAACACCCTTTTTTCTGGCCTTTTGGCTAAGATCAAAGTGTAGTATCTGTTCCGACAGATACTATAAGCAAAGACCATATGTGAGGGCACCCACACATATAAGACCTTGGTCAATATAGAGGCAATCCTTCATACCAATTGTCACTATCCAACTCCCCTACTCCCCGGAGAGTTTGTCCCCATTTCCCTTCACTCCTCACATTAAAATCGGCCTTGTGCTTAATTGGCTATGTGGAGGAGCAAATAAGTACCCCTTTCTTGGCCTTTTGGCCAAGATCAGAGTGTAGTATCTGTTCTTACTAAATGCTGTACTTATGTTTGTAATTTTGCGATATAAAGTGGGGGATCACTTTTCTGTATTAATTCAATGTAAAATGGTCACCCACTTTACAACCAGTCAGTCTCAAAGCCATTCCAGTCATTCTCCAGATCATTCAAGTACTTTTTGAAGGATTCCAGTTATTTTATAAGCATTCAAGTCATTCTTAAGGTCATTCAATTCATCCTTAAGTTCATTAAAGTCATTCTAAGTCATTTACTTTTTATTTAAGTCATTTCAGCCCATTTTTCAGTCATTTTAGTTTATCTTTAAGAATTTAATATCAATCCTACATTCACGCATTCATTCATTACACGAGAGCACGCGACTAATGGCTATCGGCCTTGTTTCTTTTGAAATCCCGACTCTATGATAATATATACGAAACAAATTGAAATATAATATTTAAGCATATTTTTTTTTCTTTTCTCTTTTAAGCGGTTAAAACTCGGAGCCCCTCGCCAGTATATATATATATATATATATATATATATATATATATATATATATATATATATATATATATATATATATATATATATATGAGTCTCTTTCAGCACAGGGTTCTTATAGGTTGGTCACTTTACGTTGAATTTTAAAAAGAAAATGTCGGTTACTTAGCCAACGTGCGAAGATCGTGATATTAAAATCATTTGGTCACTGTATACCCACTTGAATGACATTTACACTTTATATATTTTTCTCGTCGCGGTTCACGCTGGTCGGACGGTTTGGTTCTTGGTAATGGAGTCGGAGATGGCTGTGTAGCCGTGTCTCTTAATCGTAATCCCCTGCTTTGGTGATTCCCAAAAGGGTGACACTGTAGTACCTGCATGCATTGAAAAGTAATTATAGTATAAAATCACTACAAATATTTGCTTCGGGCCACAACTTAAAAGAACTTTACTTTCATCCTCTTGTATACATATAAGCATACGCAATTTCCATGCACAGAGTTTATTTGCAAAAACTCTCCATCCATAGAATATATTGACACAGCACTACCTCACTGTAGACTACAACATTTTCGTTTTTAATCAAATGTTGAGCTGCTTTATGAAGCATTTAAATTTTGCCCGTTATATTCGTTGTTTTCAATAGTCTCATAGTATTTTTCATCATCCATCTGACAATACCAGTGATTTTCACTTTGAAAAGTAGTGAATAATTGTTCTATAAAAACAAAACAGAGCAAAAACATCCGCGGCGTCAGGACTGAATGTGCTTAATGTAACTAGCATCAACTGAGAGTTGTCTGGCGGTTGAAGGTCCAATCCTCCCAGTGGATGATACTTAAAAATCAATTACAAATTGCTTGCGACTTCTACTACCTCACGGATGAGAGAACGATAATAAACTGCTTGCCAATCGGTTAACCTCCAACTCTACATTGGACCCAGCAAATAACTCCCTCTCTAATTTTTTTCGGGACAGAAACCACATAAACAGACTGAAAAATCATCCCTTCTCAAGTGCATGATATCATAAAAATCCTAGACACTTCAAAAGCATGTGGACCTGATCTAATCCCGGCTGTACTATTAAAAAATGCTCCACCGAGGTTGCTCCAGTTCTCTCCAAACTTTTCAACAACTGTCTTAACGAATCTTGCTTTCCTAACTGCTGGAAAACTGCTTCTGTAGTACCGGTTTACCGGAATTCTGACGAAAGCACTGGCCCATAAAATTATCTCCCCATTAGCCTCCTCCCTCTTTTCGCCAAAATATCTGAGTCCATAATTAACCAAGCTCTGGTCCACAACCTTACAATTGGTTAACTGTCCGATCAACAATATGGATTTAGGCAAACCCGTTCAACTACAGACATCCTAACTGTAATCTCAGATCATAAAAAATCAGATCATATGGTATTACTGGACGAATATTTAACTTAAATAAATCCTTCTTAAGTAAGAGAAGAATCCAGATTGTCCTCGATAAAAGTATGTAAAAAAATATGGTATAAATGCGGGTGTATCCGAGGAGTCGATCCTTCAACACTAATTACTACTGATCTTCATAAATATCATCCCTGATAAAATTGTTTCTGAGATGGGTATATTTGCTGATGACACCATATCCTATGGATGGCACGAGGGGAAAACGAATAAACACAAATCTAATGCAATAGCGGAAACTCGAGAGGAAGACCTCCAGTCTGTAGTAGAATGGGGACAAAAATGGGACACTAAATGCTGCCAAGACTAAGCTTTATTCCTTTGATAATTACAAGAAACCTTCTCAACCAGCAATAGCTATGGCCAATGATACATTACCTGAAAGTACTTGTTCACATTCCTCGGCTTAAGGTTCACAGGGAACAGATACATCGAGGTGATTGTTGCGGTTGCTGCGAGGAAGGTTTTTTTTTTACACAGTGGTCACCACTTATCAAGGCCGGGAAGCCACTCAGGGATAAGGCTTATTGCAAGTACATAACGTTAGTGTGGAGATTTGCTGAAGTGTTTACTTAAGGGGACGGTTGCTTAGGAATTTGTTAACGTTGGACTTGAACTCATCCAAGTTGTAGTCATGTGGGAAGCAGGCAGACGGAACAGAGTTCCACAGGCGTGCAGTTCTAAGAAAGAAGCTTTGTTCATGGAATCTACGTTTTGATTTAGGCACAGATAAAGAGTGGGGGAAATTTTTCACAGTGGATTCGGCTAGACGGGTGTTTTTCGTGAAAGATTGGCGAGGGGGGGACCAGAGATTGGAGTTAAGACGAGCACCTGCCATGAAAATAACGATAAAACAAGGATAGGCTCGCAACGTCTCTTCTGTGGGAGAGAGGTTGCAGGGTAGAGAAAAGGGCATCCCCCACTAAGCCACGAAGTCTATTTTGTACTCTGTCAAGGCAGGATATGCTGTTTTTAGAAGCTCCTGCCCAGATATGGCAGCAGTATTCCATCCTTGGACGTACTTGGCTTTTATACAGATAGAGAATTGCATCAGTAGTGAGATATCTTCTGGAGCGGTAGAAGGATCCCACCATCTTTCTAGCGACCTTGACAACAGACTTGATGTAAGTGTTCCATTTCAGATCAGGAGTAAAGGTCAAACCCAGAAGCTTGTCAAAACACGGGGCCTCACCCAGACGAGAGCCATCCATCCCAATTGATGCCAGATGGGGATCAGAGCGTTGATGATGTAAGGATAGGAGTTGGGTTTTAGATGCATTACAGGTAACCAGCCACCTCTTCCCCCACTGAACCACGCGCTCGAGATCAGAGGAGAGAGAATCAGAGAGAACTTTGTCATTTATAGTCTTTGATGTGTTGCCGTAGATGGTCGTGTCATCAGCATATATGCCAACGAATGATTTGAGTATGTGTTTATGGAGGTCATTGATGTAGATCAGGAAGAGAGTTGGGCCCAGGATTGACCCCTGAGGGACTCCAGCATTAATACTGCAGGCCTCTGGTTTTTGTCCATCGACCACTACTCTTATGAGCCTATCGGAGAGAAATGATTTAATGATTGAGAAAACATTTCCAGTTATACCGTAGCTGGAAATCTTGTGAAGTAACCTTTATGCGATACCTTGTCGAAGGCTTTTGATATGTCAATAACAATTGCCCTAGAAAGGAAGCCTTTGTGAAGAGATTCACTAATCCTGTGGGATATAACCGTCAGCACATCTGCGGTAGATATTGCAGAACGGAAACCATATTGTGTGTCACTAAGAAGGTTGTTCCTGCTGAGGTGGTTGAATATTTCTCTATTTAATATGGATTCCAGCAACTTACTCATAACACACAGGAGATTTATCGGTCTGTACTGAGAGGGAGATGACTTATCACCTGAATACTTAAATACAGGGCAAACTGATGAGGTCTTCCCGGGAGTCGGAAAGCACTTCTCCTTAAGGCAGCGCTTAAACAGTTTCGTAAGTATGGGAGCAAGTTCTGGTTGAAGCTTTTTTAACACTATAATTGGAATGCCGTCAGGGCCAGTTGCTTTACTGGAATCAAGGTTCTTGATTAGCTTGGCGACCTCATGCATGGATATTTGTATGTTACCTTGCGTGTTCTGTGTTATAGGTGGAAATATGGGGAGTTGATAGCCTTCGTCGCATAGGGTAGAATTAGCTGCAAAGTTCTTTGCAAATAGCTTGGCCTTGTCTGATGCTTACGAGATGACCTCTGGTTTATTGATAATGGTTGGGATAGAACGCACACTTCTGTTCAGGATCCGATTAGTTATTTGCCAAAACTGGTAGGAACCAATCCGCTGATCAGCTACCTTGGATTTAACAGACTGGGCATATAGCTCTCTTGCATTTTTTATTACTCTTTTACAGTGGTTGCTGGCAGTCCTAAAAGCAGCTATAGTCTCAGTGCAACTATTACATTGGTAGCTATGGAAAAAGTGATTTCTGTGCACGATAGCAGCAGTACATTCTGGGGAGAATCATGGCTGGCTGTTAGGTTTTTGTTGGAATTTTTTAGATGGTATGAATTGGTCTATGCCTACAATTAACCATTGATCTGATACTATAGAGGGCACTTCCTTTTTTAAACATGGAATGCAGAGGTGGATCAGATATGAATGTACGGAAGCTATCCCAGTCAGCCATAGAGTATCGGTATACAGTACGGTGGAGGGGTACATCTGGGGACATATTACATTTCGTTTTTATCTTAACTGATACAAAGGAATGGTCGGAGGATCCTAGAGGAGAATGAACGGAACATGAACATAGCTCAGGGGAAGTTGAGAGAAAAAGGTCTAGGAGGCTTGCATATTGACCGGGTGTATCGGGCACACGGGTGGGTTCGCGAACAATCTGAGTGAGGTCATAAGCAATGGCAAAATCATGACAAAACCTCCCCTCATCGTCTGTCTTATTTGAATGGGTCAGCCATTCAACGTTATGGACGTTGAAGTCACCACAGATGTGGATGTCAACCGAGGGATGTGCAGACAGGATGTGGTCAATTTTCTCAGATATGCTCTTAAAGATAGTAACTCCGCTGTTGTGGGGCCGATAGAAGGCAAATATAAATGCAGTGGTGTAAGCAAGTGTAACCCGGAAGTACATATAGGGTAAGTTAGGATCTTCTCTAGAGATATCCCTGCCACACGGGAAGCCATCTTTAATGTAGGCACATATTTCATGCCCATTGCGATCTTGGGGGTCAGATTTAGCTGTTAAATTTGACTATCCGTTAATTATGTACTCATCTAGGGAAGTGGTCGGCCCTATTCCAGTTTCGCTTAGAAATAATATGTTCGGTTTCGTCTCCTCTGGACGGTTGGAACGTAGACCCCTGATGTTGGAGAAGGAAACCTGGTAGTAGGGGTCTACGAATGGGTACAAGTGACTTATTTATATCTAAGTAGTAAGTCCGGTGCTAAGTTACCAATTCAGGACACTTTTGATGATAATCTCCTCTCCCATATTAATGGGTGGAAGTTTGTCGTTATCTATCTCGAGTTTGAATAATGGAGCTTCACCTTTATAATTAAAATCCAATAATAAACTTTTATCAATTTGTAAAGTCGGCTTAATATTAATTTACATTCGAGTTTAGATAATTATTCAAGGTTTTAATTTAGGAGGTTCGTTTTTATAGGTGACTTTTTCAAAAAAAAATATCGAGAATCTTGAACGTTGGGAGAAAGTTGTGAATATTACTTACTTAGGTTTTTGCTCTCTTTACCGTGCTAGAAAGTTACTTACACCTAAAAATATCCTATACTTCTATAAAGTCACCATTCGCCCATGTATGAAGTATTGTTGTCACATTTGGGCTGATGCATCTGCTACTAGTCTCTCGCTCCTGACCAGGGTTCAAAAGAGAGTCGCCAACCTAATAGGTCTACTTCATCCACTGCCCCATCAAGGAAATGTTGCAATCTTTCTGCCTGTTTTACAAGTATTTTAATAGTAGATGCTCCGACGAACTACAAGCTCCTGTACTCTCTCGACGTAAACACCTCAACAAGCAGCAAAATCCCACCCTACACTGTAGAAATCCCCAAATGCCGGAAAGCCTTCTACTGTAAGAGCTCCTTCCCCAGTACTCTTAGACTTTGGACTTCCCATCCAGGTTCTTGCTTCCTTAACTGTGTTGAAATGCAGTAGTTTAAGTGTAACGTGAACATGCATCTTGCTGCTTTACTCCCAACATATCCCTGCAATTTTGTTCCATATGGTAGCCCCCTACATTAAAGTTGCATCATGATTGGTTTGAGGTGAAAATGCAATCATAGCAATAATAAAAATCCCCCCCGCCAGTACTGAAATAAAGTCTTCTATGAGATTCCTTTCACAAGCTGCACATGAAGACGGTTGGAGGTTATATCGACCGAAACGTTGCGAGAAAAACATTAGAAATAAGGACAATAGTTTGGATAATATAAACACTACAAAACGCACTTCATTTTTGGGGGAGGGTGAAACATAATCTCTGATCAGTTTTGAGGGACAATAGATATCCTCTGTCAGAAAGATACGCGGGTAATCGCGATGCAAAGGTTGCGCAGTTACTTACTTATACTGAATCGGAAGTGTATGAATCCAGTGGCAATGAAAAGTCCAGGACGACTGCAAAAAATTACGAGATAAACGAAGAGCACACACAGCAACTGATATTCCTAAATGGTTACTCATTTAGTCTCGACCAGGTTCAACGATGCTTAACTTCTGGGATCTAACGAGAAGCAATGTGTCTCCTTGGTTATGCCGATAGTTGAAATGGAACCTTCTTGTAATATATCCTTTCGTTTTCATTTCATGTTTATTGAAAGTCGTCAAAAGACTTAGGCATATTGCCCCAATTTAATTAATAAGAAGGGAACGCGTTAGTTTTAGCACAACCTTAACCACCTATTTCATAGCAAACTTTATTTGACAACGCTCATTAGAATAAGCTTTCATTCTTGCTTTTTATTTTTAGATGCTAACCTACTTTTTTTTTTTTTTTAATTACATTTTCACCCCAAACAAGGCAAATTGCCACTTTGGTGTAGGGGGGCTACTATCAGGGGCAACAACTACTGGGGTACTATGTAGGGATTTGGGCAGCAAGGTGTCGGTTCACGTTACACTTGAACTTCTGCACGTCAGTACTGTTGGGGAAGCAGGGACCTGGAATGGAATTCCAGAGTCTAGCGGTTCTGGGGAAGAAACTATTAGAGTAAAAAGATCTTTTACATCTAGGGATCTCTACAGTGTGGGGGTGGGATTTAGCAGCCTGTCGGGTTTGTCGAGGGTGCACACGTCTTTGGGGCACAAGTGATTGCAGTTCGTCAGAGAATTCACCACTAAAATACTTGTAGAAAAGGCAGAGGGATTCAACATTTCGTCGATGGGACAGAGGCTGAAGCTTAGATGCCAGTTTAGGGCCTATCAGGTTTGCGACTCTCTTTTGAACCTTGTCAAGGAGCGAGAGACTAGTAGCAGAGGCACCAGCCCAGATGTGGCAGCAATACTCCATACATGGGCGAATGGTGGCCTTTTAGAGGTACATGATACTTTCGGGTGTTAGTAGTTTTCTAGCACGGTAGAGAGAGCCCACCTTTCTTGCAGCGGCCTTGGCAATGCCTTATCCCCTCTCGTAATCTTTAGTTCTGTTTTTCTTTTTCTTACTTTTCTTTCTTTTTTCTTTCTCGTAATCTTTCGTTTTTTCTTTCTTTTACTTTCTTTTCCTTATTTTCTGTTCCGTTTCAATTTTTCTTATTATACTTTCTTTCGGTCTCGAAATCTTTTGCGATGTTTTTCTTTTTCTTTCTTTTCTTTCCATATGTCTCGTAATTATTCGTACTGTTTTTCTTTTCATTTTTTATGTCTTTCTTTCCCGTAATCTTTCGTCCCCTTTTCCTTTGTCCTTTTCTTTGTTTCTTTCTCGTAATCTTTCGTTCTGCTTTACTTTCTTTTGTTTCTGTTTTTCTAGTAGTCTTTTGTTATCTTTCGTTTTCTTTCTTTTTGCACTTTCTTTCTATCTAATAGCTTTTTTTTTCTTTCTTTATTACTTTTCTCATTGTATTTGGTTCTGGTTTTCTCTGCCATTCTTTCATTTACTCCTTTCTTTTTTTTTCATAGTCTTTCGTTCTGTTTTTTAAAAAAACTTTTTATTTCTCTATGTCCAGTGTTTTTTCTTTTTCTTTCTATTTGTCTTGTAGTCTTCCGTTTTCTTTTCCTTTTTTTTTTCTTTCCGTCTTTCTGGTAATCTTTTGCCATTTTCTCTATTTTCGTTTTTTCTTTACTTTCTTTCACATAACCTTCCTCTGTTTTTCTTTTCTTTATTTCTTTATTGCTTGTAGTCTCTTTTATTTCTATTTTCATTTTGGCTTTTTCTTTTTTATTTTTTTGGCTTTTTTGTTTTTATTATATTCTTTATTCTCGCACTTTTTCATTCTTTTCCTTCATTTTTCTTTCTGCAATTCGATTTTTCTCTCTTTTTTTTATTTCCCTTTTCTTATGTTCCGTTGTTCTTCCGTTCTTTTGTCTTTCGTTTTTTCATTTTTTTTTCATTTTCCATTTTATTCCTTAATTCTTTCTTGACTGTCTCTTTATTTCTTTTATTCTTTACCTTACGACAATTCATTCTCTTCTATCTTTCGTTTCGTTTCTTTATTTCAATCGATTTTATTATTTCGTCTTTCCTTGTAGATTTTTTCTTCCTTTCTCTTTCTTTTTGTCATTCTATTTTTCTCCTTTTTTTTTGAGATATTTCTTTTTTTTTGTTCGTTTTTTAATTAATTTCTCTTTAATTCCTTTTATCTTTTCCAGTTTTTACTATGTTCATTTTTGCAATAATTACTCCTCCTCCCATTCGCCTCTCGTTTTCTTTTTCCTTCTTTTTAAAATTATTTCACAGTTGTTCTTTTTCACTTTCCCAACCCTTCTCCCTATCGCTCCACGTCATCTGTAATGCTTTTCCTTTTCTATTTTAGCGATAGTAGCTTTTCCATCTCTTCTAAACCACCGTCTCTTCTTCTTTTTATTTTTTCTTCTTTCACTCCTTGTTTTCCTCCCTCTCTCCTTTTTCCTCTCTTCGCTATTCATTTACTCCTCTTCCATATTCATTAATTAACCTTGCCTTCTTTTTTTATCCATTCACTAATTCATTCAATTTAATTGTTGACAGCCCCCACCTCTCTCTCTCTCTCCATCAAGTCCAAAGTCATTCAACCAATTGCTAAGGCAGACATTTCATTCACAGGACATTTACTCTCCGTCACCGACTTCACCTGACCACAACTCTCCTAAAATGCTCCGCTTTTTTTCCCATTCATCCCATGAACTTTTGACCTTATCTATTTACCCCCTTCGCTTGTCTTCAACGCGTCACCTCTTTCAATCGAAGACGATGAGTCAATAATTACTTGTTCAGTCGCCGCTTCCTTCACATTGTCTTTTGTTTCGATCTCCGTTTCTTTAGTCAAAGTAATTGAGCACAAACTCGTGTTATTTACACGGAAATTAGCGAAACAATACCGACCTATTTCGGTAAAACAAAAACTACCCGCCCCCCTCTTCCTAAAAAAATATCGAAAGTCTAGCGGTCTACAATAGAGACTCGATAGTTTTAACTATTGGCATCGTTTCCCAGCTTTCTCACTATTTACATCCAAAGATGACCATGCTTAAATTATTTTTAAGTGAAAAGCAAATCTTTCAACAATAAATAATAAAAAAAACTTTATATATAAAAAAAGAGACAGCGGCACAACCCAGTGTAGGTGAAAACCAGTTGAGGATATGTCCTCGGCATTCAGTCCGACAATAGCTTTGTCATTATTACTCCCCTCCACAAGAGCAGAGTTAGATACAACGTGGAATTTTAATGTGAAGAAATCTCCCCCCCCCCAGTTGGTGTATATGCGTGTATAGTAAGTTTCGAAAATATATATGTAAATTAAGCTACACGTTACTTTCCGCGTTTCATCCCCGTGAGGATTCGTCAGGGTATTGCATCGAATCGATGTTGCTTCGCGTTTTTATGTATTCCTGTTTACGATTGCCAATGGCAGCACATGTTAAACTTAGACGACTCGTATAGACTATTTTTGAATGAGAAATTAGCAATCCTAAACTTTATAGAACTCCATAATTCATTATAATGTAGGAGTGAAATAGCTAACATATACAGAAAATAAAATTTACCTGAGGATACCAACGCAAACGCGCGCGCGCACACACACACGCAAACAAGAAATAAGTAAATAATAATACATACAATAGCAAAAATAACGAACATTGTTATAATAAAATTAATACATAAACACATACATACAAACACACACACAAACAATAAATAAATAAAATATAATAAATACAATAGCAAAAACAATAAACATAATTATAATAAAAATGTATAATAAACACATACATACCAACACATACACAAACAAGAAATTAATGAATGATAAATAAAATAGCAAAAATAATAAGCATAATTATAATAAAAATTAATACATAAACACATACATGCAAGCACACACACACAAACAAGAACTTATTAAATATTCATAACTACAATAGCATAAAAACATTATCATAATAAAATTAATACACAAAAAGATGCATGAACTAATATCAAAGTGAAACATATCTAGATGAAAATAAAGTAATTTTTCAACACAAAAAGTAGAAATCCGATACTCGCAAAAACAAAGAAACAGGTGCATTTTCGTAGAGGTTACGTAAACTTCTCCTATAAACGCGCGCCCAGTGGTTACGATAAATGGGTGTACAAATAAGAAATAATTTGATTGGCTAACAAGCAACCACAATACCAGGTTAATACATAAAAAAAAGGAATAAACATCGATTGCATTACGTTCTAATCTAGATTCATGTGTCGCTTTCGTTGCCCTAAAACTATGATTGAGTCGGAGACTTTAATCGGCAGTAAAGAACCTAATAACCTTTGAGATTAACCCACCACTTATTCTCAACTATAGCCCCGGCCAGTTCCCTCTCTATAATTAGTAACAGCTGTTCCATGAAGTCTTTAAGTGGAACAACGACGTGTTAGACTTCTTGTAACGAGCCATCCCAGGTTTATGTTTAGGCTTGCAATAAGCCACAAAGAAAACAGAACAACGGTATAGAGTTCAAACAATGTATTACTGGAACAACAACGTAAAAAGGTTACAACTGAAAAGAGTAGTAAATGTCACCGAGCAGGCGAGGGTCGCTTTGGTGTTTAATCCACACCTGAGATCAAAAGGTCTATGGTTTATATAATGGATAGAACAGTCCATTTGGAGGGTGATTCCTCCACAACACCCTCCTCCCAAGCTGATTTCCGCGGTTGCGAAAATCAGTATTTCTTCCTTTTGGGGCAGACAACCAAAGGGTCTGTGCGCTTCCTCTTTCTGCCGGACCGTCTGGGTTCTGACATCCATTTTGGAGGGTCTATGTCAAAACAGTCATACACAATTTCAATCACCTCACTGCCGTCCTGCGATGGTTCTTCTTGATCATCGTAGAAGCGTTTCCTGATTTGGTTCAGGTGCCTCTTATGTTGGAACTTTGGGCCCTGACTGATGTATGTAACATGACCGATTGTTCGTAAGATCGAGTCCTGTTCCCAAAAAGAAACGTTATTTCTAAAATGTCTAAAATACACGTTATCTCCGCTGTTAAATCGTTTCGTTGATATTGTAGAGGTTCTGTTGTGTACTATGTGTTTGGGTAGCAGTTTATCAAATATGGATTATATTTTCCGTCCAAACATGATTTCTGCTGGGGATCCCGCATCTGGTTTGTTCGGATTTCTCGTGATTCTGTAAACCTGCAGAAATTGCTGAAGGGCCTTTTCTGTCGATGTACCGGGCGCCTTTTTTAATACCGTTTTAAGCGTATCGACGAAGCATTCGGCCTGGCCGTGGCTTCTGGCGTGGTACTGGGGTGTCGTAATATGCTTGACTTGAGACGTCTAGCAGACTTCTCTGAACTCTGTCGAGGTGAACTGTGTAGCGTTGTCGCTAACCAGACAGTCTACAATCTCAAACCGAGCAAACAATTCTCATAAAAAAATTGTCGTTGTTGCCGTGGTCGTCTTTTTTTTGTTTTGCATCTTAGTACCTCTGGCCATTTAGAGTAAGAGTCAACTACTATCAGGTAGTAAAAATCCTCCACAGGTTCCGCATAATCGATGTGGATCCTCGAGTATGGTTGTCTAGCCTTAGGCCAAGGTTTATATGTTATCGGTGGTGCTTTTGGAGCCAAAGCACAGCCTTTGCATCTGTTCACCATGTCGGTAATATCTTGGTCCATAGCTGGCCAATGAACAAAACTTCTCATTAGACTTTTCATTCTGTTTATTCCTGGATGCCCCAAGTGAAAATCCCTGAGAATACGTTTTAGAAGGGTTTTAGGGATGACAACCCTTTCACCGTATAATAGTATTTCGCCACAACAAGAAAAAATGTCTGAACTGGTGTCACCCAGTGCTAATTTCTGCTTCATGGTTTGAATGAAATAGTCATTTTGGGATTCTGACTTAATTTCCTGAAGTGTGACCGGCAGTTCGCGGATAATATTGTTTATCATGGTTTTTACATCACTATTAATACGTAGTGCCGCGATTACTGAATCTTCAAGAGGTTTAATTTTGGCATGAATCAATCTCGATTGACCGTCTGCATGGGCTAGTTTTTTGAGGGGAGAAATTGAATTGTAAAATTATAGTTAAGCAAAATAGTTCCCCATCTTAATAGTCGGTTTGCAGTGAATGTTGGAAGTCCTTTTTCTGATCCAAAAATGGATATCAACGGCTTATGGTCGACTTGTAGAAAAAATGTCTTCCGTACAATAACCGGTGGAATTTTGAAACTGCAAATATAATTCCTAGGGCCTCTTTCTCGATCTGCGAATAGTTCTTTTCCGCTGGCAAAAGAGTCCGTGATACGAAAGTAATAGGCTGTTTCGAGCCATTCGGCATTCGATGTAGCATGCACGCCGCGACGCCATATAGACCAAAGTCGCTAGCTAATATTATGCCCAACTGCGGGTTGAAATGCGCTAGGAATAGTTTTGAAGTCAGGACTCTTTTTATTTCTTGGAATGATTTCTGGCAATCTTCTGTCCACTCCCAAGCCTTATCCTTTTTCAGCAATTCATTAAGTGGTGCGTGCAATTTGTGCATATTTGGGATGAACCCTTGGTAATAATTTGCCAAACCTAAAAAACTCTGCAATTGAGTTATGTTTACTGGTCCCGGCATTTCTTTAATCGCGGTCGCCCTATCTGGGTCTGGGCGTCTGCCATCATCATCGATTATTTGACCCAGGTATTTAAGTGTTTGTAAAAAGAACTCGCATTTATCTGCTTTGATCTTAAATACATAATCTTGTATTAGACTGAATACTTGTCTGATATGTTTTTCATGTGCCCCCCTGCTTTTGCTCGCTATGATAATATCATCAAGATATGCGCTTGCGGTGTTCAAGCCGGACAGCATAGTATCCATTACTTGCTGGAATATTGACACCAAGCGCGAGTCTTTCGTATTTGTACAAACCCCGATGAGTGTTATTACAGAGGAGGTTAGCGCTTTTATCGTTTACCGGAATCTGTAGGTAAGCGTCGCTTAGGTCGATCTTAGAAAAAAAACTTGCCGCCATTTAATTTCGTGAACACTTCTTCTATACTAGGTAATAGATAGTGAAAATCTTCTAAGGACCCGTTGAGTCCGGTCGCGAAGTCGGCGCAAACGCGAATTTCCCCGGACCTTTTCGTTACGTAAACTGCTGGAGCAGCTCACTCACTATATTCAACTTTAGCCAGTATACCGATGCTTTCTAATCTGTCTAGTTGCTGATTTATTTTGTTCAGGGAAGCGAACATGACATTACGTTTCTTTTTAAACACCAGTTGTGTGCCAGGTTTCAGCTTAAAATCTGCGGCCATTTTTGTACATCTCCCCAGGCCAGGAGTAATTACGTTTGTGAAACTTATAACAAGTTATAAGTTTCTCCGTTCCTGCTGGGCGGGTATCTTTTTTCTTGCAGAATGCTGATATAGGAAGATCCCAGAGACGAAACTCCTCCATGCTGTCAGAACCGAACAGGTTCTTACTATCTTTTAGCATATACAATCTTAGTTTTTTGTTTTCCCCCGTAAAGTGACGTTTGTAATTAATTCACCTTCAAAATGAATTTTTGTACGATTAACGGCGTCGCCGTACTGTTAGTTTTTAACATAGTCGGCTTTCGTAATATTTTCCACGTTTTGAGATTTATTATTGAAAGATCCGATCCACTGTCTAATTGGAATTTAATAGCCTTGCCAAAAATGTTAACCGTTACATATTTGCGTAGATTTTCATCTACGACGTGCTTAGTTCTGGTTTGACGTACACGGCTTCTATTCTGTGTTTTCCTACAGTGCGAACTTTTGTGACCGATCTTATTGCATAAATGCCATCTTTTTGTTAAAAATGGGAAATCCCTTACCCAATGTATTCCACCACATCCGAAACAAGCGCTCGGTGCTTTTAGTTTTTCTGAGTTTCGGTGGTTAGTGTCTGTGTGCCATTTCGACGTTTTTTTCTTAGTTACTTTTTTTATATTCGCGATGCCTGCTTCGATATTTCTTGCATCCTTTTTTTATACTTTCTACTTTTTGACAATCCTCAGTCAATTTTCGAAGTGTTGAGTTCAGTTCATTTTCTAATTTTGTAAGAACTCTACGCCTGATTTCCGCATCTTTTCCCGAGGTTAACACTTGCGCAAACAAGACATTTAAAATTGTCTGCTGTTAGTTCAGAAACTTAAAGTCATTACAGTGTTTGTTCACTACAACTGCGTCATTATCGTATTTTACCACATTCAAACATCTCCAACGCTTATGGAGAAGAGACGTTTTCGGTGAGAAAAACCGTCTCATTGAATGATAAATCTGCTGTTTTCCGAGACAAGATGTAATCCACGAATTTATCATGCTCAGCTGTTTCCAATTTTCGTAGTAGAAGTCTGCGTTTCTTTTGATCAGACCAGTTGCTTCAGTCAATATTAAAAAAAATCTTCATGAAGCCGAAAATACGCTTCCTTTGAAATTGTCTATCGCGGTCTATATTGTATTCTGAGAAAATCCTGAATTGTTTTCCGCGTTCGCATTATTCTTAACAATTTCTGTAAGACATTCCACTGTTCGTAATTGACGTTCGGCTAACTGTTTTTCAACTTCCTTTAGCTTTACGTCGGTTCGTATTTGACATTCCGATAACTTTTTTTGCAATTGCTTTTGCTGTTCCTCGGTTCGTGTTTGACGTTCAGTCCAGTGTTTTTCGGATTGTGACTGACTCTTTGCGGCATTGATATGCAACTTGGTCAAATGTTCCAACGCTACTTGCAATTCGTCCATTTTCATTAGCAATTTCAAAACGTTCGCTGAATTTTACAAAACCTTTTTATTCTACCTTTTTACTTCCTCCAGACAATAAAACGAACAGAAAAAACATATTATATATATATATATATATATATATATATATATATATATATATATATATATATATATATATATATATATACTTCATTGTCTAAAGAAATAAATAACGCCCTATTTTAGCAGCGAAAACGACAAGTGACGAATTCTTTTTCCAACAGTATTTATCCACCATGAGACGTTGAAGATTGCGTGCAACTCGAAGTCTACAAGAGGCGTCCCTCAAGCTGCGGGCATTGAGGCTTGCTAATCTCAACGCCATTGTCGTAAAAGGATTGTATTTTCTGAACGAAGATTGAATGGATTTTTTTGGGGGAAAAGTTAATCTAAAAAGAGATGGATTTTCTTTTTTCCCCTGTAAATCGTTTTTCGTCGAACGATTCTTTTAAGTGAAGGATTTCTTCAAACTTGTCCCCTCCCCCACCGCCACCAGATCCTGTTTGTTCTAATTTCTAATTTTTCCTCTTTAGTGATGGTTTGGGAACATGACTTACGATGGGATTTTTTAGGGGGAACAAGTTTTACTAATCTTTTTTTTTGTATGGAGATTCCTTTTTAGTATTGCATTTTTTTTTCGAAATCAGCTGGGGTGACTTCAGTTTGAGGGATAATATCGTTTTTGCTAGGAGGTTTTTGAATCTGTAGGTTTATTCTTATGTGCTCTGGGTTGTGGACATCCCAAAACACGATTTTTAGTGTTGGTCTTAGCTGCTGGTAGTCTTTGGTGCACGTGTATGTTAGATACCCCACTTCTCCGCATATCTAATATGCTGGTCTACTTCCCGCGACAACTATCGGTAACCTTTCTGCCCCTGCTTCCACGTAGTAGAGGATCTTAAAGAACTTCTTTGTTTAGTAGTATGTTGAATGAACACACGCCATTGTAGTTGTCAACGTCTATTCAGGTGAGTTTTTTTTGTCTTTCTCTTAATTACAAAAAGAGACATCCTTCTCTTTGCACATTTCTGTAGTTTCGGTTATTCCAGGGTTATATCGGAATCCGTTACGTAGTATATGTATTTTTTTTTTTGCTTCCGTGACATTAATTTTCATTGTTGGTGGTTTCTTCCAACCTGCATTGTTCGTTTCATTATTGTCTTTCACATTATTCGACGGCGGTACACGGAGGAATAACATTAAACTGCTTTACTCAATGAGACGTCGGGGGGGGGGGGAGAAGAAAATGATAACAAATTTAACGATAGAAAATAACAATGGTATAACAGCTATAACAACAATATGAGGAGCAGTGGAACAAAGTTAGACAAAGTTGGGAGATTCTATTTATAAAGACTGCCGATAGGAAGTGACGAATCAAATTAGGCCACGTTCTTCTATCAACCAATCAGAAACCAGAATTGCTCCATAAAAATTAAATCTTTTTAGTATTCCAGCACATTTTTATCGTGTCAACACGTGAAACATCTTTTGCTCTTTGGCCGCAAAATTATAAAGTCCAAAACCGTACGTTATAGAAAATACCACTTTTTTTTTTTTTACCTTAATGCAAGTTGAGAATAATTTCTCCTTCCCTAACGAAATATAGATAGCGACATATTATATACACATGTACATGTATGGTAGCTTTCTTAAGTCTTCAAAGACTATGGATACCTTATTTTTGTAGCAAGAGTTGCGCAATCTTCATCTACACCGATGCTGAGTCGGCGTTGTTAAATACCAGCGGCAAGTGGAGGTTCAGGACGACTGGAAACAAATGCCGAGATAAATGGAAGGCACATATTTCGCCCAGAATTCCCAAATGGTTACCCATTTGGTACTAGCCTGACTCAATGTTGCTTAAGTTCGGTTACCTGACTAGAACCTGTGTTTCAACGTGATTATGCCGTATATGTATACATACATGCACACACACGCACACACATATATATGTTTGGATGTATAAACACATTTATAATGCGTCGTCTTTCATTATATATATATATATATATATATATATATATATATATATATATATATATATATATATATATATATATATACTAGCATTTCAGCCCGGCGTTGCCTGGGTGTTTGGAGGTGTGTGTTGAGCAAAAAAAAAAAAGTTGTAGTAGGAAAGCAAGATCGAACCCGTACCGCGAAGGAGGAAAAGACCGGGGGGAAAAACGTGACGTCGTTGCTGTTACGACCACAGTCAAACAGGAAGTCACGTGGTTTAAATTTAGGCTAGACAATCAAAAAGAGGGATCACTTTCGAAAATATCGGTGAAAAAAGCGACCACTCCCTGTAGAAAAGTGCCCAGTTGAAGGGAAAGAAAGTAATGGTTTTAGCCAATTTTTCGGTATTTGTCGTCTAAAGGGTCGAGCTTCAAAACGATACTGATCTTGTGAAGATTTGTCACGTCTATCGAAAGTTTTAGGCAGACATGCGTAGATACATACATACATTTATATTAAAAACGATACTGATCTTGTGAAAATCCGTCGCCTCTGTCGAAGGTTTTAAGCAGATATGCAAACATACATACATACATACATTTATATATTAATAACTCAAATTTTCGACCGAAACCGATTAAAAAGCTTGCCCTATCTCTGAGTACCCTTTATGTAAAATTTCAAATGTTTAGACCAGAAAGTGTCTGAGTAATTTGGTAGAGACCGCAGAGGTCAATTTTTTAAAACTTTAATCCCTATTATGACCACTTAACATTTATTGTTTTGGGCTCAAATCAAATTATTAAGTTAGATCTATGCCCAAGGAACTTATATCTAAAATTTCAAGTGTTTAAACCCAAAATTGTCGGAGGAGTTTGGTTGAGTTCTCAAAGGTCAAGTCGTTGAACTTTGACTCCTTGACAGTCAAATTTCTGACCGAAGACCGATTGCAAATATTTTCCTCAATCTCATTACCCTGCATATAATTTTCGAGTCTTTAGACTGAAAATTGACAGAGTTATTTTGTAGGGAAATGTACACAGACAGACACAAGACACACGCACAGACAGACACTTTCACTTTTATAGATATATAGATATATAAAAACCAGCAGGAAGATTCACATTGTCCGCGATTGAATCATGATCAACAAATAGTTTACATTCCCATAGTTTTATTGTCATCGATAAGGTGAAATCGATGATTTCTCAATCAAGCCAATTGCTTTTCTGTTCTAGTTGGAGAGCCATCACGGGGCACCGAGTAAAACCTTCACATGCAACGTAGTCAATAATGCCTTGTAGTTTACATTGCACTGTAGAGAATCTACTGTTAATGATACAAAATTAGTTTAATGTATAGTGGCTTGAATAAAGTTCAAAAGTCTAGTATTATGCTTCAATTGAGCTGTAAACACACACATTTCGAACGCGCCCTTTTATCTCACATAGCCTATTGTTGATTTTATATGTCTGACCTTAATCGTTGTGCGATGATAATGGCTTGAACTTACGTTTAATTAAAAAGTCACTACCATGGTGCAATTGTGCTTTGAATAAAACCATTCATTCCTACGCGCCTCTGTCATATCAAAGAAAATACTGTTGATTTTATGTCTAGTCTTTCGGCTTGTATGGCATTAAAATTTCTCAACCTGTGATGTTAGGCTGTTTAAGGTGTTGACTTTGGTAAAAATCGCCTGTTCCTATATTCATCTTGTTATTTCGATTATCGATTATTAATACTTATCGAAGGCATTCTATCTCAGAAGACTGACAGGTAAATAAAGTAACTCTGTGTTAAATTTAATGAAAATCGACTTAGGCATTTTCGAGTCCATAGGAAATGAACTCACACAGACATACGTGTAGCCACGCACAAAGTTTCTCATATATATATATATATATATATATATATATATATATATATATATATATATATATATATATTGAAAGAAATACACAATCTGTATTATACTGGTTCATATAAGTAACATGGACTGACATGGCTTAAATTATATATCGTTTTATCAATTATTCTTTAACACGCTACACTAAGCACACAGCTACCTCTAAGAATCCTAGGCAATATGGAAGAGGAATTATCTCGATATATCTTATTCGAAAAGTTAACAAAGATCGCCTGATATATTCCAAATCATAAAATCTCAACGAGTTTCTCTAAGTTGGAAAAAGGGACACGTTGCACCAAATTACCGCTTTCAACCGGCAATCTTCATATTAGGAATCCTTCATTTTCCCTATAAATTCTTTGCAGTTTACTTCAAAGGAGCGGACCTGAAATGAGACGCCCACGCTCAACTAAAAACGGATCGCTTTTTGTTGCATCACCTTTACATGTTTCGTGGGCTTTCAGAAATAAACCAGATATGCGGAGGAATTATAAATAAACAAACTCTTTATGTATGATATCTGCTATTTATTCGACTATATCAACATATCTGCGGCCTACACGGACCACAAACATTGGGTGCTATAGATTCATCTTTCTTTCTCTCTCTCTCTCTCTATATATATATATATATATATATATATATATACATATACATATATATATATATATATATATATATATATATATATATATATATATATATATATATATATATACGTACTTTGGTGTAGTTCTGGGTAATTGCGCCAACTAGCAAAAAGTGCTCTTTTGGCAACCTCGCATATAAAGAGCACATTTTTAGTTGGCGCAATTAACCCAAGGTACGGCATATATATATATATATATATATATATATATATATATATATATATATATATATATATATATATATAATAGTACAGAAGCTCAGAAAAACATTGGTACCGTTGGTTTCAAGCCCAACATAAAGGGGACCAGTTAATGGTAAAACGTAAATGATGTTAGGCTCTCGTTAACCATGCTGTTTCTGTCTGAGGAAAAAAAATTCAGGCCCGCATTTAATTGTTTTCATAATGGTGTTCATTTTTATTTAACTATAGCTTTATCCTATCTCTGTGTATTTTATTTTATTCTAATATGAATTTTCTAATTTTTTAATTTTTTATTTAATGCATTTTAGTAAATATGTACTGTTCTGTTTTTGCATGGTTTCCGATCTGACTTCTGTTAATTTTAGCTGGTGCAATGGAGATAATTACTTCATCTTATTAATTTCCCTTCTTTGTTTCAGTTAAGGGGAGATAATCCATGTTTCAGTTGGGAGGTAATTAATCTATCTTATTTATTTTTTAACCTTTTTTATTTTATTTTATTTTAAATAGTTGAGGGAGATATGCAGGCTATTTGATTTCTAAGTCTTTTATATATGTGTATTGTATTCATTAAGGTAGCCATAATTGTCTTCATTGTTATACTTAATTTTTATACTTAATATTTATACTTACAATTGTCTAAATGTCCATTTTCACTTTACTAATTTATGTTCTAAGTTGACTGTATCTAGGATACTCTTGAAGAAATTACTTTAGGTGGGGTCTTCGTTCGTTGTTCGGTCCTCCCAATTTATTAGGAGCGCTTGTCTCCTATGTAAACAGGCTTTGAGCGTCTCACTGCGTACGTTCAAACAGGTCTTTTGAGGGTCATTAATAGTCTTTATAATGTGGTACTCTTCCGCATCACAAAGGGGCACCGTTTTGAGGCTGGTGAGTATGCTGGTCCTCTCTCTATGATCTTCCATTTAATGCTGAATGGTGTTCCGTTATCTTTTAGCTGCCATACTAGTGCTGTCGTTATCCTTGTTTTTGCTCTGAAGGAACTTTTGTGCAAGTAAAATCTCTGTTTAAACGTTTATTTTATCATGCCTATGTATATTTCTGGTGTATTGTTAGCCTGATGTGTGAGTGTCGCTTAATATACGAGGGATTTCACCCTGCATTTTCCCTCTAATGGGCAATCTTCCTTGGCTCTGCAAGAACAGTCCGCAATTTCATTTTCATTGCGTTCCTTTGCGATGATCTTTGTTATTGATGGAGTGGTGGAATAGCTGATCTTAATCGTGTTTCTGTTGAATACTTTGTGCAGCTTATGTTGTGGACGGAAATTTCTGTCTTGCAGTTTCAGGAATAGGTATCCCACTCGTGTTTTTATGTTGTGTCACCCCCACTACAGGTTTCAAAAACATGGTTGCCAATATCAGCAAAAGAATCTCCACGCTCTCATCAAACGCCGACATATTCAACCAAGCAGCTCCATATTACAATGAAGCGCCCCAAAAAAGCGGATTGACGGAAAGCATTAAATAATAGCCAACCTAACATCGACTAACAAAAGACAGGCGCAACATGAGGCGGAATATCATTTGGTTCTCACCCCCATTTTCCCTCCACACAAAAACATAAAATGTTAATCGATTACATCACGGAAAAGGCGGCGAGTTCGCTGCTTGTATTAATAAAATAAAAAAAATAGTGTATATTTTTGTATGTATTATATGTATTACAGTTTTATTTATATATAATCATGTTGACACCAGATCCTCGAAGTAACGTGCAATTCTATTCTAAACAGAAGCATATATTTTGAAGTGCCCTTATCTTCTCTAAAAGTATACTGTAAATTTTATACGCCAGCCCTTCGGCGGTGATAAAACTTCTCAAATGCACTCAAAAGCTGTATAATAGTGTCAATTCAGGGTAGGTGTGTTTGGGGTTGCGCAACTCTTACATCTACAGGTAGTATCACTTGGCTCTCAGGACTGAAGTCATCATCTGCGAAGAAAATCTATTCATTCTTTTATGCCAAATTGAACTTTTTATTTATTCGAGAAATATATGATCTCCTCTTCTTCTTTTTCTTCTTCTTCTTCTTCATCATCTTCTTCTTCTTTTCTCTCTCTATATATACATTCATATACATTCATATATATATGTATATATATGAGTGTGTGCACGCGCGTGTGTGCGCGCGCGTGTATGTGTGTGTGTGTGTGTGTGTACTAGCAGGAAGATTTGACGTTTTCCGGGATTGAATAAGGATGACAACATTTTCCAATTTCAAATAGTTTTATGGTCATCGAAATCGGTGCAATACCGGGAGGAAGTTTAACATGACTGTCCCCAATGACTTAGTTCACAGTACATTGTAGTTACTATTGCACTGTAGAGGATCTACTTTTGATTTTTATAAAATTATCTTTAAATAATTGCTTAAACTTAAGTTTAAAAAGCAAAGTTGTGCTCTAAACAGCAGCAATCATTTCTAACGATTTACTGTCTTATCAAAGAACCAACTGTTGATTTTATAGAATTATTTTACAAAATTATTTGAATAAAAGTTGAACGTACAAAAGTACTTTTGTTTTACTCGCCCTCACTCCAAACAAGGCATATTGCCACTTGAACGTATGGGGCTACTAATTAGGACAATACTTAATAAAGATTAAGTGTTGCCTTGCGTTACAATTGGACTTCTGTATATTAGTGCAGTTAGGCAAGCAGATGGCAGGAATAGAATTTATGTGTCTAGGTATTCTAGGGAAGAAACTATTAGAGTAGAAAGCTTTTTGGCATTTATGGACCTCATCAGTGAAGGAGTGTGATATTGATGCTAAGCGGGTTTGTCGAGGACATGCACGTCGAGGCGATACAAGTGCAACGACTTCATCAGAGAAAATTCCATTAAAATACTTGTAAAACAGGCACAGAGATGCAACATTGCGGTGATGGAACAGGGGTTGTAGTTTAGTCGAGAAGGTGGGATGTATTAGATTGGAGACGCTTTTTTGGACCCTATCCAAGAGAGAGAGAGAGAGAGAGAGAGAGAGAGAGAGAGAGAGAGAGAGAGAGAGAGAGAGACTAGTAATATAGGCATCAGCTCAGATGCGGCAACGATACCCCATGCATGAATGTACAGGATAATCTCAGGTATGAGTAATTTTCTAGCACGGTAGAGGCACCTCACTTTCTTTGCAGCAGACTTCGCAATGTCTTCAATATATTTGTTCCAGTTAACATTTCTTGTAAATGTTAAGCCGAGGAGTTTGAAGGAAGAATTCTCGGGTACGGAATTATTTTTCATGAATATCGGCAGTTGTAGT
The DNA here is from genome assembly GCF_053919585.1 of Euprymna scolopes. Classification (NCBI taxonomy): domain Eukaryota; kingdom Metazoa; phylum Mollusca; class Cephalopoda; order Sepiida; family Sepiolidae; genus Euprymna; species Euprymna scolopes. Next base: position 114,777,515 of record NC_136482.1, on the reverse strand, counting down.
GACTTCTTGTAATTGTTAAAGAAGAACAACTTAGACTTACTAGCATTAAATGTTACCATCGATTTACGGACCCATTCCACTATGGTCTAGAGGTCATTTTCTAATGATTCTACTATTGCCTTGGATTTGTGTACATCTGTTCTTTCTTCGTGCATAATATCGAGCATTGTATTACCAGCAAATATACCCATCTCGAACACAATATTATCGGGGAGGTTATTAATGAATATCAGGAATATGAGTGATCCAAGGATCGATCCCTCAGGCATTCCAGCGTTAAGTTTATGCCGCTTGGATGAACAGCCTTCAATGACAGTTTGTATGGTGTTATTGTTTAAGAAAGGTTTAATTATATTAAGTATACATCCAGTTATACCGTACGATTCAATTTTCATTAGGAGCCCTTCCTGTCAGACTTTTCTGGTCTACAAAAAAAATATTCATTTTGAACGCGCCTCTGTCTTATAAACATATTACAATAATGAGCCATGCTGCTTGTATGGCGATAACACTTCTCCATACACTTTTCATCTTAGGTTGCATAAAAGTGTTAACAAGTTTCAAAATCGAACTTCTGTCTTTAATTGGATTTTTTTCGATTATTAATTTTCTATACTTATCAGACGCACACTGAAACAAAATGTACGTTACATACAACACTCTTAGACACATCAAATACCTTTGTGTGGAATTAAAAAAAAACGGTCTGTTTCCGAGTTCATAAGGAACAAACTCTATTGCCTAAGAATGGTTTAATTAAGTATACCTCCAGTTATAACGTATGATTTAATTTTCATTAGCAGCCCTTTGTGCCAGACTTGATCAAGGGCCTTGGATAAATCAAGGGCTACAGTCTTGGCTTCAGTCGCCTCATTCAGTTCACGGTACATGCGTTCAGAGATGTCTGTTAAAATATCTGCAGTAGAACGACATTGCGTAAGTCCAAACTGTTTTTTTCAGAAAGAAAGAACGTAAACGCATTCATTCATTGACCACTCGATCTGTCACGTTGGTTTCTAAAGTTGTCAGTTATTTTTAAACGCATAATATATATTCATCTCCATATCTATATGCAGAATATCTTTACGCACACAAAACTTTTGTTCCTATACCATTCCATTTTTATCGTTTGTTGTCCATGCCGTATTGTCATCGTCGTGCGTGGGTGCAGATATGCACAAAGCAGTAAAAAAAACAAACAAAAAACAACAACAGCAACAAACAAACGAATAACACATTCAATAATAATCGCCATCTTTGATTCGCCTTCCTCACGATGCATTCCGTTTTTAGTTTGATGTTACAGTCCCAGGAATATCATCGTATCAATATCCGGATTGTGATTATGTCATAGTGCTTCCCAGCATGTATTAATTCTTAAAGTATGGCATTTTTGATTTATGTTTTTATTTAGTTTTATCAATGGAATATTCTGGTAAGTTTACTTATGATCAGAAATCAAAATTTCAGTGTGAATATTTAGTCGATGTCAGCAAAAATGTAAAATAATCCATGGCGTTGTTTGATGTGATTATGGGAATGCATCTTAATCATTGGAGAGAAAATTATACAGGGTGTCCCAAAATGATCTGACATAATTGTAGGTAAAAAATAAACCTAAAAATAATAACAATTCAATAAAGATAAATATATTTTATTTTTTTTAATGTACGAAGAATACCATTCTATTTTAATTACGTCAAAATTCATTTACATTTTTATTTATGTATTTTTTAAACGGAAATTTTCACAAATAATTTGACTATTTGCGCAAGATCGTCGGATCTAAACCTCTTCGATTTCTTCTTGTGGGGGTATTTGAAGACACACTGCCCACGATCCCTTGAAGAATAGAAACGAGCTATTGGTTCTGAAATTGCTGTTATTCCACACGAAATTATCCATCGAGTTATTGAAAACTTTCGTGAACGTCTACAATCGTGTATTCGTAATGATGGAAAACATTTGGTCTATTTAATATTTTAGAGTGTAAAATGAAGTGAAATTCCATGTACATTTAAAAAGTAAAAAAAAATTATTTCATTGATACTAATATCTGGAATTGGCTAATTATTCAATAGATCCAACATGCACGTCTGAAAGTCGAACACACGTCCGACGAAGGAAGTAATTGCTGAAATATTACAATACGGATAATTTATCTGACTACCCAACGCAAGTCTAAACACAATACATGTAATATATATATATATATATATATATATATATATATATATATTGGATTTTTTTAAATTTGGCACAAACATTAGTTATAGTGAAAGTAAATTTTTGCCAAAACGGATTTCCAGGATTATCTGCTAGCCACCCCAAGAGATATTAGAGGAGTAAAATTGCTCTCGAATCGTTCATCCATTCATTTGTTCGCACTTTTCTCAATAACCACACCTTGGATTTTTTTAAAAAGTTTTGCACAAACATTAATCATGATGAAAGTAAATTTCTCCGCATAGAGGAGGACCGACCCCTCATGCTCGACTTAGAAAAAAAAAGAATTGCTACAGACAAAGCATGAAATCAGTTGAGTTAAAGATAAAACATACAGCTAAAGTATTATATGTGTAGATTACACTCCAAAAAGCAACAATTCTTCATCTGTTTGCAGAAATATTGCCAATGGAATGTTAGGGCGAAAAGCAAAAATAAGCAAAAGTGACAGGGCTTTCGTACATTTCATAATCCTCTACAAAAAGTAAAAGTGAGTTATGTATACTGGAAAGGCTAACAATTTGACAAACAATGGCTTCTACAAAAAAAAAAAAAAAAATCTAACAAAAAAAGAGGACAATATTTATTTTGTGTCTACGCAGTAAAACGTCCTCTAAATAAATCAATTCACCAATCAACACCTGTTGGCGAATTGATATATTCATTCCATTTTTTTTAATTAAGTTCTATTTAAAAGTCGATAGTTTTTTGTGATTCGTGCAGAATTAGATTCTGTTAGATTGTGAGATCAAATTTGAAAAGAAATAACATATATGTTGAAAGAAATGAAGATTAAATAAATATTGAACATATAAAATCGACAGTAGTTTTCTTTATACTACAGGGGCGCGTTCGAAATGAATGTTTCTCTTTAAAGCCCAATTTCACAATGATACTTGACTTTTTAATTTTAAACTTAAATTCAAATCACGCCAGATAATAATGTAAGGCATATAAAACCAACAATAGGTTCTTTGATATGTCAAGGGCGCTTTCAAAATGAATATCTATGTTCAGAACACAATTGAAGCATGATACTTGACTTTTGCATTTTAAACTTTAATGCAAGCCATTATATATATATATATATATATATATATATAAACACGATTTTATGAATTCAAAAGTAGGTTCTCTACAGTGCGATGTAGGCTACAATATATTGTGCACTAATTCACTACGAGAGGCAAGTAAAGATTACTCCAGGTGCATCGCGATTGGTTCCTAATTAGAATAATCAATCGATTTCATTAAAAATGGGCTATTTCATCGATTTCGATGAAACTAAAATATAGGAATGTGAAAAATTCGTTGATGATCATTTAATCCCGGGCAACGTTGGCTCACACTGCAAGTCAGACATAAATATGAAGACAAAAAAAAAATAAAGAAGCAAATAATGAAAACAATACCAGCGCATTTTCTAAGTTTCCTTCCAAATTTAATGTCGTCAGGATGAATTAAAAAATATTATTTAATAAATCTCTATTTTCGAGTTTGTAGATTTATTGTATTTTTTGCAAGTCAAGGATTATTTCTATTTATTCTTATTACTGCTTTTTGTTTCCTATTTTTTACACCTTCATTATTACACCGCTTTCTTATTCTTTCACCACCTCTTCTTCTTCTTCTTCTTCTTCTTCTTCTTTTTCTTCTTCTTTTCTCTTCTATCTATTTATCTACATTTGAAACATTTATAACTAGGGCTATGGCAAGAGAATATACTTTTCATTTTTTCGATTCTCAAGTATATATCCGACACAGTTAATCAATTGAGAACCACACCACTTAATCTAAAAACATATAAGATATTAACTGATGTATATTCGAGAGTCAAAAATAATGGAAAGAATAATCTCTTGTCATAGCTCTACTCATCACATATGTTTCTCCATGTTGGGAGCACCTGTCTTCAAGCACATTACTTTGAGAATATATGCTGTTTCAATAAAATGTTACCAGTGTTTGAAAATTGATAAATTAAAAAATATACTGATGAAGAAAAAATAATACGAAAATAAGAATAAGAATAAAACTGATGAGAAAAAACATTACAGACCAGAAAATAATTACTAGAATATAAATCGGGATAATGGAGAGGGAGAAAAAATGGATATCAGAAACAAACACAATATATAAAAAAGCAAAACAAAAACAAAACAAAAAGAAACGCAACAACAGCAACACCTCATGTTCAAAGTTTCCTCTCAAATTTAAAATCTTTTCGACTGAGTTAGCTTTCTCATTCTTATTATATGTCTTCATTATCTAAAGAAAAACTATTTAATAACTTTCTTGTTTCTTTTACCTTATTACACATATTTTTGGTGTCATTTAACTCTAGGATTATTTCGTGTTATTCTTATTTCTATCATCAGTTTCGTAATCTGACATCATTTTCTTTCTTTCGCTCTTTCTTCTTTTCTTTTCCTTCTTCTTCCTTTCATCTATCTATCTATCTACCATTGTACAACATATACGTTACCATGTTGAGCGAGCTCTGCTTTGAGGATACATCTCATGTCACCATCATGTTATCAGTGATTGAAAATCGATAAATACTGAAATACCACAAAAGTATTAGTAGAATATGAATTGGGAGAATGAAAAAAAAAAACAATAAAAATATCGGATATCAGCCACAAACGCAAAAACAAAACTATAAAAAGCAAAACCAGTAACAATCGCCCTAAATTCTAGACCCCAAACTGAAGAGCCAGTGCATAAAACAACCAGATATTATAAAAAGGCTGACTGGGAAGCCATCAGAGATCTTATCAGAGATGCCCCATGGGGAAATATTTTTTCTCTTCCTGCTGAACAGTGCGCAAATGAGACCACTGAATGGTTCAAAACAGCAATGAAAGCACATGTTCCCATGCGGAAATTTTATAGCAAGCCCCACTCTCCCCAATGGTTTACTTCGACTTGCGCAACTACCATTGCTCAAAGACAGCATGCATACCGCAGATTTAACCGACATAAGTCCAGTTCAAATAAACAGAAGTATATAGAAGCTAGAAGTAATGTTAAGAAAGAAATAGCGACAGCTAAGAGAGAATTTACTGAAACCACTAAAAAATGCATCGAAGCACAAAAATTAGGAAATCGTGACTTCTGGAAAATCTACAACAGCAACCGACAAGGCTAATATGCTTGCCAGCCGGTTTGCTTCGAACTACACTGGACCCTTCCAACCACCCCCTGCCTGACTTTCCTTTGCGGACAGACGCCACGCTAGACGATCTAAAAATCACCCCTGCTCAGGTACACGCTATCATAAAAACCTTGACACTTCAAAAGCATGTGGACCTGATCTCATCCCAGCTGTGCTATTAAAAAGTGCTCAGTCGAAGTAGCTTCAGTTCTCTCCAAACTCTACAACAAATGCCTTAATGAATCATGCTTTCCGGGCTGTTAAAAAATGCTTTTGTGGTACAAGTATTCAAGAATTCTGGCGAAAGAACTGACTCATCGCTCCATTAGGCTCCTCCCACTTTTCGCCAAAATATTTGAGACCATAATTAACCATGCTCTAGTCCGGCACATTACAGATGCTAAACTTCTGACTGACCAACAATATGGATTTAGACAAGCCCGTTCCACAGCTGACACCCTTACTGTAATCTCTGAACGTATATACCATTCACTGGACAAAGCGGGGAGGGCAGAGCGGTAGCTCTAGATATATCTAAGGCTTTTGACAGGGTATGGCACAAGAGTCTCCTCAGGAAAATTAAATCATACGGTATCACTGGTAGAATACTTAACATAATTAAATCCTTCTTAGATAAGAGAAAAATCCAGGTTCTCGACGGTCGAACATCTAAACAGTGTGATATAAATGCGGGAGTGCCTCAGGGGTCTATCCTTGGACCTCTATTGTTCCTGATATTTATTAATGACCTCCCCGACAAAACTGCCTCTGAGATGGGTATATATGCTGATGGCACTACACTCTATAACAGGCATGACAGGATAACAAATGAACACATATCTAAAGAAATGGCAAAAACACTAGAGGATGACCTCCAATCTGTAGTGGAATGGGGACATAAATGGATGGTCACATTCAATGCTGCCAAGACTAAACTTGTTTCCTTCAATAATTACAAGAAACCTTCTCTGCCATCAATAGCAATGGCCAGTGACTCCCTGTCTGAGAGTACATCTTTCAAACTGCTTGGCCTAACGTTCACAGGAAACATGAGTTGGAAGAATTATATTGAAAACATTGCCAAGGCCGCTGCGAAAAAGATAGGCTGTCTCTACCGTGATAGAAAACTACTGACACCTTAAAGTATCCTGTACCTCTATAAGGCCACCATTCGCCCATGTATGGAGTATTGTTGTCACATTTGGACTGGTGCATCTGCTACTAGTCTCTTGCTCCTAGACAAGGTTCAAAAAAGAGTCGCCAATCTGATTAGCCCTGAACTGGCATCTAAGCTTCAGCCTCTGTCCCATCGACGAAACGTTGCATCCCTCTGCTTGTTCTACAAGTACTTTAATGGTGAATGCTCCGACAAACTGCAGACACTTGTGCCCCCACGACGTAGACACCCTCGACAAACCCGACAGGCAGCTAAATCCCACCCCCACACAGTAGAGATCCCTAGATGTAAAAGATCTTTCTACTCCAGTAGTTTCTTCCTCAGAACCACTAGACTCTGGAATTCCATTCCAGGTCCCTGCTTCCCTAACTGTATTGACATGCAGAAGTTCAAGTGCAACGTGAACCGACATCTTGCTACCCAAATCCCAACATAGTGCCCCAGTAGTTGCTGCCCCTGATAGTAGCCCCCTACACCAAAGGGGCAATGTACCTTGTTTGGGGTGAAAATGTAAATATATATATATATATATATATATATATATATATATATATATATATATATATATATATATAGCAAAAGCACCTTGTCTCGGAAGTTTTCCTTCAAATTTAAAAACTTCACCCCTCGAATGCCGTCTAAATTATCGTTCTCATACTTAAAATAACCGATATTTTTTCATAACCCTTTTAAAAAATATTATTTAATAAATCTCTTGTTTCGCTTTTTTGTGAGGGGGGTATTTTACTTTCTTTTTATTACATGCAAATCACGGATTATTTCTATTCATTATTACTTCTTTCTTCTGTTTCGTAATTTTTTTTACACCTTCATTCTTCCATCCCATTCTCTTTTGCTTCTATCTATCTATCTATCTATCTATCTATCTATCTATCTATCCTCGGAACGCCCATCCTTTACGTCTCCCATTTTGAGCGCACCCCTTTTTCCGCGCAGTATTGGACGTCATTTTTCCCGCCATTTTCTTCCCGCCCATTGCAGACAATATGGCGTCACTATTTCGACGGTCGATTTAGCTTTTTTTTTTTTTCTTTTTGCTATCTAACGTTCAACCTTTCATCAGAGTAAAATTTTGCTTGACTGGCTCTGCTTACACTCCTAAAAATGGCTACTATTTTCCTAACAAGGATATGACAACAAGTCTTAGCATATAAATCTGTTACTCACTCCCAGTATTATGACGCACGTCTTTGAAACAAACATTACATTTTTTTTAATAACAGCCCATTAGTTCGCTAATGAGTAAATCACTTTAATGTATTTAATAGCGGACGGGCGCGACTTCTCCCGGATGGGAGATTCGTAGAATAAATTTTTGTGACACAATTTGTCTGCGATATTCGTATAAGCACATTAACAAAAATCTCTATTCACGCACCTTATAAGCAGAAAACCTCATATAGCAAGCGAAAGTTACTCTAAACAGTTTGAACCGGCTTCTCCCGCAGTAAGTGTCAAAGACGTATTAAATTCGCAAGTCGTCCTCAGATGGATGTAAATTAGGGAAGATGACAGCGTTAAGTTTTTGCAGGGAGGTGTCGACGTCCTCCTAAAGAAAGCGCCTGGTATTCCCGCAATAGTCACCCATTTGGTACTGGGCAGGCTTAACATTACTTCGGTGATCAAACGAGAAATGGCGTGTCAACATGATTATACCGTATATGCAAATCTCAAAAGGAAGCCTACTTAAATGAACAACAAGTGAAACATGCATGGTCCCCCGTGAGTGCACAGTGAACGAAGCATAAAAGAATGACTAAGTTCAACATCGCCCCTCACATTTAGCCCCACAAGTCCCTAGGGGACGTCAAATCCTGATGAAAATGAATAAACGGTACAGTTTTAGGAGTTAACATATGTAAATTTTATTCTGCACCATGCAAAAAAAAAAAAGAAATGACTTAGTCCATCATTTGCCCCTCCCCATTTAGCCCTAAAGGTCTCCAAGGCCTTAACATATGTATTTAAGTTCAACACCATGCAAAACTGCTATATAGACGTACACAGAAAATTTTGGACAAATATAGTAAAATAGTCCCGAAAATGGAGTGTTTTTATTAGCCCCAAAAAGCCACCTGGGGCACACCCAAGAATTATCGCGAAGTATAGACAAACAAAATTATATAGAAATCAGTTAGTTATAACGTTTCAGAACATTTTATAAAAATTCAAAGCATCACATTTTTTTTTAATAGCACAAATTTTAGCCATTTTTAACCAGAAAGGAACCCCTAGGAGGGGGAAGGGCGGAGTTTTTCCAGAAAATCCGTTGTTACTTCTTTTACTCATATTATGTTTAATGTTTGTGCAAAATTTCCAAAAATCCCAAGGCGTAGTTATTGAGAAAAGTGCGGAAGGACGAACGGACGAGCGGAAAAAAGATTTAGTGTTAGAGTTTAGGGTAAGGATTGAGCTAACATTAGAGTTAGCGTCGCACAACTCAAATTCTGGACTCAATTCATCATTGATTTGTGTGTGTGTGTTGTGTGTGTGTGTGTGTGTGTGTGTGTGTATGCGTGCTTAAAATCCCACATTAATTTTTATTGAATATTTGATAACTATTTCTTTTACACACGTTTGCCAAGGAATCGGAAGTAAACAGATCATTTAGCATCGTCATATCAGCAATCACGTTTACACACCAGTTCTCGCCAGATCACTGAAGTTAATCAACGTTGATCCTGGCCAGTACAAGATGGGTGACAATTTGGGAAGGCTACCGCGAGCAAAAATACCAGGTTGAGAAACTGACGCAGTTTAATTTTATTTCGAGGGTAGATGGAGCTCTCTTAAGCCGTGGTAGGCACTCCGTATAGTGATGGCGTCATGATAACAAATACCCTTAATAACCCTGGCGAAGCATCAAGTATTTAGTTACCGACAAGATTTGAATTACACTACAAACTCGTGTAATGAGATCAATCTCGGTTGCGGTCAAGCTGAATGGATGAATATCAGCAAATCTACCAAATCTACCAAATCTACCAAATCTACCAAAGAAGTATAGAACATTGTGTGTTGATTGAATCCATCATACGACCCCCAAACTCACCTGTCAACCTCTTTTACTTTGTCTATGTGTCTAGAGTCTTGTCTGAATCACATAACGCTAAAGCATAACTAACATACACTAATACGCTCCGACTTCAAAATATATCTAATATTGACCTGAAGTTGTTGGAACGGTATAACAAGTGCATTGCAGCAGAATGAGATTACTTCGAAGGGGGCTAGAATTTCATGTGGGTGCTATTAATAGAAGTCCTTATTCGAAAACGTCTGGAAACTTATTGAACGCACCTCGTATATATATATATATATATATATATATATATATATATATATATATATATATATATATATATATATAAAGCATCAGACCGTTTCGCTGTGTGAGAGAAATTTAGTGCGTATAAATTAGTACTCAAACCAAGGATCGAACCTAAAAATAGCATCTAGTTAATAGTTGGCAGTTCTACCCTCTCCACCCCCTCCCTCCCCCTCTCTCTTTTAATATATATATATATATATATATATATATATATATATATATATATATATATATACATGTGTGTGTGTGTTTGGATGTCTGTGTGTGTAACGCGTTGGATAGATTTAATTATTATTATTTCTTTGCTCATTTTTCCTAGGACACATTGATCCGTTAAAAGCTTTTGTCATCACCTGCCACCTGGACAGTATTACCACTGGCCAATTCTGATACACGTTATGTCTAGGGAAACTCACAATCGATTGTTATCTTAACAAAATGTGCCATGCTTTCGCCTTACTAACCATATTCCTACTGGCCTTGCCAATGCTTTTAAATGCAAAGTCCATGCGTAATCCCGGATAAGTAGATGTATACTCCCATCTTTACCACGCGAGGAAAATACCTTGTGGGAGTTTTTACGCATGGGTGGTATATTTTTGCTGGATCTACGTTGGGTAAGATTTCTTTAGGATGTGCGTCAAAGAAAAATACACCCGGTTTTAATAATAATAATAATAATAATAATAATAATAATAATAATAATATATATATATATAAATATATATATATATAAATATATATATATAAATATATATATATATATATATTTATATATATATACTAGCAAAATTACCCGTCGTTGACTGGGTTCAAAAACAGCCTACAGAAAATGGACTCTGATTTATGAAAGTATGATAGGTTATGAAAAGGACGGGTTGTAAAGAGATAGCTTCGAATTTGGGGGTATCAAAACAAAAGCAACATATGATGAAAGTAAAAATAAAATAGATAAACCCCATAATTTATTATACCATACTGGTTCACACTGAAACACTTATCATAATATTTTGTGGATCTATATTAAAAAACCTTGTTAAACTTTGTGACATATTTCCATTCTATGGAGGTCAGGCGCGAACGAACATCTCATGATTTTATTATACCATATTTCTTCAAAGTGAAACATAATTATCAAAGTATACTTACGCAGATAGATATGAAAAATGTTTATTAAAGTTTGTGCCTATTTCCATTCTATGGAGGCCAGGCCAGAACGAAGAGCCCCACAATTTTATTATACCATCCCTATTTAAGTTAAAACATATTTATCAAAGTATTATTATGTACATCTAAATCAAAAACACTTGAAAACGTTTTTTTTTAATTTTTAAATTTTTTATTTCCATACTTTGTGGACCAGGCGCGTACGCAGACCTCACAATTTTAATGAATCATCATTATGCCAGATCAAACGTACCGATTCCTGTGTCTCGATACATCTTCTATCATTATACTTGATCAGTTTTCTATAATAGCCAACCACATAGGAGCCTATTCGTGACCACACACACACACACACACACACACACACACACACACACACACACACACACACACAGAGATGTTCAGCTTTATATTTATATATATACATATAGTAGCATTTATAGACAATACAAAGCAATATATTTGCCTACATAGATTTATTTATGGATGTGAAAAGGAAAAAACAATAATTGAGGGAAATGTTCTATGCTCTTTATCCATAAATATTTCGAAGCCTAATGTTCTCATCAGAAGAAGGGCATAATTGCAAGCATTAAAATGCTTGGGGCATAATTAGAGTGATATTAATGTATGTGACATATAGAGGAATGGTAGGTGAGCGGTTGCCCGGCTCACTGGGGTTGTTAATCTAATGTACATGGATTTGAGCTAGCTGGAGACTTGCCAGACATCAGGATGCATTATAAGAAAGATTAGGTATGAGAAATAGGGACATCAAATAATATTAAAACAGGTGGTGACGGTATAGAGAGAAAGCATAAATAAGAAGAGCTAGATAACGGGGTACATGGCATATTTAATGAGCAGAGGGATTAGATGAATACGGATTGTTAAAGATTATACACAATTTTTAATATATATATATATATATATATATATATATATATATATATAAGTGGAATTGTCTGTGTATGTGTGTATGTGTGTATGTGTGTATGTGTGTGTGTGATTGTGTGTGTACATTTCCCTATCAAACTACTCTGTCAATTTTTCAGTCTACAGACTCGAGCTTTGACATAAGGGGTATTGAGATTTGAAAAGATCTTTGTAATTTGTTTTCCGCCAGAAATCTAGCTGTCAAGCCGTCAAAGTTCAACGATTTGGCATTTAAAACTCTACCAAACTCCTCCGCCAATTTTGGGTGTAAACACTTGAAATTTTAAATGTAGTTTACTTGAACATGGATCAAACTTTCTAATGTGATTTAAGCCCAAAAGCCTAAATAATAAAGGGTCAAAATTAGAGTCAAAGTAAAAGAAATTTGACCTCTGCGGTTTCTACCAAACTACTGAGCCAAATTTCTGGTCTAAATATTTAAAACTTTACATAAAGGGTAGTCAGAGATTGGGCAAGCTATTTCACCGGCTTGGGTAAAAAATTAGAGCTGCTAAGAGTCAAAGTTCAAAATATTTTACCTTTGCGGTGTCTAGAAAAGTATTCAGCCAATTTCTGGTGTAAACATTTGAAATTTTACATAACGGGTATTAATACATGCGGCATTTTTTATCAGTTTACGGGCGAAAATTTCGCTGCCAGAAGATAAAAGTTTAAAAAAATGTTGAACTTTGCAAATTCTACCAAACTCCTCCGCCAAATTTGGGTCTAAACACTTAAAATTTTAGATGGACATGTGTTAAACATTTTACTTCGATTTGAGCCCAAAACAATAAATGTTAAAGGGTCAAAATTGGGGTCAAATTAAAAAAAAAATTACCTCTTCGGTCTTTATCAAATTACTCAGACAATTTTTGGTTTAAACATTTGAAAATTTACATAAGGGGTTTCACACATAGGGAAAGTTATGAACAGTACATAGGACCCGAACAAAGCCGAATCGAACTGCTTGTATATCTATAAAAGTGAAATTGTCTGTGTGTGTGTATGTGTGTGTATATTTCCCTGTTAAACTACTCTGTCAATTTCCATCTGCAAACTCGCGATTTGACATAAGGAGCATTGAGATTTGGGAAAATCTTGTTAAATCGGTTACTTAGACATGGATCAAACTTTTAAATTTAATTTGAGCCCAAAATGTTAAGGAGTCAAAATTGGGGCCAAAAAGAAAAAAATAATTGACCTCCGCGGTCAGCCAATTTCTGGTCTAAGCATTTGAAATTTTACATAAAGTGTATTCAAAGCCTTTTAAAAGATTTTACCTTTGCGATCTCTAGAAAACTATTCAGCCAATTTTGGGTGTAAATATTCAAAATTTTACATAAAGGATATTCAGATATGCAGCAAGCGTTTAATCAGTTTTGGGTAAAAAATTTGGTTGTTAAGAGGTCAAATTTTAAAGAGTTATCTTTTGTAGATTCTACAAACTCCTCCGCCAATTTTGGGTGTAAACACTTGAAATTTAAGATGTAGATAACCTGGACATGAATAAAACTTTTTAATACATATATATATAAGTGAAATTGTCTGTCTGTCTGTCCGTGTGTGTACATTTCCCTACCAAACTACTCTATCAATTTTCAGTCAATTTTCAGTCTACAGACTCAAGATTTAACATAAGGGGTATTGAGAGTAGAGAAATTTTTTTTAATGTGTTTCGGCTAGAAATTTGGCTGGCAAGGGATTAAAGGTCAACGATTTGACATTTGTAAAACTCTACCAAACTCCTCCGCGAATGTTGAGTCTAAATACTTAAAATTTTAGATACAGGTTACCTTGACATGGATCAAACTTATATATACGTATAAAATAAATATTAAGTTTACAAGCCAAAAGCTTCTGCACACGTAAAGCGAATATAAATATTAACATTTGTATAGTAATCTTAACCAAATGAAATGGTGTATCTAAATTGCCATATATTTTCAGTAACTATTATATATATATATATATATATATATATATATATATATATATATATATATATATATGGTAAAATGATTGATAATTTATAATTCAAAATTAAAATTAAAAATTAAAAACCCGTTTTATAAGAAGGGACACAACAAAGCCAATAAATTGTACGATCGTTTCGGAAACGATGTGGTCGGCCCTTTCCTTTTATATGAAATTCATTCTATACTCCACGAACGATTCAAACTTGAGGGAGGCTTATAACGGGATGATGCACTTTTCGTGACAAACTCCACAAATATAAATTACGAAAAAGCAACTAAATCCTTACATAAATTATTTAAAAATTATGGTCTTACTATAAAAATCGACCCAATAGAAAAATAATTAATTTCTTAGACATAACCTTAGATCTTAAAAACTTTACTTTTGAACCCTACCATAAACCTAACCAATCTGTGTTATACCTCCATAACGAATCAAACTACCCTAAATCAATATTGAAATCAATAGTCCCCAATGTCTCTCTAAGAATTTCTAGACTATCCTCTAAAAAATCTATATTTTACAAAAATCAGAAATACTATAATTAAGCCCTTAAAAAACTCAGGAAACAAATCACAAATCCAATTCCTAAATAAAAATGATAGAAACAAAAACTCCATTGAAAATAAACATACAAAAATCATAATAACATATAATATGGCCATGCCATTCCGCGGACGAATAACAAAAAATGACCAAAATGCAAAACAAATCAAAATCGAACCATAATTATTAGCCACCAACACAAATAAACAACAAACCAAAATCCGTAAGCCTAAAAACAGGCATAGGGACATCCTATGATTCAATCCTCTTTACTCCAAAATCTGAAGACAAACATAGCCAAGGGATTATTTAAAATACTAGACAACAACTTTAAAGCCCATCATAGATTCAATAAAATCTTCAATAAGAACACGATCAAAGTATTGTACTCAACTATGCCAAACATACATCAAAAGATAATTAGTTCGAACAATAATAAAATCAATAAGATACAAAACGCAGACACAGAAAATATAGCAGGTTGTAACTGCAGAAGAAAAATTAGATGCCTTCTACAAGGTACATGCAAAATAAAAATTGTAGTTTATAGCTGCACGGTATCACAAACCACAAATTTAAATGATGTTAATGACATTTACCAATCAAATACAATCCAATACAGTTCAGACCAATGCCGCCCCTAATCGACCTGACAATAACACATTATACAAAACGCAATCTACCTCGGCTCCACATCTGGTCTTATCAAACACAGAATTTCAACCCATAAGCACTCTTTTAAAAACTTCTCCCTCAAGAAACAAACCTATCTATCTAAACATATTTGGCAACTCAATGATAAGAATATTTCATTCAATCTAAAATGGGAAATAGTAGGATCATATAAACCGTACACCCCGGGAAACAGATCCAGTACTCCTTGCAGATGTTAAACCCTCAAGATTTTGCAATATGACGATACCAAAAACAAAACCACACTATTAAATTCAACTACTACCGCCATGCATTCATAAACACTGGTTTAAATTTAACAAATATAAACCACCATAGCTCATAAAAACCTTTCTTATTAATAATATATCCTAGATTTTGTCATAGAATATCTTGACTAATAAACTTACCAGCATAGAATATCTTTATTAATAAACTTACCATTATTCTGTATCTTAGTTAAATCACTATTCAAATGTAACCCTTATAGGTTAATAATTTTACTAATTCCAACGAATAAATAAATAAAATGAATGAATATACAAATAAATAAAACAATTATAATATTACAAAATTTACTCAATAAAATTATCTTATACTATAAGAAAAAAAAAACAGTGTAAGGACGAATTATCCCCCTTAGATCATACTACAAGACAAAACAAGATTATCTCCCTTCATTTTGAATATTTATATTTTTATTTAAACCTAAATTAAGCGATGATAAAATAAGCTACCCGTTAAAAACTTACCTTTTGGCGTTTCAATTTGAAAATAAGCAGTTAGAGCATGTATAAGCTACGGACAATATCTAAATGAATTGCTATGAGGATTATTACGGTTTTCTACTCCAATGTATATATATATATATATATATATATATATATATATATATATATATATATATATATATATATATATACACACACGTATATTTGTTGAAATTCCTTTAATAGCATCTTAATATGGCATTATACGTAATCTAAACCCAGCTTTGTAATTTTATTCTAACGTTTACTCTAAACACAGCTATGTAATTTTATTTTAACTTTTATTATTAACCAATAGTTTCTTTACTTATCTACATCATTAATTAATTCTTTTTCCTTATATTTTATTATTTTCCAGATTTATCTGCAATACTTAAATGCTAAGTTTATTTATGATGTCTTTTATTTAAAAAAAATCACCCAATATTTTGCTGATGAGGAGACTTTGTTTAAAAAACACTATATGCTAAAATTATTGTCCTTGACTCAATGTCTGTCACAATAAAAAACATCGTTTCCGAAACGATCGTACAATTTATTGGCTTTGTTGTGCTCCTTCTTCGGCTTTACTACGAGCATTATTCTTTTCCTGTATTTTAATTAAATTAGTATTTTTACTATAACATTAAAATACACTCTGAACTATAGAAAATTGCTCTAACCCCTTTAAATATATATATATATATTATATATATATTATATATATAATATATATGTATTATATATATAATATATATGTATTATATATATATATAAATATATATTATATATATATTAGGCACCGCCAAAAATGGCCGCAAAATCAAGTTGTTGTTGTTTTTTAAAACGAAATTACATTTATTAAAATCCATTATTTCTGAGTAACTTTTTTTTTCCAGAAAGATAAAACCCTGAATTTTATCATATAGAAAACAGAATAATGTAAAACTTTTTCTACTATTTTTAATTCAATTTTAAATGTTAAATTTTCCCAAAAAGTTAACAATTGACATTTTTTGTCTTGCACAAAAAACGTACTTAAATATTTAAAAAAAAGGGTTTTTGAAATAATTAATTAATTTATTTATTATCTAACTAAGATTTAGGATGATTTTCTAAGAGAATATGCAAAAATATTATAATATAAGTACCTGAATTTCAAATAATTCCACTTATTCATATAGGTAACCAAATATTTCGCGTTGACGTAGAGTTCAGATCGAGTCTGTTTACGTTTTCTTTTGATGATAAGAAAACTATGGAAGACCAAACAGGCCAAAAAAACTTATTTTTCAGTGACGAAAATTTCAATGTATTATTAAGCTGAGGCTGGCCAGTACCAGATGGGTGACCATTTGTATGCGTTTGGTTTTTAATGTGTATGTGTGTGGGGGGCAGGCTCCCCAAAATGGGGGGGGCAATTTAAAGCTGAATAAAAAAAAATTATTTCAGCGCGTTTGGTCCACCGTAGTCGAAAGGCGGCAAACGTTTTCAAACGGGATCGAAAAAAATGATGCTATTTTTAACACAAAGGGCACAATATTTATCGAATTTTTTTTGGGGGTATCGATTATTCAAAGCATGCCCTGTTTAATAATGGTCATGCATTATTCGGCTCGCTAAAAAAAAATTGTTAATTTATTTATCAAAAATTTTAAAATAGCTTTTTTCGTATAAATATTAAAAAAAAATTTTTTTTGTTTTGCTTAACTTAAATTAATTATTTTACTTAACATATTCACCGAATTTCACACTTCAAAACTCAAAAGCGGGATAATTAAACACAATCGAAGTTCTGATATTCAGACGTCAAAATAAGGTATGCAAACAATTTTTTTTTTTTTTTAATCTATAATTCTGTCCCTTACAACAACACAATATGTTTTGTTCAGTTTCAGATGATTATTTTAAGCATATTTGTTCCCACTTCAAAACAAGGGGGGGTTTTGTAAGCAAAAAAAAATATATGTATAAATATCGTTTATGAAAAATAAGTACACTGTTATAAAGTTCATTCTTCTCCTAATAATCGCTGAAAATTTCGTATTGATCGGATAATTACCTGATTTTTGGTAGATTTTTAAAAAGACGGTCCGTCAAAAAGTACTGACCTGCCCCCCCAGTTTTGGCGGTGCCTAATATATATATATATATATATATATATATATATATATATATATATATATATATATATATATATATATATATATATGAAAGAGATATTTTCGTTAAACAATTTTATTTCATAATAGTATTGACGCTGTGAGATATTTATTAATTAAACTTATTACGGTTAATTTTTTCTTGTGGTAAAGAACCCACCGTGGAATTTTTATACTTCACGCTAATGTAAATAACCACGATACTTCTGCTCTCTGTAGCCTTCATGGCATTTCCATCAGATGAATGGAGATTTTCCAGCTGTACTTCATCATTCTTATTTTATTCAAGACGATTAGATTTGTTGATTCGCCCTCGCTCTCTCATCCCTATTTAATTGATTGATTCATATTTCGTTTAGAATAATAAAAGACGTCGGTGTATTTTCTCTCATTTTTTTCATCAGCTAGACCAAAAGAGTGAAGAAAGTAGAATCAAAATGACAAACGTGTGCTATTTTAACGACACTTGCGACAAAGAAAGATCTTTGGTAATTCTTAAAGTGTGTGCAAACGCGCCAATGGTCGGCGTAATCGTCCGTGTGGATCTGTCTGACCGCTAGTCTCGCCAGGGACGGGTCTTCTTCTGACTGACCTTGCATGCTTCGGCTGGAATAAAAACATCAAAGGCAATCAGTGCCATAAAATATAGTAGACGTGGTTGATTCCTTTCACAAACAAACCGTTGCACATGCTTCAACATTTACCAATATATATATATATATATATATATATATATATATATATATATATATATATATATAGAGAGAGAGAGAGAGAGAGAGAGAGAGAAAGAGAAAGAAGGGATATATATATATATGTGTGTGTGTGTGTGTGTGCGTGCGTGTGTGTCCAGGTGTTGCAGCAAAATTCGACACTTTACAAAAAGAAAACGAAATAAGCGATAGAATAAAACGTTGTTTAGGCAGAAAACTCGACAGTGTTTCAGTAAATTTTCAAAGAGTATTGTTTTCTAAAGAGTAATGTTTTAAAAGGAGTAATGCTTAGAAAGATGAATTTTTTAAAAGGACGATAATATTTCCGAAGAGTAATACCTTCAATAATGTTTTCATATAATAATGTTCTAAAGAGTAATGTTTGCAAAAATAATTTTTCTTCTAATAAGTAATACGTTCGGAGAGTAATATTTTAAATAACTAATGTTTTTAAAGAGTAACATATTAAAAGAGTAATTAATAAATATTCCTTAAATTACAGTTTCGTACGTGCAGGATTTGTAGGGGGACCACCTCCCATTTGTATATTCAGATATGCCAGATTTTCATTGATTTGATGCAATTAATCAATATTTTACTTTTTCTTTCTTCATACGAAACCTTAATATTAAGATTTTAATTTTACATTTTCTACAAGCGAATTTGCAATGAGTTTTGATCAGAACTAGATTAAAGATTCTAGACAAAATAATTAGGTAGTATTATCATGGCGAGGTGATACAAATGTGGTAGCAAAACTGTTCCATTCGAAGGTAATGAATTTAATTCGTCCTAGACTGGATATTTTTCTACTCTCTCTCTCTCTCTCTCTCTCTCTCTCTCTCTCTCTCTTTCTATCTCTCGTCCCCCCTCACGTTCACTCCCTTACTTAACACATAGACAGTTCGTTTAAGCATAAGAAACATAACGGTATCGTAGATACAGGCCAACAACATTTCTTCTAAATTTCGCTTTAGAAACCGGAGGAGATCCTTCCCTACGAAATTGCGTAGTTGAGTTTGTATTCCTCAAAGGAAATAAATAGTTTCTCCCGAGATATGACAGCCAGCAATTGGGTAAAACCGTAGTTTAGGTGTACGGCACAACCTCGTTGACGCACCGGTTCTCGCCAGATCACCGAAGTTAAGCCTGAATAGTACCAGGTGGGTGACCATTCGGGAAGACTAGGCGCTGTATGTACGTTCTGGGAAAGTTGGGCAGCACCCTCACCTGGAAAAAAAAACAATTCCTCGCTACAAAAGCATCTACAAAGTTGTGGATAGCCTATGCCCCTCGTGGGGCTCAAGGCTATGTTTTTGTAGTTATAGGCTTGTACATAATGCGATGAAAAATTTTTGTGTAGACGATGAATATTATTTTACCTTGATTTTGTTAACTGTTGTTAAATGAGAAAGCATTTCCAGTTAAAATCATTTTGATATTACAAGAAGAACTTGAAATGCGTACATATTCTGAAATAATTGTTACGAGAAAAAAAAAGAAGAAAATCAATGTTGTCGTCATAAAAACCGAAGTAAGAGAATTCATCAATAATTCAAAAACTGGATCGGAAATAACACCTAACGAAACGAAGTTTAAACATGTACTTAATTATTTCTATACTAACCTGGGTGCCCGGCGTTGCCCAGGTGATTGGCGGTGGGTGTCGGGCAAAAAAAAAAAAAAAAGTGGTAGTAGGCAGGCTCGAACCCGTACAGCGAAGGAGAAAGAGAACGTGACGTCTTTGCTGTTGCGCCCATCGCCAAACTATAAGTAGCGTATGTTTAAGTTAAGACTAGTTAATCTAAAAGAGGGGTTGACTTTCGAAAATATCGGCTAAAAAGGCGATCCCCTCCTTGTAGAAAAGTGCCCAGATGAGGGTGAAGGAATTCATGTTTTTAGCCAATATTTGGCCTCCGAAGGTTCGAGATTCAAAATGATACCGATCTCGTGAAAATCCGTTGTCTCTGTCGAAAGTTTTAGGCAAACATACATACATACATTTAAACAAACAGCTGAGATCTATATATATATATATATATATATATATATATATATATATATATATATATATATATATATATACTACTCTGCTTGTTTGCAACTTATTTAGTTATTACGTTGCGCTTTGCAAAGAGCCAAATAATTTTTGAAGCCCAAACTGCTTTTAAAAAAAAGCAAATACCGTGAAATTTGGTTTTAAAGACCCATTTGCCAACCCTGGACAAGAACATGAGAATGACCCTCCTTTGATATATAGGTTCGTTTTCTAGTATCGTTATTAGGGCTGTGACTAGAGTATAATCTTTTCGTTGTTTTGACTCTTGAGTATATATGGGTTAAAATCTTATATGTTTTTATATAGACTGATGTGGTTCTCGGTTGATTGACTGTGTCTTACTGTGTCGAGTATATACTTGAGAGTCAAAAGAATGAAAAGAATATTCTGTTGTCACAGCCCTAATCATAATAATCCATCCATCCATAGCCTTGAGGCTCTGGGGGTGCATACGCCATCCACAACTTTGTAGATGCTTTTGTAGCAAGGAGTTCTTTTTTTTTTTTTTTCGAGGTGAGAGTATTGGCCCCACGCCCAATCTTCGCAGAAGGTACATACAGCGCCTAACCTTCCCAAATAGTCACCCATCTGGCCAGGCTCAATGTTGCTTAACTTCGGTGATTAGGTGAAGAGGGGCGTATCAACATGATTGTGGCGTTCATTATAATAATATATGATAATTGTTGCAATTATATGAAAAAGGAACTCGTAGTAATTTCAATGTGCAGATGTTCTTCACTGAAGAAAGAAGTCGACAAAACGTTAAAGGGAACATTCGAAATGATCGTGTTAAAGATTGTGGCCAACAAGTGCTGGACAAAAGGAGTAAATTATAGATAGTCTCTCACAACGTGATTTTATTATTTGCATTGAACTATGTAGCGCAATATTACTTTCTGAGTATTTATTAATACAGTAGACCCCGGGATAAGGTGGCCATAGGATACATTTTTTTAGGTTTATGATGTGATATACGATGTTTTCCGACCCCTTGTTACGGTGTTATTTATAATGTTAATGGTTATATACAAGTGTATTATATACTGTACTGTATTTTGATACTAATTTTTAATGCCGTATCCCGGGATTCTACTGTACTTAATAACTTATGTCATTTGGGCCAGTTCTATATTTAAAATAAAGTGGACATTATTTTTATATTTGCTGCTTATTATTGATTTTTCTGTTCAAACCACTCAGTTTTTTTTTTGTGCTATCCAGAAAAAATACAAGCTTTATCAAAACATATTTGTTGAATAAATATATTTCTTAGTTAGTGGAAATTCATACGGGCCTCCTAGTAAAAATAAATATTTTAATATATTTATTTCATAATTTTTTTTTGGGGGGGAGGGGTACTTGTGCAGTTTATTTCAGCGGAACTACACATTTAAAACGTGTTCTTAAGATTACAAGCGTAATACTAAATAGATTTTAACTCGATCTGTTTCTTTTATTCTTTTTCACCATAAAAGGCTTATTGTCACTTGAACGCAAGGAATTACTATTTAAGATCATGTCTACCTGGGATTGAGAGGAACTGAGCAGCATATTGTCTGTTCAAATAGCATTTTCAGTTTTGCATTGTAGTACAGAATGTAAAGCAGGAAATAGGGAAGGAGTTCCAAAGTCAAACAGTCCTAGCAAAGAAACTACTATAGCAGAACAGTTTCTGGCATTTAGGGACTTCAATGTGTGAAGGGGTGCGATTTTGCTGCTTGTCAGATTAGTCGAGAATATGTGCGTCGAAGGGGGATCACAAGTGTTAAGCGTTCCTCATTTACTGATATTTAATAAAAACGACAAGATAAAAAACTGTTAATCGCATTATGTTCAGGCCACTTAACTACGGTTTTACCAGCAGATGTTAGATATGATACTCCAAGAAAATATGAAGTTCTAATTTCATTTTTTTGCCGAAGACATTTGGCCGCATTGTAGTTCGAATATTTACGTTGAAAAAAAAAGGCGTAAATAAAATGTCATTAAATTCACTTTAGAGTGGTTTGTTGTTTTTGTTACTTTCCCAAAGGTTGACGGCAAGAGTTGCGTCTTCTTTCTCTTTGTCAGCGAAATCACGCTATCACAAATGTTTATCTAAAGAGACGGCTAAAAACGCATAAAATATGAATCGACATATTTGTTGAACTGTGGGAAACGCTTCTGCTTGTTTATTTCACGTTTATTTCGTTTCTTTTGCTTTGTTCGTTAATGTCTTTATGTGTTAACTTATTTGCATATTGTCTGTCCCAGGGTCGCCGAGACGTACAGACGTAATCTTCCTCCCCTCCCTTTCTCTGTGACTCGATTCACACACACAGACACACACACACATACATACATATAGTTTTTATAGATGAAATAGTTATCGACGGGCACGTATTTCACCATACTACGCTTCAACTTCATCTGCGTGGCCGAATATGCCAGAGTTTAAACTCAACACCACAAAGGGTGACTGAAAAAAAAAACGCCGAGATAAGCGGAGAGCACTTATAGCCACTGGAATTCCCAAATGGTCATCCATTTTAGTACTGACCAGGCTTAACGTTGCTTAACTTCGGTGATCTAACGGGAAACGGTGTGTCAATGATAATGCCGTATTTGATAAACGATGATTCCAAGTTTGATGAAAAGACACATTACTACTAATTCTCTAGACCTTCATATCAAATTTTTATTCCATTCCATTAAAAAAGGCTTCATGAGTGAAAAATATTGATTTTTCCTGTCGTACCTATATCGTAAGGATTTCAGTAGTGTGCCGCCATGTAAAAAAGAAGTTTGAGAACGACTGCCTCAGAACATAACTGTTACCTTCCGCAATGTACTTCACTTTGCCATCTCTTTAATAGAATAATCTAAAATTCTCTGTCTTACACTAGGGATATTACATGTTTTGTCCGTTTCCTTTACGAATAGACACGTCTAACAAAATAATGGGGGAAAACTTGAGGATACTCACTAAATAGATCATTAGTTAAACTATAATCAAATCCAGTAGTGGACCAAACACAATGAATAGAGCGTGCAGAAGTTTATCAGCGTGCAGAATTGATTATCCAACGATGCGGCTCAGCGAGTATTTGTCTACATTAGACTTGAATACGGCCATACTGTAGTCAGTTGGGAAGTAAATCTGCGATATCTTGTTCCACAGATAAAATGTTCTACGAAATGAATTTTGTTCATGAAATTTTTGCTTTGGTTTTGTCTGCACACACCTAGCTGTCGATTCACTCTCTTTTTACGCCTATTTGCATAAAATAACATTAAACTAAACATCACCAACATTTATACTACGTATGCCTAGCAGCTATGTTTTTAAATTGATGATGATAAAGTGTGAATATTGTATATACTAGTAGAGAGACACGACGTTGCCAGGATTGAATGTTGATCAACGAGTGTTTTACACTCCCATATTTTTATTGTTCATTTTTAAATCAAATGGCTTGATTGCCTTCTGTAATAGGGGGTCCATCGCGATGCACTTGGAGGAAATTTAACATACCTCTCGCAATTACAAAGTACATTGAAGTTTACATTGCACTGTAGAGAACGTACTGTTGATTTCATAAAATTATTTTATATATACTGAATTGAAGTAAAGTTTTAAATGAAAAAAAGTTAAGTATCATCGTTCAGTTATGCTATAAATAGAAATATTCATTTCGAACGCGTCCCTGTCATAACAAAGAACCGACTGTTGATTTCATATGTCAGGCTTTCTCGCTTGTTTAGTAATAAAACTTCTCAGGTGTACTTGCGATGTTAGGCTGTATTAAATTTGGTCAAATTCGGTTGTTCCTTTTTTATTCGGATTTTTTCAGTCATCGATTATCAATACATATCAAAGACATTCCGATACAAATCGTAATAAAGAATAATGCTAAATACATAACGAACATTTTTTGTGAAATTTCATTAAAACCGGCCCAGCAGTTTAAGAGTCAATAGGGGACGAACTCACACACAAAGTTCCTTTTATATTATAGTATATACACACAGACACATACATATCTATACATATAAATAAGAAACTATTGATGGCAATTCGAAGTTAAATAACGTTTATTTGATCATTAAATCATTAAAGAAACATGTGAAATATAAAGAAAACTCTTTAGACCATGTTATTTTGAAGCTTACGTCTTCTCATCAGAAGAGAAAAGAAGAGCAATGTGATATATATAAAATAACTTGAGAACCTAGAAATAAAAAAAATATACTATATTTTTTATTTTTATCACTTATTATGTAAATTATTATATATATATACTAGACTACCCGTGACCCGTTGGGTAAGTATGTTATATTAGCTATGGAATTCATGTATGAGCGTGACACTTGTGACGTAAAGAAAATATTTTTTTTGACATAACAGAAACATTTCTATGAAAGTATATTAAAATGAAAAGACAATATAGATAGATTTCTATGAGTCGTTCTGTTTATTATAATTTATTATTTTTGAAAAATATTACAGTTACTGAATTATAAGTGGTTGGCCATACTCATAGGTAAATGTGCACTGAACATCGTTCATTTCTGTACTACGTTTGTTATTTTAAACCCCACTCTTCCCATGTTAAATAATAATTTCGAAATAATAGCGTTAATATTTCAGCGTTTGTTTTTTCGGGTTTAAATTATCTAAATAAACAATTGTTAATACTGTCTGCTTTTTTTTATATCGTTCCTTTCTGTATTACGTTTAAGTTATTTTAAACCCTACTCTTCCCATGTTAAATAATAATTTCGAAATTATGACGTTAATATTTCAGTGCGCAGGCCATGCGCGCATGCGCAACCGGGTGTCGTAAACCGGAAAGGTTACATACATCGTTAAAAGAGCATTTGAGTTTAATAATTATATATATATATATATATATATATATGTATATATATATATATATATATATTTATATAAATATATATATATATATATATATTTGGTAAAAGAGAGAGAAAGAGGCAGAGGAGGAGAGAGGGAGAAAGCATGCAAGGTAACACAAGATGAGGCCATCGCCTTCACTAAATTTTTTTGGTCTGGAAAACAAAATGGCGTAAATGCATGTCTATCTTGTTAACATTTTACTTTTTATGAAATCAAAAGGATGTAGAAAAGAAAGAATAACATGTAGACTTTCAAATTTTATCAGATGATTAAATTTCCATGATATTTGAATAACCAAATTTGGTATCTCCAACAGCGTACTGTTATTATGTAAAACTCAACAAGTGTAACTCTCCTGTCGAAGGAGGAGAGATATTTGTTTACCCCACGATCCAGCACTCTCCTCCACTACTACCAATGCCATGAATGCATCAGTGAGCTTTGATTCTTCACAATTTGCGACATCATTCGGCGTCCTCTTTTTTCTTAGCTAAAATTATTCATCATTCAGAAAAAAATGTCTTGTTTACGTTATGTCCAATAAATATTCCTGCAATAAAGGTATTCTATTTATCTATGTCTGTGTGTAACTGACTGTCGTTTTTCTAACGTCTCGTCTGTCCGTCTGTATTTCTATATAGTATGGATAAAAGAAAGACTAGGCGTTGCCCGAGATTTAACGTACAGCCCATATAACCAGTATAACGTAGTATGCATATTTATTATATTTTATATTTTCCAACTTTTGAGGTGAGGCCGAAGGATATTTGTTTGTTTGTAATCAAGTCGGCGTTCGCTTTCAGCTTGCTGTTTTTGTTATTGTGAAGGGAAAAATACTTTTGCATAGAGCTCACTAAGATCGTGCCTAAAGGTTTGTTTGGTCTGCATGAAGTCCTCCTTGTTCTTCATAATAGATCTCCGTCGGCCGAGGTCGACCATAATGGATTGTTTGATTACTTGCCTTGACACTCTGTTGCCCACGTATCATGTTCCTCCTTTCCTAATGAACCCAAAGAAACAGAAACGCTGTTACAGTTTGTTAGTAAAGCTGCCATATTGCTGGTAGAATTTAGTTGTAGGAACCGTCGAATTGCATCAGAGACTCCACTCTGTACTTTCCTTTGTACGTTTCTTTGATCAGCAGGGATAATTCCTGTTTGTTTCTCTTACGAGCCGTCTTTTCCATTTGGCGGGCCACTGTTCGGACGTTTCGTTCGAGTGTAAAAAAAAAAAAAAAAAAAAAATCAACTCCCATAAATCGTTTTCAGGCCCGCGAAGAATTAAAAATTGCATTTAGTGAATTTATTGAGAAAATCGATTAAAATCATTTAAAAGTATGCAAGTGTATTCTTTCCTCCTTTATATTGGGCGTGATTCATGGTCGGTTTATTTATGCAAATGAGTTAGGCTTCGATGATTGGGAGGCACAGGTTACAATGTTAGACGGCAGTGATGGCGGTATATTTTATTAATATATTTCTGAATTTATTTGGAGGATTGTCCTGGTCTACTAGATGTTGGGAGATGAAATTTCCTGGTGAAGTCATGGGACCTGTATGCCGGCGAGAAATACTAGTCCTAGTCATACCGATATATACATTGTTTTTGAAGACACATTCTACTATAGGACATTTGAAAACTTATACATTATTAGTTTTTAGCCAATCGTTATTTTAGATTTGTTGTAATAAATAGTAATAATCGTAATGTAATAATAATTATAAGAAGATTAGTCTGGCTACCCGGCGTTGCCCGGGTGTTTGAAGGTGTGTGTTGAGCAAAAAAAAAGTAGTAGTAGGTAAGCAGGCAGGCTCGAACCCGTATCGCAAAAGAGGATAAGAACGTGAAAAAAAAAAAAAAAAAAAAAAACCCGACAAAAAACGTGACATTTGCGCTGTTGCGGCTATCGCCAAACCGGAACTAATAAAGGTTAAATTAAGGCAATCGAAAAGAGGGGATGACTTTCGAAAATATCGGCGAAAAAAGTGACTCCCCCCTCTGTAGAAAAATGTCCAGTGGAGGATGAAGGAATTAATGCTTTTAGCCAATTGTTTTCATATTTGTGTCCGAGGAGTCGAGCTTCCAAACGGTACTAGTCTTGTGAAAATCCGTCGACTCTGTCGAACGTTTTGGGCAGACATACACACATACATACATACATACATACATACATACATACATTTAAAGAGAAAGATGAGATTTATGTTACAGATTAATAAGAATAAGAATCACAATAGAAATGCTAAATGGATGAAGGACATGATGGAAGACTCTAGAGAACACGGTATGTTATTTTTAAAAATAAATATTTGATGATGGCCTGTATGACTACTCTTAATCGTGAAAATAATAATAATAATAATAATAATAATAATAATAATAATAATAATAATAATAACCTATTTTACTGCAAGCAAATCCATCCTAACTATAAAGTAGACGAAAAAAAATATAAAATATTGTATGCAAACATTTACTCCATGGAAAACATCTTTAAATTGCGACTCATTATTTATTATAAAAAATTAAAGCCGATTTTACATAATACCCCCAACACAGGACCACATTACATTCGAACAGAACGTGCGAACACTGGCCCTCCAAGTAGAAAAGAAGGAACGCAAGAGAAACAAATAAGAACTATCTATGTTGTTAAACGAAAACATGGCTATGAGAAAGGATGCTGCATAAATATACAAATTTCAGGCTGTATTTTTTCTTCAAGGTTCACCTGATCGTTTGTGATTCGGATGTTTATATTGTTGTTGTAAATCAAATTGGATTTTGACATAGAAAAAACGTTTCGAGTCTATCTCTGCTTTCTTTTTACTTTTATGGCATGATGGTTCATCAAGAACTTGTTAACATTGAACTTGAAGATGACCATAATGTAGTCAAGTGGAAAGCAGGAATAAAGAATTGATTTCCACATGCAGTTATAAGAAGGAAGCTTGTTCTATAGATCCCCTCCACACATGCATTACATGCGTTTGCAAAAACATGTGCACATATTCGATGAGTTTTTACGATAACTCAAAAACATGATAATAAAAAAAAAACAGTAGATAGCTACATATTTAGAGATTTATAAAAACAGAAACGGTAATTGTATCCTAATCGGGAATTCAGAACAGAATCAGTAATTGTATCGGAATCAAGAAAACTATTTGAATCGCCCCATCGCTACTTCTGTTACCCGGAGCAAATAATGCCAAAAAGACGACGGATCCTGATGTAGGCTTTTGAATTTTCATCAAGTTTCTGTTAGCCTTGTTGCGGCCTTAATACTACTTCGGACCAAACTTATTCACAAGGGGAGGCCCTGCCGAGGACCAGAGTTTCACACGACATAAAACTGACGATACCACTTTTCTGCCTTCCCTAGCACGTTGATGAAGGGTTAGAGCGGGAGGAGGGGTAGGAAATGACACTGGGGTTACTCTAAGGAAGACTTTATTTTGTATAGAGTTGTAAATAGAGGAACAGACATAACAACAAGGCACAAAGCAAAATACACACAACACAATATTTTTATGTTTTATTTACTTCCTCACGAGTATTGTTGGACAGATGGTCTTTTATGTAGGGGTATATCCAGCTCCCCCAAAAGGCGTTAATACAAAAATAAAAATCATCCAGTCAGAAAGAATTTCTTCTCTTCTGATTAAGGACACAACAGATATTAAAACTTTGATCTTATGACTACAATATGGTTATCTTCAAGCCCAATATAAACAAAGTATTTGTAACAATCCCCTTAAACAGTGAAATTATACCAAATTCACACGTCTGTTGTCCCTCTGATTATCGTGCACTCCTTAACTCTTATTCTCGAGTGGACTTCGGGCCTTGATAAATGGTACCCATCTTGTAAGCATAAGCAGCTCGAGTTCTGGTTGCATCATTCTTAACATATTGACACCATATCCAAAATAGAACAAAGCAATATTTCAGTTTCTTGAACTAAATACAATACCAGTTCGTTATCAGAACAGTACAAACGAGAGAAATCACCGGCACATCGTACTACTAATAAAATACTCTTTTCTATTTACAGAGTATAACTTTGTATAATAAAGTAAAACGATGCTGTGCGTGGCCAGTACTGGATAATGACCCTTTGCTAATCCTAAACGCTGTATGTTTTTTTCCCCAATTTGTCACGAGAAAACACTGGCGTAGTGAGGCTCATAAAACTGTCATGAATATGCTCATGTCAGTCTGCAATACAGTCTTGTGAAGCGAAACCTCTCTGCACTGTACAGTTCCAGGTAACTTTTTGATAACATGTAGCACCTGTTATGGTGAGGGCGTCACGAACAAAATACCCGCTAGTAATTCGTCATGAAAAAAACATGGAAGTAATGAGGTTCAGAAAACTGCCACGAAAATTCTCATGTCAGTGCGCAATCTAGTTTAACCTGATATTGAAGACCATAAATTCTGAAACTTGTCTATATTAACATCTGCCGTCAAGAAAGCTTTAAAGCAAGACTTGTTGCTGAAGTACTTGCGTCTGGAGAGCAGCAGGCTTGGCTAATTCGGAAATAGTAACAGTCTCATCCACACCTTTTTTCTCCTACACTTTAAAGAGAGAAAATCAATTCAATTCTTCATTAATGAGATGGCTCATATAATCTTACGAAAATAATAACTGTGCAGCATCTGGTGGTATTTATTTGCTCCCCCACCGAGCAAACAAGGCACAAGGCCGATTTTTAATGTGAGGAGTGAAGGGAGGGGGAAGGGAAAAAGGGGACCAGCTCCCGAGAGGTGGGAAATGGGAGCTGGTTAAAGGTCAGGCATGTGGGGTTGCCCCCACATCTGGTCTTTGCTAGTCATAGCTAGTCCTAGCTAGTCATAGGTTGCAGTATCTGCCGGAACAGATGGTATTTATTTGCTCCCCCACCGAGCAAATTAGGCACAAGGGCGATTTTTAATGTGAGGAGTGAAGGGAGGGGAAGGGAAAAAGGGGACCAGCTCCCGAGAGGTGGGAAATGGGAGCTAGTTAAAGGTCAGGGATGTGGGGTTGCCCCCACATCTGGTCGTTGCTAGTCATAGCTAGTCATAGCTTGCAGTATCTGCCGGAACAGATGGTATTTATTTGCTCACCCACCGAGCAAATTAGGGACAAGGCCAATTTTTAATGTGAGGAGTGAAGGGAGGGGGAAGGGAAAAAGGGAACCAGCTCACGAGAGGTGAGAAATGGGAGCTGGTTAAAGGTCAGGCATGTGGGGTTGCCCCCACATCTGGTCTTTGCTAGTCATAGCTAGTCATAGCTAATCATAGCTTGCAGTATCTGCCGGAACAGATGGTATCCATTTGCTCCCCCACCGAGCAAATTAGACACAAGGCCGATTTTTAATGTGAGGAGTGAAGGGAGGGGGAAGGGAAAAAGTGGACCAGCTCCCGAGAGGTCGGAAATGGGAGTTGGTTAAAGGTCAGGCATGTGGGGTTGCCCCCACATCTGGTCTTTGCTAGTCATAGTTAGTCATAGCTAGTCATAGCTTGCAGTATCTGCCGGAACAGATGGTATTTATTTGCTCCCCCACCGAGCAAATTAGGCACAAGGCCAATTTTTAATGTGAGGAGTGAAAGGAGGGGGAGGGAAAAAGGGGACCAGCTCCCGAGAGGTGGGAAATGGGAGCTAGTTAAAGGTCAGGGATGTGGGGTTGCCCCCACATCTGGTCTTTGCTAGTCATAGCTAGTCATAGCTTGCAGTATCTGCCGGAAGAGATGGTATTTATTTGCTCCCCACCGACCAAATTAGGCACAAGGCCAATTTTTTATGTGAGGAAGAAGGGAGGGGGAAGGGAAAAAGGGGACCAGCTCCCGAGAGGTGGGAAGTGGGAGCTGGTTAAAGGTCAGGCATGTGGGGTTGCCCCCACATCTGGTCTTTGCTAGTCATAGCTAGTCATAGCTAGACATAGCTTGCAGTATCTTCCGGAACAGATGGTATTTATTTGCTCCCCCACCGAGCAAATTAGGCACAAGGCCGATTTTTAATGTAAGGAGTGAAGGGAGGGGGAAGGGAAAAAGGGGACCAGTTCCCGAGAGGTTGGAAATGGGAGCTGGTCAATGGTCAGGCATGTGGGGTTGCCCCCACATCTTCTCGTTGCTAGTCATAGCTAGTCATAGCTTGCAGTATCTGCCTGAACAGATGGTATTTATTTGCTCCCCCACCGAGCAAATTAGGGACAAGGCCAATTTTTAATGTGAGGATTGAAGGGAGGGGGAAGGGAAAAAGGGAACCAGCTCCCGAGAGGTGGGAAATGGGAGCTGGTTAAAGGTCAGGCATGTGGGGTTGCCCCCACATCTGGTCTTTGCTAGTCATAGCTAGTCATAGTTTGCAGCATCTGCCGGAACAGATGGTATTTATTTGCTCCCCCACCGAGCAAATAAGGCACAAGGCCGATTTTTAATGTGAGGAGTGAAGTGAGGGGGAAGGGAAAACGGGGACCAGCTCCCGAGAGGTGGGAAATGGGAGCTGGTTAAATGTCAGGCATGTGGGGTTGCCCCCACATCTGGTCTTTGCTAGTCATAGCTAGTCCTAGCGTCTCATAGCTTGCAGTATCTGCCGGAACAGATGGTATTTATTTGCTCCCCCACCGAGCAAATTAGACACCAGGCCGATTTTTAATGTGAGGATTGAAGGGAGGGGGAAGGGAAAAAGGGAACCAGCTCCCGAGAGGTGGGAAATGGGAGCTGGTTAAAGGTCAGGCATGTGGGGTTGCCCCCACATCTGGTCTTTGCTAGTCATAGCTAATCCTAGCTAATCATAGGTTGCAGTATCTGCCGGAACAGATGGTATTTATTTGCTCCCCCACCGAGCAAATTAGGCACAAGGCCGATTTTTAATGTGAGGAGTGAAGGGAGGGGGAAGGGAAAAAGGTGACCAGCTCCCGAGAGGTGGGAAATGGGAGCTGGTTAAAGGTCAGGCATGTGGGGTGCCCCCACATCTGGTCTTTGCTAGTCATAGCTAGTCATAGCTTGCAGTATCTGCCGGAACAGATGGTATTTATTTGCTCCCCCACTGAGCAAATTAGGCACAAGGCCGTTTTTAATGTGAGGTAAAAACCAGCTCCCCTAAAAGTAGGCAAAAAGGGGGCACTCCGGTTACCAAAAATAATAATTGTCCCAGTATAGAGGGTTTCCCCTCCATTGACTGGTACAAATTATCTTAAGTGCAGCATCTGCCGGAACAGATGGTATTTATTTGCTCCCCCACTGAGCAAATTAGGCACAAGGCCGATTTTTAATGTGAGGAGTGAAGGGGAAATGCGGACCAGCTCCCCGGGGAGTAGGGGAGCTGGATAGTGACAATTGGTATGAAGGGTTGCCCCTACATTGACCAAGGTCTTATATGTGGGGTCGCCCCCACATATGGTCTTTGCTTGCAGTATCTGCCGGAACAGATGGTATTTATTTACTCCCCCACCGAGCAAATTAGGCACAAGGCCAATTTTAACGTGAGGAGTGAAGGGAGGAGGAAGGGAAAAAGGGGACCAGCTCCCGAGAGGTGAGAAATGGGAGCTGGTTAAAGGTCAGGCATGTGGGGTTGCCCCCACATCTGGTCTTTGCTAGTCATAGCTTGCAGCATCTGCCGGAACAGATGGTATTTATTTGCTCCCCCACTGAGCAAATTAGGCACAAGGCCGTTTTTAATGTGAGGTAAAAACCAGCTCCCCTAAAAGTATGCAAAAAGGGGGCACTCTGGTTACCAAAAATAATAATTGTCCCAGTATAGAGGGTTTCCCCTCCATTGACTGGTACAAATTATCTTAAGTGCAGTATCTGCCGGAACAGATGGTGTTTATTTGCTCCCCCACTGAGCAAATTAGGCACAAGGCCGTTTTTAATGTGAGGTAAAAACCAGCTCCCCTAAAAGTAGGCAAAAAGGGGGCACTCTGGTTACCAAAAATAATAATTGTCCCAGTATAGAGGGTTTCCCCTCCATTGACTGGTACAAATTATCTTAAGTGTAGTATCTGCCGGAACGGATGGTATTTATTTGCTCCCCCACCGAGCAAATTAGGCACAAGGCCGATTTTTAAAGTGAGGAGTGAAGGGGAAATGGGGACCAACTCCCCGGGGAGTAGGGGAGCTGGATAGTGACAATTGGTATGAAGGGTTGCCCCTACATTGACCAAGGTCTTATATGTGGAGTTACCCCCACATATGGTCTTTGCTTGCAGTATCTGCCGGAACGGATACTACACTTTGATCTTGGCCAAAAGGCCAAGTAGTAATTCTGGTTATTTATTTGCTTCCCCACGTAGCAAATAAGGCAGGAGGCCGTTTTTTAATGTGGAGATAGGGGGAAGGGGGAGGGAAAGAGGTGATCCAGCTCCCGAGAGTAGGGAAGTGGAAGCTGGATTAGAAACTGTTGGTATGAAGGGTTGCCCCTTCAGTGACTAAGGTCAGATATGTGGGGTTGCCCCCACATATGGTCTTTGCTTGCAGTATCTGCCGAACAGATGGTATTTATTTGCTCCCCCACCGAGCAAATTAGGCACAAGGCCGATTTTTAATGTGAGGAGTGAAGGGAGGGGGAAGGGAAAAAGGGGACTAGCTCCCGAGAGGTGGGAAATGGGAGCTGGTTAAAGGTCAGGAATGTGGGGTTGCCCCCACATCTGGTCTTCGCTTGCAGTATCTGCCGGAACAGATGGTATTTATTTGCTCCCCCACCGAGCAAATTAGGCACAAGGCTGATTTTTAATGTGAGGAGTGAAGGGAGGGGGAAGGGAAAAGGGGGACCAGCTCCCGAGAGGTGGGAAATTGGAGCTGGTTAATGGTCAGGCATGTGGGGTTGCCCCCACATCTGGTCTTTGCAAGTCATAGCTATTCATAGCTTGCAGTATCTGCCGGAACAGATGGTATTTATTTGCTCCCTCACCGAGCAAATTAGGCACAAGGCCGATTTTTAATGTGAGGAGTGAATGGGAAATGGGGACCAACTCCTCGGGGAGTAGGGGAGCTGGATAGTGACAATTGGTATGAAGGCTATCCCTACATTGACCAAGGTCTTATATGTGGGGTCGCCCCCACATATGGTCTTTGCTTGCAGTATCTGCCGGAACAGATGGTATTTATTTGCTCCCCCACCGAGCAAATTAGGCACAAGGCCGATTTTTAATGCGAGGAGTTAAGGGAGGGGGGAAGGGGAAAAGGGGACCAGCTCCCGAGAGGTGGGAAATGGGAGCTGATTAAAGGTCAGGCATGTGGGGTTGCCCCCACATCTGGTCTTTGCTAGTCATAGCTAGTCATAGCTAGCAGTATCTGCCGGAACAGATGGTATTTATTTGCTCCCCCACCGAGCAAATTAGGGACAAGGCCAATTTTTAATGTGAGGAGTTAAGGGAGGGGGAAGGGAAGAAGGGGACCAGCTCCCGAGAGATGGGAAATGGGAGCTGGTTAAAGGTCAGGCATACGGGGTTTCCCCCACATCTGGTCTTTGCTATTCATAGCTTGCAGTATCTGCCGGAACAGATACTACACTTTGATGGTATTTATTTGCTCCCCCACTGAGCAAATTAGGCACAAGGCCGTTTTTAATGTTAGGTAAAAACCAGCTCCCCTAAAAGTAGGCAAAAAGGGGGCACTCTGGTTACCAAAAATAATAATTGTCCCAGTATAGAGGGTTTCCCCTCCATTGACTGGTACAAATTATCTTAAGTGCAGCATCTGCCGGAACAGATGGTATTTATTTGCTCCCCCACCAAGCAAATTAGGCACAAGGCCGATTTTTAATGTGAGGAGTGAAGGGAGGGGGGAGGGGAAAAGGGGACCAGCTCCCGAGAGGTGGGAAATGGGAGCTGGTTAAAGGTCAAGCATGTGGGGTTTCCCCCACATCTGGTCTTTGCTAGTCATAGCTAGTCATAGCTTGCAGTATCTGCCGGAACAGATGGTATTTATTTGCTCCCCCACCGAGCAAATTAGGCACAAGGCCGATTTTTAATGTAAGGAGTGAAGGGAGTGGGAAGGGAAAAAGGGGGACCAGCTCCCGAGAGGTGGGAAATGGGATCTGGTTAATGGTCAGGCATGTGGGGTTGCCCCCACATCCGGTCTTTGCTAGTCATAGCTAGTCATAGCCAGTCATAGCTTGCAGTATCTGCCGGAACAGATGGTATTTTTTTGCTCCCCCACCGAGCAAATTAGGCACAAGGCCAATTTTTAATGTGAGGAGTGAAGGGAGGGGGAAGGGAAAGGGAGGATCAGCTCCCGAGAGGTGGGAAATGGGAGCTGGTTAAAGGTCAGGCATGTGGGGTTGCCCCCACATCTGGTCTTTGCTAGTCATAGCTAGTCCTAGTTAGTCATAGCTTGCAGTATCTGCCGGAACAGATGGTATTTATTTGCTCCCCCACCGAGCAAATTAGGCACAAGGCCGATTTTTAATGTGAGGAGTGAAGGGAGGGGGAAGGGAAAAAGGGGACCAGCTCCCAAGAGGTGGGAAATGGGAGCTGGTTAAAGGTCAAGCATGTGGGGTTGCCCCCACATCTGGTCTTTGCTAGTCATAGCTAGTCCTAGCTGGCAGCATCTGCCGGAACAGATGGTGTTTATTTGCTCCCCCACTGAGCAAATTAGGCACAAGGCCGTTTTTAATGTGAGGTAAAAACACAATTTAGACAACAAATAATTCTCAACTAACCTATTTTTTTTAACAATGTATTTTTAATTTGTATTGTTCATTCTTTTTAGCTGACATTTTTAATATTCAGCTCTATAAAAGAATGAACAATCACTCCTTTTTACAATATAAACAATATCTAACTATTTATAATAGAATTTAACAATATAACTTTTTAACATTCGATATCCCCCCCTTCTGATATAGATGAGGCCTCTGTCAGTCAAGTTGACGCTACCATCTTGGAAGCTCGGCGCGTGACCATTCGTCAAATAGCCCAAAATATCAATATTTGTACTGGGTATGTGCATGTGGAAACTATAAGCGTTACTATTTGCATATGCATAAGGTGTTTACAAGATGGATTCCCATGTTGCTGACACCTTCACAATCGTTCTAGATTAATTTGGATATGTGCCAAGAAGAATAATATATTTTTTCAAAAGACTAATTACAAAATGAAACCTAAATATTCCCTCATGATTGTGGGATCAAAACAAAATGCGAGGTAAACACTTGGACTCACTGCTTACAATGAAGGCAAAGGTGCACCTTGGAATCACCTGGAACCTGAACGGAATAGTGATGACAGATCTTCTAGCACAAGGTGCCACAATTACATGAACCTATTTTGAGTAAACTAAAATATAAAAATCAATGAAAGATCAGCAAAGTTATCCTCCTCCTGCAAGACAACACTCCAGTCCTTAACACACATATCGCCAGATCAAAAGCACCGGAGTATTGCTATGAAATCTTACCACATGCCGTCTACTCTCTTGACCTTGCATTCTTTAACTTTCACCTCTTCTTAACCATGAAATTGCTTTTGAAATGATAACGTTTCTCAGATGGTGCCGTTTCGATTTCCGAAATCGCGTCGTGGTTAAAGAACCAACCTGGAATGTTTTACAACAAAAAAAAAAAAATAAATAAAAAAAAAAAGACGTAACCAGAGCTGCATTTAAGTATAGAAGAAATGTGTTACTATCGTTGGTTCCTATGTAGAGAAAGCCTATTAACCATGCCAAGTTTAATTGCTGTAGTGTTATGAGAAGTAGGTCCGGGACATTACTTATTTGACGTCTCTTGGATAAATATCTCTAAAGGAATTATAATTATGCGTGGCATTGCTTCTTATTATACTGACGCACGTAGTTATTATCACTATAAAGGGAAATAACATGTAACTTATGAGGATGCCATGTAAGAGGAAACAGAAAATTTGTTTGGAATATGCTTCTTTATTAAACAGTCGATCCTCTAGTTTTTTTCCGACGGGTTTTTCTCCAGAAGCCTCAGAGCTAAAGATCGTGCAAAAAGGAAAACATCTTTAGTTGTTGGAAATTTTTTGACTACTATCGAATCCCTTTTTTGCCGATTATCGCATCAATTTTTTGCCTACATTAACATTAATTATTTGTCTAATATCACATCTATGTTTTGTCTACTATTATATCAATTTTTTGCCTATAATAACATTAATTATTTGTCTACTATCACATCTATTTTTTGTCTAATACTATATCAATTTTTGCCTACAATAATATCAATTATTTGTCTACTATCACATCTTTTTTTGTCTACTATTATATCAATTTTTTGCCTACAAGAACATCAATTATTTGTCTACTATCCCATCTATTTTTTGTCTACTACTATATCAATTTTTTGCGTACAATGACATCAATTATTTGTCTACTATCACATCTATTTTTTGTCTACTATTATATCAATTTTTGCCTACAATAACATCAATTATTTGTCTACTATCACATCTATTTTTTGTCTACTATTATATCATTTTTTGCCTACAATAACATCAATTATTTGTCATCTATTACATCTATTTTTGTCTACTATTATATTAATTTTTGCCTACAATAACATCAATTATTTGTCTACTATCACGTCTATTTTTTGTCTAATATTATATCAATTTCTTGCCTACAATAACATCAATTATTTATCTACTATCACATCTATGTTTAGCTTACTATTTTATCAATTTCTTGCCTACAAAAACATCAATTATTTGTCTACTATCACGTTTATTTTGTGTCTACTATTATATCAATTTTTGCCTACAATAACATCAATTATTTGTCTACTATCACATCTATTTTTTGTCTACTATTATATCAATTTTTTGCCTACAATAATATCAATTATTTGTCTACTATCACAACTATTTTCTGTCTTCTATTATATCAATTTTTTGCCTAAAATAATATCAATTATTTGTCTACTATCACATCTTTTGTTTGTTTACTATTATATAAATTTTTTCCTAAAATAACATCAATTATTTGTCTACTATCACGTCTATCTTTTGTATACTATTATATCAATTTCTTGCCTACAATAATATCAATTATCTGTCAACTATCACATCTATTTTTTGTCTACTATTATATCAATTTTTTGCCTACAATAATATCAATTATTTGTCTACTATCACATCTATATTTTGTCTACTATTATATCAATTTTTTGCCTACAATAATATCAATTATTTTTCTACTATCACATTTATTTTCTGTCTACTATTATATCAGTTTTTGGCCTAAAAAATATCACTTATTTGTCTGCTATCACGTCTATTTCTTGTGGACTATTATATCAATTTCTTACCTATAATAACATAAATTATTTGTCTACTATCACGTCTATTTTTTGTCTACTATTATATCAATTTCTTGCCTACAATAACATCTATTATTCGTCCACTATCACATCTATGTTTTGTCTTCTATTATATCAATTTTTTGCCTACAATAATATCAATTATTTGTCTACTATCACGTCTTTTTTTGGTCTACTATTATATCAATTTCTTGCCTATAATAACATCAATTATTTGTCTACTATCACACCTATTTTTTGTCTACTATTATATCAATGTTTGCCTACAATAACATCAATTATTTGTCTACTTTCACGTCTTTTTTGTCTACTATTATATCAATTTTTTACCTACAATAATATCAATTATTTGTCTACTATCACATCTATATTTTGTTTACTATTATATCAATTTTTGCCTACAATAACATCAATTATTTGTCTACTATCACGTCAATTTTTTGTCTACTATTATATCAATTTCTTGCATACAATAACATTAATTATTTGTCAACTATCACATCTATTTTTTGTCTACTATGATATCAATTTTTTGCCTACAATAATATCAATTATTTGTCTACTATAACATCTGTTTTTTGTTTACTATTATTTCAATTTTTTGCCTACAATAACATCAATTATTTTTCTACTATCACATCTATTTTCTGTCTACTATTATATCTATTTTTTGCCTACAATAATATCAATATTTTGTCTGCTATCACGTCTATTTTTGTGTACTATTATATTAATTTCTTACCTAAAATAACATCAATTATTTGTCTACTATCACATCTATTTTTTGTCTACTATTATATCAATTTTTTGCCTACAATAACATCAATTATTTGTCTACTATCACATCTATATTTTGTCTACTATTATATCAATTTTTGCCTTCAATAACATCAATTATTTGTCTACTATCACATCTATTTTTTGTCTACTATTATATCAATTTTTGCCTTCAATAACATCAATTATTTGTCTACTATCACATCTATTTTTTGTCTACTATTATATCAATTTTTTTGCCTACAATAACATCAATTATTTGTCTACTATCACGTCTATATTTTGTCTACTATTATATCAATTTTTGCCTACAATAACATCAATTATTTGTCTACTTTCACGTCTTTTTTGTCTACTATGATATCAGATTTTTGCCTACAATAATATCAATTATTTGTCTACTATCACATCTATTTTTTGTCTACTATTATATCAATTTTTCTCCCACAATAATATCAATTATTTGTCTACTATAACATCTATTTTTTGTCTACTATTATATCAATTTTTTGCCTACAATAATATCAATTATTTGTCTACTATCACATATATTTTTTATCCACTATTATATCAATTTTTTGCCTACAATAATATCAATTAATTGTCTACTATCAGATCCTGTGATTGTCTACTATTATATCAATTTTTTGCCTACAATAATATCAATTATTTGTCTACTATCAGTTCTATATTTTGTCTACTATTATATCAATTTTTTGCCAACAATAACATCAATTATTTGTCTACTATAACACCTAGTTTTTGTCTACTATTATATCAATTTCTTGCTTACAATAAAATTTATTATTTGTCTACTATCACGTCTTTTTTGTCTACTATTGTATCTATTTTTTGCCTACAATAACATCAATAATTTGTCTACTATCACATTTATTTTTTGTTTACTATTATATCAATTTTTTTCCTACAAGAATATCAATTATTTGTCTACTATCGCATCTATTTTCTGTCTACTATTATATCAATTTTTTGCCTACAATAATATCAATTATTTGTCTACTATCACATCTTTTTTTTGTCTACTATTATATCAATTTTTGCCTACAATAACATCAATTATTTGTCTACTATCACATCTATATTTTGTCTACTATTATATCAATTATTTGCCTACAATAACATCAATTATTTGTCTACTATCACATCTATATTTTGTCTACTATTATATCAATTTTTTTTCCTACAATAATATCAATTATTTGTCTACTATCACGTCTATTTTTTGTCTACTATTATATCAATTTTTTGCCTACAATAACATCAATTATTTGTCTACTATCACATCTATATTTTGTCTACTATTATATCAATTTTTTCCTACAATAACATCAATTATTTGTCTACTATCACATTTATTTGTTTTCTACTATTGTATCAATTTTTTGCCTACAATAATATCAATTATTTGTCTACTATCACGTCTATTTTTTTCTACTATTATATCAATTTTTTGCCTACAATAACATCAATTATTTGTCTACTATCACATCTATATTTTGTCTTCTATTATATCAATTCTTTCCTACAATAACATCAATTATTTGTCTACTAACACATTTATTTTTTGTCTACTATTATATCAATTTTTTGCCTACAATAATATAAATTATTTGTCTACTATAACATCTATTTTTTGTCTACTATTATATCAATTTTAGCCTACAATAATATCAATTATTTGTTTACTATCTCGTCTATTTTTTGTCTACTATTATATCAATTTTTGCCTACAATAACATCAATTATTTGTCTACTATCACATCTATATTTTGTCTACTATTATCTCAATATTTTTCTACAATAATACCAATTATTTGTCTACTATCACATCTTTTTTTGTCTACTATTATATCAATTTTTGCCTACAATAACATCAATTATTTGTCTACTATCACGTCTATTTTGTGTCTACTATTATATCAATTTTTGCCTACAATAGCATCATTTATTTGTCTACTATCACATCTATTTTTTGCCTAATATCACATCAATTGTTGTCTACCATCATATCCATTTGTTTTCCTACTATCACATCAATTATATGTCTATTATCACATCCATTTTTTTCTACTATGACATTTATTTTTTTCATACTATCACATCAATGTTTTGTCTACTATCACATCTATCTTTTGCCAACTATCACATCCACCTTTGCCAACTATCACATCAATCTATTGCCAACTATCACATACATTTTTTGCCAACTATCACATACATTTTTTGCAAAGTATCAAATCAATTTTTTTGCAAACTATCACATACATTTTTTGCCAACTATCACATACATTTTTTGCCAACTATCACATACATTTTTTGCCAACTATCACATACATCTTTTGCCAACTATCACATAAATCTTTTTCCAACTATCACATACCTTTTTTCCAACTATCACATACATTTTTTACCAACTATCACATACATTTTTTGCCAACTATCACATACATTTTTTGCCAACTATCACATACATTTTTTGCCAACTATCACATACATTTTTTGCCAACTATCACATACATTTTTTGCCAACTATCACATACATTTTTGCCAACTATCACATACATTTTTTGCCAACTATCACATCAATTGTTTTGCCAACTATCACATCAATTCTTTTGCCAACTATCACATACATTTTTTGCCAACTATCACATACATTTTTTGCCAACTATCACATACATTTTTTGCAAACTATCACATCAATTTTTTTGCAAACTATCACATACATTTTTTGCCAACTATCACGTCAATTTTTTTGCCAACTATCACATACATTTTTTTCCAACTATCACATACATTTTTTGCCAACTATCACATACATTTTTTGACAACTATCACATACATTTTTTGCCAACTATCACATCAATTTTTTTGCCAACTATCACATCCATCTTTTTGCCAACTATCACATACATTTTTTGCCAACTATCACATACATTTTTTGCCAACTATCACATACATTTTTTGCCAACTATCACATACATCTTTTGCCAACTATCACATAAATTTTTTTCCAACTATCACATACATTTTTTGCCAACTATCACATACATTTTTTACCAACTATCACATACATTTTTTACCAACTATCACATACATCTTTTGCCAACTATCACTTACATTTTTTGCCAACTATCACATACATTTTTTGCCAATTATCACATACATTTTTTGCCAACTATCACATACATTTTTGCCAACTATCACATACATTTTTTGCCAACTATCACATACATTTTTTTCCAACTATCACATCAATTTTTTTGCCAACTATCACATCAATTCTTTTGCCAACTATCACATACATTTTTTGCCAACTATCACATACATTTTTTGCCAACTATCACATCAATTTTTTTGC
Organism: Euprymna scolopes; assembly: GCF_053919585.1. Classification (NCBI taxonomy): domain Eukaryota; kingdom Metazoa; phylum Mollusca; class Cephalopoda; order Sepiida; family Sepiolidae; genus Euprymna; species Euprymna scolopes. The sequence continues at coordinate 114,734,290 of NC_136482.1, read as the reverse complement.
AAACTATCACATACATTCTTTGCCAACTATCACATCAATTTTTTTGCCAACTATCACATAAATTTTTTGCCAACTATCACATACATTTTTTGCCAACTATCACATACATTTTTTGCCAACTATCACATTAATTTTTTTGCCAACTATCACATCAATTATTTTGCCAACTATCACATACATTTTTTGCCAACTATCACATCAATTTTTTCGCCGACTATCACATCATTTTTTTGCCTAATATCATATCTATTTTTTCCTACTATCACATCAACTTTTTGCCTACTATCACCTCAAATGTCTGCCCACTATCACATAAATTTGTTGTCTACTATCACATCAGTTTTTTGTCGATTAACACATAAATTTTTGCCTATTATCTCATCCATGTTTTGTCCACTATCACATTCAATCTTTGTCTTCTATCGAATCCATTTTTTTCTATTTGTTTCCCCTCACATCCAATTTATCCGATTATCACATCCACTATTTCTCTACTATCACATTAATTCTTGTCTACTATCATACCCCTTTTTTGCCGACTATCACATCAATTTTTGTCTACTATCACATCCATTTTTTCCGCTTCTCCCATCTAATTTTAGTCTATTATCACATCCATTTTTTCTACTATCACATCCACATTTTCCATAATATCACATCAATTTCTTGTCTACTATCACATCAGTTTTTTGCCCACTATCACGAAGTTTTTTAGTCTGCAATCACATCCATTTTTAGTCTACTATCACATCAAATTTTAGCCTACTATCTAACCCATTTTTAGCCGACTATCACATCAATTTTGTTCTTACTATTACGTTCAGTTTTTGCCTACTGTCACATCCTTGTATTTCCTACTAGCACCTCTATTTTTAGTCTAGTATCACATCAATTTTTATCCACTATCACACCCATTCTTTTGCCTACTATCACATTAATTATTTTTCTACAATCACATCCATTTCTTCTCTACTATCACATCCACTTTGTGTCGACTACCACATAAATATCACATCTATTGTTTTCCTTATATCACATCCAAATTTTCCGATTATCACATCCACTTTTTCTCTACTGTTTCTCGATTTGTTTCCTCATATCGCATCTATTTTTTGTCTACTATCACATCTATTTTTTCCTACTATCACATCCATGTTTTGCCGACTATCACATCAATTTTCTGTCTACCATCACATCAATATTTTGACTAATATCATATCCATTTTTTGCCTGCTATCAGATCCATTTTTTGCCTGCTATCACATCAATTTTTTGCCTGCTATCACATCAATTTTTTGCCTGCTATCACATCAATTTTTTGCCTGCTATCACATCAATTTTTTGCCTACTATCACATCATTTTTTCTATATCAGCCGGGATCTCAAACAGAATCCCACAGGGGTTAAAAAGCGCAGAACATGTTACTTCATTATATCGCTGCATTTACCATATTTTTTCCTGATTTGCTTTTATCTTTTTCTGTTCGACTCTTATGCTTTCATTTTTCTAAATAACAAAACGCTGATGCTTAATTTAAAAGATAGCTACAAAATATTCTTAAAAATAAAACCCGTCAAACCTGCATTGAATAACAAATACCAGCAAATATCAGCATTCTATTTGATAATTCTATTTTGCTTAACTTATGCTCACGTAAAATATAATAAGGTTATTACATAAAACACACGCTTTATCCGTATGTGATTTTCTAGTTTGTTGATTTTCCTGTATAGACCAAAAACGATCCAAATACCCCCTAAAAACTAAAATTTGAAAATATATATGTTCTAATATATAAACGATTATATGTCTGTCTGTCATTCGGAATATCTGTCTATCTTCATATTTTCAACTTTATCTTCTGCGAACATAAAAGTCGCAGAGCGGCATTAGGGGCATCAAATGATTAGAATTTTTACGGACCGTTCTTTTATGGTCAAAATTGTTTTTTAAGTGGTCAAAAATGGGTAAAAAAAAAAGGTAAAAATTTTGTACATTGATCTTAGTTTATTTTTAATTTTTAATTTTTAACTGGTTTATGTATGTGTCACGTTGGTACAGTGGTAACATAACCAGCTTTGCATGCTTCGGTTTCAATTCTAGCTGATAGCATCAAAATACTGTTTTTTTAATTTTGAAATCACGACTCTATTATAGTAAAGCCGGGATCCCCAATCCTAGTATATATATATATATATATATATATATATATATATATATATATATATATATATATATATATATATATATATATATATATATATAGTAAGTTATAAAATATATATAGCAATTAAGCTACACAGAATATTCTGCGTTTCATCCACGCTATCATTCGTCAGGCTTATACAAAGAGTTTTGATTATCTCGCGTTTTTATATTCGCACATTCTATTGAGTTTTTAGTTAGTAAATCAGCTTCCTAGTTTCCACGGAGCCCCGCCTAATCAGCCAACGGGTAGGCACTTACAGGACAAAGGCCCAGTTGACCTTAGGTTCAACTCTTCTTTGTGTGTGCTTTTTTTTAGCGGGAAGCGTAGGTATCTTGTGATCTGACCTATTTTAAACCTATGTGAAGTTAAATGTGATTTTTTTATAATATGTTAGTTTATATATATATATATATATATATATATAAACTTCCCGTTAAAAAAGCGCGCACAAAGGAAGGGTTGAACCTAAGATCAACTGGGCCTCAGTCCTGCAAGTGCTCTCCCATTAGCTGATTAGGAGGGGCGCGGTAGAAACTAGGAATCTAATTGGCTAACTAAAACCTCAATAGAATATGCGTATATAAAAACGCGTGATAACCACAACCCTTCGCATAAGCCTGACGAATCCTACTGCGATTGAAACGCGGAATATTCTGAGTAGCTTAACTAACATATAAATTTTTATAACTTACTACCTAGCTCTACCTATGTATTGAGCACTGTTGAAGTAAATACTTAAAGTTTACGCATAAAATTATACTTTCGTATATTAAATTATCTGATTAAAAGAAGTATATATATATATATATATATTTATATATATATATACACTAACAGTTTTAAATACTTCTAGATTAAAGATCGTATAATACTGCACACTAACAGCGCATATGAATATTAGTATCAATATTCGTAAGACAATCCCAACAAGATAAAAAGCTCAATATGCAGAGTAGAACACTAGTAGAAATGACAATAAAATATTCAATTTAAAAATTACTAAAAATTAATTATTCGACTTTAAATTTTTGTATTCCTTGTCGAATTAAAAATTTGTCATAAAGTTTTTGTTTTACAGAATTTAATTTCAAATGTTCATATATATATATATATATATATATATATATATATATATATTCACAAACACGCACACACAACATATATATATATATGTATATATATGTATATATATATATATATATATATATATATATATATTAATGTCTAATTGATATTTTCCAGATGTCACAAAGATCGAAGTTTTCCATCCCATATTAATTTTTATTTTTATTTCGGACTATTATTCTCATCTTTATGAGTTGTTGCTTTTCATCTTTTATTGGTTTTGTTTATTCACAACGTTTCGGCCAACTATTCCTCTGGCCTTCGTCAGGTGGTAACCGCGCGGATAGGAACTTCGAATCTCCTAACTGCATTCTCAGCCATCACTGCCATTCGTAGTTGTTGTCGTCTCACCACATTTTGTCCAATTAACCTCTGGCACGCTTTGGGTGGGATTGAAACCGCTATCCTCAGACAATGCTCATCTGGAACTGTAGAGATCAAAGAATCCAACCTTGATCGCCCTTCGGGGCCCGTGGCGCAGTTGATAGAGACGTTGAATCTCTACAGTTCCAGATGAGCATTGTCTGAAGATAGCGGTTTCAATCCCACCCAAAGCGTGCCAGAGGTTAATTGGAAAAAATGTTGTGAGACGACAACAACTACGGATGGCAGTGATGGCTGAGAATGCAGTTAGGAGATTCGAAGTTCCTATCCGTCGCGGTTACCACCTGACGAAGGCCAGAGGAATAGTTGGCCGAAACGTTGTGAATAAACAAAACCAATAAAAGATGAAAAGCAACAACTCATAAAGATGAGAATAATAGTCCGAAATAAAAATAAAAATTAATATATAATGCTTATCTACAAAAATTAATTCCAATTAAGGAATAATATATAATATATTTTCCATCCCAATTTACTCCGTTTGCAAAATACTAAATTAAACAATATACATTACCAAACATTTACTCCTAAAATCCAAAAACATCGTATGTAGTTATGGAATCAGAAACCACTATGTCACGTCTAATGGAAACACGAGAGATCTTCTCGAAAGAAATGCTTCCAATTTGTTTTTATTCTGACTGAATAAATCATGGAGGATTGCATATTGCATTGCTCTGAAAGCTGATCTTAATGCATTCATGACGTGAAGGTTTTATCTCCTATTCAGAATGTGAGACCCCCCCAAAAAAAACAAAACAAAAAAAAAACTAGCCGTCATTAGCGTGCGTCAGAAGCAGAGATGCTTCATTGAATTCATGTTAAAACACAATAAGAATGGTAGTAACTATGTGGAAAAATAAATTAGTCTTCGTAACTTTTCAACTTTGTTAATTACAAAAAAATGAGGCTTTACTGTTAGAACGACTCCTGTAATTGTATTTGCATGTGTGTCGGTCGGTTGCTAATGTGTATTTCTGGAAGACAGTTGTTCTTGTGCCTTTTTGAATTACCTCCGTGAGAGAGGCAAAGTTTTCGGACGAGATTCTCGGTGTATTTAGAACAGGACAGAAATAAAACTTATGTACAGTCTAGTCTTAACATAGCTTGACAAAGCTTGTTGAAACTTAGTTTAAATACCGGCTATGCTCGAATGTAGAACTGATTTACTTTTTGGATATCTAGGACGAACGCCAAGGTCAAGGTTAAAGATGAGGTTGAAATCACACTTTTGGCGATAACATCGGTTCTGTTTATTGCCGAAGCACGTTATTTGATGTCTTCTAGTAAGTGGCGTCACCATTTTTATATTATTTTGACCTTTAAAAGTTCGAAGTTCGGACGGAATTTCAGTTTCTGAATTTTCAAAGTGTGGTGAATGGCTATGATACTATTTGATAATTGTAACCATTCTAAGCATTCTTTGGCCTGTTTAGATGAATGTTTTTCGTTAGCAAAGATACTAATGCATAAGTTCAGAAATAATTCATGCAATACAAAGAAAGATTGGTATAAATAAAACTTTGACTCATCTTTACATTGTCATACATTGTCAAGCAATCTCATGATTGACTCTATACTTTTTTATACGCTTTGTAAGTGGTTCCAGTCCTGTCGACACGATCAATTATACAGCCTTCCTATGTTAGGTGCAGTGAGAGGGTGGAGATCACCAAACCCCATAAAAATGCAATAATATTTGGGGGATTTATTATTTTTTTTTGCTGCTGCCTTATTCCGTTCCTTAAAAAGCTAATCTTGTTCGCCCCCTGCCAACGACATCCTCTTAAAACCGTGTAAGAACCAGTTTCAATCATCATAAAATAAGAAAAAAAGGCGATATGCAATTGTAATAATACGGATGATGTTACCGTTGACAAGTTGGGCTAATTTCAACACATCCGGGTTAGAGTGTTAGGGTAAGGGTTAGGGTCACGCTAATTTTCACACCCGTTTCGGGTGGATTAAAGATAAGTGCGTTGCACTGTTGTGGAAATAAATGGAAGGAATACTGTGCAGTCATGAACTCGAACCCCAACTACATGAAGAGAGGATACAATTCTCTCTCTCTTTTTCAATATATATATATATATATATATATATATATATATGTATGTATGTATATATGTATATATATGTATGTATGTATATATATATATATATATATATATATATATATATATATATATATCCTATTCATAATATTCGGAATTTTATTATGTTCATGCAATTAAGAATTCACTAATTATCCTTATACCAATAAATTTTAAGTCAGTATAAGGTGACTTAATTCGTAAGCTTCAAAATTCTCGGCTTTTGTAATCGAGCATTCATATTAACCATCATAGGAATTGATAAACATATTACCTTCCTTACAACGTCGAAATTAACAAATAAACGTAAATCAAAATAAAAAGAAAAAAAATTTAATCCAAAATTTAGTATTGAATAAAAAGTAACACTAAACCTCTTTTCTTTCTAGAATAAATTTAAATCACAAGCGCTTTTTGAAATTACACAAATAAGTATGTCTATGTAATTGAAAATCGACAATACAAACATTGGATACAAAACGAACATAGAATCAAAACAATACGGTATGAATATAGAATATCAGGCCCGGAACTGGGAAAATGAATAATAAAAAAAAATTAATAAATAACTTAGAAAAATAATAATATGCTAAATTAAGTGAATACAGGTAATTGGTTGCATGGAAATGAATAATCGATTGAAACATTTAAAAATATAGATACGAAAATAGGTAGATATAAAAGTCCATAACAAACGAAAAACGAAAAAAAAAAAAAACCTCAAAAGGAAGAAATGTAAGTAAAATTTTTTCACATGGTTTTTCTTAAAAGGAAAATGGATTCCATTTTTTTCATTAAAAAGTGTTTTCCCTCAACGTCTTAACAGAGGTCGTTCTTGTGAATATTTTAAAACGATATAAGGGTTGAAATTGTACGAATGGTAGCGAAACGATTGTCACAGACAATGGAAATGCAATACTTGTTGCTATCAATCCAATCGTTGTTTTCTTGATTTTATTAAAACAATATATATATATATATATATATATATATATATATATATATATATATATATATATATATATACTTCATTTACTCATATAGAATTAATATACGAAAGTATAAATTTATGGGTAAACTTTAAGTATTTACTTCAACAGTGCTCAATACATAGGTAGAGCTAGTTAGTAAGTTATAAAATATATATGGCGATTAAACTACACTGAATATTCCGCGTTTCATCCACTCTATGATTCTTCAAGCTCGTTTTCTTTAATAAGCCTGAAGTATCATAGAGTGGATGAAACGCGGAATATTCCGTGTAGCTAATCGCCATATATATTTTATAACGTAGTATATATATATATATATATATATATATATATATATTGTTTTATAGGGCGTTTAAAAAGTCTTGAGTACCTTTTGACATTGAATATCTCGAGAATAATAAAGGATATAAAAACGCATCGGGTATATTCAGAAAGCTTGTAATCTTAAGTTTTTTAAATAGAATTTCTGAAATATTCTCAATGTGAGCAACATAGGTCACACGGCACACATAAAGCCGGTAGTCCAATTCTGGCGAAACGTGTCCCAGCATTGTTTTGTCAATGGTTCCAACAGCTCATCCACGTTTCTCGGAATAGGCAGCATACAGACTAGTCCTTTCACAAATCCCTACAAATAATCGCAGAATTCGAGATCGTTTTTTTCGAAATGCACGTTGTACAAGTGACCATGCTTCAGGTTTTGCAAATTCAAGCACACAAAACGCCTCTTCTGGTTGAGTAAACGCCATTACTCTGTCTGAAAAGAATGAATAAAGTCAATAGACTTACAAAAAAAAAAACTTAATGCATTTAGCTTCAATAATCGCACCACTGTCATCTTACTACCATTCATAGTTAAGCAGATGTGAGAACTTTTGGAACTATATATATATATATATATATATATATATATATATATATATATATATATATATATATATATATAATATATATATGTGTGTATATATGTGTGTATATATATATATATATATATATATATATATATATATTCTGCGTGTCAAATTATTAACGAGATAACATTTTTTTACCAGTTTCAGAAACTTACCGGTAGTTTCGTATCAAACGATTCGGAGACGTTGGCAATGCTGAGCTGCGCGTACTGTGAAATTTTCGTACTGTTCCACGCAATGTAAACAACTTTCCATCGTAATTGCTGAATCCACGGTATTTGAGGTTTGTCAAATTATTAACAAGGCGCCGGAGAGGAGAGCAGTAGCCCTAGATATATCTTAGGCTTCTGACAGTGTATGACACAATGGTCTTCTCATAAATATAAAATCCTATGTTATTACTGGACGAATGCTTAGCATAATTAGATACTTATTAAATGAGAAAAGAATCCAGGTTGTCCTCGATGGGTGTACGTCCATAAAAATTGATATAAATGCGGGTGCTCCTCAGGGATCGATCCTTGGACCTTTATTATTTCTGATATTCATACATGACTTACCTGACAAAATTGTCTCTGATGGGTATATTTGTCGCCGACACCACGCTCTATTACAGACACGTGGAAAAACTAATTAGCACATATCAAAGGTAATGTCCGAAACCCTAGAGGAAGATCTTTAGTCCGTAGTGGAATGGGGTCATAAATGGATAGTAACGTTCAACGCTGCCAAGACAAAGCTCGTTTCCTTTAATAATTACATGAAACCTTACTAACCACCAATAGATATGGCTAGAGATACTTTACCTGAGAGCACTTCGTTCAAGCTAGGCTAAACGTTCATAGGAAACATGAGTTAGAATAGATACATCGAGATCATTGCTAAGGCTGCTGCAAAGAAGGTGAGCTCTCTCTATCGTGCTAGAACGTTACTTACGCTTGAGAGTATCCTGCACCTCTACAAGGCCACCATTCGCCCATGGGTACTGCTGTCACATTTGGGCTTGTGCATTTGCTACTAGTCTCTCGCTCCTGAACGGGGTCCAAAAGAGAGTCGCCAGCTCAATAGGTCCCGAACTGTCATCTAAACTTCAGCCCCTGTCCCACCGACCTAATGTTGCACCCCTCTGCTTGTTTTGTAAGTATTTCTATGATGGATGCTCTGACGAAATACAAGCACTTGTACCCCCTCGACGAAAATACCCCCGACAAACCTGACAAACAGCGAAGTTCAACCCCTGCACAGTTGAGATCCCTAGATGTAAGAAAGCCTTTTACTCTAATAACTTCTTCCCCAGAACTGCAAAACTTTGGAATTCTCTTCCGGTTTCCTGCTTCGTCAACTATACTGACATGCAGAAGTTCAAGTGTAATGTGAACATACATCTTGCTTCTAAACTCCCTACATAGTACGCCTGGAAATTAGATTCTAGATAGTAGCCCCCTACAATAAAGTGGCAATATGCCTTGTTTGGAACGAAATTGTAATTATAAAAGACAGTTTGTTTCGTCAATAAAATGGGTCGTAAAGGTGGTTTGAGTAGTTCCGAAAAGAGTCCTATTACAGAACAGCAAAAAGTAAAACTACCCTCGAAATATCGAAAATGATAGGATGGTACCATCAAACTGTGCAGTACTTTGTCAAGAACCCTACAAAGGTACGTAAGAGAGCTGATAAAGGGAAATCTAGTGTTGTTTCACGCCGTTCTCTACTCCAAATCAAACATGAAGTTTGGGCAGAAGAGTCGATAAGTCTTTGACCAAGCCGGATTGAAGAATGTCTCCAAAAGTACTCAATGTCGCCTTGTGAAAAAGTGGCAACGTCTGTTAAGCCTGTGACAAAGCCTCCATTAAAGCAACATCACATACAAAACCGACTGAAATGGGCAGAGGACAACATGAAAACGGAATTTTTCAAAGTTTTGTTCACGTGTGTAATTCTTGATGGCCCAGATGGCTGGAGCAAGGGATGGGTCCTAGATGGACGAAATCTTTATCAGCGTTTAACGCGCCAATAAGGTGGTGGTGGGATAATGATTTGGTCTGGAATTATCGGAGGTACTTTAGTTGGCACATGGAGAATCCGAGAAGGCTTAAAATAGCCTCAAATGCTTACATAGCTTTTCTGGGGAGCATTTTGAACCATGGCTGAAGAAGCAAGGGTTGACGTTCGGAATAACCATTATTCTTATGCAGGATAATACTCCCTCGCATTCAGCAAACAAAAACAGAGAGTATTTGCAACAACTGGGGTTCTCTGGGCCACGGAAGATGAAGTGGCCTGAGAATTCACCAGATTTCAACCCAATTGAGAACATTTGGAGTATCATGAAGCGACGCCTCTATGCCAGTGGACACGAATTTAAGAGCAAATATGAGGAATAACTTGACAAAATCACAAATGTGACTAATTTTGTGGATCAACGTCTTTTACAAGTCATTCATAAAAAAGGATCGCATATCCCCTACTAATTATGTCAACGTAGAAATTGCTATGTAGTTATTGTATCCTAAGCATTTTTCTTAGTTCATTTAATGTTTGAAAATTATTTCAATAAACACGTTATGTGTATATTATGTTTTTTCTGAACCTCATTAATAACTTGACACACTGAAATCAGCAGATATTCCTATATTTTTCCATAGTTTCCCTAAATACTGCTTTAAATACTTTATTTTGTGACTAGAGTAGCTGAATAGTATTGTAAGCACTTTCTCAAAGTTTCCTATTTTTTTGTTCACTCGTTCCTTACATATTTAGAAAAATGTAAACTCGTTAATAATTTGATACCCCGTATATATATATATATATATATATATATATATATATATATATATATATATATATATATATATATATATATATATGAAAGGAGTACTGTTTGAACGCAATGATAATATAGTATTACAGAAAAATACTGCTGGGTTCGGGGAGTTGGAAGGTTTAAATAATAATATTTTACAATAATACAATAATTTTCAATGATCATTAGTTTAAATTATAATCCACTATACACATAATAAAAATTATATAACTTACTACTCAAAAGTAATAACTCTACTTACCTCGAAAATTTGCGACCGAGTTAGACTTATTAGTTAACAACACAAAAGGATGGGATAATAAGGTCCTACAAAAATAATATTGCCTATTATTTATCTCACTTGAAAGGATGCTGATTGCATTAAACTTATGTTTCCAATATCTGAAAGTGTTTCATTCTATGTTGCAGTTATTGGCGCTATGAGACTTTAAGGAAGCAACCCCTGTTATGGACGTGCGTCAGAAGAAGAGATTTGTTACTGGATTCCTCTATGCAGAAAAAAAAGTTGAACTAATTAACAATCCTCGGCTCCTGTTGAACGAAGCCGATGCAGTTGATTTAGCACAGTTAGGAGATGGGTGTTTCGATTTCAGAGTTGAGATAGAGATATAACTGAAAAAGTGCTTTCCGGACTTTTATGATCGAGACATTAAAAGAGGTTGGCAAAAATGTATTTAGAATGGTGTTGACTATGTAGAAAAATTCTACATCTCTCTCTCTCTCTCTTACTCTCCCTCTCTCTCTCTCTCTATATATATATATATATACATATAAATGATGACAGCAACTCGTTCTCGAGGATTGCAATTATATAGATATGCAGATATGTCTGGCTCAAATGACGCAAACATGACGCAACTAGGAGCACGTGCCAGACGGTCACCTCTATGAACACTCTATAGTCCAGCACATCCTCTGATGACCGGGTCCAAACTGTGGTGCCCTAAACACCTACCAGGCCAGACCTTAGATGTTCCAGAGCCTTTATCGCCATTCACGCCTATATTTGCATCAGTCCTCATTGAATGTCCGTTTGCCGTTTCAGGCTACAGCCAGCCCTTTTGTTATTAAGATACACACTGATTGCAAAGTGGTATTCAATTGCATATTAAATAATACCTGTGCTTGAAGCTTTTTATAGTGAGAAAAGACTTTGCACTGAGATAATCCCACTTTCTAAACAACTGCCACATTGAACCAAAAAGAAGAGCAAGTCAACATCATTGCAAGCAGCAGTCGCCGCAGGTTTTATATCAGGGTTTTCCTTCTCCTAGAGAGGTTGTCTTCACTACGGCTTACGGGAGCCCTCTCCACCAACCATGCCATTTTATTTATGACTGGGACTTAAGTTGCTGGGAACCAGAGCATAATCCACACGCTGGTATGTATGCCCCAGCCGACAGGGCCTTAGCTGCTCTGGAGGTTTCTGTCAGGGTTACCCCACCCTTAGCCTTGATTGAAAGAACCGTGGCCCGTAAGGTAGTGGAGGTCCAGTTATACTGCGTAGGACACTTGCCGTTCATCATAGCCCCGACTGCGTGGCAGTAGTCACAACGTGCATGTGGGGTTGATTTGTCTGGGAGAAGCACAGTATTACGCTAAGACATCTGTATGCTTTTAATAACCGTCCACACCAGACCTTGACCACCATATACTTGATTCCAATATATATATATATATATATATATATATATATATATATATATATATATATATATATGTGTGTGTGTGTGTGTGTGTGTGTGTGTGTGTGTGTGTTAGAAATGGGACGATTCCAATATTCCATGTAAATTTATGAGATAATTTTCCTTTCTTTGGGCGTTAGAGGAGGAACATTTTTACTTGTTGTATTGGGCCGCACCCATGAGATCATTCATTGTTTACATATTATGTATTTAATAATTTATAAGATTTAAACGGAGAATATACAATTACAAATGACTATGCACTTTTGTTATGTTTCAAAACTAACCTCCCTCCACGTACACATCAAACATTTCGGGTTATGTATTACAAAAATAACGAACCCTTTAAAGGTCGCTCTCAACGTAGATAAAAATAGATACGACACGTATCAAAACAATTAATCTAACCAGATATGCGTGATCTTAAATACAACAAGTTTCCAGCAATCATAAAACGTATCCGTATGCTATCTCTCGCAGGCTTTACAAGAACTCTGTTATTTCATTATTTTATTCTTGAGAACTTTCTTTTTACATCTACTTATTTTACTTCCATCTTCTTTAAAAAGTAAACACAAACTCCGCTGTACGTTTGCTTAAACCTCTACCGCTGGGCTATCTCGCACGACTGCTGGATACTTTTGAATGAATTCAATTATTTATACGAAAGTACATTTTTACGTAAATGCGAGTTGGGAATAATTTCCCTTTTACCAATGTGGTACTCCCGAATGTAGAGCAGTATATATATTGTTTAAATACTTGAAATATTTTTTAACGTCTAAATATCTAAACTTGCGATTCGAGTGGTTTAATAAGTAGACCGAAGTGCCTAAGGCTGAAATCAGTATTGCACTTGGATTTTAAATAATATACATCCTAGACTAATTTCTTTTTTCTCTGTTGATTTAATGTCAGAAGTATTGTTTAATGATATATTAATCATGGCGGAAACGCAAAGGATATATTCGTTTTTTTTTTTTGTTTTTTTTTTTAATAATATCAGTTTTGCTAGTGGGAAGTTATAAACCTGTACCCAGGAAAATATTCTAAGATCTATCTATATATAAGTCATTTTAATATATACTGATATAAATTACGTGTTTTATATGTGTGTTGAAACGACCCACTGACCGACGTAAAATGGGGGTCTTTATATATATATATATATATATATATATATATATATATATATATATATAGACTTCTGCCAATCATATTTCGTACTTAAAGGTGTCTAACGGACCGGTTGGGACTCTCAGATAGATACGAGGATGCAGTTTAAAAAACAACGGTTGGCATGACAAATAGCATCTTACCTGAGAGCCCATATGTCAAGTTACTCAGCATAAGATTCGCAGATAACATGAATTGGGAAAATACATTGGTGACATTGTCAAGACTGCTGCAAAGGAACTGGGCTCCTTCTACCATACTCGAAAATTATGCACTCCAGTAAGCATCCTATATTTTTATAAAGCCACAATTTGCCCATGCCTGGAGTATTGTTGTTGCGTTTATGTTGCTGCATTTACCATTAGTCTCTCAGACAATGTAAAAAAAGAGTCTCAAATATAATTGGTCCTGTCATGTTAGCTAATTTTCAACATCTGTCGCCTCACCGCAATGTCGTATACCTGCGCCTGTTTTACATGTAATTTAATGGAATGTGCTCTGATGAACTCATAGCACCTGCGCCTCCTAGACATCCATACCTCCAACTAACCCAACAAGCAACAAGGTCCCACTCCTTCAATGTTGAGATCCCTTGACACAAGAAAGATTTCTAATCTAATAGCTATTCCCTCAGACGTTGGAATTTACTCCCTAATTCCTGTTCTCCTGATTGAATTAACTTGCAGAAGATTAAATGTAATGTGAACAGATATCTTTTTGCTGAACTCCCCACAGTAAGTTGTTAGACACGACCTTTGGTGGCAGTCTTTTATGTTCCATGTGGCAGTATGCCTTGTTTCTGGCGAAAAGAGAGTAGAAAAACAAATAATCCCACTGGGTGCCTGAATATTATTCCGAGTATGGTGTATGTGTCAGGGTTTAGCCTCTTCTTTTGAAAATATGATTAATTCATTACTACCTGCCTACTGGCCAATACGAATCAGCTACCAAACATTGTTTAAGAGTCAGAGTACACCTCTACCTATTTGCACGCTTTAAACTCCTCATCTTGTGACCTTGTGTCACACCTTCCCGCGGTTGGAGAAAGATAAATACGTAAACACTATTGCTCTTTGAAAATAAAAGCAAGGAAACGAAGTGAAACGCGAACGTCCATTATCGCTGGTCTCTTCAATTAATGTGGGTCTCTGGTCCAGGGGAAAATGGAAGGAGCATTATTAAATGCCACACCTGTTACAAAGAGGGGCTGGGGAAGCTTATCGATACTAATCAAGCCAGAGGTTTTGTACGGCATTTATGCAGTAGAAAATGACGGCAGTTTGAAACATTTGACTATCGGAATCATCAGACTGCTGATCGCATGTAACAAAACAAAAGAATGAAGCAAAAAGCAAATCCAATTTAGATTAGCAATTTCAAAGCACAATACGTACACACTTAAGAGCACGTGTTCGACAACCTTTCTATTGGGCAAATCTAACATACAACTTATTCAAACATTTTTGTGCTACCCGATGTTAAGCACGACCTCCGCTAAGAAAACCTATTCTATTGAAAAATGACGCCATAAACATTGGGAGAGACATGATATACAAGGAAGTTAGGCTGTCGATTATGAATGGTTGCTTTTTAAATATCTTTTTAAAATAATTAAAAAAAAACAATTATGAAGGGTTTTAGCGATTTGAACGGGATGTACTCGTGCTGGTCAAAGTAATAGAACATATGTAAGTTCAATCCGTTTGGGATAATTTTCGGCTTGTAAATTGTACAGGTGAGATATCTTATATTTAAATAACAATTGCAACTATTTTTAATCATTTGAGGAGGTGCATATGGCAGACAATGTGTACTTTATTGTCACATTAGAAAAGTCAACGTTTCAATTTAATAGAACATTTTATTGTTGAGTAATCTTAAACTCAAAAAATTTTGCAAATATTGTTTAAAAAGATTTTGAAAGCGATTGAATAATACTGTATAAATATGGGTAGCTATACAGACATACCTTTGCTTGAGAAGCAGCGTATCTTTGATTTGCGAGCATAAGAAAAGACGCACATGGAAATCACAATCAAAGTCGAATGTTCTAGTGTCGCAGAAAGGTGCTGAGGGTGTTTCCAACATCAATTGCAAGAAATGTGGACGAAAGAAAAGCACCAGCGAAAAACAAGACCGGGCGCTGGACAAGGTGGCAAAGAAAAGTTGATTCCAATCAACAAGTCACATCACTGAAGCGTGAAAACTGGCTTCTGGTGCCAATGTTTCGAGAAACCATACCTACCGAAGGCTGCGGCAACTGGGATACAGAAATTGTACAGCTGCCACCAAACTGCTCCTTAACAAGAAGCAGATGTTTAAGAGGCTGCGATGGGCAACTGCTCATCAAACCTGGACTGCAGACGAATGGCGGCGTGTGATATTTCAGATGAGTCTCGATTTTGTGTCTCCTTCGGCGATCAAGGGTTACGTGTTTGGCGAAGAACCACGGAACGGTATAACCAAGAATGTGTTAAGAAGTCTGTGAAGTTCCCGCAGTCTTGCATAGTTTGGGGCTGTATGAGTGCTAAAGGTGTTGGTAATTTATGCTTCGTCAAAGGAACTATAAACGCAAAAGTGTACCAATATATCCTGGAAGCTAATTTACTGCCTGTGTTGGATAACCAGTTTGATAGGGAGGCTACAGACATCATTTTTCAACATGACGTGGCACCGGCACACTCTGCCAAAAAACACGCCTTCCTGGCTCCGAGAATGATCGATCCTTGTTCTTGAATGGCCGGTGAAATCGCCAGAGTTGAACGTTATTAAAGCCTTGTGAGACCAGATAAAAAGGAAGCTCCGCAAAGAAAAACCTACTATCCTTGCAGCCATGAAGATTGCAATCCAGAACACATAGGATTCAATGTCTACACAGGATTGTGAGAATCTTGTTGATTCTATGCCCCGGCGAATTGATGCTGTTATCAAGGCAAAAGGTGCTGCTACTAAATAATGATTAATTTTATTTGTATTTATGTTAATAAAAAACGATTTTGTTTCCTTACCTATCTTGTTCTATCATTTGGAAACACGAAATATTCAAAAACTAGCATTGCAATCGATATGAAAAAAAATTCTGTCGGAAAACAACTATTTCAGTTAGTTTAGCATGATAGGGATATTTTAGCACCAATTACATCTCACATATCGTCATCAATAAGAATTTAGCGCCAAAAAACACGATGTTCTATTTTTTGACCAGCACGAGTATAATAATCGTGTTAAAAACGGTATTTTTTATACTAGTTCAATCCAGCAGAAAATATCAAAATTCAATCAAAATGTAAAAAAAAAGTGTGAAAGATGTCTCAGGATATGAGACATAGTAAAAAAAAAATATTTGCTTTTGAACGCTTTTTTTTCAACACTAAGTATTTGTTTCCCCTCCCGGAATGTAGACAATAAAAACTCACGTTATATGTAAAGAATAAAACAAAAAAGCATGACACTATATTCTTAACTTTTCTCTTTTATTTTGTTAAATTATTTTACCATTTAGAGGAGATGATAATAGTCACTTGAACGGCTAAGTAATCACTGGCTGTCAATACAGAATGAAGAAACTACTTACGAGTCTGTTTCTGCCGAGCAAAAAGATAACGGGAAACCTGTCAAGATCGACAATATCCCATTTTTTGCGTAATAGACTTACTACAACTGAAACTAGTATATTTTATGATAATTGCTGTGTTACTATTTTATTAGCCTTAGTCCAATATTGCTATTTATAATTTAATATGGGCAGCGTGTTCGATATACGCACCAAACAACGCTAACAGCTTAAGAGAAAATTTTCCTATGTTACACCAGATACAAGATGAAGGTAAGGATTTTAACATCTCTATACATCAAATCTTCCATAATCATTTAAGCTGTAATGATACAAGACGGATGGATGTCAATTTATATTACATTGATTGACAATCATCAAAGTTGTATAAACGAAACTGCAATATTCTACAAAACATAAATGAACATATTCAATGACTTACACACTTTTTTGAGGTTATCCGTCAAAATGGTGTTCACATAAATTACTAAATCAAATAATACTAACATGGCTTTCTGTTAAATCTAGACTCGATGCATTATATATATATATATATATATATATATATATATATATATATATATATATAATGCATCGAGTCTAGATTAAACAGAAAGCCATATATATATATATACATATATATATATACATATATATATAGTCATCATTATACAGTACTGTTTCGCTGTTCTACAGTTCATCAGTACAGCTAAATAGACAACAACAGTCACGGATCCTACCCACTACGCTATCGGCGACTGCTGTGTGAGTCATGAGTTTAACGCTGTTTTGACATCGTCCGAATACCTAAGCTCGATATGTTTACACTAAGAGAATCGCTTATACGCTAATGGTAATTCGTGTATAACTTACATATATATATATATATATATATATATACATATATATATATATATATATATATATATATATATATATATATATATATATGAGTGTAGGGTCGATTAATAAGAATCGGAATCGGGAATCGAAAAAATCGGAAATTTTGGGGGTATCGGAATCGGTATCGGAAAAATTTGTGTCTATTTTCCGATGCCCAAAACTATTATTTAATTGGATTTTTATTTGATTTTCTTAAAAGAAAAATTTTCTACCGTTGATAATACTAAAGTACTGAATATCTGTTAATTTTAACTCATTAGTAAAACTAAAATCGATAGACCATATCTCACAACTGCATCCTTACATTTAAGAAAACATCTGAACATTTAGCATGTGTTTTACGGTAATCGTAAAAAATAACAACTTTATAGTTAAATATGTAGAGATTAAGAAAGAATCGGAATCGGCAATTATATCGGAATCTGGAATATTCATACGGAATCGGTAATTGTATTGGGATCGTTAAAAATACTAGAATCGTATCATCCCTAATATATATATATACATATATATATATATATAATTATATATATATATATATATATATATATATATATATATATATATACAAAGACTAAATAATAATAAAATATGGTATGGTACAGGTAATAGTTTTATTTTAGATGTATATTAAAAATAATTAACAAACTCGAATATCGCAGAGCTAGTTATTTTGCATCAAGATATCAACGTAATTTTATAAACCTCATATGAAATTAATATCGGAATATTGCAAAAGTTTGTTGTAAAAGAATATGGTAAAGGTTCAAAATCTGTAAAAGAATATTGTAAAGGTTAAAAATGTGTAAAAGCATATTGTAAAGGTTCAAAATGTGCAAAAGAATATTGTAAATGTTCAAAATGTGTAAAATAATATTGTAAAGGTTCAAAATTTGTAAAAGAATATTGTAAAGGTTCAAAATGTGTAAAAGAATATTGTAAAGGTTCAAAATGTGTAAAAGAATATTGTAAAGGTCCAAATGTGTAAAATAATATTGTAAAGGTTCAAAATGTGTAAAAGAATATTGTAAAGGTTCAAAATGTGTAAAATAATATGGCAAAGGTTCAAAATGTGTAAAAGAATAGTGTAAAGGTTCAAAATGTGTAAAAGCATATTGTAAAGGTTCAAAATGTGCAAAAGAATATTGTAAATGTTCAAAAAGTGCAAAAGAATATTGTAAATGTTCAAAATGCACAAAAAATATTGTAAATGTTCAAAATGGGCAAAAGAATATTGTAAAGGTTCAAAATGTAAAAAAAATATTGTAACGGTTAAAAATTTGCAAAAGAATATTGTAAATGTTCAAAATGTGTAAAAAAATATTGTAAATCTTCAAAATGTGCAAAAAGTATTGTAAAGGTTCAAAATGTGCAAAAGAATATTGTAAATGTTCAAAATGTGCAAAAAAATATTGTAAAGGTTATAAATGTACAAAAATATTGCAAAGTTTCAAAATGCGTAAAAGAATATTGTAAATGTTCAATATGTACAAAAAATATTGTAAAGGTTCAAAATGTACAAAAATATTGTAAAGGTTCAAAATGTGCAAAAGAATATTGTAAATGTTCAAAAAGCGCAAAAGAATATTGTAAATGTTCAAAATGTACAAAAATATTGTAAATGTTCAAAATGTGCAAAAGAATATTGTAAATGTTAAAACTGTGCAAAAATATTGTAAATGTTCAAAATGTACAAAAAATATTGTAATGGTTCAAAATGTGCAAAAG
The DNA here is from genome assembly GCF_053919585.1 of Euprymna scolopes. Classification (NCBI taxonomy): domain Eukaryota; kingdom Metazoa; phylum Mollusca; class Cephalopoda; order Sepiida; family Sepiolidae; genus Euprymna; species Euprymna scolopes. Next base: position 114,714,706 of record NC_136482.1, on the reverse strand, counting down.
AATATTGTAAATGGTTCAAAATGTGCAAAAGAATATTGTAAATGTTCAAAATGTACAAAAAATTATTGTAAAGGTTCAAAATATGCAAAAGAATATTGTAAAGGTTCAAAATGTGCAAAAAATATTGTAAAGGTTATAAATGTACAAAAATATTGCAAAGGTTCAAAATGCGTAAAAGAATATTGTAAATGTTCAATATGTACAAAAAATATTGTAAAGGTTCAAAATGTACAAAAATATTGTAATGGTTCAAAATGTGCAAAAGAATATTGTAAATGTTCAAAAAGCGCAAAAGAATATTGTAAATGTTCAAAATGTACAAAAATATTGTAAATGTTCAAAATGTGCAAAAGAATATTGTAAATGTTAAAACTGTGCAAAAATATTGTAAATGTTCAAAATGTACACAAAATATTGTAATGGTTCAAAATGTGCAAAAGAATATTGTAAATGGTTCAAAATGTGCAAAAGAATATTGTAAATGTTCAAAATGTACAAAAAAATATTGTAAAGGTTCAAAATGTGCAAAAGAATATTGTAAATGTTCAAAATGTGCAAAAGAAGATTGTAAATGTTCAAAATGTACAAAAAATAGTGTAAATGTTAAAAATTTGCAAAAGAATATTGTAAAGGTTCAAAATGTGCAAAAATATATTCAAAAGGTTCAACATGTGCAAAATAATAATGTAGCGCTTCAAAAGGTGAAAACGAATATTGTAAAGGTTCAAAATGAGCAAAAGAATAATGTAACGGTTCAAAAGGTGCAAAAGAATATTGTAAAGGTTCAATATGTACAAAAAAATTGTAAATGTTTAAAATGTGCAAAAGAATAATGTAAATGTTCAAAAAGTGCATAAGAATATTGTAAATGTTCCAAATGTACAAAAATATTGTAAATGTTCAATATGTACAAAAGAATATTGTAAAGGTTCAAATTGTACACAAAATATTGTACATGTTCAAAATGTGCAAAAGAATATTGTAAATGTTCAAAAAGTGCAAAAGAATATTGTAAATGTTCAAAATGTACAAAAAATACTGTAACGGTTCAAAATGTGCAAAATAATATTGTAAAGGTTCAAAATGAGCAAAAGAATATTGTAAATGTTCAAAATGTGCAAACAATATTGTATAGGTTCAAAAGGTGCAAAAGAATATTGTAAAGGTTCAAAATGAGCAAAAGAATATTGTAAATGTTCAAAATGTGCAAACAATATTGTATAGGTTCAAAAGGTGCAAAAGAATATTGTAAAGGTTCAAAATGTGCACAAAAATATTGTAAATGTTCAAAATGTATAAAAATATTGTAAAGGTTAAAAATGTGCAAAATAATATTGTAAAGGTTCAAAATGTACAAAAATATTGTAAAGGTTCAAAATGTTTAAAAGAATATTGTAAAGGTTCAAAATGTGCAAAATAATACTGTAAAGGTTCAAAATGTACAAAAATATTGTAAAGGTTCAAAATGAGCAAACGAATATTGTAAATGTTCAAAATGTGTAAAAAATATTGTATAGGTTCAAAAGGTGCAAAAGAATATTGTAAAGGTTCAAAATGTGCAAAAAAATATTGTAAATGTTCAAAATGTACAAAAATATTGTAAAGGTTCAAAATGTGCAAAAGAATATTGTAAAGGTTCAAAATGTACAAAAATATTGTAAAGGTTCAAAATGTTTAAAAGAATATTGTAAAGGTTCAAAATGTGCAAAATAATATTGTAAAGGTTCAAAATGTACAAAAATATTGTAAAGGTTCAAAATGAGCAAAAGAATATTGTAAATGTTCAAAATGTGCAAAAAATATTGTATAGGTTCAAAAGGTGCAAAAGAATATTGTAAAGGTTCAAAATGTGCAAAAAAATATTGTAAATGTTCAAAATGTACAAAAATATTGTAAAGGTTCAAAATGTGCAAAAGAATATTGTAAAGGTTCAAAATGTACAAAAATATTGTAAAGGTTCAAAATGTTTAAAAGAATATTGTAAAGGTTCAAAATGTGCAAAATAATATTGTAAAGGGTCAAAATGTACAAAAATATTGTAAATGTTCAAAATATGCAAAAGAATATTGTAAAGGTTCAAAATCTACAGATTTAAGATGAAAAAATACGGTTAGTCTAACGCCCTTTTTTCTTGTTTATAAGAAACGAATTACTACATTTACGATAGAAATAAATTATTCCCATTTTGAATACGTTGGACGCTAAATGACTCCATAGACGAAAAAGCAGGTAATTTTCTGACAGAAAGCAGTGCAATAAATATTTATTTTATTTGACGTACTTTCTTGCATAGCAAATCACATTGTAAATTTGTAAGTTTATTTTCCTTTCTTTGGGCGTTAGAGGAGGAGCCTATTTACGTATTGTATCGGGGCACACCCATGAGATCACTCATTGTTAACTATTATGTATTTAATAATTTATAAGACTAGAACGGAGAATATACAATTACAAATGACTATGCATTTTTGTTATATTTCAAAACTAACCTCCCCACGTACACATCAAACATTTAGGGTAGGTTATGTATTACAAAAATAACTAACTCTTTAAAGATCGCTCTCAACATAGATCAAAATAGATACGACACGTATCCAAACAATTAATCTAACCAGATATGCATAAATCTAAAGTAAAACCACTTCCCAGTGATCATAAAGCATATTCGTATGCTATCACTCGCAGGCTTTGCAAGTACTCTATTATTTCATTATTTTATTCTTGAGAACTTTATTTTTACATCTACTTATTTTGCTTATCTCTTCTTTAGAAAGTAAACACAAAATCAGGCGTAAATTTGATGAAAGTGTTTCAGTGGAACGAACTCGATTCGGACTTGGCACATCCAGATTTTCAGCCAGTTAGTGTCATTAACGACTTTACCAGCGTCAAATAATTTATATATACAAAATAGTTATCTAGGCATTCACGTCTTGATACATATAACATATTGATATTTCACGTCTTGATACATATAACATATTGATACTTCGTCTCAAACAGCTGTTGCATACTTTTAAAAGTATCATTAGATACGTTTATCAGATGAAACATGCTTATATATATATATATATATATATATATATATATATACACGCACACACACCTATATATATATATATATATATATATATATATATATATATATATATATATATATATATATATATATACTAACTAGCCTCCCGTCGTTGCTCAATCGTACGATACGCTTACACATTATATTTTAATTTATGCAGATTACATAGGTTTTTATTGTAGAATGAAATCTTCTATCGCTGATATTTGGACTTGGTGATCTTAATAATAGTCTTTCTTCTGTTATAAAAAATAAGGAAAATTTTTACAGAGGAAATATTTTACGTTGCATAGGCCGTTGTAACGTAAAATATTGCTCTGTAAAAATTCTTCTTTTTTTACCTATAAGAAAGAGACTATTTTTAAATTGGATTTGTTCGATTTTTTATATTAAACAAAACCTATCTGAGAACAGTGCCATACATATAAATTACCTTTGTGTGAAATTTGCAAAAGTTAGGCTTAGCAGTTTCGGAACTTATGAGGAAGCAACTCTTACACACACACACACACACACACACACACACACACACACACACACACACACACACACACACATATATATATATATATATATATATATAAATTATTTATCTTCCACCAGACTATCCATTCATGTGTAATCACCTTTTTCTTAACCATATTCCCTCTGCTTTAATTTTTTTGTTATCAAGTAAGATATTTGACTTACTTGTTGTTTCATCAAATACTTTTGCATGCAAAATCCGATCCCGTATTTTGTTAATTTCTTCCCTCTGTGAGAAAAAGTATTTCTTCGAAACTCCGCGGATTTAGGACTATCCACTTATCTAGTGTTTCCTTTTCAGATTAAATATGTTTTAACTCATTTAAAAGTGTTTTTAACATGTTTTATAAACTGTTTGCTCGTATATATATAAATAATAATATATATATATATCTACTTCATTTACTCACATAAAATTAATATACGAAAGTGTAGATTGTTTGCTCGTATATATATAAATAATAAAATATCTATATATATATAACTACTTCATTTACTCACAAAAAATAATATACGAAAGTGTAGATTTATGCGTAAACTTTAAGTATTTACTTCAAAAGTGCTCAATACATAGGTAGAGCTAGTTAGTAATTTATAAAATATATATGACGATTAAGCTACACTGAATATTCGGCGTTTGATCCACTCTAGGATTCCTCAGGCTTATGCGCGAATTCTGTGGTTGTTTATCCTTTTTATATGGTACTCTTCTATTGAGGATTTAGTTAGCCAATCAGCTTTCTAGTATCCACCTCGACCCTTCCTATCAGCCAATGGGCATGCATTTTATCGGACAAAGGATCTGTTTTAAAACTAGGTTAGTGTTTTTTTTTTAAATTAATTGTTAGTTTATATATAAATATATATATGTGTACATTCATATATGCCCATATATATACATATATATATGCATACATATATATGTGATCGTTTATGTATTGTCATGTTTATTTAATTTGTTTATTTGTTTATTTTCTATTGTTTTTGTTAGTTTTAAAACTATTTTGTATCGCTATCTTAGAGTAAATTTTATTTTGTGAACACAGTTATTTACTATTTCTCTTCTACAGTTTAATAGATGTTGGGGTTCTTTAAAGTACAGAATAGCACATTTTTCATGAAGACATACTCTACATGGGTCGTCTAGATGCCTACACGTGGTAGCTTGTCTTATTATTTTCTATTCGACTACCAGCGAATGTCCGCTTTCTTTGAGTTCCCAGTATTTGTTCGCTAGTATTGGTTTTATACGGTGTTTTTTATTGTTGAATGTACTTCTCTGGTCATAGATTTCAAAACCCGATACTATGACCACGAAAGTACATTCAGCAATAAAAAACACCGTATAAAACAATACTAGTGAATAAATACTGGGAACTCAAAGAAAGCGGACATAAATATGGATCGTTTTTCATCTACATTGAATTGTGGTGTATTATACTTCGGTTTCTCGATAATTCCAAAACCTCAGGAGAGAATACCCGCCGTTTCGGTGTTAACATCTCGACAGACTTTTATGCGCATCGCAACCACTCACTAGATTTGCAGCTCTATTATCTGAGTTGCAAGTAAACAAACTGTATAAATTAATACTAACTGCCGTTTTATAATATAGTAGCTTCTATTTCGGTGAACGGTAGTGTTTTATGTGCCGTATTTAATATTTAACGGTTGCATCTAAGATATGGGTTGAGTCAAAACGCTATCGTATCAAAAGGGAAGAAGAACGATAAATAAATAAACAAATATATATATACACACACACACACATATATATATATATTAAAATGGAATTGTAGAAGGCGGTACAATGCAGAAGTAACGGAAAGATACAAGCTGAAGCAGGTGAGAAATTTATTAGTACAACTTATAAATACATGTGTACATATTCATATTTCAGATACGCAGTATATTTATATTTGCACAGTGGTTTCCTGGGAAAGTCGGTCTGGTGGTATGTCCGTGTAATATAATATTTCGAGAAAGATCTCTTCGTCAGATATTTACTTGACTTTGACAAACGTGTAAGCAGTAACTATCCCGCAGCAAATCATTGCTCGGGACTTGTGGGTAGTATATGGTTAGGTTTTTTTTTCGATATTTTTTCTTGTTGCGACGAAATACTGTTATACGGTGAAAGGGTTGTAATCCCCCAAACCCTTCAAAAAAGAATTCTCAGGGATTTTAACATGGGACATCCAGGAATAAACAGAATGAAAAGCCTAATGAGAAGTTTTGTTTATTGCCAGCTATGGATCAAGATATTACCGACATGGAGAACAGATTCAAAGGCTGGGTATTGGCTGCAAAAGCACCACCAATAACATATAAACCTCGGCCTAAAGCTGAACAACCATGCCCGAGGATCCACATCGATTATGCGACCTGTGGAGGGTTTGTACTATCTGATAGTAGTTGACTCTTACTCTAAATGGCCAGAGGTACTAAGATGCAAAAAAAACCGACCACGACAACAACGACAATTTTTTATTTGCATTGTTTGCTCGGTTTGGGGTTGTAGACTGTTTGGTTAGCGACAACGCTACATAGTTCACCTCGACAGAGTTCAGAGAATACTGCGAGACGTATCAAGCCAAGCATATTACGACACCCCAGTACCACGCCAGAAGCATCAGCGAGGTCGAACGCTTCATCGATACGCTTAAAAGGGCATTAAAAAAGGCGTCCGGTGCACCGACAGGAAAGGCCCTTCAGCAATTTCTGCAGGTTTACAGAATAACGAGAAATCCGAACAAACCAGATGCGGTATCCCCAGCAGAATTCAGGTTTGGACGGAAAATAAAACCCGTATTTGATAAACTGCTACCCAAACACATAGTACACAACAGAACCTCTATAATGCCAACGAAATGGTTTAACAGCAGAGATAATGTGTATTTTAGACATTTTAGAAATAACGTTTCTTTTGGGGAACAAGGCACGATCTTACGAAGAATCGGCCATGTTACATACATCATTCAGGGCCCAAAGTTCCAACATAAGAGGCACCTGAACCAAATAGGAAACGCTTCTACGATGATCAAGATGAACCACCGCAGGACGGCAGTGAGGCGATTGAAACTGTGTATGACTGTTTTGACATAGGCCTTCCAAAATGGATGCCAGAAAGAGGAAGGGCACAGACTCACCCTCCAAATGGACTTTCTATCCATTATATAAACCATAGATTTTTTTTATCCCAGGTGTGGATTAAACACCAGAGCGACCCTCGCCTGCCCGATGACGTTTACTACACTTTTCAGTTGTAACCTTTTTACGTTGTTGTTCCAGTAATACATTGTTTGAACCCTATTCCGTTGTTTGTTTTTCTTGTGGCTTATATATATATATATATATATATATATATATATATATATATATATATAGATAGATAGATAGATAGATAGATGGTTCTAGATATGACCTTAGACTATATCCGATGGTGATCCCCCAGCTTGCGGGCTTTGGGACGTGGGGAGCCACACTTAATTGCCATTGCTCCCAGGTCCACTCTGACCCGGAGTGATAGTACGTAAGGGTCCCAACTATGGGTTAAATAGAAACCGACTTGGAAAAAATGACAAATATATTCTATTAAAACTTTTTCTTTAAAATCACTGGATCCGGCATGAAATAACATGAAAATAGTTGATATGCCGAAAAACAAAAACAACCAACGAACCAAAGATTATGGTTTAAAATAAGCAAATTTATTTCATATAGTTTACACCCGTTCAAGAATTAAACATAAGCAATTGCTTAGTATGCAATCGTATCTGAGACAATACGGATCTTCATCAGCGCCAATTATAAATACTCTGTCCCAAAGTTAAAACATGCTATCAAAATTATAACATAATCCACCCTCAATTATAAAGAAATTTGAGAAAATGAAGAGGGTTCGAGGATAATATATGATAGTGTGATAATTAGTGGTTAAATTTTAAATTCTGAAAAAACAACATTCGATTCTAAAATAGAATCATTAGATACACCTGATCATTTGTTGATGTATGTATATCTTTAAGGGTAGGTGCACGTTAGATATACCAGTGTGAACACCTTTATCTCCTTTTAGACATAACAATTATGTAGATGTTTATTTGCTGTATGTATACGATGGTATGCATGTGGGGGAGTGACTTGCATGCTTGCACTTGATTATAGCGATGTACGGCCGTGCATATGGGCGCAGTTGTACACGCATACACGCCCGGCTGTATAAGCAGTTCCCTTCTCTAATATGTGTGCTTGTGTGTATGCATTATGATATGTATATATGTAATTTGGTACACATATGCATTAGTATAAGGATGCGTGTGTATATAATTCTGTATTTATGTATGCATGGTATGGATCAGTGTTTGTGCGTATGTGTATACTATGTATATGCATACGTGTATGTCTATATATGTATATGTGCGTGTGTATGTTTGTTTGTGGCTATATATGTGCTTATATCTGCACTTATGTTTAGGTTTGACAGATGGATATACAAGTAATTATTATATAAATATATAAATTCAACCACGTTTGGGAAACCCCACACCCAGCCCCGCATTTAAATCAATTCTCCCCATTATAAAAATTGATAATTAACCACAGTATATAAAGCACTCATTCAATCATCAATCCGAACTCAACGAACAACAAAACAAACTCATCCATAGATCGCTTCCAAACAGAAATATGTACATTTTAAATAAAATTTAAAAAAAGTTAATTAAACTGAACCACACTACGACAACACGCGTAATAAACTGACTGTATCTAAACTAATCAAGTAACCTTTAAATATACACTCAAAATTAAAAGAAACCAACCTTAAACTCACTTAAATAAGTACCCCTCCAAGCATTCCAAAATTTCAGACCATTACTCGTCTCTATCTCCACCTCACCAGCTCACCCATCCTCACAGCAAAAACAGCACACCCACCCCATATCACGTACACTCCCATCGAAATTCACAAGAATATCCATCTCCCATTTGAACTGAAATCAAGAGGTCAACCCTTTTAAAGAACACTAAAATACAATTCCTCCCCCCGCCGAAAAAATTTCATTAAGCACCTGTATGCTCGCCCATTTTAACCCCCTCTCTCTCTTTACCCTCTCTACTTAACCCCACACTCCTCTTTGCCTCATCTAAAAGGCTTCCCTCACCCATTATCAATAAGAAAGCGAACTATCTTTCTACCTAGACTCACCCGAGAAGATAATCGTCCTAGGCACCGTTCTGAATATCATCACCCGGATTATTTTGCTATTTTGCTATCTATACTATCGATTTCGAGGTCCATTGCATATATAATTCAATGCTCAATTTTTTATTACTCACGGGGATAATTACAATAGACTGGTATATCCATCCGACATCGGATACACTTTGTCACCACCGAGAAAGCTTTTAGACTACATCAACTAACACACACTCAACGCAACGACGAATAAAGCTGCCCCGTATACTTTTCGAAAAATAAATAAGGAGCAATACGCTTTCGCTATATGGGAATATTACTTTCTCCCCTGGACCTATTTTCTGTCTACCTGGATTTATAACTCCGAAGGAAATTGTACTCCTTCCGATAATGGATTGCTCAGGTTGTATCAACTTCTCTTTTCGTAAAATTTTTTCCATATAATTATCCACAACCACGCAAAAACTATTCTCAATAATTGTGCTGAAAAGCAAAATAGCGTCCACTCGCAGCTGAACATTTTGCTAAACGCATTTCATTCCCGCTGATGATATGAGACAATATTGAAAATGCATGGATGAAGGAAATTAACATAACCCCTTCTATATATTCCTTTTGTCAAACAATAAATTCTTAACTCGAATATATGTGTCTATACGTTGTTTTTTTTTCAGAATTTAAAATTAAGCACGAAACTTATATATTGCCCTATTTTTAAATATTGAGCTTTTATTTTTGGCTAGGATCACCTTGAAAGTATTACTTCAAGTAATATCTATCAGGATTTTTCATGTGAATTCTATCAGTGTCTTATCTCGCTTATATAGTATGATAATTATATATATATATATATATATATATATATATATATATATATAAGTGAACGTGTCTGTGTGTGTGTCTGTGTACATTTCCCTACGCAATAACTCTGTCAATTTTCAGTCTACATGCTCAAAATTTGATATACAGGGTACTGAGATTTGGGAAAATCGATTCGATCGGTTTTTGGACAGAAATTGGGCGATTAAGGGGTCAGGGTTCAACGATTTGACCTTTCAGAACTATACCAAACTCCTCCGACAATTTTTGGTCTACGAACTTGAAATTTTAGATATAGGTTCCTTGGACATGGATCTAACTTAATAACTTGATTTGAGCCCAAAACAATAAATTTTAAGGGGTCATGATAGGGGTCAATGTTTTAAAAAAAAATGACCTCTGCGGTCTCTTCCAAATTACTCAGACAATTCCTGGTCCAAATATTTGAAATTTTACATAAAGGGTATTCAGAGATAGGGCAAGCTTTTTCATCAGTTTGGATCGAAAAATTTTAGTTAGCAATATATAAATGTATGTATGTATGTCTGTTTGCATGTCTGCCTTAAACTTTCAATAGAAGCAACGGATTTTACCAAGACCAGTATAGTTTTAAGGTTCTACCTTTCATACGACAAATATCGAAAATTTAGCTAAAAACATTAATATCTTCCCCTTCGACTAGGCACTTTTCTACAGGGGGGGTCACTTTTTTCGCTGATATTTTTTAAAGTAATCCTCTCCTTTAGATTGTCTAGACTTAATTAAAAAAATGTCAGTTCCGGTTTGGCGGTGGTCGTAACAGCATAAACATTAGGTTTTACCCCGTTCTTTTCCTCCTTTGCGGTACGGGTTCGAGTCTGCCTTCCTACCACCACTTTTTTTTTTTGCTCAACATACACATCCAAACACCCGGACAACGCCGGGATGAAATGATAGTATATATATATATAGCATCAATGAAAGCAAGTATAGAGTAAAATAATTCAGCAAAACCAAAGTGTAAAAAGGAGTGGCCGGCTCGTCATCGTTGACAAAACACCTGCAAATGTCTAGTCCTATTTATCCGGTTTTCATCAAAATTAAAAGAGCGGCTTCCCCAAAAGAAACATTCATACATATGGATCTTTCATGATTTGAGAAGAAACAGAAATCGTACACCTGTGTATTTTAAAGGAGAAACAGCATATTTGAGATTGCAATGCATATGCGTTGTTATCTTATTAAAGCAAATTAGTTTCATATTCACGTACGCCTCTATTTGTAACTATTGCAATGCTAATTTGACAAGCACATATTACAGCGGAAATACTTACCTATTATACAGTGGAAATATATATATATATATATATATATATATATATATATATATATACTAGCAGGCTGCTCGGCATTGCCCGTCGTGAAATACCCTCAAATATGATATTGTGATTAATGCAAATTTTGTATTTATTATTATACTAGTGGGGTGGGACCAGTTAACCGGCGTTGCCCGGTTGAAGCATACCCCTCTCCTCTCGTAGAAAAATTAAAGTAAGGTTGTTGTTGCCCGGCAACCAATCTCCTTATGTTAAGAACTGCTTTCGGAATAGACACCCCAACCTTCGCATGTGAAGAACGGCTTTCAGAATGGTCACTGGAAACATCCCCATGTTCAGAACGGCTTTCGTAATAGACACCCCATTTTGGTAGTGGGGGGGGTGACTGTCCAAATATTTGCAACAAATTTAACATTAATAATCGCTGTCAGGATCCTCACGCGCAAATACTATTAAGAGGTGGCAGTGTCGGTCGAATATAATTAGATTTGTTACAAAATTGATTGCATCCGGCACATATAAATGAAATTTCTCGATCAGCATAGTTGAAAACCTATAGAGGTCGTCATTTTAAAGGAAAATGCGTAAAGATGACAAGGTAAAGATTTATCTTTAAAAATGGGTCTATAATCAAACAGCCCCCTCGTAAAAACAATAAAGTACGGTTGTTGTTGTTGTTGCTGTTGCTGTTGCTGTTGTTGTTGTTGTTATTGTTGTTGTTGCTGTTGTTGTTGCCCAACCTCCAACTTGGTCATGTAAAAACGGTTTTCGGAACGGACATCCCCAACTTCTGCCACCCGCAACATTCCTAGATTAAGAACGGCTCTTCGAATAGACACCCCATCATGAAAGTGGGAAATGGGGAGGTTGCTAGAATATTTGCCTCAAATTTACCATTGATAATCGCAAATACTAACCAACAAAAGGAAAAACAACGTCGTCATTTTAAAGGAAAGTGTGTCTCTAATTTGTCTATGATAAAACACATGCATACGGTATTAGGTTTTCAACTGAATTCTAAGCTGCTACTGCAGGAAATGAAAGTAAACAATGGTACCCGTAAATAACAATGTTATGTTTCAGGGCTGTGTGTGCTTTCTTTGTAGGGAGGTACATGTGCGATGTTAATCTGTTCATATTTATCGAAAGAAATTTAAATAAAGAAAGAGGATGAAGAGCGAAACGACCCGTTATAAAACAAAGCGAAAATAAAAAAAAAAAACAAATAAAAAAGAAATAGAACCGTTGTCGTTTCCTTAGTATAATTGTAAGTGAAAAAAAAATGATATCCGTAACTAGTACGTATTTTTTTTCACGGTTTGTATTTTTGTAGCAGTAGTTGTGGATAATTGTGAGGGTATAACAACGTAACTTTTTGAGTATGTGCGTTTAATAATTTTGTATTTGGTTTAATATTCATAAAACTATTGTTTTGTGTAAAGATAGCTGCCGTGTTTGTAAAGGTCTGCCGTGTTCATTTTTTGTAAGAAAGTGTTTATTCTGGAATAATAGATTATTATATTTTCAGCAATTAGAATAGCTAGAATGTTAGTAGGGAGAAATGATTATATTTTGAATCGGAAAGCCGAAAGGTAATTGTATGCCGATGTGTATGATCCAGTTAAGAATATCGTCAGAGAAATACAGTTATTATGTGTATATGTCTTTCCGGCCTTAACTGGGGAAGGTGGGAGGACTTCAGATTTAGTGGGAAAAATAGGAACAATTTCCTTTAAAGATAATGGCGATCGTCTGATGTTTCTCCCAGGAAGGAATGTATGATTTTATTAAAAGGAATAAACGTGTAAAAAATGACGTTCTAAAGTTATAGAAGATGGTGGATAATAGATTAGGCATAATAAATTTGTATGTGGCATCTGCTATTGAAAACATACGGTAAGTTTGTCCAGAGGGGAATTTCTGAAATAAAAATATAACATATGGGGATTATATTGAGCTTAATATATAGAAATGATTTAAAAGTAAAAGGAATGATCCGTGGACTACAATCGAGAATCGAAACCAAAACGTTTAGCTTACGATTTACTTTTTTCTTTGACGTAAATGCATGAAGACATGTTTGCTGCAAGGCTAAAAATTAAAACATGAACCAATAGTTATTATGCTACGCATGCATATTCGTAATGCTGTCCTTCGAC
>NC_136482.1:114679108-114696608 GCF_053919585.1 Euprymna scolopes | reverse complement strand
TGTTGATAGATTCGGTTAATATTTGCTTCGCCCGGAAGCTCGATTTTTTGTTTATTTATTTTAGAAAGTCACCCATAATTTGTTTGGACGTATATATAACATTTTTTTTATTTCACTAAATATACGTCACAACGAAATGAAAATTATATCATTAAACGACTCCTTTAAGGTTAGTTATTTCCAAAAATTGTATTCAAATTCATGCGATATTCACAAAGTTATGACGTTTAATTCTTTATCGAAGAATTTCCCCTGTCGATTGCTTTATTACAGCTCTTTTAAAATGTTGTTTTAGAGCAAAAATACAATGTCTTATCTTTCCAACTTTACTTGTTATTATATTCTTCTGTTAAAGAATAATAAACAAAAACATATCCTAGGTATGGGCCTCATATCAATTATTTTTCGAATAACGTAAAACAATCTTTTGTCCCTCGAGTAAGACAATTATTTGATCTTAAAAGGAGTTATGGCTCTAGAAACATCAACTACGTTCCTCCACAAGGCATCCTTTGAAGTAAATTGCTCTCCCCTCATAAACTCCTCTTTTAATATTGACCAGAGATATTCAATAGGGTTATGGTCTGGGGAAAACGGTTGTCAGTTCATGAGACTTTCCCCATCGAATTCCATGGACTCAAGGAAGGATTCAGTCGCCCCAAACAGAATGGGATGGTACATTGTCATGTATAAAAATCATCTGAAAGCGACGTGACCATGGTAGGTTATCTAGCCATGTGGAAAAATGATTATCCAAAAGGCCATGCACACATTGTTGGTAAGCTTAACACCCTATGGCGATCGGAATGGTCCAACCAACTTATCCCCAATGATTCCCAGCCAAAACATGGTGCCTTCATCTTGTTGGCGATGAACTCTTGAACAGGTCGGAATTAAGTCGGCTCTCAAACTGGTCCATCTGTCCGAACCGTCAAGAGTAGCATGGGCCTTATCCTTAAATATGACCTGTTGGAAATCCATTTTCATGTAATTCTGTGCCCAAACCATTCGTTTTTCCCTATGTTGTTTGCTCAATGGAGGCATTGGAATAGGTTTGATGTTCCTTGTAATCTTATTGAACGCATTGTATCGGGCATACCTGAATCTTGGAGTGATTCAAGCTTTTGCAAAAACAAAAGCACTGGTGCTGTTTGTGTTTCGGTTGACTTCCCTACGAATTTTCCGAATATCACGATTTAAATGGTATCTCCCGATGCCCTTATTTTTCTTGATTTGGTGTTCCGGTTGTTCAAGAATGAATCCAAGGTTTTTGGATCCCATTCCAGCTCTGTGGCTACATTTTTCATGGACTATCCTTTCGAAAACCTTTATTCGCGGGATTTTTGGGCATTGTAAGAGATCTGCAATAAAGCGATGGACATTCAAGTTTCTTTGATAATAAATAAAATGCCAAAACTTCGTGAATATAGACTGAATCTGAATACACTTTTTAGAAATAACTAAACTTTAAGCAACCCTTTGATGATACAATTTTCATTTCTTCGTGACGTAAGTTTAGGGAAATATTGATATTTTATTAATCAGCAATAAAGCGATTGACACAGTTTATCGATATATATATATATATATATATATATATATATATATATATCTCGATAAACTGTGTCAATCGCTTTATTTTATATATATATATGTATATATATATATATATATATATATATATGCGTGTAGCGTACCATTCAATATGCGATGTCCTTTTCTAAGCTAAACGACAAATTGATTTCATATTCGTAATAACACGGTTGAATCAACATTCGATGCGTGTTTAGAAGAGCAGTTATATTTCACATTGCACATACATTAATTTTGTACATGTCAAAAACGATGAGTTTGGAAAAAAAAGAATGGAAAATATATAAATAAATCATAATGTCTGGCTGTGTGGGTGTGTACGTTTAGTTTGTGCGTATCACAAATATATAAATTTATAAAAATCTATTGGTAAAGAATCGTTTAGTGACACCAAATAATGGCGTCATAATAAAGCGGTACAATTAATTTATAAGGATAACAGAGGTGCCAAATGTACACAGGATCCAAGAAATAAATTTCTACATTCACGTTTGATTACAGGTGTTTTTTTTTTTTGTTTAAATCGATTTAATATCAGAGGTGCATTCAAAAAGTAATGTCTCCTATTTCTTATTCCGCCATTATAAATTTAGTGGGATCGGAAATCGCTTTGTTATAGTGACTGAACTTATGCATTCATGACCTGAAACTTTCATCTCTCTGTCGCAGATATTCATGGTGTGAGACAAAGCAACCCTTGCCATGGAGATGCATCAGAAGCAAATATGCACCATTGAATTCTTAGCAAACGTGCATTGAGAATACTGGTTACTATGTAGAAATATAGAGTCATGTTCAACGAGCGAGTATAAACTAAATCAATTGAAATAGTTGTGACTGACTCCTTTGTCTGTTAATAAATGGCAACATACACGCTGAGATTATTGCATATAAAACAAAACTTTATGTGTACTTGTTGGTTTTTACTGTTTCGTAGTGTAACGTTACCCAATAGCCTCAGTCACAAAGTAGACAAGGAACAGGAAAGAACTTGAACTCGCTAATTCCCATTGTAACAACGACATTTATTTCCTTATTCTCCCGCCACGCGTGACTTTTCATTACGGCTGTGACGTCACTCACGTCTCTAGCGTGCTTTCGAACGCTGTATGCATCTCTAACGTGGTATCGAACGTCATCCACTTCTCTAACACCTTGACTAATGTGCTTTCCCTCCTTTCTTTATAGTCATTTTTATTTACTGGTGACATCATTTGGCATGCATTCTTATATGCTCGTCCGCGCTCTGTTACAGTAGGAGCATTTAAAACAAGTGTAAACTATTTTATGCATATTCTCATTACTTCGGCATATCACGATGATTATTTTGTAACTATTTCTTTCACATAATTAACGCTTCGATCACATAATATGTTTTGCAATATTCTCACTCTGACGCGAAAACAACCTTTTTTTAATCAACCATTTAGATGACCGTCGGGTTAATATCACGAGAGGAAATCGAACTTGGAATTTTTTACAAGAAAAGCATTTACTAAATCTAGTATTTTATATCTTTCTGTATGTCTGTCTGCATCGATATTTCCAAACCATATTTCCTCCGAAACTAAAAGTCGAAGAGCGGTACTAGGGGCGTAAAATGATTGGATCTTTGACGAACCATTCTTTTATGGGTCTTTAGCCGGGTAAAATAGTTTTTAGGAGTCACAAATGTGTCAAAAATCGGGGAAAAAATCGTTATACGTGTTGTACATTCACGTTAGTTTATTTTTAATTATCAATTTTAGTTATATTCGTGTCACATTGGTACGGTGGTAACGTCACCAGCTTTGAATGCTACAGTTTTGCTTTCGATTCTAGCTTATGGCACTTAAATACTTTTTTTACGTTTGAAATCACGATTTTATAATAATACTAGCATTTCAGCCCGGCGTTTTCTGGGTGTTTGGAGGTGTATGTTGAGCAAAAAAAAAAAAAAGCGGTAAATTTTTAAACTTTGACCCCTATTATGAACCCTTAACATTTAGTGTTTTTGGACACAAATAAAGTTATTAAGTTAGATCCATGTCCAAGGAACCTATATCTAAAATTTCAAGTGTTTAGACCCAAAATTGGCGGAGGAGTTTGGTAGAGTTCTCAAAGGTCAAATCTTTGAACTTTGACCCCTTAACAACCAAATTTCCGGCCGAAAACGAATTACAAAGATTTTTCCAAATATCAGTACCGTATATATCAAATTTCGAGTCTGTAGACTTAAAATTGACAGAGTTATTGCGTTGGAAAAAGTACACAGCCACATACACACAGACACAAACACAGACACGTTCACTTATATATATATATATATATATATATATATATATATATATATATATATATATATATATATATATATATAATAGATAAACGAAATCTTGGTAAATTAATCTATCATATTTCAGCATATTTTTGCGACCGGACAAGAACGGGCGCTTCCCCTGCTAGTCGTCGATAAAGAGAATTTAGCTATACCAATTATTGTTATGAATAAAGATTGTAAAAATCACATAGTTTCCTGTTTTAATAATGAATGTTTAAATGTACAAAACATTTGCAAAGACATATTAATTACTATTGTATCTATTGTGTTAGCTTTCACGCATATTAGAATTTGCTTTGTATATAAAGCGTAAGCAAATAAAACTGCTAGTCGTTTACGAATTCGTTTCCAAAAGACAAGAACAACTTTGACTAAATTATGAGTTAAATACTAACCTTTATTCAATGAATCACATAGTAAATGTATCTCGTCATCAAATATTAGTTTATAAAGGTAGATTTCATAATGTAATTTGTTATTATTTTATTAATATTAATCGAAATTTATTGTATTTACAATTGTTTGCAAAATTTTATACACCAGTTGTTTGAAGAGTTCGAATAAGTGAGTTACGTAATGCATATCCTAACTAACACATATAGTGGAGATCAGTTTATGAGAGAGTCTTGTTAAAAAAAGGGAGCATGAATATTAGGAGAACGACATATCTAGTATCGTGATAATGAAAGTGGAAATACGAAAAGTGGATGTAATGTCATATCTATGTAGGCGAGGGAACTGAGAAAGTAAGCTTTCTATGTCCTGCTTGAAAACAACAAAGAGTAAACCTATTAATATCGATGAAACAAACACGCAATACAACAGAAAAAGTACAAATAACTCCTCTTTACTTAAGGTATTTCTAGGTTTTTATAATGCAATCGGAAATGAGAACGTTTGGAATTGTTTAATTAATTGTAGCGTGTTTGACGACTGCGACTCAATAAACTTATCGACTTTACGACCTATCGGCTTCTTGACGTAAACACCTTTAATAAGGAATGATGCTTGAGAAACTGTTGCTTTCAAAACTGTTTATACGGCAAATATACGGATGCCTGCAACGGATAATCTTCTCGGGGAGAAGAAGCTAACATTGTTAGCTTGAGTGAAGATATAGTTTTGTTGATTACTGGAGTTGATCCCAAGATTTTTTTATGAGACCCTTCGTTAAGGAGAGAATAGTTATATTATAAGATGATTCAAAGTTTAAAGCTGTTATGTAAGATAAGCACTATTTTTTTCTACCATTTTATCAAAATTACTTATCATTTTTTCTATAGTTTTACCTTAGGATAAGTTTTGTCTTTTATTATCCACCCTAAGCACTAAGGTTATTTCTATTACCTCACAATAGCAACACTAGCGGTTCTATAAACTTACCTCAGTAGTACTATGTTTGCATTATCTTGCGCAATAAGCACTAATTGTTTTTTCTATAATCTTACCTAATCTGAAATATATTATCTAACCAAAGCACTTATTCGTATCATCTCAAATCTCAAAAACTAATGTTGTTTCTATTATCTGATCTAATAACCACTAATCGTTTATTCATGAAGACATAATAAATTTGGCAGCGAAACCACCCATCTAATACTGACCACGATACGAATCTATTAAGACCAGACTCAGCGTCGCTTAACGTTGGCTATACTAACGAGAATCGGTGTGTTGGTGTGATTATGCTGTACACATGAGTGATCTCATTCATATAGTTATATCCGCCCGACCGCAGGAAGATGTGACACAAGTTCAGAAAAGTGTGACAAGTTCGGGAAAGTTTGGGGAAATCACTCTACAGTACTATGGCCTACAATTAATACCTGTACAGCCTATTCGGTATTCCTTGTTAGAGGGGGACAGGCGATTATAAAGTAATCCATTCCCACGGATAAGAAGTTAAAGATGGGAAGGTGACCCTTCTACAAATGCATATGACTGTAACACAACAAATAGCGAACAAATCATCTCAACCCAAACTCTGGTGGCTATCGTAGCCGACGTCCCGTTCATATTAAAAAGAATAGCAGTCTATGTAATTATGTCCAATATATTTTACACCCTGGCTATGCCGGGTAAGCTCGCTAGTGAACAAATAAAAATGTCCGCTTTTCGAGTTTGGTATTACGACGACGAAGGTCTGCGAATCTTTATACCCGTTTAATAATCTCAAACATAAGATAACATATCCGGAATTCTTTTTGATCTAAAATTAAACAGACGTTTTATAATGGTTTGCATATCTTTGACTTGGAATTTCTGTCGCGTTTACAGAATGTTTCTGCAATTTTCGGCTTTGTATAAATATTTTCAGAGTCCAGAGTTAATTTGTTTGCTTTTTTGTGTGTGTATATCGGTTGATATGTTCATGCGTGTACACGGGCGTATTCACGTTGTCGGCCGGTGTGTACACAAGTGTGTAAACTTTTATTGTGTGCCGTCAGTGAAATAGTTTGTGTCTACTGACTGACTTATAAATAAGTCAGCAGCGAATTCGAATCGGGCGTCGACAATCTACTTGCAAAACAATATCCAGATCCACTGTTATTGTTTTTGTATGTTTTATGGCTAGGCCACCTTATAGTCAATACATTAACATGATTTTATGTTCTTGCCTACGTTATCACTCAACACCTATTAAAAAAATATCACCCGATTGCCGAATATGCACTATAAGAAACTAATTTCTATAGGTTTCATCTGATGACGCTCTTGCGTAAAACGTAAAACTCGAAATAGATACACCCTAAGTTGAAGTTGCGTTGCACGATATTTGTTCACAATTCATTTTATTCTCGGTATTTGGTATAATTGGGGAAAAAGGAAGTAGGAAATGAATTCCAAAAGTAAACTGTACAAGATAAGAAACGATTAAAATAATAAAAAAAGTATTCCGGTATCTGAGGATCTCTGTGTAATGAGGGGTAAGATTTTACTGTTAGTCTTGTTGGTCGGGCGTATTTATGTTTGTGGTTATATTAGACAGTCCAGTAAGATCATTGGAGTACATTCCGTAGAGGTACTTGGAAAACTAACACAACGACGCTTTCGGTGATAGGCGGAAGAGCTTGAGCGCGCAATCTAAAAGGTTAGAGAGTGTCTCTGCACCATTTATAAGAGGAAGCGAATAATTGTTCTAGAACTAACCCAGATACGACAACAAAATTCAGGGTTGATAATCCATAGTTACATCGTTTTTCGAATCAGTACTTGATAATTTTTACCAATGATAATAGACAGTAAGTGCTCATGACGTTGCAGTTACCGAATCAAATGTTTCTACAACGAAAGCGCGATGTTCGCCTATTCAATCCATATGCGTAACCCGAAATGAAATAAAGTAAAATGGCATTATATGTAAATTTGGAAAATTATTTAAATTATTTAAACGGCATTATTTAAACGAAATGAAAAAAAAATGAATCACAAGTACGTTTGGAAAATAAACGCTCTTATTTATTATTAAACCTATATAAACAAAATAGAATCGCATTGCGTCTGGAGAAAGCGCCTTGCTTCGACAAACTTCTCGGACTGACATTCACCCCTGACTTGAAATAGAAAATCTACATCAAATTCATTGCCAAAATCACTAAAAAAATTCTGGGATCACTCTACCGCTCCAGAAAGTATCCCAATCCCGATACCCTCCTCTACCTTTACAAGACTCAAACACGCCCTAAGATTGAGTGTTATAGCCACATCTGGAAAGGAGTTATTAAGAGTACCATTTCTTGTGTTGACAAATACAGTCTTCGAAATTTAGTGGGGCAGGACATTTTTACTCCTTATCCACCTTAATCGTACATAAAACTTTGCGAATCTTTCTCTGCTCTATATCTATATCCATGGTAGATGTTCGAATGAGCTCCAATCTTTAGGTGTATCTTGTCGAACGTGTGAATCTTTCTGTGGAACTCGGGAATCCGCAAAGAAATTCGAACAGACCCCTTTAATTAATCTAAGGAGGTTTGGTGCTTGTATTCTGTCTACCATTACTGAGTAGAAATCGTACATAATTCGTAATTCGCCCGCACTACTAATTGAACCTTTAACATCCAGTTGTGTAACTTTTACAACTGAATTTTACAACTGCAAACATGTGGCGCAGTGGATATAGTATATGGCTGACGGAGCGGTAGCATGCTAACTACGTGGTTTAATTAAAGTGTTCCGTTTAAAAGTCTGTGCAGATTCCGGAATTCGACAAGATATACCTGAAGAAATGTTGTGAAAATAACAGTCGAGATGAAATTAGTACTTCGTAGAAATCATATAATACGAATAACTAATCCTGATCTAAGAGAAAAAAAACGCGAAACATTTTAATATTCTGTTATAGGCAATATTCCGCTTATTCCAGTGTTGGAATTTCCCCGATATAATTGATTTCGAAGCATAATTAAATATCTAGCGTGTACTCAAAAGTAGGACATGACGAATCGATTCAGTATATTTTATGTATGAGATATGCACGCTTCTGTGAATATGTGTACGTATGCGTTTATTGACCAGGCCGTGATTTTCCGCTTATTGTCTCTGTTTGAATACCTTTATACTTTTTTACATAAATCGTAGTGTCAATCATGTCTTACGTTCACACCTAAAGCTGATACTAGATTCGTCACCAAATCTTGCAAATTGAGATTAATCTGTTCTTAGACAGAACTCAAACAGTTCAACAGTTTAAGACCGAAAAGTCTGTCTCTGAAACACACAGCAACTTATCCGGACTCGCTGCACTGTTTACTGCACTTTTGCTGAATTCTAAATAAATACGAGTGGCGAACAAATGCTAAGCTGCTGATCTATAGACATAAAATACTTACATGTCAATGATGCCTTGTATCTGGAGAGAGCAACAATTTTCAAGGCTCAAAATGATAACATCAAATATACTATCCAAAAACACATTAATGTTTCAACGGTCAGCCTATACCTTTTGTGGTTCCTCTTTCTTAGTTGAATATTTCTCCTATTGCAGGCCTGTCATTCGCATGCATTGAACGCATGCACCTCATTAAACATGCAGCATGTCATATGTTTACGCATATAAATTATATAATACGTTTATAAAGCAAATTATATAATACGTTTATAAAGCATGAGGTGAAAATAGCGTTTGTATCGCTAGACGATAAGATCGGATAGTCAAATCGGATCTTAAATGCGTCTAAGTATCTGTACAAAAGTCCCTGTTTGTCGGAAGGAATGCCATGCTAAATGTGGAAATGACATTATTGTCGGTCGACCATTGCACGAATTGGGAGCATTTCCATCGTTGGATGCACTGATTAAATGGACTTACTTTAAGAAGACCTGGGTTTAGCTATTCGAAAATAAACACAGGTTTTACTCTAACTGAGCATATCTTATTAGTAGTAATATAGTAGTAGTATTAGCAGCCTATAATTGGCACTCTATGACACATATAAAAACCTAACGGTACTTAATGCTATACAGAGGCAATCTTGTACATGTTCTATTGTTATAATTATACTGTTATTTAACTATATATTGAAAATGTCTGATTGTGTGTGTGTCTGTCTGTGTGTGTACATTTCCCTACACAATAACTCTGTCAATTTTCGGTCTACAGACTCAAAATTTGATATAATGGGGTATTGAAATTTGGGGAAATCTTTTGGATCGGATTTCGGCCAGAAATTTTGCTTTGAAGGGGTACAGTTCAACAATTTGACCTTTGAAAACTCTACCAAACTCCTCGGCCAATTTTGTGTCTAAACACTTAAAATTTTAGGTATAGGTTCTTTGGATATGGATCAAACTTTATAATTCAATTTGAGCTCAAAACAATAAATGGCAAGAGGTCAAAATTGGTCAAAGTTTAAAATGTTTACCTCTGCAGTCTCTACCAAATTACTCAGCCAATGTCTAAATATTTGAAATTTTACTAAAAGTGTATTCAGACATAGGGCAAGCTTTTTATTCCATTTTTGGCCGAAAATTTGTCTGCTAAGGTTTTACATTTGCGTTCTCTAGCAAACTATTAAGTTTATTTTGGGTCTAAACATTTGAAACTATACATGCAACAAGCTTTTTAATTAATTTTTGGGCGAATGTTTTGCTGCCAAGAGGTCAAAGTTGAAAGAGTTGACCTTTACAAATTCTACCAACCTCCTCCGCCAATTTTTAATTTAAACTCTTGAAATTTTAGATGTAGGTTACTTGGACATGGGTCAAACATTTTAATGTGATTTGAGCCTCAAAAAATAAATGTTAAAAGGTCAAAATTTGGGTCAAATTAAAAATAATTTCTGTTTCATCCGTCCGGGATAAATAACGTGGGAACTTATGATTGCCGCTGGTCGAAAGATTTGAACCTCGCAACGAGGCCTTCTTGGTCCCAATTTGCAAAGAGCATAACCCCAAGACCACCTTCAATCGTCAATATTCAAGTAAAATTAAACATTTATAAGCGCATAAACGTTATTAAATATCAATCAACAGTGATCAAGCGACTGTCGGTCAGTATCATCTTTTGAGCGTAGTGCATTGTGCATGGTCATTAGTTTCCTGGTCTTCTGGTCGATATGCTCCAGTTCTTCTTTGGTTCCCCCTATAAACTCTCCGGGGTATCTTACAAGTGCCACTTTCCAGATGTGTATACCTATTATTATTATTATTATTATTATTATTATTATTATTATTATTATTATTATTATTATTATTATTAACAAACTGGGAGTTATATAACGTCCCCATTAGATATTACTCACTAATAAAAACAGGTTCTCGTGCCCGATGTCTGAGTGATAACAAGTCTACCCAAATTTCCAGTACGTTCCACCTTTTTTGATAACCATTCGCAAATGATTTTACGTTATCATACGGACCCATTGCCATTGATTTCTTGCTGGCAACAAGAAATTTTTTATACATTTATTTTATGTTTTATTTATTGATTTATTGATTATTATTTAATTTATTATTTATTTAGTGTTTATATGTTGCTATTATTAGTTTACACATTTTTTAACATTAATATATATTTTGCCATTCAGTCCTCATTCAATGAGTGATTTTTCTGAAAAAGGGTGAAGAAAAAGCTGCTTAAAGGTCGGTAGTACTTGGTGACCAGTAGTCTGAGATGTCGGAAATTTTTCTGTCTCTGTCTGTCCTTGTGGCCATGTCACTAGTAAGGGTGCTGGAGGTAAACGTTTTGTCTGGGCTGACGTTATCCGCCTGATAGTCAGGGACCCGAACCTTGGATTAACGACTAAGGAGGCTGTCCTATCAGCGCAAAGTACTGGGACTGCTGTATTGCCATTTGGTGAGTGGATCTGGACCATGCAGTAATCTCTGGTGGGGCCTCTCGATGCCATACTAGTGGGTAATTGTTACGGCTTTACCTTTTCGTGTGCTACAAAAAAATTTTCCTGTCTTGTTTTCTCTTACTTTCCCTCTCTGTACTGCTCTAACCAAGTATGCCGACCTATTCCACAAATCCCCAAACCTCAACATGAAATATCTCCAGAATAAAAACTCGATTAAACCTAGAACCCCATCTTCCAACGTAGACCCCTACTACCAGGTCTCCTTCTCCAACATCAGGGGTCTACGTTCCAACCTTCCAGGAGTTGAAACCCAATTACAGGAGACGAAACCGGACATATTATTTCTAAGTGAAACTGGAATAGGGCCGACCACTTCCCTAGCTGAGTTCATAATTAGCGGATACTCCAATTTAACAGCTAAATCTGATACCCAAGATCGTCATGGGCATGGAATATGTGCCTACATTAAGGATGGCTTCCCGTGTGGCAGGGATATCTCTAAAGAAGATCCTAATTTATCCTATATGTGCTTCAGGGTTGCACTTGCTTACACCACTGCATTAATATTTGCCCTCTATAGGCCCCACAACAGCGGAGTTACTATCTTTAAGAGCATATATGAGAAAATAGACCACATACTGTCTTCACATCCCTCGGCTAACATCCACATCTGTGGTGACTTCAACGTCCATAACGTGGAATGGCTGACCCATTCAAATAAGACAGATGATGAGGGGAGGTTTTGTCATGATTTTGCCATTGCCTATGACCTCACTCAGATTGTTCGCGAACCCACCCGTGTGCCCGATACACCCGGTCAATATGCAAGCCTCTTAGACCTTTTTCTCTCAACTTCCCCTGAGCTATGTTCATGTACCGTTCATTCTCCTCCAGGATCCTCCGACCACTCCGTCGTATCAGTTAAGATAAAAACGAAATGTAAGAAGCCCCCAGACATACCCCTCCACCGTACTGTATACCGATACTCTATGGCTGACTGGTATAGCTTCCGTACATTCATATCTGATTTACCTCTGCACTCCATGTTTAAAAAGGAAGTGTCCTCTATAGTATCAGATCTGACCGAATGGTTAATTGTATGCATAGACCAATTCATACCATCTAAAAATTCCAACAAAAACCTAACAGCCAGCCATGGTTCTCCCCAGAATGTGCTGCTGCCATCGCGCACAGAAATCACTTTTTCCATAGCTACCAATGTAATAGATGCACTGAGACTAAAGCTGCTTTCAGGTCTGCCAGCAACCTCTGTAAAAGAGCAATAAAAAATGCAAGAGAGCTATATGCCCAGTCTGTTAAATCCAAGGTAGCTGATCAGCGGCTTGGATTCCACCAGTTTTGGCAAATAACAAATAGGATCCTGAACAGAAGTGTGCGTTCTATCCCTACCATTGTCAATGGACCAAAGGTCATCTCGTCAGCGTCAGACAAGGCCAAACTATTTGCAAAGAACTTTGCAGCTAATTCTACCCTATGCGACGAAGGCCATCAACTCCCCATATTTCCTCCTATAACACAGAACAAGCTAGGTAACATACAAATATCCATGCATGAGGTCGCCAAGCTAATAAAAAACCTAGATTCCAGTAAAGCAACTGGCCCTGATGGCATCCCAATTATAGTGTTAAAAAAGCTTCAACCAGAACTTGCTCCCATACTTACGAAACTATTTAAGCGCTGTCTTAAGGAGAAGTGCTTTCCAACTCCCTGGAAGACCTCATCAGTTTGCCCTGTATTTAAGAATTCAGGTGATAAGTCATCTCCCTCTCAGTACAGACCAATAAGTCTCCTGTTTGTTATGAGTAAGTTGCTTGAATCCATATTAAATAGAGAAATAGTCAACCATCTCAGCAGGAATAACCTTCTTAGTGACACACAATATGGTTTCCGCTCTGCAAGATCTACCGCAGATGTGCTGACGGTTATATCCCACAGGATTAGTGAATTTCTTGACAAAGGCTTCCTTTCTAGGGCAATTCCTCTTGACATATCAAAGGCCTTCGACAAGGTATGGCATAAGGGTCTACTTCACAAGATTTCCAGCTACAGTATAACGGGAAATGTTTTCTCAGTCATTAAATCATTTCTCTCCGATAGGTTCATAAGAGTAGTGGTAGATGGACAAAAATCGGAGGCCTGCAATATAAATGCTGGAGTCCCTCAGGGGTCAATCATGGACCCAACTCTCTTCCTGATCTACATCAATGACCTCCTTAAACACATACTTAAATCATTCGTTGACATCTATGCTGATGACACGACCATCTACGGCAACACATCAAAGGCTGTAAATGACGAAGTTCTCTCTGATTCTCTCTCCTCTGATCTCGAGCGCGTGGTTCAGTGGGGGAAGATGTGGCTGGTTACCTTTAATGCATCCAAAACCAAACTCCTATCCTTACATCATCAACGCTCTGATCCCCATCTGGCATCAATTGGGATGGATGGCTCTCGTCTGGGTGAGGCCCCGTGTTTTGACAAGCTTCTGGGTTTGACCTTTACTCCTGATCTGAAATGGAACACGTACATCAAGTCTGTTGCCAAGGTCGCTGGAAAGATGGTGGGATCCTTCTACCGCTCCAGAAGATATCTCACTACTGATGCAATTCTCTATCTATATAAAAGCCAAGTACGTCCAAGGATGGAATAATGTTGCCATATCTGGGCAGGAGCTGCTAAAAACAGCATATCCTGCCTTGACAGAGTACAAAATAGACTTCGTGGCTTAGTGGGGGATGCCCTTTTCTCTACCCTGCAACCTCTCTCCCACAGAAGAGACGTTGCGAGCCTGTCCTTGTTTTATCGTTATTTCCATGGCAGATGCTTGTCTGAACTCCAATCTCTGGTCCCCCCTCGCCAATCTTTCACGAAAAGCACCCGTCTAGCTGAATCCACTGTGAAAAATTTCCCCCACTCTATATCTGTGCCTAAATCAAAACGCGGATTCCATGAACAAAGCTGCACGCCTGTGGAACTCTGTTCCGTCTGCCTGGTTCCCTCCGGACTACACCTTGGATGTCTTCAAGTCCAATGTTAACAAATTTCTAATGAACCGCCCCCTTAATTAAACACTTCAAATCTCCACACTAACGTAATGTACTTGCAATAACCCTTATCCCTGAGTGGCTTCCGGGCCTTGATAAGTGGTGATCACTGTGTAAAAAAAAAATGTTATTATTAGTTTTAATATATATAGTCTTTAATATATATATATTTTTGACAAGCTTCGGGGTTTGAACTTTAATCCTGATCTGTAATGGAACACGTACATCAAGTCTGTTTCCAAGGTCGCTGGAAAGATGGTGGGATCCTTCTACGGCTCCAGAAGATATCTCACTACTAATGCAATTCTCTATCCATATAAAAGCCAAGTACGCCAGAGGATTGAATAATGCTGCCATAACGTACAGTACTTGCAATAACCCTTATCCCTGAGTGGCTTCCGGGCCTTGATAAGTGGTGACCACTGTGTAAATATATATATATATATATGTTGTTATTATTATATTATTATTTATTTAGTATTTATTTAGTATTTTTTAGTTTTCATATATATGTTGTTATTATATTATCATTTTGTTAATAGTAATAGTTAATGGCGAAAAGGATCTGTGACAGATTGAACAGTGTAGATGGCTAGCGGAACGGATTTAATAGAGTTCCGTTCGAAATTCTGTGAAGATTCCCGAGTTCGACCGAATAATTCCCGAGTTTGACAAGATACACATTAAGAAGATCAGAGGTGCCATTGGCCAAAACGTTGTGCATATAAAACCCTAAATGAGAACAATAGTCCGAAGAATCTAAATAATACGTGTGCATTACAATGCATAAATATTTCAGGGAATTTTTAAGATGTAGTTTTCAACAACTTGATTATTATTAACACACGAATATCAAACTAGTTTTTATAATGAGAATGTTTTGCTTAGTTTGAAGATACTTTATTACGAATATAGAATCTGAAGAGAAGTGTTTCATTTAATCGTAACTTAATCCTAAAATAAATTAAACTTTTGTAATCATAATAATTAAATTATGTAATCATAATAATTAAATTATGTAATCAAATAATAATAATCATAATAATTAAATTAAATTATGTAATCAAACATCTTACGTTATAAAAAATAAATATTTAGAAGCATACAAAAAAAAAAAAAATTAAACAGATATCCCCCACTCTAAATCCTAAAATATTTTACTAACATTTTTTACTAGCATGGGTGCCCGGCGTTGCCGTGGTGTTTGGAGGTGTGTGTTGAGCAAAAAAAAGTTTTAGTAGGAAGGCAGGCTCGAACCCGTACCGCGAAGGAGGAGAAAAACGGGAAAAACGTGACATCTTTGCTGTTACGATCACCACCAAACCGGAGGTGGCATAGGTTTAAATTTAGGCTAGACAACAGAACAGAGGGGATGATTTTCGAAAATATCGGCGGAAAAAGCGACCTGTTGAAAAGTACCCAGTTGAGGTTGAAGTAATGAATGTTTTTATCCAATCTTCCATTATTTGTCGCCTGAAAGGATAAACTTCAAAACGATACTGATCTTGTGAAAATCCGTCCCCTCTATCAAAATTTTAGGCAGACATGCAAATAAACATACACACATCTATATATTGGTAGCTCAAATTTTCGACCTACACCGATTAAAACGCTAGCCCTATCTCTGAATACTCTTTATGTAAAATTTCAAATGTTTAGACCAGAAATTGTCTGATTAATTTGGAAGAGCCCGCAGAAGTCAATTTTTTTTAACGTTGACCCCTATTATGACTGTCTAAACATTTATTGCTGTAGGCTCAAATAAAGTTATTAAGTTTGATCTATGTCCAAAGAACCTATATCTAAAATTTCAAGTGTTTAGACCCCAAATTGTCGGAGGAGTTTGGTAGAGTTCTCGAAGGTTAAATCGTTGATCTTTGATCCCTTAACAGTCAAATTTCTAGCCGAACACCGATTAGAAATCTCAGTACCCTGTATATCAAATTTCGAGTCTGTAGACTTAAAATTGACAGAGTTATTGCATAGGGAAATGTACACAGACAGACACACATACACACATACAGATAGACACTTTAACTTTTATAGATATATAGATAGTTTAATCATGTTTCTATGTTCCGTCCCGGGAAACGCCAGAAAACGGGTTCAACTAATAATTAATGTTCCTCGAAATAACATTAATCTTAATCATATCTGAGATTAACTTATGGCACATCTAGGATTATTCCCAGAATATTTGCTGAGATTATTCCCAGTTCATATTGTTTTACTATTACGGTTATTAATTTTATTATCTTTGGTCGTGGTTGAAGTTGTAACAGTAGTAGTATACTATTTAGTATTTCCGACAACTGGAACCACAACTCCTTTTTATGCTAAATTTATTGCAAGTCTACACCATAAAGTGGAAGCACATAACTTGCCCACAGAATTGGCTTTGTTATTATAGTCGGACCACAAAAGAGCATTAACAATCTATGCACAAATCAAGTATGACAAGTGATGACATCGTACTGAATAATATTATCACGCACAAGTGTCGACCAAGGGTTTATCTGCCCATAGGAGAAGGATGTACAGATCCCTTATAAATTAACTAACAAGACTGAGCCACTATTATAAGCACACACACACACACACACACACACACACACACACACACACACACACACACACACACAAAACAAAAAACAAAAGAGTTGCAAGAAGTAATGCAAAGACTATAGTAAAACAAAATGTGCCAATAAACAACCTGCTAGATATATTATGTAAGAACTTCTCCAAAAATATGCAGACGAAGAAAGCTCTTGATACTGATCCAAATGAAATTCACCCTACTATGATCAAGATAGAATGATGATAACTGACCCAAATCAAGGCTTGGTACCGATACTTTCAAATAGATGAGAGGTATTAGAAACGAGAACGAGTGTGTGAGGTACGTGACACCCAGTTATAAATTTTTGCTAGCGGGACGGCTATGATGAAATGCGACACTATGGAGTGTGGAAATATATACACTAAGCAATTTGTAAATAATTGAATATCTACCTATATATAAAAAGCATTTGATGCGTGGGTGTGAGTTCGTTCCCTATAGACTCCAATACATCTTGACCGACATCTTATGAAATAGCACCCAAATGTACTCTATGTCTTTCAGTCTTCTTAGATAGAGTTTATATCGGAATATCTCCGATAAGTATTCAAAATCGATGATCGAAAATCGATTTTGACCAAAGTCACCGCTTTTATACATT